>NC_082723.1:52127754-52727754 GCF_030144855.1 Hypanus sabinus
CTGTACACAGTACTCCAAGTTCGACTTCATCAATGACTTCTACAACTGTAATCTATTTAAGTGCCAATCGTAATACAGTTCATATTTCAGGCGCTAACAACCAATTAAATTTACAAGTTAAAAGCCAACAATCCTTGAGAATTAGTAAAATAACTGTACAATATTACAAGTTTCCCTAGAATCCTTCACTTGCATCTTTATCTTGTCTTGGTATGCCCAATGGCCTTGAGTCTTAGGCTTGAACAGGAAGGCTGTACAGGAGTTGGGCTTTCAAGGACCATGTTCAGCTTGGTGACTGCACTATGTCTACACACTGTCTCTGTCAGCTTATCAACTTGTTGTTTCAGTGAGCCTTAACACATACAAAAAGTACAAAGAGTCTGTGCTCTATTCAGTTAACACACATTTTAAACCTTGCTTTGCTTTAATTTCCACAGTGGGAGGGAACTGGAGCACCCAGAGGAATCCCACGTGTTAACAGGGAGGAACATACAAACTCCTTACAGACAACAATTAAATTGAATTCTGACACCTTGAGCTGTAAGAGTGCCATGCTAATGTGGCATCCTAAGTGATGAATATTCAATTTCCAAGCCCAAAATACATTCCTAACCTCAGTTTTCTCAGCACCTCAGCAGAAACTATCCAAGCTTCTATATAGTTGCCATTCAGTAATTTAAACTTCTAACCAGTACACTCTCCTCATTCCTTACCTTCATCAGGAGAAACAATGAGAACCATGTTGGCCTAGCTGAACTATGACCAAATCAAGAGAAACAAGAGGGTCCTTGCTGGCCTAATTAAACACCCCATCCACCCGTCTTGATAACTGTAGTTGAAAAACATCACATGCAGATGATGCCAACTAGTAGAAAAGGAGTATAAATGGTAAAAGACTGTCAGAATTGGTAGGAGTGACAGAGAGAAGGCAAAGAACCCACTCTTCAGCCTTGGTTTCTGCAGTCCATTGGTACTGTTTGTCTTTCTGGTTTTTAAGAATTGTACTTGTATCTGGAAATCCTTTGCAAGTTATAAATCTCCATCGAGATGTACTCCTCAAAATTAAATGTACTCTATGTAAAAATACACTGTTACAAAATAACTGGAAGTATCTCCTCTTTAGTTGGGAGGGGAGACTGAATGCTTGAAATAGGGATTATTTGCAGCTGGACCCTTTCAGGAGGAGACTAAAGTAGTGAAGTAAATTCGACTTTTAAGTTTTGGTTGATACAGTATCATCTCCCTAAAGTGAGGGTACTTTAATATTCAAGATTGTTTAATGTCATTTTCTATACCCAAGTGTAAAAAGATATAGAATTGTTACTTTAGTTCTAATGCTGCACAAAAAAAGATAAAGAAAACAATAAAAACACACACAATAAATATAAATAAACAAGATAGCTTAAATACATAGATTGATTGTATGTCCATAAACTGACACTAGACTGTACATAAGGTGACTGACAGGAAACAATAAAGTAGTGGTGGAGTTAGTGGATGGAGGTTTTGATGAGTCTAACTGCTTGGGGAAAGTAACTGTTTTTGAGTCTGGTGGTCTTAGCCTGGGTACTAAGTAGCTTCCTCCCTGATGGAAATGGGAAAAACAGTCCATGAATAGGGTGGCTGGTATCCTGTTATTGGCCCTTTTCCAGCACCTTTCTGAATATATGTCCTTAATGGGGGGTAGGCTGGTGCCAATGATGCATTGGGCAGTTTTGACTACTGTTGTAGAGCCTTCCTTCCACTGCACTGTTGTTTCCATACCAAGCAGTGATGTAGCTTGTTAGGATGCTCTCTTCTGCGCACATGTAGAATGATGTGCAAAGTCCAGCTCTCTTCAGCCTCTTCAGAAAGAAGAGGCATTGGTGAGCTTTCTTGACTCTGTAGGATGTGTTCTGGGACCATGAGACAAAGCTTGAAACTACCTGCAGTTCCACTGTGAAGGGGGAGTGGGAGTGGTGCGCGTTCTCCTGAGCTCGATAACCATCTCCTTTGTCTTGTTGACAATAAAGGGTTGTTTGAGTAGCACGAGGGCTCGAGCTCTTCCACCTACTCTCTGTAGGCTACCTCACTGTAGTTGGTGATGAGCCCCACCACTGTTGTGTCATCAGCAACGATGTGATTGCTTGGACATTTGGCCATGCTGTCATGTGTGAGAAGAATGTACAGCAATGGGCTCAGCACATACTCCATGTTGAGGAGGATGGTGAGGGAGGAGCGGTTGTGCATCATGAATATCTGAGGTCTGTTGGCTAGGAAGACCGGCACCCAGTTGCATAGTAGTGTACTTTGAGGAGGAGTTAATTCACAAAAAGTCTGTGGGACAATCATGCTGAATGCCAAACTGAAATTCAGAATCAGCATTCTGACACATGTCTTTATTTTCTTGTGTGTCAGGGCCAGGTAAATGACAGATGTTATGGCATCTGTCATAGAGTGGTTCTGTTGGTAAGCATATTGATGAATGTCCAAAGTGGCAGGAATGGAGTTTTTGATGTGTGCCATTACCAGCCATTCAAAGCCCCTCATGATGATTTGACATCAGTACATCTGGGTGGTAGTCATTTAGTTTTGAAGGTGTAGAGTTCTTTAAATGGTGGCTGATTTGAAGCATGTGGGGACAGCAGTCTAGATGAGTGATGTGTTCAATATGTCCGTGAAGATATCAGTAAGCTGGTGTGCATACTCCGAGTACTTGGCCTGGCCACTTTATGGGGATTGACTCTCTGTCGTACTTCTCATATCTGCTGCTAAGTTCAGTGGTTGTTCATCTTGGAGGGGTGTAGCTATCGTGGCTAGTGTTATATTGCATGCCTTGAAGTGTACATAAAAGTTGTTTGGATCATCAGGCAGGGAGACGTCAGTGGTACAGTCAATGATGTTTTCCCCTGCATAGTTAGTAATACCCATGAATCCAAGCCACATATGCTGGTAATCAGAAAGGTGCCCTGAATTTTTTTCTGCGTAGGTGATCTTTGCTTTCTTGATGCTCAAGCTGAAGATTCTGCTCTGAGAGCCGTTCTGTCATTGGACTTGAAGGCAGCACCCCGGGATTTTAGTAGGGAATTCACCTCTGTTCAGCCACTGATATAAGTAGATACATGTATCATATGGGGTTAAAGTATTGACTTAGGCTTAGCACTCTCAAACATGTACATGCAATATCATAACAATTTTAAAAAAGCAAATTAAAAATGCTAGGCTATTAAGAATAAAATTCAGCAATCTGGGATACCTGCCATTCTGGCACCTTCAGAGCTCCCATTGAATTACTGTTACATTGGCAATGTAGGGACAGTGAAAGTATCAAAAGAGCTGCTGGTGAAGTAAACCTGGTTTTTACATCTACATGTGCAAAGTAGTGGCTCTAGTCTTAAGATGCTGATGCTTAGGAGAAGCATCCAGCCAAAAAATGAGAGGACTGAGATTAGAACCTTCATGACAATATAGGTAATGTAGGCATAGAAAGAGATGTCATCACCCATGAGATTTTGCTATAACAAGATTTTAAAAAAAGCCCAAAATGCTGACAGATCTTGCCAGATAATGGTGAGAGGTGAAGAAATTGAATATTATGGCCATTATGGCTGATGATACAAAATTAGGGTGTTTTGTTGACAGTCAAGCAGGTTACAGTACATTGCAGCGAGAACTTGATCAGTTAAGGAGATGGGCTGAGAAATGGTAAATGGATTTCAACTGCGAGGTGATGCATTCTGAACAGCTAAACCAGGATAGGACTTACATTGCCCTTTGGCAGGATATGGACAAGTGCTGAGGAACAGAGCTCTACCAACACACATTTCACCAAAAGGGTGATGAAGAAGGTATTTAACATGCTGGCTTTCATCAGTCAGAATATAGTTAGCAGTAGGGGTGTTATGTTGCATTTAATACAAGTCATCAGAAAGGCCACATGTGGAATACTGTGCACAATTTTGATCACCTTGTCATAGGACAGACATTATCAAGCTGGAGAACATACAGAAGAGGTTTACAAGGATGCCCCCTGGACTACAAAGACTGAGTTATAGGGAGAGGTTGGCCACACTGGATCTTTATTCCTTAGAATGCAGTAGAATTAAAAAGAGGGTAGTGAGTACCTAGAATGAGTTGACAGAGGTGGTGTTCCAAGCAAGTACAACTCCAACATCTAGGAGGCATTTCAATAGGCAGATTGGGGGGGGGGGGGAAACAGGAACCTGGAAAGATAACGATCTGAATATGGGCAGCTGGGACAAGCAGGGAGGATTCTGTAGTTGGTCTGTTTCAAAGCTGTATTACTCTATGTCAAGGACAGATTATCTTTCCTGCAATCATAGGATGCTATCAGTCACCTTCTTCAAGGATGTTTGGTCAGGCAGCACCTTTAGAAACATTTTTTTTGTGTTATTCAGATGAGATCAAATTTGGAGATTTCAATAAATTCAAGCTGCGGATTTTGAAAGAGAGGTTAGAGGATGGATTGAGGGTTTTAAGTGTGAATGTTCACAAATGGCCTATGCACTATTGTAAAAGTAGCAGGAAACCTTCTGCCACAGCAGAAAGGAATATGTATGAGAGTAGACAGTTGAAATAGTGGGAAGTTTGTAATGGATCAACTCATATTTTGCGTCATGCTGGTGATTCATTTTGGGGTAGGAAGTAAAGAATCATTTATTGTTGGCAACCCCAGAGCTCTTTACTTGATTTTAAATCAGTTTTAAATCAAAAATCTTTCCAACATGAGACTAAAAAAAATCATTACGTAGCCTACGTGAGAACTTGTCTGCAGTATCGCATGAATTACAATAATGAATGCATTTCAAAAGTCCTTTGATTAGCTATAAAGGAAGCTTTGGAAATCTGCAAGTTATGAGAAATTCAGGTCTTTACATAAACTATCCCTAATTACCATCTTTCCAAGTTTTATCAATTCAGATCACTCACAGCCTTCTATTTTCTTGGAAACCTCTCAACTGATTATTTTCTGTCAATCTCTTACCCTTAGAACTTCGATTTAATGCTGACATTTTTCAAGAGAGGAACACTATGGTTGCCAACAACTAATTATTTTTTACTTCCTGCCCCTAAATGAATCACAGGTATGATGCAAAATGTGCGTTACTGCATGAAAAACACCCCATTTCAACTACCTACTCTGTGTCCATTTTGCTGTGATGGACAGAAAATAAATCGAGGCTCAGTCAGTTCTTTGCTCCTACACACGATGCCGTTGCTTTTGAAAAGGTTAGAATCTCATTGTCACAGAGAAACCCAAGTTTCTAAAACCTGAAAAATGAAACATGCTGTGATGTCAGGTTGTCATTTCACGAAAAGACAATGAACTTTATGTCATATAACCTCTACTTACTAGCTTGTAAATTTAAAAAGATTCTGAATGGGTTGAAATATTTTTTAAAAAATCACTGGAAGCATTCAATGGTGTAGGAAGAATTCATGGAAAGAGAAACAAAGTTAATGTTTCAAGTTAAAGATCTTTTACCAGAACTGGGAAAGCAAGAAAACAAGTCAGCCTGAATCTGTAGAAAGGATGGGGAAGGAGTGGATGGGACAAAGGAAATATCTCTGATAGGGCAAGAAAGGTTTGTCCAGATGATCCCAAAGCTTATGGAGCCACTGGGTAATAGACTAATGCAGGAATTAGAGGGAAAAAAAGCAAACAAAAATGTTAAAGATGTGAAACACAGTTCAGATCTGTTGTTAAACCTAAAACTAAAAAGAGAACTCTGGGTGCAAATCAGGTAGTGTGTGCGGGAATAAAGATAATCTTATCACAGAACTTGCCAGTTCTAATCTAAACTGGAAAATGAGTTATCTGGAATTAATCACTTTAACATCAAGTCCCAAAGACAAGACAAGGTGCTATTCCTCAAACTTCAGCTATGTTTTGTTGGGATGGTATAAGAAGTCACAATAAACCCAAAGTGAAAAGCAACTAGAAGCTCAAGGTCACCCCCGTGCACTGAAAAATGGTGCTCTGCAGAAAGGCTATTTGAAATGTATGCTTGGATCAATAACTGAGCTGCACAACACAGAACAGGAGGGGAAAGTTTGGAACACATACAATTACATTAACTTGTTAAGTTGGATGATTCAAACTCTGAAAACTAATGGAGAAACACACACCCAAAATGCTAATCTATTATTTATTGCTATTTATTTATATTTGTATTTGCACAGTTTGTTCACTGAACCTGTTTACAGTTTCTGTTCCATAGATTTGCTGAGTACAGGTTTCCCCCGCTATCCGAAGGTAGAGCGCTCCTGTGAAACCGTTTGTAAGCCGAAATGTCATAAAGCGAAGAAGCAATTACCATTAATTTATGTGGGAAAATTTTTTGAGTGTTCCCAAACCCAAACAATAACCTACCAAATCATACCAAATAACACATAAAACCTAAAATAACACTAACATTAGTAAAATCAGGAATGATATGATAAATATACAGACTATATAAAGTAGAAATATTGTATGTATGGTGTAGTCTCACATCAAAATTGCGAAGACAGTGAGTCAAAATCGATTTGGAGAAAAAATATACACGCATGCACACACAACTGCCTGCACAAGGCTTCACGGTCGTCTTTCTCGGGGTAAATACACATATAAATCGGGCGTCTTTTCTTCATAAAAGCGAAAACCCTCTTTGGTTAGCGAAAACAGTTCTAATGTAGGTCTTTTGTAACAGCGAGCTGTTGAAAAGCTAACGTTTGAAAAACAGGGGCCACCTGTATGCCTGTAGGACAGTGGTTCCCAATGTGAGGCGTATGTCCCACAGGGGGGTAATTTGATTTTTAAGGGGGGGCAATTTGAGAATGAGTTATTAACAGTGAATTTTTTCTAGTAAGTCTGTGTGAGTATGAGTGTGTGTACAAATTAATACATATGTGTATATACAGCATGCATACATAAAAATACTTGTGTGTATGTACATGTGTAATTGCGTATGTACTGTATATATAGTGTATCACCATCATTACAACCATCAAATTGCTTTCATAATTAAATTAATGAATTGACTGATGTAGGAAGGAATGAATGAACAACATCAAAACGCAGCAGTGGGAGAGCATATGCTCCCACATTCCTCATTTCCATTCCATCTTGGTTACATGCTTGATCCAGTTCTCAGTGGAAGCCGCTGTTCCTGAGAGCACTATTCTCAACACCTTCAGATTTTTTGGACCACAGAGGAAAGGAATAAGGGATCAGTTTGATCAGCTGCTACCAAAAAGGGCCTCATTTTTTTCGCCCACGATTGCCTCTGGCATCCAGAGGCATTTCAGACCTGTCACAGATAAACATCAATAAACTGGGAAGTTAAGATCAATAATCTACCTTTTAGCCCCTTATCACAAGGGGTAATCCCCATGACATGTCAGCAAAGGACATAAATGATAAGAGTATGCACTATGACACTTTCTCTACCCAAGTTTGAAATGCCATTTACATTTTATATTGTTGCTTTATGTCTCATTATTTATTGCAACTTTATGGGTGGAGAAACCCTCTACAATCTCTGAAGATCAGGGACTCCCAACCTGGGGTCCATGGACACCTCAGTTAATAGTAAGGGTCCATGGCATAATAAAAGGGTTGGAAACCCCTGCTGTAGAGTGATGGGTCCCTGCTTTGCCAATGTTATAGGCTTTGAAGCACTGGACCCAATTGGCATTGATTAACAGGGAAGAGAGTAGTCACACATACAGTGGACATGTACCTTCCCCCCGAACATTACCTCACACCCTCATCAACTTTTTAATGCTGTTGTACCAGAGCAGCCATGGAGAGCATGCTTTAAGGCAATGGTCTGTTTCCTGCAATTCCTAACAAAGTTTCACCCGCTGCTGAAAACTAAGCCGGTCACATTTTTAACACATCAATTTAGCAAAGAAAAACACTGTCACATGTTTTGTTAAATATAACTTTTTCCAATGTCATCATTTTTTGTGGAGAGGGAACTGTGATTAGGTGTTAACTCATCAAGTAAGCCTTAGGAACAATTTTAAGGGAAGCTCATCTCTCCACCCATGGATAAACCTGGGTTACTTGCAATGGAAACAAACTGCTCATGTTAATGCTGAATTATGTATTACTTTTCAAAGATACAGTGGGCCACAGAGCAGCTAGAAAGTTGGGCAGATTGGTGATAGGTGGAACTTAATCCAGACAAGTGTGAGATAATACCTACTGGGAGATCATGTCTTGTAGGGCATTAAGTAAATGACAGGGACCTGAGGAGTATTGTAATACACAAAAAAAACTTAGGGAGCAAGCTCATTACTCCCTGAAAGTTACACACAGGTGGATAAGGCAGTGAAAAAGGCATTTAGTATGCTCTCCTTTATAGAGCAAAGCACTGAGAATGCTTGCCTTGGTTAGACCACACTTAAGAGTATTATGTATGGTTCTAGACACTACATTACAGAAAGGATGTGTAGCAATACAGAGTGCTAAAGAGGTCCGCTAAAATGTTGCCTGGCATGGAGATCAGTAGTTTTAAAGGGAATGGATAGGCTGAGTTTATTCGCCTTAGAATGTGGAAAGCTGAAGGGTGACTTAATAAAGGTTTACACAATTATTAGGGAGATCTAAAGGGTAGAGGTTTTCCACAGAGTGATGAATATGTGGAATGAGCTGCAAGAGGAGGTAGTGGAGCCAGATACTACTGCAATATTTATAAAGTATTTGGACAGGTTGTGAGATAGGAAAGGACCATCTGCATCAGGTTTATTATCAAAGTCATTCTTATATGATATTGAATGTGTTGTTTTGTTGCAGCAGTAAAGAGCAGACATAAACTTACTACGAATTACAACTAATAGTGCAAAAAAGGAACATAGGAGATCAATCTAATGAGGGCAAAGAGATTAGCATAGGCAGGCACACAAATGGACGGCATAGATGAGATGGATCCTTGAAGACCTGTTACTGCCCCCACAAAATCAATTCAGTCTTCCCCAACCAAAAGCCTGGATGAACCATGAGATCCACAAACTGCTGAGTGCTAGATCAGAGGCATTCAAGTACAGTGACTAAGAAAGTTACAATTGGTCTAGGTACAATCTCTAGAAAGCCATTTCACAAGTGAATTCAGGACTAAACGAATCAATGATGAATGCTTGGCAGTTATGGCAGGACCCGAATGCTATCCACTCTAATAAAGTTAAATCAAGCGACATAGGAGACATGAGGGCCTCACTTCCAGAGGAGTTCAATGCCTTCAAGGCTCGCTTTTACCATTAAAAAAAATGGAGGAACTTTCACGAACTTCATAAGCCCCTGATAATCCTGTGTTTTTGGTCTCTGATGCTGATGTGCAAGCAGCCTTAAGGAGGGTGAATTCATGGAAAGCATCTGGCCCAGATGGAGTACCTGACCAAGTAGTAAAGACGTGTGCCGATCAACTGGCTGGAGTGTTCACTGAAATGCTTAACCTTTCTCTTAAGCAGTTTCAGATACCCACTTGCTTCAAGCCGGCTTCAATTGTACCGGCGCCTTAGAAGAACATGGTAACCTCACTCAATGACTATCATCTGGTAGCAGGTACATCCACAGTGATGAAGTGTTTTGAGAGGCTAGTGATGAAACATATCAACTCCTGCCTGATAAGCAACTTGGATTCACTCCAATTTCCCTACCAGCACTATAGGTCCATAGCAGATGCCATTGCATTGGCTCTTCACTCAACCCTGGAACATCAGGACAACAAAAAAGCATGCAGCAGGATGGTCTTTATTAACTACAGTTCGGCATTCAATACGATCATCCTCTTCACATCTCCTTCACAATCTCCATCAGTACAGGTGTACTCTAAGGCTGTGTGCTTAGCCCCTGCTCTACAGGCTTTACAATTATGACTGTGTGGCTAAGCACAGCTCGAATGCTAAATTCAAGTTGCTGATGATAGCACTGCCTTTGGCCGAATCAAATGTGGTGACAAATCAGCATATGAGGGAGACTGAAAATCTGGCTCAGTGGTGCCCCAACAACTTCTTATTCAATGGCTGCAAGATCTTGAGCTGATAATTGACTTTAGGAGGAGGAAACAAGAGGTCCATGAGCCAGTCCTTACTGGGGGGGGGGGGGGGGAGAGCGGAGTAGGAATCAGAAGTGGAGAGGGTCAACAACTTTAGATTCCTCAGTGATATCATTTCTAAAGACCTGACCTGGGCCCAGCACGCAAGTGCAATTATGAAGAAAGCACAGCAGTGCCTCTTTTTCCATAGGAGTTTGCAAAGATTCAGCATGACCCCTAAAACTTCGACTAACATGTATAAATGTGTGGTGGGGTGTATACTGACTAGCTGCATAACAGCCTGTTGTTGAAAATCCTACAAAAAGTAGTGCATTCGGCCCAGTCCATCGTGGGTAAAGCCTTCTCCATTATTGAGCATGTTTATATAGAGGGTTGTCAAAGGAAAGCAGCATTCATCGTCAGGGAATGCCTCCCATACTCTCTTTTCACTTTTGCCATCAGAAAGAATATACAGGAGCCTGAAGACTCAAATCACCAGGTTCAGGAACAGTTGTCACCTCTCAACCATCATGTCTTGAAGTAAAGGGATAATTTCATTCAACTTCACTTGCCTCATTAGTGAACTGTTCCCATGACCTACGGATTCATTTTCAAGGACTCTTCATCTCATGTTCATGATAGTTTGTTTGTTTATTTGTTTATTAATTATTTCCTTCTTATTGTAGTTGCTTAGCTTTTTGTCTTTTGCACACTGATTGTTTGCCCAGTTGGTCCAGTCTTGATTATGTTATTGTCATCCAATTTATTGAGTATGCCCACAAGAAAATGAATCTGAGGAGTACATATGGTGACACACAAGTACTTTGATAATAAATTTACTTTGAACTTCAAAGTAAAACTGCAACATAATTGACAACATCGCTGACTTTTCTCCTCATGCAGCATAACACAAATGATGAACAGAAACCCTGACATTTTGCATTAAAGTTGACTTTTTGGAACACTTTCCTCACCATAATCTGCAATATTATTAAAGACAGAGTGTTTACTTTTTCTTTTAAAAGTAATTAGAACACTGAAGAAATAAAGAAAGCACAAAATATTACATCACTATTTACATTTGAGATCCCTTTACAAATATTGTGATAAGATGTTGGATAAATTGGAATTGAAGATTAGGTTTTTAATATTATACCATTTCACAGAGAAGTCAGATCCAAACACATTTCATTTTACCAGGGAGGAACTGCAGCTTATGTTCTTAATGAATGAATTGTACTTACTTATAATATCTTCCAAACCAAAACATACTCAAAAATAGAACCACAGAAAATATGACACATGAAAGGCCTTTCACTCCACCAGTCTGTGTCAGTGTGGTGGTATCTAATCTAGCACTACTTTTCAGAACTTGACCCATGTAGTTTTTAAACCAGTTTGTATGACTGTTCTGTTATGTTTAAAGCAAAAAAAAAAGTTTGCTGATGAATCAAGAATTGATCTTGTGGTTAACAGGAAGGAGGAAACCTTTCACTTTCAGGATGCAAGTTGGCAGCATGGTTTTGCAGCAGGTTCTATTGCCTATCAATAATGACCTTGGGTGGCGGTTTCTGAGTTGCACATTCTACCCATGCTCCCACAGAAAGCTAATTGATTACTAGATATTACACTTTAGACTGAGTAAGTGATAGAAACAATCAAAAGAGAATCAATGAGCCTAAGAAAGAATAAATAGCAAGGCTAATGGGAATTCAGACTAATGGGATTGCCCCATTGGGATCCAGAGTGACTTGGTTGACTAAAAGGCTTCCTTTGGTATATATCTAATAAAACAATAGTCTGGTCAATTGGGTAGAAAAAAAGTAAAAGATAAATAGAACCAAGGGAAGGGCATTCAGTCTCTGTTCTTTCCATAATTACACTTAAACTCTTCATTATTTATAAAATATCTATTGCTTTTCTTTGCCACAACTTCTTCCAAGCCCTTTTTGCTTTCCTTAGCAGCATACATAGAATGCTGGAGGAGCTTTACAAGTCAGACAGCATCTATGGAGAGAACTAAACAGTTGACATTTTGGGCTGAGACCCTTCATCAGGACTGGAAAACAAAGAATGCAGAAGTCTGTCTAAATGGGTGGAAGGGGCAGAAGGGGCAGTGGATATCTGAATCTAGGTGAAAGGCATAGGTAGGAAGGTGGGGGAGGAGAAAATAAAGGGAATCACATGAGAAGCTGGGAATTAATAAGTGGAAGAGGCAAAGGGCTGAAGAAGGTAAATCTGATTGCAGTGGAAAAAAGACCGTGGAATAAAGGGAGACCAAAAGGTGAAAGATGTAGGTGATGGGCAGGTCATGAGGATAGGTGAGGAGAAAGAGAAGAGGCAAAGGGGTCAGAGGGATAAGGGAAAATGGGGGGGGCGGAGGAACAGAAACAGAAGGGAGTGGTTACTGAAAGTTAGAGAAATCATTGGGTTACAGACTACTAAAATGAAATAAGTGGTGTTGCTTCTCCAAACTCCAAGCATACATATAGAGAAGGCTATGGACAGACAGTCAGTGTGGGAATGGGAAATGGAATTAAAAATTGCTGATCACCAGGAAAGCCTGGTTATTTCTACAGATGGAGGAAAGGTACTAGATTATTTACATTCTTAATTTAACATAGAAACATAGAAAACCTACAGCACAGTACAGGCTCTTCAGCCCACAAACCTGTGCTGAACATGTACTTACCTTTGAACTACTTAAGCTGACCCATAGCCCTCTATTTTTCTAAGCTCCAGGTACCTATCAAGGAGCCTCTTAAAAGACCTGCTCATTTCCGCCTCCACCTCTGTAGCTGGTAGCCTATTCCACGCACTCACCAATCTCTGCGTAAAAAAACTTACCCCTGACATCTCCTCTGTAACTGCTTCCAAACAGCTTCAAACTGGGGCCTCTCGTGCTAACCCTTTCAGTTTTACGCCAACATTTTCTATGTTTTCCCTTAGATCAGAACTATGCACTGGTGACAAATGCTTAGCATTATCAACAATATACAGTATTGTACTTCCCTAAGCAGTCAATTTTACTCAAAAGGATCTGTTGCATTCAATCAACAAAAAACCCTTTGAAACCTGAAACATCACTGTTAAATATTTTATTAGCAGAAATAACTGACTTTTGCAATTGTTGTTTATTTTTCCAGTAAGTTCTTTCAAGTGTTTTGGCAACCATGTCCATCCATCTCAAATGAACATGGTTGCTAAAACACTTGGAGTTTACAGAAAGGCAGTATGTACAGAATGGGAATATTCTAGCCTTCAGGGAGTGGGAAAGGAAAGTGGCAATAAGATTAGATTAATTCAGGCTGCTAACATAACCATTACTGCATTCCAACTAGTTCAATATGTATCAGTGCTACCGGAGATTAAAAAATACAGCTCTGCAGCTTTTTACATAAAAAACATATGAACTTCTCGATCTCTAAATAACGCCACAGATGGTGACAAAGATGGTAGCAACTTGCAGATACTTCTTAATTCAATACAGAAAACTAAACAGTGTAGCGTTCTCGCTCGGGTGTAATGGAAACGCCGAATTAAACGCCGAGATAAACCGTAGTCAATGAGAACAAGGTCGCAGTAAGATTAACCATTTACTGTTCACTCTTCACATTAATATATGGTGAAAACTGTTGATAAAACAATACAAGATTGATACAGTATTTGTTCCCTTCTTGATATCACATTTACATTGTAAATACTTGTAAAAGTAAACTATAACTACATTACATTAAAGTGCAGCATACAGGCAGAATTTACCTACACCATTGACTGCTTTAAATACACTTCAATGCAAACTATCCGCAACTCTTTAACTAACGAAAACATAAACCTTATCGACCGTCGTTACTTTTAACAGGATCGGCGTTAACATTTTAATTCAACATATCGATTATCTATTAACACAGTGTTGCTCTCACTGTGATTTCTAATGCTTGCAAACAACTTCTTGCTCGGGTCTGCCTCGTGCGAGCCCCTACCCTCGCGTTGATCCCAAACCGGTATTTTCCCACAAGACGCAGCGAAACCGGATGTGACGTCATCGCATGCCGATATATTTTACAGGCAATGAATATACTTTAAACAATTCTAATTCTAACTAGAAAATACTAACAAATGAATTACTAAGCGAAAATATTATAAACTAAATAACTGCCATAAAGGCAACACAAACAGTATAACATAGAATTTTACAACACAAACACCAGCTATTTTGTTCAATACTTTTCTAAATGTTTGTGCTTCCTATGAAATTTCCTACCTCACTTCCTCTGATCTATTTTCTTTCCTCCCTTATTTACTATTTAACTTTTGCTTAAATGCATCAATGCTATTGACACCAATAACTCTAGTGGTTTTGAAGCCTATACTTTAACATCTTGAGAAAGGAATCTTCTCCCGAATTCCTCTGCTGATTTATCATCGCATACTTATGGACCTCGGATTCTAATAAGCCAATGTCTGGAAAGATCATTTAAGATTCAGACCAGAGCACAAACACACACCCTTCGCAAAATGAGTGGCTCAGCACACCATAATTTAATGTCTAATTCTAAGAGAGCTGTAAAATTAAGATTTTCATCTTGATATTAGGATGGATTTTCTTGTATAAATATGCTGTACAGTACTATGCAAGTCTTAGGCTTCCTAGATTTTACATAGAAATTTTGTTTTAGATGTTTATTTTTTGTCTTCTGAATTAGTGTGTTAATAGAAAAAAGCTAATTTTAGATTTCCAAACATGCATTTTCCAAAACAAATCAGAGAAATGTTTGTATTTCATTAAAGTAATATTTTAAATAATAGACAACTTTTCAAATAAAAGCCTAATTACTTTGTAGGTACATAGCCAAGTGTATGATTAAACAAAGATAACACATTGCTAATGATCAATGACATAATGAGTTGAACGAACTAATTAACTGAAACAGAAATAGGTGTAGAAGGAATCAAACTGAGCAAAGGACAACCAAACTGAAAGGTGAGGGTGTGGCAGATGTGAGAGTTTAACCTTCAAATCATCAGTTCTTACACCAAGGCAAGTGTGCGCATAGCAACAAGACACAAATTGATCTTCCTACATCAGCGAGGTTTCTCCCATGCAGAAATTTCGTGGCAGACTGGAATTTCAAGATGTGCTGTCCAAACTTTTCTGAAGAAGCACAAAGAAACTGGCAAGTTTGTGGAAACACAGTGAACGGCCATGGAAACTGAGTGCAGCAGACAAGAGACAGATCAAGCTGATGTTCCTTCTAACTTGGAAGAAGTCCAACACTGCTATTGTTTCTGAACTCACAGAAACCACTGGAACCCATGTATAGTAGACTCCTCCACAGCCTGGAGAAGTCTCATTAGGAGTGGTCTTCATGAAAAGTTGCTGTCAAAAAGCCATTCCTCTGAAATGGAAACAAAGCAAAAAGACACACCTATGCACAAAAACACAAGGACTGAGGTGCTGAACAATGGCAGCAAGAGCTCTGGACTGACGAGTCAAAATTTGGAGTTTTTGGCTCAACTTGGAGACAGTTTGTCCATAGAAGAGCTGGGAGGCACTACATTAATGAATTCTGTAGCCAGCAGTAAAGCACAGTGGAGGTTCCCTGCAGGTTTGGGGCTGCACTTCTGCAAATGGAGTTGGTGACCTGATCAAAATTAATGGAATCCTCAATGCTGAGAAGTACAACCAGATTCTCATCCATTATGTAATGCCAGCAGGGAGGTGTCTAATTGGTCCCAACTTCATTCTGCAGAAGGACATTAACCCCAAACATATGGCCAAGGTCATAAAGAACTATCTTCAGTGAAAAAGAGTTCCGCAATAAGTGGTATGGACTCCAGAGAGCCCTGATCTCAATATAGAGGCTGCTGGAATAATGATTTAATATAGTTTTTTATTGTTTACTGCTGTATATAGTAATTTTTTTGATTTTTACAAACTTCTCATTTCATTAGTTTTGAAAGCATTTTCGCTTTACAGAACTTCTTTATACTTAACTGAGGCCTTTGCACAGTACTGCATACTAAAAATTTATTGATATAATATATTTACACAACACTTTCAAATGGGTAGACAGGGGTTCCTCTGAGAATGTCCAACAGCAGTTGCTGAATGAAGGGGCAAGGACTTGAAACTGGAAAATGAAATGTGCAGCTGTTCTTGCTACTTTTCTAACCACTTCTTTCTCTTTATAGATGCTGTCCATATTGGATATTTCTAGCACCTCAGCAGTGTAGCGGTTAGTGGGACACTATTACAGCTCAGGCCGTCAGAGTCTGGAGTTCAATCCCGATGCTGTCTGTAAGGAGTTTGTACGTTCCCCCCATGAATGTGCAGATTTCCTCCTACATATCAAAGATGTACCAGTTAGTAGGTTAATTGGTCATTGGTGATTAGGCTAACGTTAAACTGTGGGAAGCTGGGTAGTACAGCTCGTTGAGCTGGAAGGGCCTGTATCTCTAAATAATAGATCAAAAAAATCTAGTTTTTCATATTACAGTTAATTTTCCAGCATGCAGTAAAACATACTCAGAAGTGCTTGTGTGAGGGAAGTCAAACATCCAAATGGAGTGGTTAACTTAGAGATCAAAAAGAAAAATGTTCAATCTTTGACATCCTTTTTCCAGAACTAGGATGGCCCTGATCTAATATGCAGACAAGTTTTACAAAGTGTACAAGTTGATAATGGGCTCCAAGTCATTTACTTCACAGAAAGATACAAAAGGTTGGGCCTTGCACTAAACATTCAGAAGTGGTTCGTACCAAATTACTGAGACTGCTTAAAATCAACCTCTGAGAATCAAACTGCACAACAAAACCTTGGACAACATGGTTCATTCATTAAACATTGTGAGTCACCTCTCAGGGCAGACATCAATGATGAAATAGAACAGAACTTCCAGTGAGTGAGCAGGATCCTCATCTGATTGATGAACAGACAGACAGACATACTTTATTGATCCTGAGGGAAATTGGGTTTTGTTAGGGTAAGGGTATTTAAAGACCACATCAGGAAACCAAGCAGAAAAGCTCATGCTTCACTGAACAGCAGTCATTTCCCCCCTCTAGAGTCATGGACAACCTATAGTAAACACTTGAGTATTGGTGAAATACTATTAATGCTGTCTCCCAAAATCCTTCAAATTCATTATCAAGATTGGTGAATAAATGTCAGTGCCCTTTTCCTCATGCAGACCAACATGTTCAACTAGCTGAAAAAGGTGGACACATCATCTGCAGACCTCTCATTAGCCTCTAACAGCACTCTACCACAAGCTTGCCCAAGGGAACAGATTTTCAGCAGGAAAGAAAAAAACTTCTCGAAGTGTTTTTGGAAGGAACCTAACATCTTCATTCATAGTTGGGAATCTGTGGCTCAGGATAGCTTAGAATGGAGAAGGAACATAAAGAACATCCAAAAAGACACCAACAGCTGAACAGGACTATGCGCCCTTTTGCAAATAGAATAAGCACAAAATGCGTAACACTATTGAACCACTTGTTTTGACAAAAGCACAGCGTATTGATTCCACACAAAGCACTTTAGCAACCTCAGAAATAGGATAATTTTCCACACTGAGTAACTGCCTAATAAGGAGTAAGGACGGAGAGAAATCTTCACCGGTGTCTCGAAATGCTATTTAAATGAGCAGCTAAGGCATACAGAATGTAATGATTTAATCTGGATTAGTTAACCTTCACCACTGAGAAGCTAGGGAAAGCACAATCTATCTCTACATCCTGTGTAAAGTTTAGCCTTAAGTTCTGAGATACTTCATGCTGCTGAATCGAACACTCACATGCATTTAGACGTCAGGAAAGGGCATGATGTGCACAAAGATAACTGTCCACCTGAAACTTTCCAACATTGATAATCCATAAATAAATCAAAGTACAGGAACTATTATGAGAAAGGTGATGATGGTGGGATGGACTAGAAGTCAGGGTGGGGAGAGAAGAATTTATGTTTTACAGTTAACTATTATTTGAATGAGAAGATTTTAGTTGCAGATAAATTGAGACTTGGAACTACAGCTCAATTCAGTTTAACAAATAGCATTTATGATATTAATCATGAACATAGTGGTATTAAGGTAAGAGATTTACTAAGGAATTGCACTCATCTCGCAGTGAGGAATATCAATGCACAAACACATGCAATCAAGAGAAATTGCTCAATTATTCAAGATATTGTGCCACTACAGCATAGGACGGTTGAGATTAAAAATGCACAAAACAATCAGATGGCTTTGATTCTTTTTTGAATTTGATTCATGCAAAACAAAGAAGCATAAGTATACCTGCAAATGGAATTTGAATCAAATTTATAAATGAAAAGTTTTCAACTAATAATGAAGCAAATACAGGAAAAAGGTAATCTAAATGGTACGTTGTAATTTGATCTCAATTTACAGTTGTAAACAGAATATAGAGAATAAACAGGAATAAATAAAGGCTGTAATTTAATCAACTGGGTTAGTTTAGCAATTCACTTATAATTATTCTTTACACATCAAGTGATAATCTGCAATTGATGACGAGGAAATAATAGTCTGCATAGAGAAAATGATAATTACAACAGAGCACAGAAAACAAATGATAATTACAATGAGCTAACCTAATCAGAGTATTCTAGTAAAGCTGAGTATTTTGAGCTACTTATACATTTCCCTGACCAGTGACTGATACGAGAGAATAGCCTCATCATCTCTACTTGATATCCTTCACTTCTGGTAGAGATGCTGGGTGGCTGGGAGAAACATAAATATTTTTGAGGTTTCGTACAAGTGATATGATAAGAGAAATTCAGCAACCTAATACTGACTCACATTTGCTTTTGAATACGTTTACTGTAAATTGCTCTTCAACTCTTTCGGGGGTGGATGTGTGCAAAATCATCTTTGAGTTTCAAGCTTCAGCACTCTAGCATATGCCGAATGGGAATAGAGTCAGTCCCTGAGTCATGCAAGAGCTCTGTCCTGGAAAACTGATTTCTCCTCGTCAGAACCATTTATTTTTCCTCTAATAACCCATATCGTATTGCTCTACGTAAACTTGTTCTAATCCTTTCATTTCACTCAACAATTATGAGTAGTGCTAGAGTGATTAAACTAATGGAATATATACTGTAGCTGGTCATTAATGCATACATTGAAATATTTTTTACTGGCTTGTGGGAGAATATGTGTAAGGTTGGATTCTGCGAATCTGGCCATTTGTAATTTACCTGTATCTTACTGACAGTAACAGAACAAATGAATCAGGCATCAGTGAAGTGTTTGCTCTTTGTTGAAAGGACAAAGAAAGGTTAGTGTGTGAATCACTGAGATTTACCTTTACAGTTGAGAAAAAGTCCTTGTCAGTAATGACTTTGTTTACTGTCAACAAAGTTCCCATATCCTGGGACACTGGTTGATATGACTGGGTGGTGTTGAAAGTTCTGCCAATGCATTCCCCTCCCCACCCCAACTACACACAGTTATGTGGAAATTTCACTCAGCCATTTCCACTATACAAATATATCACGGTCAATCAGCAACTTGTCTCCATTAACTCCAACATGGACAAGTTGGTTTGGAGGGTCTATCTCTGTGTGGTGGAGCCCTGGGATTCTTGTGATACCTGGTCTGGTCCAATTTTTTTTTACCTAACAAGATCAATCTCAGACTGTTTAGGTCAAGTGCACTCTAGATTTACACTAGCTTTTATGCAAAAACATTTTTCATGATATTGCCATAATAATGCTGAGCTCCAGTTTTTAAGTGCATGCTCTTTCACCTCATTCAATTGATTTACATATTGAAGTATTGCAATCAAATCACCTGACAAATTTCTACATTGAAAGACGCAAGATTAACCTGTACAATTAGAATTGGTTTGTTATTGTCATATGTACCAAGATACAGTAAATAGCTAGTCTTGCATACTGTTCATATAGATCATGTCATTACATAGCGCATTGAAGTAGAACAAGGTAAGACAATACAGAGTTGCAGAGAAAGTGCAGGCAAACAATAAGGTATAAGATCGTTTTGAGGTAGTCTGTGAGGACAAGAGTCCACGTTAATGTACTAGAGAACCATTCAATAGTCTTATAACATTGGGTAGAAGCTGCCATTGAGCTTGGCGCTATGTACTTCCAGGCTTTTGTATCTTCTGCCCTATGGGAGAGCGGAAAAGAGAGAATATGTGCAGTGGATGGGGTCTTTGATTATGCTGGTAGGTTTACTGTGGCAGTGAGAAGTATAGACAGAGTCCATGAAAGGGAGACTGGTTTCTGCGATGTGCTAAGCTATGTCCACAACTCTGCAGTTTTGTGTGATCACATAGAGTAGTTGCCATATGAAGTCTCAATACATGCAGGTAAGATGCTTCCTATGGTGCCTACATTAAAATTGGTGAGGGTAAAAGGGGATGTACTTATTAGCAGCGCTGGTGAGCTTCGTGTCCATGTGGTTGGACCAGGCCAAGTTATTGGTGATGTTCACTCCTAGGGGCTTGAAGCTCTCAACCTCAAAACTCTTGATGTAGATAGGAACATCGGCACCACTCCCTTCCTGAAGTCACTGTCTAGCTCTTGTTTGGCTGACATTGTTGTCATGACAGCATGTTATTAAGTTCTATCTTCATCCTATGCACTGACTGATTGTTATTTGAGATACAACCCACTGCAGTGGTATCATCTGCAAACATACGTGAAATTACAACAGAACATAGGCTGCAGTCATGAGTGTACAGGGAGTAGAATAGGGGTTAGAGTACATGACACCACCTTGTGGAGTACCAGAGTTAAGAATAATTGTGGCAGAAGTGTTGCTGCCTATCCTTACTGGCTACTTGGAAAGTCAAGGATCCAGCTGCAAGGGGAGGCATTGACTCCCAGATTCCGGAGTCTGGTGATGAGTTTGCTTGGAATTACAACCTCAATGCATTATCTCCAAAATCAATGTAATGAATCAGTGCTACATCTTTCTAAGGCCAATGTATTCTTAGTGAGCTGCAATGCCTTTAATTTTTTTTCAAACAATTCTTAGAAGTCTAGCTTCACTTCACATCATTCTAATCTTCTACTCTGTTGTATTCTAATTCTAATAGCATAAGATAAATACCAAAATTTCAAGGTCTGGAAATTCAGTATACCATTGTTTCACCAATTCCTCCATCCTAAAATATTTCTAGACGAACAATCAGTTTTTTTCCCCCTGAAATGACATTTGATATCACCTATTTCCAGGTCATTTTACGTCACTTCAAAAATTCAAGTAAACACATTCAGGTGTGAGTCATCCTTGCCTTTATCACTGTCACCATGACTGTTGAGAATGTCACAATATTATTGCCCTTGAAGTGCTTCTTTTTCATAACTGACCCCCGAAGCCTCTCTCATCATGACCTATCAATTTCACTCTCAATCTGTTCCCTTCCTCCACCCTGAGAGTCAGGCCTTGACTCTCCATGTCACTACAATCCACCTGACCCAACTAATCCCCATGACAATACACACAACACGCTGGAGGTGTGTCATCCTGACAAAGGGTCTCGGCCCGAAACGCTGATTGCTCGTTTCCACGGATGCTGCCCGACCTTCTGAATTCCTCCAGCGTGTTGTGCATATTGCTTTGACCCCAGCATCTGCAGTGTACTTTGTGTTTATAATACCCATAACACTGTCATTATTTTATTTGCCTCCAGGTCCTTCTGATCGTCCCAACCTCTCCAATGCCCTTCCTATCCTCTTAAATACCACTGTGTTTCTACAAGGCCCCCAGCTTCTGCAACCAGTCTCTTCATATCCAACCAAACTCACCCATTCCCAATTCAAACCCACGCCTGCATTCCTCCACATATTTCATATTCTCCAAACACAGGCTCCATCCTTCCATATTCTTCCCAGTTCAGACACCCTACTTTCACCATAATTCCTCAAAATTCAATTACTCCAGATTTGAAACCCATACCCAACTCAAATTCCCAAGCCTACCAATGACTCGTCACCACCAGTGACCCTAGCTCCCGTCTGGGCCTAGGTCTGTTGGCACTCCCTTCTACATTTTCAAACACAAGTGCCTGGTAGGTGTACCAGAAAACATTCAAGCACAATTAAATTAGAATTTCTAGGCCGCCTGTTTCTTAATTTATCCCGTTTTCAATGAATTTTCAGTAATGTCAAAATTACTGGGTGTCAAGATCTCTGAGGAACTAACCTGGTCTCAACATATCGATGTAGTTATAAAGAAGACAAGAGAGCAGCTATATTTTATGAGGAATTTGTCATCAAATACACTCAACAGTTTCTATAGTTGTACCATGGAGTGCATTCTGACAGGTTGCATCACTGTCTGGTGTGGAGGGGATACTGCACAGGACCGAAAGAAGCTGCAATTCTGGTCAGCTCTATCTTGGGTACTAGCCTACAAAGTACCCAGGGCATCTTTAGGGTGCACTGTCTCAGAAAGGCAGCGTCCATTTTTAAGGACATCCAGCACCCAGGACATGCCCTTTTCTCACTGTTACCATCAGGTAGGAGGTACAGAAGCCTGAAGACACACAATCAGCGATTCAGAAACAGCTTCTTATCTTCCACCATCCGATTCCTAAATGGACATTGAATCTTTGGACACTACATTTTTAAAAAAAAAATACAGTATTTCAGTTTTTGCACATTTAAAATCTATTCAATATATGCAATTGCTTTACTTGTTTATTTTTTTTCCCTCTGCTAGATTATGTATTGCATTGAACTGCTGCTGCTAAGTTAACAAATTTCACATCACATGCCGGTGATAATAAACCTGATTCTGATAATTCCTGTACTGTTTTAATAATGTTACTAATTCTGTTTACAACAATTTCAGCCAAAATTACCAAGTGCCATGAATACAGATGGAAAAGAGACAAGGGAATATTGTAATAAGTTGTTCTGCGAAAAGCACAACTTATTAAAAGTTTGTTTTCATTTCATCAAGTTCCAAAATTGCAATTCATAGCTTCCAACTTTTTTTGAAAGGATTTGTATATCCTTGTTGGATAAAAGTTAATTTTATCACTCCCCCCCACATAATACATACAGATCACGATAACCACCCATGCAAATTGTTTTAAAAAACCAGCATTCTTGCATTTTTGGTTCCCTTGAAGTTTGAGTTGCCTACTTCCCTCATATGAACCCTTGTTTCATGTTTATTCCCTTGGTAAAGCTCTTCACCTCCTTTTTCCCACACCCCCCCAAGATAAATTAGTTATGTGAAAAGGTTGTGGAAGATTATTGTGGTTAATTCATTCCAACAATATTATCATTTATGATTCTCTGCAATAAGAAACCTCAAAATTATTTGACTGATGAGTTCTGAGCCAAGTCTCTATGGTGTTTCCCAAAATAGTATTAGCCAAGTTAACACTATAATTTAACTGCGCAATAAACATTTCAGGCCCTGAGATCAGAGAAATCTTTAAAAAATCATTAAAGGTAAAATTCTGACAACAAATTTGAATGGAATTAAAAGGTCATTGGGCAGTACTGTAAAAATCCCAATTTCGTTTTAATACAAACATGTGGGTCAGATTGTCTAAAATGCTAAGATGACCATAAAGGCTCTCTTTTTTGGAAGTAATATTCAGAACATTGTGTGATGAACTGAGGTTGAGTCTGTGGGCCTGCTCTGGCCTTCATGTTTACAGACTCCATTTCGTTCTGAATGCTGTTGCTTGCTTTTATTGTTGGCATAATTTGTGTTTTTTTTCCCTCTCCCTCTGTGCATTGGGTGTTAGTCTTTTATTTTAATGGGTTCTTGTTTTGTGGCTGCCTGTCAAGAGATGAAAATCTCAAGGTTGATAATTTATACATACTTTGATAATAAATGGACTTTGAACTTTGAGAAGTTTGAATAGGAAACACATCAGTGAATGCTGATTTTAGAATAGCTTGAGAAAGAAGTGATAGAGTTCAAAGAAATATTGGAGATTCTAAGCAGTAAGGTGACATGAGAACATGATTTTTGATACATTATAATCTACCACCTGAACCAAGAGATTCAGAGTCAAATACAAAATATGCACAATTTGAAAAGTAGAAATTATCCCTGCTACTCTGATACAAAACTGACCTGTTTGTAAACAAAACTGTCATTTTGGAATTGAACATTAAGACGATGACAATGCTAAGACACCGAATTGAGTTACAGCATGTGAACTCAAATTAAACTGTAGGAACAACTCAGCAAATCAGACTCCATCTGAGGAGGAAAAAATGTTTCAGGTCAATAAGCTTTCATCATGAAAATCTATAAAAAGAAGTATGATGAGGGACAATGGTGCAGTGAACAGAGGGAAAGCACATTTTGTGGCCACTTTAATAGGCAGCTCCTATACTTAATAAGGTGGCCACTCAGTGCATATTTGTGGTCTTTTGCCACTGTAACCCACCCACTTCAGGTTCAATGTATTATGTGTTCAGAGATGCTCACCTTCCTGTCAGTTTGAACAATTTGTCCACTCTCCTCTGACCTCTCTCATTAACAAGGCATTTTAGCCCGGATTTTTTTTTGTTTTTCCACGCCATTCTCTGTAAACTTGAGAGACTGTTGTGCATAAAAATCCCAGGAGATCAGCACTTTGAGATACTCAGATCACCCTGTATCGCACCAGCAATACACCACAGTCAAAGTCACTTACATCACATTCCTTCCTCAGTTCATTGGTCTGAACAACAACTGAACCTCTTGATCATGTCTGTATGCTTTTATGCACTGAGTTGCTGCCAAATGATTGGGTGATCAGATATTTATATTAATGAGCCAGTGCCCAGGTATACCTTATAAAGTGGTCACTGAGTGCATGTGATGGGGTGAATGCCAAGGTTGCTCAAGTGCTCTTTCAGTATTTAAATACTCTTATAAGTGCCACCCAAGAGCGGGTAATAAATCATAGCTGTTATCCATGATTAACAAGTGCTTTATTTGTATTTTTAAAAATATTTTTAATTGAGTCACAGCATCTAAATTTGCATATCTGTGATTACTTTGTTAATGATTATTGTCCTGTCAAGCTTTGTGGAGAAGTACAAATACGGGAAAAAATTGAAAAACGTACATAGTTATTGTTTTAAAACAACATTTCAATGGCCATCTTTTGATATTCAGAATGGCTAAGTCATCTCAGGAGTCAGGTTAAATTATGAGGATTTCAAACTTCAAAATTGCTTCTAATATAGAATGCTTGTCATTGTTCGTTGTCAAGATCATTAGATACAGGCATAGAATTAGACCATTCGGCCCACTGAGTCTGTTCCATTATTCAATATGGCTGAGTTATTTTTCATCTCAACCCTATTCTCCAGTCTACCCTCCCACCCCATCCCAAAACCTTTGACACCCTTACTAATCAAGAAACTACCAACCACTTTAAATATACCCAATGATTCTGCCTCCACAGCTGACTGTGGCAATGAATTCCACAGATTCACCACCCTCTGGCTGCAGAAATTACTTCTTATCTTTGTTGTCAAGAGATATTTTTCTATTGTGGGGCTGTGCCCCCTGTTCGTAGACTCCCTACTATTGGAAACATCATATCCAAGTTCATTCTATCAAAGCCTTTCAATATTTGGTAAGTTTCAATGAGACTCCCCCCCCCCCTTATAAATTCCAGTGAGTATAGGCGCAGAGTCATCAAGCACTCCTCATTAGCACTTACATTTTAAGGATAATTCTTGTGAATTTCCTCTGGACTCTCTCTAATGTCAGCATATTCTTTCTTGGATTTGGGGCCCATAATTGCACACAATACTCCAAGTGCCTTGCAAAGCCTTTGCATCACATCCTTATTTTTATATTCTAATGCACTTGAATAACTCATTGTATTTGCCTTGCAACTTGCAGGTTAACCTCTTGGGAATCCTATATGAGGATTCCCAACTCCCTCTGTACTTCTGATTTCTGAATTTGCTCCCAATTTAGAAAATAGTCCATGCCTTTATTCCTTCTACCAAAGTGCATGATCATACACTTCCCTATGCTGTATTCCATCTGCCACTTCTTTACCCATTCTCCTGATCTGTCCAAGTCCTTCTGCAGACTCTCTGCTTCCTCAACTCTACCCACCCCTCCAACCTTTGTATCATCCACATACTTGGCCACAAAGTCATCAAGTCAATCATCCAGATCATTAACATATAACATGAAAGTAACAGATCCAACACTGACCCTTGCAGAAAACCACAATCACTGGCAGCCAACCAGAAAGGACACCCTTTATTTCCACCCTTTGCCTCCTGCCAGTTAGCCAATCTTCTGTCCATGCTAGTATCTTTCCTGTCATACCATGGACTCTTAGTTTGTTTAGCCGCCTCAAACGCAGCACGTAAAAGACCTTCTGAAACTTAAGTAACCAATACAGTATCCATGAACTTTCATTTGTTTATCCTACCTGTTATTTCCTCAAAGAATTCCAAAGATATGTGAGGCAAGATTTTCCTTTAAGTAATTTATGCTGACTTTGGCCTATTTTATTGTGTGCCTCTGAGTATCCCCAAGAACTCATCCTTAATAAATGGACTACCATCTTGTCAACCACTGAAATCAGGATAACTGGCCTGTAATTTCCTGTCTTTTATCTCATTCCCTTCTTAATGTCACTTCTCTTCTCGCCATTTTACAGACTTCCTGAACCATTCCAGAATCTAGTGACTTTTGAAAGATCACTATTAATGCCTTCATCTACCTCTCTCAGAACCCTGGGACAGAGCCCATCTAGTCCAGGTGACTTTTCTATAAATAGTTTAATAACTGAGCTTTTTGATTAGAAAAATCTATCTCTAAAACATGCAGTACTTCTATGTTGCCTCTAAGTGGCTCTATTCTAAAAATGTCATTGTAAAACAAAAGAACTACAGAAGATACAAAAGTGGATGTCATTCTATGCTTTTAAAATTAGCTATCCTAGCCTTTAGACAGTAAACTTGAAGGCTTTCAGTTTCACTGAACCAAAACAAGGAATAGAGAAAGGATAACTGTAGTTATGAAAATGTCATATCAAAATCTACAGTCCAAAAATGAAATGGCACATTAGACATGCGTGTCAGACCTTATGACATTCTGTTTGAAGGTGCTCAAGGTGCAACCAAATAAGCCTTCTACTAAAGAAAAACTACTTTGTATGCTCCACTGCATTAGGAGTTGGGAATCAGAAGATTTGAGTCAGGAGATGAGTAGTCGAGGAAGGGTGAATGATCAGCTAAGTACTTAAAACTGGGGACTAATTTGAGGTCTGGCACCAGGGTCCATAGATTAGGTTCTGGTCAGAAAATTCCACCTTACATAATGCTGAAGAAGATTTTGCATGCCCTGCAAAGGCTAACCTGTATGTGATCCACGTTGTCTGGACCACTCATGTGATGTCATGCATGCACATCGAGGCTCTCCAGTTGAAAAACACGCTGACATACTGAAGAACCAAATGGACAACTGGAAACTTTGTGGAACATTTGAATTATTCTTCAATTAAATTGAATCACCTAATACAAAAAATCTAATTTCTAGACAAGCATTTGGTGAGTAAATGAAGTGTGGAAGAGAAAATTTTCTTCTCTACAGCAACCACAGTAACTTATGAAGATGCTACCTGCAAGTGTTTAGCTGGCACTGTATTGCTTTCATAAACTTCGAAAGCTATTTGTAACAATCCTTATTTTATTTTCCTTCTGTCCAATTTACCACCAAAACTGATTAAAAATTTGAGGAAGAAACATCTCAACACCAAATACAACATTAAAATTTTGCCTAGATTTTGGTGTAACAGTTCACCGAAAACTAGTGAACAGTCTGCAACACTTCTCACTCTGATTTCCCTCTCTTACATTAAAAACAATCTTAAATGTGCAGCCCATTGCTTGGTGAGATACACCACCTGCTGTTTCTAGCTACCAACATGCTGGTATTGCTTTCAAATAATCTCTTACCGATTACTGAACAAGTGTATTTACCAATAATGTTATCAGGGAGATTTTTACTCCTCATGAAGGATGTAAGAAATAAAGTCAATTCATGGCAGATGGAGTTCAACCCAGATAAATATGAAGTGGTTCATTTTGGTAGGTCAAATATGATGGCAGAGTATAGTATTAATGGTAACACTCTTGGCAGTGTGGAGGATCAGAGGGATCTTGGGGTCTGAGGACATAAGACACTCAAAGCTGCTGTGCAGGTTGACTCTGTGGTTAAGAAAGCATACGGTGCATTGGCCTTCATCAATCGTGGGACTGAGTTTAGGAACTGAGAGGTAATGTTGCAGCTATATAGGAACCTGGTCAGACCCCACTTGGAGTATGTGCTCAGTTCTGGTCGCCTCACTACAGGAAGGATGTGGAAACCATATAAAAGGTGCAGAGGAGATTTACAAGGATGTTGCCTGGATTGGGGAGCATGCCTTATGAGAATAGGTTGAGTGAACTTGGCCTTTTTTCCTTGGAGCGATGGAAAATGAGAGGTGACGTGTTAGAGGTGTATAAGATGATGAAAGGCATTGATCATGTGGATAGTCAGGCACTTCTTCCTAGGGCTGAAATGGCTAGCACAAGAAGGCACAGTTTTAAGGTGCTTAAAAGTAGGTACATAGGAGATGTCAGGGGTAAGTTTTTTTCACTCAGAGAGTGGTGAGTGCGTGGAATGGGCTGCCGGTGACGGTGGTGGAGGCGGATACAATAGGGTCTTTTAAGAGACTCCTGGACAGATACATGGAGCTCAGAAATATAGAGGGCTCTGGGTAACCCTAGGTAATTTCTAAGGTAATGACATGTTTGGCACAGCTTTTTGGGCTGCAGGGCCTGTATTGTGCTGTAGGTTTTCTATGTTTCTAATTCAATTCAATTCTATGTGGAGAGTTAAAAATCTTCTTAAAATTCACCCGAGACAGAAGCTTTCTTTGTGGTTTTTAATGAGACCTCACTTGTGAAACTGGAATTAAGTAAAATACATATTAAATTCAGTACAGGATCATCGCCAGACAAATGGAGAATATTCCATCAAGATTCTGATTTATGCCTTGGATACTGAAAGGTTTGGGGAGCATGAAATAATGCAGAATACCCAGTCTTTGATCTGGTTATGATTAAATCCATGGGATTATTACACTGGAATACAGTCATACAATTTCAGTTGAATGGTTTGTATGTAGAATCATATTACATGCATTAACTACTTATAGGCAGCTAAGCATAATTTCTTTCCAGAATTCAGGATGGTTCTTGAGTGGTCAATTTCTAGGGACCTTTATAACACCTGCTGTCATGCCCTGCTTTTTCTCTTCAAAATTTGAGTTCTTTTACTGTTCAAATTTCCAGATTCTAATCATGGATGCATTTTAACCACAGCTATTAGTTAAATGGCAAATTACTAACAGGGAAAAAGGAAACTGAACACTTAGAACAAATATTTTGCATCTGGCCTAATGGAAGATACTGAAAGCACAACAGACAAACACAAATCCACAGACAAAAGGGCAAAATTTAAAACATTCACTAGAAAAAAATCATATGGCAAACTAATGGGTCTTAATGTCAAGTTCTAGATTTAATAAAAACAATGGATGCGCAGATTGTAAATGCCTTAAGTGTAGTCTTTCAAAACTTGTTAAACATTTTGCAAAACTGCAAAATTAACAATCCTAACAACACGGTACTGCCAAAAATAACATTGTAAATGATTTTTTCCCCCAGAGATCTTTCAGAGGCATTAAGTATCTGGGTGGATGTGACCCAAATACTTTCATTTTATCCAAACAACAAAGAGAAACTAAAAATTTGAACACCACTTTTCTGTTGAAGATCTGCTATAATTTAAACAAATTGTATGAATGTATCCAAAAGAAAGAATCAACCAAGATATGCTAAATAAATGCCTTAGCTACTACTGTTGAGGTTGCTTACAAATGCCCAGGAAGCCATTTATTTTGATAGAATGGGAAAATCCTTTCTCATTAGTCTACTTTTGGTTAAAGTCCAAAGGCAAAATAAAATTGCCCTGGTCATAGCATGTTTAGCAATTGTTCAACACTTTTGAAAGTGAGGAAAATCGCTAGTTTAACTTTTAAACTTCCTTTAAATCTGATAGACGTGGAGACTCCAGTATGTGAACTGTAGGGGAAATGTAAAGGAATAAATTCCACAAAATTGTGAACTTATTGTCTGGAATGAATGCACAATGGCTCACAAAACAGTCAATGTAAATTAAATTGAATGTTGCATCATTACCTTAGACAATAATTAATGTGTGATGTTACTTCAAAGTTACCTGTGGATTTTTGTCAAATGCTACCTGTATTTCCACTAGATATTTCAGTATATGAATTCAAAACCTGTATTAAAGCATCATATATTTGGGGAATTGTTAAATAAATACTCTTAAAAATAATATATGATGGGTTTGGCAGACAATCCCTGTTGGCAAAGCAGTTTGCTTCAAATTTACTTAAATTAGGAAGTGGAGAAATTAAACAAGTCACAGAAGAAGTTATTTTGATTTAAAACATGCCAAATTGAGACATCATTTCATGATCTGATTTAAGTCATTTTCTTAAAAGTTACTCAATAATAGTTGAATTATCAATGTTGTATTGAACAGCAATTTTAGCACCCAAAATATATATACTGACAATGGGACAGACATTGAAGAGACTGTACTTTTTCCTGGTGAATTTTTGAAATCTGTTACCACCTGGCATGCCACCATATTATCATGAATCAAAAAGAAACTCCTATTATCTTAGGAACTTGCATCCACCAATACTTTGCAATGTACAAGATTATTATTCAAATATTACCATGACACTATAATTACTGGTAATGCCATTGGAGAAAATGACTTTGTCCCTCAGGTGTCAATTATTCCATTTGATCTGCCTTTTCAATTCAAGTGCCTTCAGTTTCCAATTGAACTTAGTTTTGCGATGAGATTAACAAAGTACAAAACTTTATACTTTTCAGCTATATATTGGTTGGTCCAGAATTAGATTCAAATAATCTATGCATTTTGTTTTACACTGTATTTCTTTCTTTTCTATGAACCAGGTGTAAACTTGTGATTTCAATAGTGAAGGACTCTAAAGCACTTCACTATCAAAATCGTCAATTTACAAATGGTGTGTAGGTAGGTACCTGCTTATTTAAAGAGAACTACATTAAATGTAATTTTAGTATTGACATTTTTCATATGAATATTCTTATTTGTAACTTTAGTTAAATCACACAACTTTAGCCAATTAGATACAATATAATTCAAACATACATATTCAAACATTGTGATTGCCAGCCTAACTGGAACAACACCAGGTGCAGCAGCTAGTGCTGGTATAAACACAAACCTTTTAATAAGGCATAGAAAATTAGATGCATGGGTAGAAGTTTCCTGTGGAGGTGCAATCTTGATTTTGATATTTGCTGGAGATTTATTGCAGGCTCATGGGGAAGTGTATAACATTGGAGATCACACTGAGAGATGAAGAAAGAGCAAGACTTTGAGGATTAAAGCTTCCAATGGTTAATGAGGGTGAGGATTGACATTCTACGTCATTGCATCAAACCTAGTTAAGCACAATGAAAGCAGAGAGCAAGTTAAACAGATGTAACGCAAGAAAGGAGATGCTAGCCGCAGTCAGGTAGGAAAAGCAGACATCTATTGTAATAGCTTGCCTAAAGTTAGCTTAGTTGGCAGTACTACTGTCCCAGAGGAATCAGATCAAGATCACAAGGGACAAACTGGAATGTTTGGTGTGTTGTCTGGCCTATTAAAATGAATGTATAAAATGGTCCTACACGTCAAGCAGGGCATCATACAAAACCATGACAGTCATTACTGGTATTCCAAAAATAACAGTGCCAACTACAGTCAACACTCTGGCAACAGAACAGCTGATATCTTCAGTTTCTGCTTTCACAAAGAAACAGATCAATGATGCAGCACCTTGGAACCTCAAGCTGACCCATCCGCACTCTGCTAATACTGACCCAGCAGCAGGGCAGCCTCCATCATGAGCATACTGTTGTCTATATGAGAGATGATTCATTGAACAATGTAGCAGCATTAAAGGGAAAAGGCAGCAGCAATGTTCAAGTTTATTGTCATCTGACTGTACAGTTACAACCAAATGAAACAATATTCCTGGGACCATAATACACATATCAGTGTGATCGCCAATGTTTGGGGCTTTCCCCCCGTGACCTTATTATCAAATAAATTCATAACATATAATTCAAAATGCATGTGAAGTGTGTAGTTCCGGTAAGCAGTACAGTAACAGAAAGCTCACTGTCCTAGCAATGAGATCTTGGTGGTGACGGGGCACTCATTAGTCTGGGGGAAGAAGCTGTTACCCAGTCTGGCAGTCTTAGTCCAAATACTCCTGTACCTCTGTCCTGACAGTGGTGGGTCAACGAGATTGTGGGACAGGTGGAAGGGATCCTCAACAATGCTTTTTGTGCAAGTGTTAAAGACTTTAACAAATGCATTAGGTCAACTCAGCTCCATACACCCTATTATCCTGCAGGCATAATGGAGCTTGAAATTCCTGCAGTCTCTCTGGATTCCTATTGTCACTATAAACTTGCAGGCAATGCCCTCACCTGTGTCTTGCAGTTTGCTGTTTTCAGACTGTACTTGTTCCCTCTGGAAAACAGCAGTCAAAAGTCAACACCTCCAGACTGAAAAATCATTTTGTGTGTTCCACATACAGCCACACCCTTCCCCACCATGGAAAGGAGCTGGCCATTCAGCAGCTGGGTGATTTCCAGGGGTGGAGGAAGGAGGTTGTGCACTGCGCTTTAACAGTAAAGGTCTTTTTGGAGGGGAAACCAAATGCCGAAGCACAAGGTGCTTCAAACAAATTTAACTTCTATAATTATTTTGAAGTTGTCCAAGAGGAACATAGTTTTATGCTGAATCACAACATTCATTCAAGTATTGTATTTAGAACAAAATAAGAATGAAACTCTGAGAGGGGAGAGCATATGTGAGAGAGAAAGAGAGACAGCAAGAGCGCGTGTGTGCGTCCACAGGGCTGCACCCTGAAGGTGCCGTCTTCCAAGCCGCTCCTGGAGATCCTGAAATGCAGGCCACTTGGTGAGTTCCGAAGAGCGAGAACTCACTGCCCATGAAGAATGTAATTTTTAAAAAAGACAGCATCTCAGATCTGTGATTGGCACCCCACTATACTGTACTAATAGATGGGAGAAGGTTGACATCATCAAACAATTTCCAGATTTTTGTATGCAGACCCTGGTCTTCTGTCTAATGAAGAGCCAGCTTTTAGTCAGTAGTGGTCGAGTTGCTACCATATTGTTAATGGTAATGCAGTCATATTATAGTTCAGCTCTCTTTACCTTCGAAGCAAGAGAACTGAAGCTTGATATTGTCATTTTATTTTTGAGAGAAAATCTGTTCTTTTGTATTGTACATCCTATTTGCAGAGCCCATTACCAAGGAAAAATAGATTTATAGAGATGCAGCCCTCAGCCACAGATCCTTGTCACTATTGTGCCTTCATCTCTAAAGCTGTTTCATCCTCTGAGCTTTCTTGAATAATTGCAAAAGCACTCAAGATTTATTGACATCATTGCCTCAACCCTTAGCCAAGCCAATTGACAAACACTTAATGGCAACCCTGATGAGCGCAAAACCCCGCCATAATTTTCCTCGTATGAGTGAGCACAGACAGTCTATGGCTGGTTTTGCCCTTCGAATGCTCAAATCAATGGCAGACTATGACTGAAATACATCCTACAACCCAGCCATTGAAGTGAACTGATACTTTGCAGATATGTTAATAGCACCTTTTATTGACAGGATTAATATCTATTATGGATATTCAAAGAATTAAACAGAGAATTAACATTTAAATTATAACACATCCTACACAGGAATAGATTTACGCCACTCAGCCCATTGAGTCTTCTCCACCATTCTATCATGGCTGATTTATTATCCCTCTCAACCTCATTCTTCTGCTTCCTTACTGTAACATTTGACATCCTGGCTAATCAAGAACCTATCAATCTCTGCTTTAAGTATACTCAATTACTTGGCCTCCACAGCTATCCATGGCAATGAATTCCACAGATTCACCACCTTCTGGCTCATGAAATTCCTTCTCATCTGCTTTAAATGGACATCCCTCTATTCTGAGGCTGTGCCCTCTGGTCCTAAACTCACCCATTATAGGAAACGTCCTCCCTATATCCAAAATGCTGGTGGAACACAGCAGGCCAGGCAACATCTATAGGGAGAAGAACTGTTGACGTTTCGGGCCGAGACCCTTTGTCAGGACTAACTGAAAGGAAAGATAGTAAGAGTACTCCATCCCTGATATATTTAGTTTCCCTCCCCTCTTTTTTTTCCCCTCTCTTTCTGCCCATCACTCTGCCTGTTCTCCATCTCCCTCTGGTGCTCCCCTCCTTTCTTTCTCCTGAGGCCTCCCATCCCACGATCCTTTCCTTTCTCCAGCTCTGTATCCCTTTTGCCAATCAGCTTTCTAGCTCTCAGCTTCACCCCACCCCCTCCGGTCTTCTCCTACCATTTTGCATTTTCCCTCCTCCTCCTACTTTCAAATCTCTTACTATCTTTCCTTTCAGTTAGTCCTGACGAAGGGTCTCAGCCTGAAACATCGACAGTGCTTCTCCCTATAGATGCTGCCTGGCCTGCTGTGTTCCACCAGCATTTTGTGTGTGTTGCTTGAATTTCCAGCAACTGCAGATTTCCTCATGTTTGCTCCCTAAATCCACTCTGTCTCGAGCTTTCCATATTCGATAGGTTTCAGTGAGATCCCTCTAAACTCCAGCGAATACAGACCCAGAGCCATCAAACATCCTGGAATCATTCTCTCATGAACCTCGGCTGAACTGTCTCCAATGCCAGCACATCTTCTCTTACACAAGGGGCCCAAAACTGCTCATAATACTCCAAGTACAGTATGACCACCCCACTACAAAGGCTCAGCATCACACTTTGCTCTTATTATAGTCTTTCAAAATGAATGCTAACATTTCATTTGCCTTCCTTACCACAGACTCTACCTGCAAGTTAACCTTTAGGGAATACTGCACAAGAATTCACAAGTCCCTTTGCAACTCTGAATTTTGACTTTTCTTTCCCATTTAGAGAATAGTCTATGCCTTTAATCCTTCTACCAAAGTGCATCAGCATACACTTCCCCACACTATATTCTATATGCCACTTCTTTGTTCATCTCCCAATCTGTCCAAATCCTTCTGCAGATTCCCTGTTTCCTCAACCCCACCTGCCCTCCACCTATCTTTCTATCGTCTGCAAACCTGGCTACAAAGCCACCAATTCCATCATCCAAATCATTGACATATAACATGAAAAGAAATTATTCCAATACCAACTCCTACAGAACACCACTTGTCACTGGCAACCAACCAGAATAGGCCCTCTTTATTCTGACTCCTTGCCTCCTGCCAATCAACCAATCTTCTATCCATGCTAGTATCTTTCTAGCAATACCAAGAACTCCTATCTTGTTTAGCAGCCTCATCTGTGGCACCTTGTCAAAGACCTTCTGGAAATCCAAGTAACCAACATCTACCAACTCTCCTTTGTCTATCCTGCCTGTTATTTCCTCAAAGGATTCCAAAATATTTGTCGGGCAAGATTCCCCCTTAAAAAAAACTATACAGACTTTGTCCTGCTTTATCATGGACTTCCAAGTACCCTGAAACTTCATCCTAATAATGGATTCCAACATCTTCCCAACTACTGAAGTCAGGCCAACTGGCCAATAATTTCCTTTCTTTTGACTCCCTCCCTCCCTCCTTAAAGGGAGATGTGACATTTGCAAATTCCAATCCTCTGGAAACATTCCAGAATCTAGTGACTCTTGAAAGATCATTACTAATGCCTCCACAATCTCTTCTGCTACCTCTTTCAGAACCCTGGGGTGTCGTCCATCTGGTCCAGGTGATTTATCTACCTTCAGATCTTTCAATTTCAAAAGTACCTTCTCTTTAGTTAGCTACTACACTCACTTCTGACTCCTGATACTCTTGAATTTCTGGCATTATGCTCCTGCCGTCCACAGTGATGACTGATGTAAAATACTTAAGTTCATCTGCTATTTCCTTGTCCCCCATTATTACAACTCCAGCGTCATTTTCCAGTGGTCCAGTATCTACTTTTGCCCCTCTTTTACTCTTCATATATCTGAAAAAAATTCTATCCTCTTTGATATTTTTGACTAGGATTCTTCATATGCCTGCATCTAGATTCCCGATCTCTTGAGTTCTATAGAAATTTCTTCTTACAGAAGGTAATGAATTTCTAATTCTCTACCCCAGAGATTTGTAAATAATGTATTAGTAGGGCAATTAAAGAGAAAATAATTCTATGTGCAATCCACCCCTTAAGAGGAAGGATCTGCAGGGTACAGAAGACATTCACCAGAATGCCACCTGGATTAGCGGTTATGAGCTACAAGATGAAGTTGGACATACTTGGGTTGCTTACTTTGGAGCAGAGGCTAACGGGAAACTTGATAGAAGTTTATAAAATTATGAAAGACACAGATAGGGTTGGCAGTCAGAATCGTTCTGTCGGGGTTGAAATGTCAAGTACTAGAGGACAGACATTTAAGGTGATGGAGAAAGTTTATGGGAGATATTTGGGGCATTTTGTTTTAGAAAAGTGCCAGGTATGGACTCCCAGGGATATTGGTGGAAGCAGATATAGTGGAGGTATTTAAGATAGGTATAGGATGGGCAGATGGCAGAGGTTTAGTTTAATTTGGTATTGCATCTGGTACAGACATTGTGGGCCAAAGGGAGAGTTCCTGTTCTGTACTACTCTATATTAAAGTAGGTAGATTTTTGAAAGATTAAGTAATGGGAATCTGGTACACAGTTGGAGCTGAGGCCTGGAGTTGATAAGCCATGATCCAATTGAAAAGTAGGGCAGTTTGAAAGGCCAAGTAATTTAATCCTGCAACTGCATTCTTGAAATTCCAATCTCTCATGAGAAGTGATATCAGGTGGTCACAGGATAATGTTCAAGAATGTTCTTAAAGCCTCCTTGGTGAGTAAGTGCTAGGAAATGCACCACAAGTAATAAGCGCATTCCGAACCCCAACATAAATCAGCCTAAGTTCCTTCTGCTCAATTTTATCAACAAAGGTCATGGCACAAATGCCGGATGAGGACATGACTAATATTTCCATATTCTGTATTCTTACTTAGCTTTATTCCCGAATAAAAACCATGCTTGACTAGATTTTACATCAACAAAGCAGTTGAGAAATGTTTGGAGCTAGTCTCTTATAGTGAACAAAGCTATAATATTTTCCTAGTTGAAGCCTCAATCATCATTCTGTAATGCATCACACTTCTGTCTATTGTTGATATAAATAATTGAACAGCTGTAACCAAAACATATATTTTTCACAATTGTAGTCAATACAGCATAACGCGTAATTTGTCCCAGTCTGCCAGAGGTTTGTACTACATAAAGCTGGGCATTCAAATTATTAACAATGCAATCAATATGGCCTTAACACCATTAGGAGATATCTTTGGAACAGCTGCTCAGTTTCACCCTGAGGCAGAAGAGCAGCTTAACTCCAAGGGAACCTGTATTTAATTCGGATTAACTCTCAACAATTGCCTGTGATACCTGGACAAAAATTTCCACCAGACATCTTCTGTAAGTTATCAGTGTGTTGAATTGTATCCCTCCTCAAACCCTTTCCTTATTGGTACTCTTATTTCATTAAATTTAGAAGGAAAAAAATGGAACTGTGACAAACTCATCCATTTGGCAACACAAATAATGGAAGAAGTCAAGTTGTTTTTTATTGTCATTTTGACCATAAACTGCTGGTACAGTACACAGTAAAAACAAACCAACGTTCCTCCAGGATCATGGTGCTACATGAAACAACACAAAGCTACACTAGACTATGTAAAAATGACATAAAAAACTACAGTAGCCTACAGACCTACACAGGACTACATAAAGTGCACAAAGCAGTGCAGGGCAGTACAATAATTAATTAATAAATAAATAGATAATAAACAAGACAATAGGCACAGTAGAGGACAAACTTCAATATAATAATAAATGATGTAGATGTCAGTCTAGACTCTGGGATTGAGGAGTCTGATGGCTTGGGGGAAGAAACTGTTGCACGGTCTGGTCGTGAGAGCCCGAATGCTTTGTTACTTTTGCCATAAGGCAGGAGGGAGAAGAGTTCGTATGAGGGGTGCGTGGGGTCCTTCACAATGCTGTTAGCTTTGTGGGTGCAGCATGTGGTGTAAATCACTGTAACGGCGGGGAGAGAGACCGTGATGATCTTCTCAGCTGACCTCACTATCCGCTGCAAAGTCTTGCGATCTGAGAGTGCAATTCCCGAACCAGGCAGTGATGCAGCTGCTCAGGATGCTCTCAATACATCCTCTGCAGAATGTGGTGAGGATGGGGAGGTGGGAGATGGACTTTCCTCAGCCTGCGCAGAAAATAGGGACACTGCTGGGCCTTCTTGGCTATGGCATTGGTGTTGAGGGACCAGGTGAGATCCTCCACCAGGTGAACACCAAGAAATTTGGTGCTCTTACCAATCTCAACGGAGGAACACAACACAACAGATCAGGCAGCATCAATGGAAATGAATAGACAGTCGACATTTCAGGCTGAGACCCTTCTTCAGGACAGGAAAGGAAGGGGGAAGATACCAGAATAAAAAAGTGGGGGTGGAGGAGGGGAAGGAGGCTGGCTGGAAAGTGAAACATTGACTATCTAGTAGATGCTACTAGATAGTTGCTCCAGCATTTTGGTTCTGTTGCTTTGGATTTCAAGCATCTGCAGACTTTCTGGTGTTTATGGTGGCTTTTCTACTTCAACATCTTAGCCCTCAGTCCCATGTCATAGCTGTAGCCTTTAAACAAAAACTACCTTTAAAAAAGTACAATTTTTAAATTTAAATAAAATTGTTTTGATGATGCATATTAATTTCAAAGGGAAGTCATACTGAGTCAATTGATTTTTTTTTACAACAAATAACACATTTCATAATAAAGGCATCGCACGCAAGAGTAGCATTGAGTGACCAGTCGCAGCTCTTCCTGGCTGATGATGCTGCAACTGAGTAGCTTGAGGCCAATGCAAAAGGGCAGAAAAATGTTTTGTAGTTACATTGAAGCCAGGTTAGTAAGGAACCTGTCAACCTTGATCAGTTCAAGGAGATAATCAGAATTACACAATTTAAGCAGAATGGATGAAAGAACCACGTTTTATCCAATAAAACAAGCCAGATATACTGAAAACAGTTTGAATGTGGAAGGAAAAATAGTAAGCAACTTCTCTCAGGCCTTTAAACACAGCTCATCCTCTGCCCAAAGTGTAGAAGTAGATACATAGGCTTCCATAAAAGATAGAATTCAAACTTTTGCATTACTAACCTTGCTGTACAGAGTGCTTCTGTACACAATTTCCTTTCTCATCTTCAATAAACTCAGGGAGACACGACCCACAACCCTTCAATCCAGGTGCGCAAGATTCTCTTCGTTTTATTGCACAGTCAAGTGCTTTGGAACAGTTTCCAGCTGAAGAATAAAAACACAAAAGTCAGAACTACAAACCTCAGCTTCTGAACATTTTCAACATGACAGCAGTGGACAAAAAACACTGCATCATTATCATACATCATTATTAACTTACTTCCCACTCTGCACAAACTGATTTCTTCTTGTGCCGTTACAGATCAATAGACAAACTAAATAAGAGCAGTAGGTCATTTAACCCTCATGTCTACTCTGCTATCTAATAAAACCGTGGCTGATCTTTAACCTCGACGTCACTTACCTGAACCAATCATATACGTAACATGTGATGTATAGTAATTAAGCACCGTATGTACAAGGCACACATAGTAACATACATCTTATAAGTATGACTATCAGTTGTTGGATAATACTGCATCTGCAATACTAGATAAGCAGTATTCCCTCTGATGCTTTAACTTTTATAACCAGTACGTTTTTCTCTATGAAGTGTACAAATGAATTCCTTTTAATTAAAACATATTTGAAAAATGTCAGATTTAACAAAATTATTAATCTAAATGTTCGACAGACAGCTTACATTTTGAAAGAGACATATTGAATGGAAAGTGTTACACTGAAAATTCACCATATATTTACAACATCTTTATTTCCACTGTGCACTATTTTTTCAACAAGTTTTAAAAATCATTAATCTGCTCAATTTATCTACCTATCACCTGGATCCACTTATCACTTCACTTTTTCATTCTGGCTATCTCCTCTCTATCTGCCACTCCAGATGAAGGGTCTCAACCCAAAATGTCAACTCGCTATTTTCATCCACAGATGCTGCCTGACCTGCCAATCTCCTATAAGCAGTGAATGTTACAGTCATACCATTCTGAAGGACACAAACAGGATTCAGTCAATTCTGATGAAACATTCTAGAGATTTTTTTAATCCTTTATCAATACAGGCAAATTATGACTCCTCTATTGTGGTGGTTCCAATATTTAAATTTTATTTCAGATTCCATCTTTTCTTTTTAACTATAATCACAGAATGAATTTGTCATCCTCTGTTGGGTACAAGTAATTATAAAGGCCCAAAATTAATTAGTTTTTACAATGCCAGCCTCACATTCAGAGTAAAAGTGCACCTTCCCAGCTAAACAGAATGAATAATCTAATCCATTTTTATTTTACCTGGTCTGCTGTGTTCTATTGTTAAAATGGAACAGAATTCTGTGTTAAAATAGCCAATATAGGCCATGCTCTCTTCACACTACTGCCATCTGGAAAGAGGTACAGGAGCCTTAGGTCCCACATCACGAGGTTCAGGAACAGCTATTACCCTCAACTGTCAGGCTCCTGAACCAGAGTAGATAACTTTACTCATCATAACAATGAGCTGAATTCCACATGATCTCACTTTCAAAGACTCTACAATTCATGTTTTCAATATTATTACATATCTATTATTATTGTTATTTTGTTTTTCTTTTTGCATTTGCATAACTTGTCTTTTGCACATTGGTTGTTTGTTCGTCTTTGTGTGTAGTTTTCTTATGGATTTTATTGTTTCTTTGTACTTACTGTGAATGCCAGCAAAAGAATGAATCTCAGGGAAGTATACAGTGACATATATGTACTGTGATAATAAATTTACTTCAAATTTTGAACTTTTAATTCAAGAGATTAATAATTTCAAATTAAGACTGCATAGATAATTTCCCCAGAGGTTTTGATTTTTAAATGTTTATATTTATTATAATGAGCATTATTCCCATAGTATTCTGAAGCAATCAAAATTAGAGTAATTTTTAAAAAATGGAAACATTGATTAATTCAGGCAGCCATTTCCTGCAGAGTGGAAGGGAGGGTCATAATGTACAAAGTCCCACTTCCTTATGGATGCTGCCAGATCCATGATGTTTTTGTATTTTTGATTTTTGGATAAGGTTCCTATTATTTGCAATTATTTATATTGTTGTGGCTATGGGACAAAAAAAATAACTTTGGCAATATCCTGAATTCACAGTGATTCAGAAAACAAATGAATAAACAGAGTTTGTTGTCACACAAGGCAATGGCTATGAAGATTTGTTTTCCACTAGGAATGTGATAAAGCTTCAATTGAAGTATAACAACTGAATAAAAGAAAACATTTACAATAAGGATTTAGAAAATCACATTGAAAAATTTCCTTTAGTCAGATATTCCCTGATGAATCATGTACTTGCACTGCAAAGCCACATCATCTTCATAACCATACTCTCACAGCCTCTTGACTCTTAAAGCACAATAGATTTGCCTTAGTCAGAATGTATAATCAAATAAATTCCAGAGTAACAATCATCTTGATATTGATCTAAACATTTATTCTTCTTTGAGCATAGGGCCATTGTTTGGACATGCAAGAGTAATATAGGTTGTAAGGCAATTCTTCATTGAAGTTACTAAGAAAATTAAAAGCAGAATGTAAACAAGTGAAATGTGTTAGGGTCAACCATGTGCCTGGATCTTGAGATACACATTGGCAGGAATGGGTAGTTAGCAGATTTCTTCCATGAAGAACCTGAGTGTGAATCTACATACATTATCTGGCACCAGTAAGAAACCAGAATGAATCAATCAGCCACTCCATTTCAAAACTCCATTAACTTTGATATCATAAATATTAGAAAGCACACAAATCGACAAAATACCATTTGACACATCTTAATAAAACTAATCAAGCATATTGAAAAGTGGTTGGGATTTAATGGCAATGCATTACCCCTGTTGTTTAAAAATAAAGATCCTTTTTTATTAAAAAAAACTTAAGCTCAAGTTATTATTTAAAGCAATGAAAAGTTATTTGGTGGGACTTTTCATTACTAACAAACATTTTGCCAATATCAGCATCTTTCTGGATATCCTTTGCTTTGCTAATCAAAGGGAGAGATTTCCTATTTCAGTCGTCCACTAATAACTGTTACTTGGCCAGGTATTTCAAAGAAGATGACAATTAGTGCCACTACTTGTTTTCAACAATATACTTAAGCCTCAATTTCACAAGTCTTCTATCTTTTGCACTTTTCTACATATCAAATCTGACCAAAGAACCTGTCAATGCAGTCATGAATAAGACAATGTTTATTTGAAACCATCCAATTCATTGTATGCTTAACCTTGTAAGCATTTATTTTTATATTTGGAGACCATAAAGGAATTGTAAACATACAAACAATCCAAATTATCTTCTTTTAGTAGCATTCTGTGGGGAGAAGGGAGTTGCAAAGACACGCTTTCCAAACATGACAAAGAATAAATGAACATCAGGTTCTCTGTAGGTCAACCTTTCAAGCCAGCAGGACAAAGTTTCTATTTTTTTTAAATTGTGGGACTAGGCTATGCTTCAAAGAGATTTATAGTAAATAAAGCTTAAAAGAAAATTACAAGGAGTTTTGTAACTTGCTCACTGTGCAAAACAATCCAAACATCTCTTCAATATAAAAATTGTTCAATTTCTCTATTCAGTTAAAAGATGAGGGTACCATTTGCACTGCCAACATTTACTATCTATCCTTGATTGCCTTTGGGAAAGTCATCATAAGCTGTCTTCTTAAACTATTCTGGACGGTGTTTCCATTCAGAAACTCTCAGTTTGTGAACTTAAATTCCAGTGGCCAGGAAGGAATGGTAAGATTCAAGTCAGGATGGCTTGCAATTTGGCATGGAATCTGCAGACGTGGTGTCCATATGAACTACTAGGTCTTATCCTTCTTCATGATTTATTTGTTGGAGTAGCTCAAGAAGTAAATTTTATATATGTTACACAGGGCAGCCACAAGGTAGCAGTGAAGGCAGAGGGAATTGAATGTTCAGGTTAACACACCATTTGTTGACAGGCAATGTGTTGCTAACAGCAGAATAGCAAGCCTCTGATCTGCCTTTGTAGCCACAGTATTTGTGTGCCCGATCCTGTTCAATTTCAGGTCAATTTGTGATTCTAAGGATATTGATGACGGAAGACTTTGCAACTGGTAATGATATTGAATGTCAAGGGTGAGTGATTTTATACTTTTTCTCTAATTACCATCGAAAGACAAACTAGCAACTTCAACATTTCAAATGAAAATGATCAATACGTATTGCCAAGATTAACCGATCAGTCAAAGCTAGTAGCTTCATTAGGTAAGATTTTTCAAATTTTCTTTTGTGCAACCCAATATAAATTAGCATTATTCTTTGAAGCTTTATCATTTATATTGAATAATAAATGAGAGCCCTTAAAAAAAGCTTGAAACTTCAGTTATGGATTGATGAAAAGTTTTAAACAACAATCTGTCAAATTACATTCCAATTCCAATATGGCCTTGCATTTCCTTACTCCTGTAATTTTAGCAATTTCCACAATCCTGCAATAATTCTTGTGTTCCTCTAATTCTGGTTTAGGGCCCACTTTTTTCTGAACTATCGATAATTTAACTCAACAGTCACAGGCGTCTGGAATTTCCTCTGCAAATGCCTATCTTTCCACCTTTCTTCTTCCAGGCAGCTATTTCAGACCTGATCTGTTTGACCAATCACTTGTTTACATTTTTTGTTAGATTACAGTATATTCTTTAAAGCAACCTGGAGGCTTTTATGTCATTGATAGACCAGAGCAGGTATGGCTGTTGTATTACCCCTTGTCTACTTTGTGTCCATTATAATCACAAATGCTTTATTTTGCATGAAAATGGTTATAATTTGATGTGCTTGTGGTTACAAGTGGGTATCAAAAGTCTCATCTAATTTACTTTGCTGGACAAGTACAGATGCCCACTAGCAATACATGTCACAAATAGTCTGAAAGATTGTATGTATTTAATAGAGGCAGCATGGGTACTGGACATATTAATGTCAACTCACAAACATGGCTACAGTGCTGAACATCCTGATGAAGATTCTCAGCCCAAAACACAGACTCTTTATTCATTTCCATAGATACTGCCTCACCTGCTGAGTTCTGCCACCATTTTGTGTGTGTTGCTCTGGATTTCTAGCAGAATCTCATGTTTATGAGTGCTGAACATCAATGGTTTTAATCTTCACAGGAAAAATATACAGGCAAAAACACATTGAATTAAAGGTATCAGACACCTTTTGCCATGCAATTTCCATTAATTAAAACATGCTTTCTGTTGCATGTAGGACCCCCTCACAGAAAATCATCAAGATTATCACATACAACGGCAACAGTGCTAATGCACTTTGCATCTAGAAAGCACCAACAAAACAGGATCAGGATATATTCAATATACAGTAGCTACTGCCATGCTGAACATCAAATAGAGAAGGACATCAACCTTGAAAAGGCGTATTCCCTTTGTAAGGCTGACAGCAGCAATATAATTCACGAAGAAAAAAGACTACAGTGAAGAGGGAGATCAAACCAAAATGAACACACAAGTCACTGTAGAGTTTATCCATGCAAGGAGAGCAATCCAGTGTATTGGTCCAAGATAACCACCTGGACCACAACTGGAATTGTGTAAAAGGTGGTTCAAAACATCTTCAGGAACATAGGAAAACGACACAAGAGATTTCATGACTTCACAATACATACCAAGATGAGCTGAATGCTACTATAAGCATTGTTCTCTCATACAGATTTTTATCCGGTGACATACATTCCTACAAAGCATTACTCACCTAAACCTACCATCCTCTCCTGCTCCTCCTCATCCTACCCTCACCACACCGCTGCTACACACTCAACAGGTCAAACCTCCAAATACAAAAAATAAAAGTGATTCAATGCTCTTTTTTTCTCCATTTCAATTAAAACAAGCCTGGTAGCTGGTCGTTAGTATGCGTCATTCATATAGATCAGTAAGTTAATTTTTAATTACCATATGCTGGTATTTTACTAGAAAGGTCTTTTGGATATAGTCCTATTTTATTGAGCTCAGAATGTTTTCAGCACGATGGTATTTATCAATAATTACGCAAAGATATTATGGAAAGAATTTACCTCAGATGCAGGGATTACTTAATATGTTCTTAAGCAATCAAATTATGGGCAATCAAATGGAGCCTGGAAAAGATTACTTAATTTTGAAGACACAAAGTGTTCACGAGAACCCCTGATCTAGATATTACCTATCTTTATACACAAAACATTTGATGTTATTGCATGGTAACATCCTCCTCATGGCTTTTATTTTATTTATTTATTGAGATACAATGCAAAATAGACCTTTCTGGCCATTCCAGCTGCAGAAGCCAGCAACCCCAATTTAACCCCAGACTAATCATGGGACAATTTAGAATGACTAATTAAGCTACTAACCGGTACATCTTTGGGAGGAAACTGAAGCAATGGGAGAAAACCCACACATTCCATGGGGAAGATGAACAGACTGCTTACAGATGACGTTGGAATTCAACTCCAATGCCTCGAGTTGTGATAGTGATGCTTTAACTGCTGTGCTACCATGTTTTATTCATTGCACTTCCTAGCCCACAGGCACCAGATCTCTTCCTTGAAGCTCAGCTGTTGATTTCAGGAGATCAGATTATCAGCAGATTAAGAGGCTTTCTGATCAGTTGCTCACAGGACACAGTGTTCCTCCAGAGTGACAAACAAAACAGGATCTCACTGCCAACAGTGAGATGGCATTCTCCACAGCATTCTTGTTAATCTGCAGAGACAGCTGAATTGTTAGGAATGCAGGTGGAGTCAAAGGACATAAATAAATGGTATCCTGAGTCACCCAAAGATCTTTTCCTTTGCAAAATATTGTCCACTGAACAGGTCAGGGAATGCAAACTCTTGAGGTCTTGAGATCTCTTTACAGCAGTACTCTTCCATGGTTCCTGAAAGAGACAGTTCAAACCTGCTGTTCTCCATTAGTTTTTCCAGTTGCGGAAGCTCTCATCACCAATTCATTAACCATTAGAAAACTTTGGCCACAATGTCATGCCAACCTTTTAACCTACCCCCAAGATCAATTTAAACATTAACCCCCCCCCACATAGCCCTCCATTTTACTTTCAATTCATATGCCAAATCTTTTCACAATAATTAATGATCTGTACAGAGGGAGCAAATTCACTGTCGATTGATGTAAATCAGTGTTTTTCAAGGCAACTTTTATTGGAACATAATAGCTGCCTGAGTATGCCAGAAGTTTCAGAGCCTGGGCCTCTGTACCTCCCTCTTCAATTGGGTCCTCGACTTCCTAACCAAAAGATCACGATCTGTGTGGATTGGGGATAACAAAACCTTCTTGCTAACGATCAACACTGGTGCACCTCAGGGGTGTGTGCTTAGCCCACTGCTCTACTCTCTACATACACATGACTGTGTGGCTAGGCATAACTCAAATACCATCTATAAATTTGCTGATATACAGCCATTGTTGTATAGTCAGGTGGTGACAAGAGCGCATATAGGAATGAGATATGCCAACTAGTGGAGTGGTGCCGCAGTAACAACCTGGCACTCAATGTTGGTAAGATGAAAGAGCTCGTTGTGGTCTTCAGGAAGGGTAAGACGAAGGAACACATACCGATCCTAATAGAGGGATCAGAAGTGGAGAGAATGAGCATCTTCAAGTTCCTGGGTGTCAAGATCTCTGAGGATCTAACCTGGTCCTAAAATACTGATGTAGTTATAAAGAAGGCAAGACAGTGGCTATACTTTATTATGAGTTTGAATAGATTTGGCATGTCAACAAATACACTCAAAAACTTCTATAGTCATACCGTGGAGTGCATTCTGACAGGTTGCATCACTGTCTGGTATGGGGGGGGGGGGTGTACTGCACAGGACCAAAAGAAGCTGCAGAGGGTTGTAAATCTAATCAGCTCCATCTTGGGTACTAGCCTACAAAGTAACTAGGACATCTTCAGGGAGCGGTGTCTCAGAAAGGTAGCATCCATTATTAAGGACCTCCAGTGTGCAGAGCTTGCCCTTTTTTCACTGTTACCATCAGGTAGGTGGTGCAGAAGCCTGAAGGCTCACACTCAGCGATTCAGGAACAGCTTCTTCCCCTCTGCCATCCGATTCCTAAATGGACATTGAATCCTTGGACTACCCCACTTTTTTTAAAAAATATGTAGCATTTCTGTTTTTTGAAAGTTTTAAAAAATCTATTCAATATAATTATACTGTAATTGATTTACTTGTTTATTTATTATTATTTTTATTTTATTTATTTATGTATTGCATTGACCTGCTGCTGCTAAGTTAACAAATTTCATGTCACTTGCCAGCAATAATAAACCTGATCCTGATTCTGCTGTTTTCTGTTTTGCACTGCTGTTTTCTTAAGCTCAGGCAAAAAAGCCTGACCTTAAGAAATCAGAAGTGGATTCAACAAATGAATTTTTAGTACAACTGGGTCCACAGCATCTATAAAGATTTTTTCACAGTGACTTAAGAGAACCTATCCAAGTAGGTCACAGGCAGAGTCCGGGCTCTTATCTAACCTCAGTGATTCCGTCTACTCTATTCTCCTTCAGAGATTTGCAACCATTACTGCCGTCACATCATCCAAGCCCACCATTTTTGTCTTTCACCCTGCAAGCTCACACCCTTTCCCCCTCCCACACCACATAAAGAAATACTTTTTATTCAGGGAGGCGATCAAGATTTTGAAGGCAGAGTTTCCTGATTTGAGGAGTGAGCAATCAGCAAGAAGTAGTGCATAAGAAGAATTACCTTTCAGTCAGTTCATGATTTAAAAAGCAGAGCTTCGATCAAGTTTTCTTTGAGTTGGGCAATCCACAGCAGGTGTGTGAAAAAAGAGCTGCTCTCTATCAGGGCAGTGATTGAGATTTTGAACACAGAGCTTTGGGACAGTTTTTCTGAGTTGAGGAGAGACCAATCAGCAAGAGGAATTCATTAGAAAGGGCCAAAAGAATAATTCAAGTGCAAGTACAGCAGCCATTCTTTTGGGGGGTGGCTGTCTTCAGAGTGGCTCTGGCTCATCTGGCTTAGGTGAGATCAGGCTTGGGGGAAGTAGATTGTCTTGTAAGTTACACTCTCTCTCTCTCTATTATTTGTTTATTCCTCATCTATTAGCACACTGTATAGTGAAAATGGCTCCAGGGAAAAGTAATTTGTACTGTGTGTGGTATGTGGGAAGTGTGGGGGATCTCCAGTCTTCCACATAAACACATCGGCGCCAGATGCACTGAGCTGCAGCTCGTCAGAGAACGTATTAAGGATGATCTTCAATTCATATGGGGCAATAATAAGTACATAACTTTAGATACTATTGAGGAGAACGACCTGTCGGGGGGGGGGGGGGGGGGAGAGACGTAGTACCTGGGTCTCTGGCACTGAGTCTGCTGCTGTAGCTCAAAACAGCAGAGAGGTGAAGAGGACTGCAGTGTTGATAGGGGAATCCTTAGTCAGAGGAACAGAGACGAGATTCTGTGGGTGCGATAGAGACACCCAGATTGTACATTGCCTCTCTGGTGTCTGAACCAGGAATGTCTCAGATCGTATCCATGGCATTCTCAAGTGTGACAGTGACTAGCCAGAAACCTTGGTACATATTGGCACCACTGACTTAGGTAGACAAGGCGAAGAAGTTCTGAAGAGAGACTTTAGGGAGCTAGGTAGAAAGCTGAGAAACAGAACTTTCAGGGTAGTAATATCTAGATTTCTGCCTGTGCCAAGTGCCAGTGAAGGCAAGAATAGGATGATTAAGCAGATGAATGCTTTGCTGAGGAAATGGTCCAGCAGGCAGGGGTTCAGATTTATGGATCATTGGGATCTCTTCTGGGGAAGGTATGACCTCTACAAAAGAGATGGGAAGAGATGGGTTACACCTGAACCCAAGGAGGTCCAATATCCTTGCAGTTAGGTTGGCTAGAGTTGTTCAGGTGGGTTTAGGCTAATTTGGCAGGAGGATGGGAACCAGAGTGATCGTGCTGAAGATAAGGTAGTAAGCTTACTGAGGCAATGTATAGTGTAACTCCTAGCAAGGGGAGACTGATGATAGGAAAAAATTGCAATCAACAGAATGAGCTGCAATGTAAAAGGTGGACAAAATCTAAAAAGGTGAATACAGGACTTAAGGTGTTATACTTGAATGTGCACAGTATATGGATTAAGGTCGATGAATTTAATAGCACAGTTACAGATTGGCAAGTATATTGTAGGCATCTCTGAATCATGGATAAAAGATTATAGCTGGGAGCTTAATGTTCAAGGTTACAAATTGCATCTAAAGGATAGACAGAAAGGCAAACTGTTGGTGAACAAAGAAATTAAATCATTACAACAAAGTGACAGAGTCGGAAGGTGTTGATCATTGCGGACAGAGCTAAGGAACTGCAAGGGTAAAAAGACCCTGATGAGAGTTATATACAGACCTCCAAACAGTAATAAGAGTGTGGTCCACAACTTACAATGGAAGATGGAAAATGCATGCTAAAAGGGCAATATTACAATAGCCATGAGGGATTTCAATATGTAGGTAGTTTGGGAAAATCAGTTTGGTGCAGGATTCCAAGTGGGGGAGTTTCTAGAGTGCCGACAAGATGGCTTTTTAGAGCAGCTCATGGATGAGCCCACTGGGGAATCAGCTATTCTGGATTAGATGTTGTGGAATGAACCAAAATTGATTAGAGAGCTTAAGGTAAAAGATCCTTAGGGGAAAGCAATCTCAATATGATCAAATTCACCCTGAAATTTGAGAAGGAGAAGCTGAAGTTCGATGCATCAGCATTACAGTGGAGTAAAGGAAATTACGGAGGCATGAGAGAGAAGTGGCCAGAACTGATTGGAAAAGAACATTGGCAGGGGCAACAGCACAGCACCAATGGCTGGAATTTCTGGAAGCAATCTGCAAGGCACAGGATATATATGTCCCAAAGACGAAGAAGTATTCTAAAGATGACACAACCACGGCTAACAAGGGAGGTCAAAGCCAACATAAAAGCCAAAAAGAGGGCAGTTAATAGAGCCAAAATTAGTGGGAAGTTAAGGGATTGGGAAGCTTTTAAATACCAACAGTAGTCAACAAAAAAGTCATTAAGGTAAAGATGGAATACAAGAATAAGTGAGCTGATAATATTAAAGAAGATACCAAAAGTTTCTTCAGATATATAAAGTGTGAAAGACAGGCAAGGGTGAATACCGGACTGCTGGAAAACGATGCTGGAGAGGTAGTAACACACACAAAATGCTGGTGGAACGCAGCAGGCCAGGCAGCATCTATAGGGAGAAGTGCTGTCGACATTTCGGGCCGAGACCCTTCGTCAGGACTAACTAAAAGGAAAGATAGTAAGAGATTTGAAAGTAGGAGGGGGAGGGGAAAATGCAAAATGAAAGGAGAAGACCGGAGGGGGTGGAGTGAAGCTGAGAGCCAGACAGGTGATTGGCAAAAGGGATACTGAGCTGGAGAAGGGAAAGGATCATGGGACGGGAGGCCTAAGGAGAAAGAAAGGGTGAGGGGAGCACCAAAGGGAGATGGAGAACAGGCAGAGTGATGGGTAGAGAGAGAAAAAAAAACTAAATATATCAGGGATGGGGTAAGAAGGGGAGGGGCATTAATGTAAGTTAGAGAAGCCAATATTCATGCCATCAGGTTGGAGGCTACCCAGCCGGTATATAAGGTGTTGTTCCTCCAAACTGAGTGTGGCTTCATCTGGGCAGTAGAGGAGACCACGGATAGATATATCAGAATGGGAATGGGATGTGGAATTAAAATGTGTGGCCACTGGGAGACCCTGCTTTCTCTGGCGGACAGAGCGTAGGTGTTCAGCGAAACGGTCTCCCAGTCTGCATCGGGTCTCACCAATATATAAGAGGCCACACCGGGAGCACCGGACGCAGTATACCACACCAGCCCAGCCGACTCACAGGTGAAGTGTCGCCTCACCTGGAAGGACTGTCTGGGGCTCTGAATGGTGGTGAGGGAGGAAGTGTAAGGGCAGGTGTAGCACTTCTTCCGCTTGCAAGGATAAGTGCCAGGAGGGAGATCGGTGGGAAGTGATGCGGGGGGGGGGGGGGATGAATGGACAAGGAAGTCGAGTAGGGAGCAATCCCTGTGGAAAGCAGAAGGGGGGGGAAGGGAAAGATGAGCTTGGTAGTGGGATCCCATTGGAAGTGACGGAAGTCATGGAGAATTATACATTGGATCCGGAGGCTGGGGTGGTGGTAGGTGGGGACAAGGGGAACCATATCCCGAGTGGGGTGGTGGGCGGATGGGGTGAGGACAGATGTGTGGGAAATGGGAGAGATGCTTTTGAGAGCAGAGTTGATGGTGGCGGAATCATCTACCACTCCACCAGCCTCCGGTCTTCTCCCATCATTTTGCATTTTCCCCTCCCACTACTATTTTCAAATCTCTTACTATCTTTCCTTTCAGTTAGTCCTGACGAAGGGTCTCAGCCCGAAACGTCGACAGTGCTTCTCCCTATAGATGCTGCCTGGCGTGCTGCGTTCTACCAGCATTTTGTGTGTGGTACTTGAATTTCCAGCATCTGTAGATTTCCTCGTGTTTGCCTGGAGAAGTAGTAATTGGGAACAAGGGAATAGCAGACGAACTGAATCAAGACTTCACCGTGGAAGACACTAGTGGTATGGTGGAAGTTCCGGGCGTCAGGGGTAATCAGGTGTGTGAAGTTACCATTACTAGTGAGAACGCTCCTAGGAAACTGAAAGGTCGGAAGATAGATAAGTCACCTGGACCAGATGGTATACACCCCAGGGTTCTGAAAGAGGAGGCATTAGTAATGATCCTTCAAGAATCAATTAACTCTAGCATAGTTCTGGAGGACTGGAATACTGCAAATATCACTGTACTCTTCAAGGGGGAGAGGCAGAAGAAAGGAAATTTGGGGCCATTTAGTCTGACCTCAGTGGTTGGGAAGATGTTGGAGTCAATTGTTAAGAATGTGGTTTCAGTGTACTTTGGAGATAAATGATAAAATAGGCCATAGTCAGCATGGTTTCCATAAGGGAAAATCTTGCCTGACAAATCTGTTAGAATTCTTTGAAGAAATAATACACAGGATAGAGAAAGGAGTATCGCTTGATGTTGTGTGCTTGGATTTTCAGAAGGCCTTGGACAAGGTGCCATACATGACGTTGCTTAACAAGCTACGAGCCTATGGTATTACAGGAAAGATTCTAGCATGGATACAGCAGTGGATGAATGGAAGGAGGCAAAGAATGGGAATAAAGGGGGCCTTTCCTGGTTGGCTGCTGGGGACTAGTGGTATTCCACAGGGGTCTATGTTGGGACCGATTCTTTTTATGTTATATATTAATGATTTGTGTGATGGAATTTATGGCTTTGTTGATAAGTTTGCAGATGATAACAAAGGTAGGTGGATGGGCAGGTAGTTTTGAGGAATAGGGAGGCTACAGAAGGATTTCAACAGATTAGGAGAATAGGCAAAGAAGTGGCACATAGAATACAATGTTGGGAAGTATGTGGTCATGCATTTTGGTCGAAGAAAGGAAATGGTGGATTATTTTCTAAATAGAAAATCAAAAATCTGAGGCGCAAAGGGACTTGGGAATCCACGTACAAGATTCTCGAAAGGTTAATTTGCAGGTTGAGTCCGTGGTGAGAAAGGCAAATGAGATGTTAGCATTCATTTCAAGAGGATTAGAATATAAAAGCAAGGATATAATGTTGAGACTTTAAGAAGTATTGATGAGGCCTCAATTGGAGTATTGTGTATTTTTGGGCCCCTTATCTTACAAGTAATTTGCTGAAACTGGAGAGGGTTCAAAGGAAGTTCACAAAAATTATTCCAGGATTTAATGGCTTGTCATATGAAAAGTGTTTGAAGGCTCTGGGTCTGCATTCACTGGAATTCATAAGAATGAGGGGTGACCATTCAATAGGTGAAGCCTCGACAGAGTGGATATGGAGAGGAAGTTTCCTATGGTGGGAGAGTTTAAGACCACAGTCTCAGACCAGAGGGGCATCCTTTTTAGAATGGAGATGAGAAGGAATTTCTTTAGCCAAAGGGTGGCAAATATGTGGAATTCTTTCCCAAAGGCAGTTGTGGAGGCCCAGTCTTTATGTATATTTAAGGCAGAGGATGATAGATTCTTCTTTGGTCAGGGCATGAAGGGATACAGGGAGAAGGCTGGAGATTGGGGCTGAAAGGAAAATTGGATCAGCCTAGATGATATTGCACAGCAGACTCAAATGAGCCAAATAGCCTATTCTGCTCCTATATCTCATGGTCTATCATCTTTCCTCCATTTCCTTTTATTCTCTTCTTCACTTTTTTCCAGTTTTTGACAGAAGACCGTCAACACAAAATGGTTTCTCTCCTCAGATTCTTCAAGACTGCTGGGTATTTCCAGCATTTTCTGTCATGTTTCTAACAACTTCAATATTTAATTTTTGATTTTTCCACCAGGGTATTTAAAATGGGCTTTTAAAACCTCTTATGAACATAAGAAATACGACGCAAAATTCATTCAAGTTATAATATTAAGCATCAAGATATTAAAAACAAACCTGATCTCACAACAACTATATAACCAGTGTTTAGATAAACATCTAAAAAAACTCAATTGTGAATATTCAATTTGACAATATACCAAAATTGCCCTGACTAGCAGACAGTTTCACCAACAGAATAAATTGCAAATCTCTCTGAATAAACTATGGTGCAGTCAGAAAGAAATATATTTATTATATTGTGCATGGAAAATCTAAATTTTACAAATAATTAGCCTCAACTGACCTCAAGATCTATTCTTAACAAAGTATAAAGCACTGACATTATACAAGTTAGATTAGGTGAACCAACTAAATTGAACAAAAGACCATTTATGCCCAAGACCATCTGTGACCAACCACAGAAACCATTACCTTAAATTGCTGCAATATTTTTGAATATTTATGGTCAAATTTGGAAATTTAAAGCAGATAGAACACATATTAGGACCCATTATTTCCCATACACATCATGCGCGCATGGCACTTCAAAAATATTTAGCCCTAATTAGTAAGATAACATTTATGCCCCATGATTTATTTATTATCATTAACTGATTCACAATCTGTGCAGTTACTAACTGATTAGTGTGACCATCTCCTGGGCAGCTGATGATCAATGCTGAAAACAGAACTACTTAACATACTGATTAAAGCTTTTCCTTAGGGATGAGACATAGTAGCACAGGAAGCAAAAATTAGTTTGTTTGTCAGCAAAATGTACCCCTTATTATAAAATCATGGCAATAATAGGAAATCTGTAAAATTGTTCAGGTTGTTAAAATAAAGCTAATTATGATTTTTTTTGATGTTTCAGGCAATTACACTTGGCTGCAGCAGGAAATCTTACTTCACTGGCAAAGACATTAAGCTTTGATTAATCAATGCTGGCAAAAGCAGAGAACCTGTCTCCATAACAACAGCCCACAGGCTGAAATGATGTGTCACTAATGGATCAAATTCTATTTGACAGCTGGGGTATTAAAAATTCTTTTAAGCTTTTAGAATGGTTCTGGAGGACTAGAAAATCACAGATGTCACTCTACTCTTTAAGGGAGGGAGACAATTGACAGGAAATTTTAGATCATAGAACATACAACAGTACAGCACAGTTTAAGCCCTTTGGCCCATGACTTTGTACAAACCCTTTAACCTACTCCCTCTGACATATCCCTCCTTTTATCTTCCATCCTTGTGCCTATCTAAGTCCCTTAAATGTTCCTAATGTATCTGGCCTCTATCACCACCTTACTTTTTCCTGTTTAAAAAAAAACTACCTTAACAATTCCCTACACTTTCCCCCAATCACCTTAAAGTTATCCCCCCTCTTATTAGCCATTGGATCCCTGGAAAAAAAGACTCTGGCTGTCTACTGTATCTGGGCTTATCATCTTATACACCTCTGTCAAGTCACCGCTCATCCTCCTTTGCTCCAAAGATAAAAGCCCAAGCTTACTCAACCTTTTCATATTAAAGCATGCTCTCTAATCCAAGAAGTATCCTGGTAAATCTGCTCTGCACACCTGTAGGCTGACTTCAGTGGCTGACAAGATGTTAAAGTCCGTTATTAAGGATGAGATTTCGGGATACTTAGAGGCACACAATAAAATAGGTGAAAGTTTTCTTAAGGGGAAATCTTGCTTGACAAATCTGCTGGAATTATTAGAGGAAATAACGTAGAGTCAAAGGAGAGTCAGTGGATGCTGCGTATTTGATGTTCAGAAGACCTTTTGACAACATACTCCACATAAAGCCAATAAACAAGATGAGCCAAAGGTACTGCAGGAAAGATATTAGCATGGACAGAAGATTGGCCAACTGATATAAGGCAAAGAATGGAAATAAAGGGGCTGTTGAGGAAGCAGGGAGTCTGCAGAAGGTCTTAGAAAGATTAGGAGAATGGACAAATTTGTGGCAAATGGAATACAGCGGGGGAAGAATATAGTCATGCACTTTGGATAAGGAATAAAGGCATAGATTATTTTTTAAAAGGGGAGCAAATTCAGAAATTGGAGGTGTAAAGAGACAAGAACCTAGTTCAGGATATCCTAAAGGTTAACTTGCAGGTTGAGTCAGTAGTAAGGAAAGCAAATGTAATGTTAGCATTCATTTCAAGAAGACTAAAATGTAAAAAGTAAGGATGTAATACTGTGGCTTTGCAAGGCATTGGTCTGACCACAGTTAGAGTATTCAGAGCAGTTTTGGACCCCATATCAAAGAAAGGATGCACAGGCATTAGAGGGGTCTAGAAGTTTACAAGAATGATCACGGGAACAAGATGGTTGATACATGTGGAATGTTTCTTGGCTCTGAGCTTATACTCACTGGAGTTTAGAAGAATGAGAGGGTGGAGACATTATATTGAAACACCAAACGAAAAGGCCTAGATAGAGTAGATGAAGAGAGGATATTCTCAATATTGAGAGTGTCTAGGACCAAAACATGCAGGCTTAGAATAAAAAGACAAATCTCTAGAAAAGACATGAGAAGGAATTTCTTTAACTGGAAGAAACTGTAGTGAAGGAGTAAGGCCTGAAGTTATAATGGTGTGGTAATCCCCAAAGTAATCAAGGATGCTCCCAGGAGTGACCAATGATGGTTGTTCCCAGAACCATGTGGCCCAAGTTCCTGGCTATACAGGGAATGACAACATCTTAAGAATAGATGATATGGAATTTGCATAAGGCAGGCAAGCGTACCCAACTTTGTAAATTTTTTGTCTCGTCAAGTATCTAGAGTGGCCAGAAATAATCTCGAAATAATCATTAGTGTCTTTCGTTCTCCACAACTGCAGTTCTAATCACAGAGCTAAGCTATTGAATTTCAAGCTAAATTTAAAACGCAATACAATTAATTACATTAACATTACATGGCAAATTATTATTTAAGACTATATTAATTGGAATATGTATTAACTACAAAAAGAACTGAATGTGAGGGAGATGGACACTATCACGGCAAGTGGTCAGAACAGCAGACAACTGTCGCCAGCATTTTACGACTGGTTGATGGAAGCAGGATGTCTACCATCATCGAACCCTGATTCAGCTTCAGACATACTCAGATCTTGATCACCAAGCCCTGATCACATTCTAAAACTCCAATGTGAAGACTCAACCTTCAACAATGGGTTTCTCTCAAAACCCAGAACCTCTCACAAGCCAGCATGCTATTTTTCTCTCAGCACTCTTCAATAGGAGCCTATGAAGTGCATAAGTGCCATTCAAGAATACTCACCATCTTAGACCTATACCACAAATAAATTTTTAGGTCATGGTTAGACAACCAATATGATCACCAGCATTCTATGATTAACACACCACCATCGGCACAATTACTTGTCTATAATTTCTATATGAAAAGACTGGACTGTCTAGTTTGCACTTGCAGTAAGGCAACTAAATTTTTGCAGTTTATTCATTAATAAAGGCAAACAGTGCTCTACAAATGTGCACTTGAGTATCTTAGAGGTGGCAGCACACCACTGAAGCATATCCAGACATTTCAGAAATAAACTAACACTGTTCAAAGTTGTTAGCATCACTGTCATAAACCAATCTGAAGACGCCAAACTTTCTGACAACTTAGGAAAATTGCTGGGTCTCTGGAGATTTCAGTATAAAGCTGGGCTCACTTCAGGCAGAAAATCTTGCCTCTCCTGCACACACCTATCTTACACAGCTGTGCACACATTTAACGTAAGCATCTTTCCAGTTATCACTTGCTTTTGTTTCAATAAATCTAAAGAACAAAGAACAATACAGCACAGTACAGGCCATTCGCTCCATAATGTTATGCCAACCCTTAAACCGTACCTCCCATATAACCCTCCACCTTAAATTCCTCCATATACCTGTCTAGTAGTCTCTTAAATTTCACTAGTGTATCTGCCTCCACTACTGACTCAGGCAGTGCATTCCATGCACCAACCACTCTCTGAGTAAAAAACCTTCCTCTAATATCCCCCTTGAACTTTCCTCCTCTTACCTCAAAGCCATGTCCTCTTGTATTGAGCAGTGGTGCCCTGGGGAAGAGGCACTGCACAAGAGATTAGCTGAGTAGGGGAGAAAGAAGAATGGAAGTATGGGATGACATCAGAATGGGGAAAGCAGAACAGTTCCAAACAGATAGGACAGTGGCAATCAAGTGTTATACATTCTGTTTCCCTCCCTTGATTGAAGTGTTCAATGTAGAATCCTCACACCATATTAATGCATTCACAACGCACAGGCAACTCATATCACATACAACTCCATGACAGTGATGGTAAGTAAGATAGAACTACACTATGAATAGAGCATCAGAATGTACTTCACCTCTGCTTGCTGCTTTAGTTGTATTCATATGCATATGAATGGTATACAATATTAAAATTGTTGTTTGTCATCTATATCAATGATCTTGAGGATGACACAAAGACTGGGGGTGTAGTGTAAAGTAAGGAAGAATATCGTGGCTTGCAGTGGGATCTGGATTAGCTGGAAAAATGTGCTGAAAAATGGCAAATAGAACTTAATGCATACTAGTGCGAGGTATTGCACTTCGATAGAACCAACCAAGGTAGGTCTTACACAGTGAATGGTAGGGCACTGAGGAGTGCGGTAGAACAAATGGATCTGGGAATACAAGTCCATAATTTGTTGAAAGTTCTGTCACCCCACAATAGTTGATAGGGTCATAAAGAAAGCCTTTAGCACACTGGTCTTCATAAATCAAATTACTGAGTACAGGAGATGGGATGTTATGTTGAAGTTACAGAAGACATTGATAGGGCCTAATTTGGAGTCTTTTGAGCCTAGAGGAAAGATGTAAATTAGGTTGAAAGAGTACAGAGAAAATTTACAAGGATGTTGCCGGGACTAGAGGGCCTGAGTTATAAGGAAAGACTGAATAGATTAGGACTTTATTCCTTGGAACATAGACGATTGAGATTTGTTAGAGGTATACAAAATTATGAAGGGCATAGATAGGGTAAATGCAAGCTGTTTGTTTTCCATTGAGGTTGGGTGGGACTACAACTAGAAGTCATGGGATAAGGGTGAAAGGTGAAATGTTTAAGGGGAACATGGGGAAACTTCTTCATTCAAAGGGTTGTAAGAGTGTGGAATGAGCAGCCAGCGCAAGTGGTGCACGTGAGCTCAATTTCAACAATTAAGAGACGATTGGATAGGTATATGGACGGTAGGGACATGGAAGGTTATGGTCGATGGGAATAGGAGTTTAAGAGATTCTGCAAGAGTTAGATGGGCCAAAGGCTGTGCTGTACTTTTCTATGAATCTATATTTAGGATATCATGAACTTCTGCCTTGTTACATATATCAGCTTTGGCTTTTTATCCATGCTGCATTCGGATATATTCATTCACACACCTCATCTCCCACCATGGCATCCACACATTTGGTTAATGAATAACATCGCACCTGTCCACAGGCAAAGACCCAGGGTGTACTATTTTGAGGGAAGAGTTGATTTCTGGGATGCTTCTTCCAGGTATTTCTTTTCCCCTGATAAGCCGGTATGTATGCAAAACATCCAAGGATCTTAGGAAGGATATTCAAATTAATAATCGAATTACACCTTCCCATATCACATTAAACTGGTGTACGTCAAAATCATGTTCTTAAAAAGAACATAAGCTATTCCAAGCAACACACACAAAATGCTGGAGGAACTCAGAAGGCCAGGGAGCATCTATGGAAAAGAGTAAACAGTCAACGTTTCGGGTCGAGATCCTTCATCAGGTTAAGAATTCCAGTCTCTTTACCAAAGTTATCCCTCAACACTGTCCTGTTGTGTTTTCATATGCCCTGTTGCTACCTAGAAGACATTGCAATTTTATAATTTCCTGTCAGAATCACCTTACATTCACCTAGAAATTCACTAAAATAAGGCACTTGCATCAATGGAGCTTCCACGTGTAGTGCCTAAGTAAGTCGGACATGCACAGAGTCACATCATCACGTATACATACTGTATGTACTGATTCATCACTGATGCATAAACCAGCCTTCTTAACACATACAAAGTACTTCTTTTGCTTGAGCAAGCTGTGGAAGTTGGAGCATGTAAGCCACTTCAATCAGCCCTTAAATTTAAATCCACCTGGTCCTTAAAATTCCTGTTTAAAAAGATCTTCCTACAGCACAGAACTCTGACTGACCCTCAAAATACTTTTATTTCCTTCAATCACGCCCTCTCTGACTGATGTCCATACCCAAAATGGTGGAGCCCATGGGGAAAAAGTATTTAGCATAGCATGCAAGGCCAAACCTGGTCTGCATTGAATTGTGCCTCCTGTGCTACAAATATTGGATTAGCGGGTCCTCACATGTTCACTTGGGGGCATATGTTGCCAGATTAACAGACCTTCCAAACCATGGAATAATTTCTATTTTGGCCAAAGTTTTAAAACTATAGCAGGATTTATTATAAGGTAATAAAAAGATGAGCAACTTTAGTTGGGAGGAGTGAGCTCATTATTTCAGATGTCAAACACAGCACCACAAGCTTCATGAACTCTGGCAGATTACATCAAAGGTTCAAAGCTTAAAGTAAGTTTTATTATCAGAGTATATATATGTCTCCACATAAAACCCTGAGATTCTTTTTTCTGCGAACATACTCAGCAAATCTATAGAACATTAACTGTGAACAAGTTCACTGAAAGCAAAAACATAGAAGACAACAACTATTCCTAGTCTAGTCCCTGCAAAATAGGTCCCCGTGGGCTGTTGAAGTAAAATACATCACATTCTGATTGGAGGAAATTGTTTAAAACTTGCATTAAGACAGTTCTCAAGAATAGACTCTAATGTAAATTCTGAGATTCCCTGTAAAGACAATTTTGTCATGATTAGAAGTGCTGCTCAGCTGTACTTAAGGCTTTGTGAGCAATGGCAATTCAGTTGCTTCTTATTCAAAATGGCATAATAGTGAGAATTGTTCTTAAATGTTAAGAGTAAGAAGTGGATACTGAAAATCTGAAATTTAAAAAAAATTCAGGTCAAAGATGTTCATTTTCACAGAAAATCACTTGAAATGTTTTCCAATTTCTATCTTAATCTAATAAAGATTCCATACTTTCCACTTACTACTTAAAGGTTGACATATATTACCATATAGCCAGACTTTTAATAATACAACATTTAAAAGATTATCAACATATGCATAGTTTAAGCAGCTACAGTTTTAATCCAATTTTACAAACTATCTTTATGCCTAGAGGCAGAGTCTAGCATGGTATTGAGGACCAGTAAATACTGTATCACAGTAAGTGTGGAACAGTAGTATAACAGTCAGCACAATACCTTCCAACGTGTTAACTGTAAGAATAGGGTTCAATTCCCGCTGCTGTCTGTAAGGAGTTAGTATGTTCTCCCTATGGCCACAGGGGTTTCCTCTGGGTGATCAAGTTCCTTTCCACATTCCGAAGACAAACAGTTAGATTTAGTGAGCTGTGGGCATGCTACGTTGACGCCGGAAGTGTGGCGGTACTTGCAGGCTGACCAGTACAATCCTCGCTGATTTGATTTGATGCAAACAACGCATTTCATTGTATGTTTTGATGTACATGTGACAAATAAAATTAATCTTTATGCTTAGCAAACAGAATTTTCTTACACCCGTAATACACAATCCAAACTATTACTGCAAATTCAGCATTTAGATTTTAATCTTTGAAATAGCACATCAACGATGAAGCAAAAAAGCAATAGTTTGCATGAATCATAGAATAACTAATTTACGATTAAAAAAACACTTTGTTCACAGCACTGATGACAGCTGCCTCAGCTGTACAGGCAGATAGATTTTCCACTTCAATTTCCCTTCATCAGCTGTATGCAATTTTCGCAGGAAGTGACAGAAATACAATTCGAACCTTACAATTCAGACATTTTATTTTGCCCAAGCCATTAAGAAAAATTCACAAATTCACACCTTATCAAAGGTAGGAAACTGAACATCCTTACTCCCCATAAAACCTCAGAAACAATAGCATAAATTTATATACAGTATTCCTTCTTCTCAAGGATAAAATCCAGGAATAAAGACATGAGCAGGATCTAATTAAAATAATCTCACACCCCTTGCGCCCCTACCAAGTTTTTAAAATCGAGTTCTTAAAACTGCAGTTGGTGGTAGTGAAAGATTTTTATACACCAGTACCATACATGTGCTGCCAATGGGGCCCTGGTACTCAGGGACCAGGCTGGTAACAGAGGAAGTTGAATCCTACACCAGATCTGCAGTCTCCACAACACTCCTCCTATTAGAATTGGGCCTGTTGTGGTGAACACCAGGAATAGTCAATAACTATTTGGTCAAAGAAGCAACACACCTCATTATCCTGTAGAGAAAGCTGGGCCATCTGTAAGCAACACGACTTTATGAGCAGCTGTACCAATATAGACACAAATTGTGGAAAAAAAACACCCAAACTATTGAGTGACATTTTAGCAAAATAACTCTGAACCTTCTGAACTATTCAGAAATGCAGCAGCAAATTTTGACCAAATAGTATAAGGGAGGCTTTAACATTGTTATTTCTTGGTATTTTTTAAAGCAAAAAGTGGGCCATTTGGCCCCTCTTGCTTGTTCTCCATTCAAAATGTTCATGGCTAATTATTTTATCTCAGTGCTACTTTTCTAACTAATCCAATGTGCCTTTACCACCCTAATATCGAAAACTCCAGCACTCTTGAATTCACTCAGCAGGATAAGTAATCCATTGATGAACTCAAAGCCAGAACTATTTTTAATCTAGTCCAAAGACTGTAGGCAGTGCTGTGTAGTTGGTTGCACTTTTAGAAAACTAATGGTTTCTTGTTTAGCTGCTGTCAATCCAGGGATAATACCATAAGAACTAGGAGAAACTCTAGGCCATACAATCGTTATCTAAGATATACTCTTGGTCTCAGCTTCAATTTCCTGCCTGTTCCTTTGCAATAACATTGTGCAAATCCAGATACATCAACTATTTACCTTTATCCACCTTGCTTAATGCACCCTCAAATTAATGCTATAAATTTAACAGTTTTCTAATAAACACCAGCAAATCTGCAGATTTTGAAAATCCAGGGCAATATACACTAAGTGCTGGAGGGACTCAGCAGATCAAGCAGCATCCATGGAAATGAATGAACAGTCAACATTTTGGGCCCAGACCCTCCTGTTGGACTAGAATGCAAGGGGGAAGATGTCAGACTAGAAAGAGGGGAAGGAGGACCAGCTAGAAATTGATAGGTGATGCCAGGTGAGTGGGTAAGGTAAAGGACTGGAGGAGAAGGAGTATTATAGGAGAGGAAGGTGGACCATAAGAGAAAGGGAAGAAGAAAGGGAACCAAGGGAAGGTAATAAGTAAGTGAGAAGAAAAGGTAAGAGGCCAGAGTGGAGAATTGGAGAGAAATGGGAGGGAAATTTTTTTACCAGAAACAGAAATAAATATTTGTGCCATCAGGTTGAAGGCTACCCAATATGAGGTGTTGCTCCTTCACCCTGAAAGTGGTCTTGTCATGGCAAAAGAGGAGGCCAGGAGCCAACATGTTGGAATGAGAATGGGTACAGGAATTAAAATTGTTTGCCTCTGGGAAATTAAGCTTCTGGCAGATGGAGCAGAGGTGCTTGACAAAGCCAACCCCCAATTTACTTCAGGTCTCAAATATGTAGAGAAGGCTACATTGGGAGAAATGAGTAAAATAGACAACCCCAAAAGATTAACAGGTGAAGTGTTGTTTCACTTGGAAGGATTATTTCGAGCCTTGAGTGGAAGGAAGGGAGGAGGTAAATGGGCAAGTGTAGTATATCTGTCACTTGCAGGGATATATGCTAGGAAGGAGATTAATGGGGAGGAATGAATGGACAGGGGAATCACGGAAGGAGAGAACACTGCAGTGAGTGGGCCAGAGGTAAAGATGTGTTTGGTGGTTGGATCCCACTGAAGACGGCGGAAATTGGAGAAGATGTGGTGTTGGATGTGGTGGCCTTTGAGGTGGTAGGTGAGGACAAGAGGAACTCTATCCTGCTTAAGGTGACATGAAGATGGGATGTACGGATATGCAGGAAATGGAGATGATGCGGGTGAGAGCAGCATCAATGATGGAGAAAGGGAATACCTGTTCTTTGAAGGATATCACCTCTGATGTCCTGGAAAGGAAAGCCTCATCACGGGAACAGATGTAGCAGAGACAAAAGAACTGAGTAAAAGGCATTTTTACAGGAGACAGTGTGGGAAGAGAGATAGTCAAGACAGCCATGAGAATTGGTACATTTAAAAAAGATGTTGGTAGACAGTTTGGCTTCAGAGATGAAGACAGAGAGATCTAGAAAAGGAAGCAAGGTTTCAGAAATGGACCAAGTGAACTTAAGGGTAGGGTGGAATTTGGAAGCAAAGTTGATGAAACTTTGATGACTAAGTTGATGCTCAGCATAGGTGCATGAATCAGCACCAATGCAGTCGTCAATGTAGCACAGGAAGAGCTCTGAAAAATTATCAGCCAAAGCTTGGAAAATGGACCAAAGAAAAAGCTTGCACTGCTGGGGTCCATGCAGGTATCCATGGCTACTTCTTGAATCTGGAGAGTGGAAGGAGCCGATGGAGAAAGTGTTGGAGTGAGGACCAGCTCTGCTAGTTGAAGGACAGGAACTAGTTAGGTCTTTTGTTGTGTAAGTAGAAAGCTTCAAGGGCTTCTTGATAGGAGATAGAAATGTAAAAGGACTAGACATCCATGGTGAAAATGAGGAGGTCAGAGCCAGGGAATTGAAAGTTGCTGCAGAGATTGACAGATTGAAGTATTGCAGATATAGGTGGGAAGATAGGGGAATAGAATGGAGTCAAGGTTTGAGGACATGACTTTAGTTGGGTAGGAGCAGGCGAGACAATGGGCCTATCTGGATAGTCATGTTTATGGATCTTGAGTAGGAGGTAGAAATGAGCAGGGAAGGGAACAATGAGTTTGGTGACAATGGATGGAAATTCTTTAGAGTTGATGAGGTCAGTGATGACATAGAAACAATTTCCTGATGTTCTGGAGTGGGGTCTTTTTCAAGGGGTAGGTAAGAGGATCTGTCTGAGAGTTGCCACCTAGCCTCAGCAAGGTGGAGGTCAGTCTGCCACACTACAACAACACCCCCACTTTAAAAAAAATCTTCAGTTTTGACTGTAAGCTTGGGATTGATGCGGAGAGAGTGAAGGACAATGCTTTCAGAGGGGATAATGTTCAAAGAGACAAATAATGTCTCATCGGCAATTAGAAATGAAAAGATACAGAACAGGCAGTGAACCAGAGTAGGGAGCCCAAGAAGAAGAGGATTGGAGACAGGAGAAGGGGTCATCATTGTGCAGTGGGGATTTCTTACCAAAGAAGTGGGGTCAGAGAAGGGGGAGATGGAAGAAGAGCTCAGAGTCATGACAGGCATGGAACTCACTAAGGTGCAGGTGAAAGAGTACAAAGGTAAAGCCCTTGCTGAGGACAGAACATGCTACACCAGACACAGGAAGGTCAGAAGGCATGGTGAAGAAATGGCAGGGATAAGAGCTGTGATCGGAGGGGGGAGGAGAGTAGGTGGTGTCAGAGGAGCGGGAAGAGTTGGGGTGTTTGGGAAAGGTATGGTGAGAGGAAGATGGGGGCTCTGAGAATCCAAGAGGTGACAGCAGAGCCTGAGAGACCCAGGAATGGAAAATGGCTGTGGGGGAAGGGGAACCCAGAGGCCCAGCAGCAGCAAGGAAGGTCTTGGTCTGGAGGTAGTGGCAGCTGAGGTCTGGGCTGGAGCCAGAGCTAGAGGCCACATAATTCATGGTCATAAAATGTCCGGGATAATTGGAACCAGAGTAGGTGGCAGTGGGATCTGCAGTCTGGAGGTATCTAGGGTTGTCAGAGCCAGGGTTGGAGACCGGCTATTTTCTGAACATTCCTGGATGTGAGGAAGACAAAAACTGGCAGTTGAAGGCAGGGATCTGATGGAGCATGAAATGTCAGAGAGGTCCATGGCAGGTGGAGAAGATAGAGGCCCAGAGCTGTGGCAAACACTGAGCCAGGGCCCGTAGGTATCTCAGCACAGTGGAGAAGGTGGTACATGAAATTCGGAGGGAGAAACGGCAGGAGAAGCAGTCAATTGAACATAGATACCTGGGATCTTCGGTGGGTCAAACTTCTCTTCACAACTCAGGCCCTCCAGTCCCAGTAACATCCTCACGAATCTTTTCTGTACTCTTTCCTGTATGACATCATTCCTATAGCTGTGCAACCTGAACTGCCCACCACAGTGTAGTCTCAGAAACAACTTGTACAGTTGCAACATTACGTCCAAAATCCTGTTCTCAATGCCTTGCTGATGAATGCAGGCGCACTCTTCCATTTACCATGCAAAACTATAATTTCTGTGGTAACTAATAAGACCATGAAGGAGATTTTAGGGCACCTACATACAAATTTAAAATGTCAATCTCCAGAAATTTGATTCATTTTGTACATTTTTCCAGTGTTATTGAATCAAAGGTCAACATCACACAAAGCAAATCTCAATTACATCATTTCTGGGTGAAATTCTGGGTGACTGCTCTTCCACTCCCTGTCTCTTCTTCCAATAGTAAACCAAATTTACCCAGCATCAAACCGGCCCCCCCAAAGAGAACAAAGTCCTGTGTAAGGTATATTTCTACCCCAACTGGTGTAAAGCAGAACTTGATTATTCAGAAGTTACCCTTGCTGAACATTATTGGGAAAAAACAAGTAGCAGCGAGAACGCGAGAAAATCCAACCCACCTCCTGACATGCTTTGCTTATGATGGTAAACTGGCTTCCCAATGCACAGAATCTACTTGTCAGCCTACAAATCACTGATGATTACTTAATAATTATGTATAAATCATGGAACACTCCCTCTCTCTTGTCTATGGCAAACATAACATTGCTGGTGTCTAAAAGCCATGGGGAATGCACCCAACTGCTGATACACTTCGTCAGCCATCCTCAACCTAAAATATTAATTTGGATTCTCCTCTCACAGGTCCAGTCTGGACTGCTGAGTATTTCCTGCATTTTCTGCTTTAATTTCAGATTTCCAGCTCAATCAGAAAATACACTGGTAACACATCTTTCTGGGCTGTAATCTTGCTGTAGTTGTTTTGACCAATTTCACCTGTACTTTTGGTATTTAGTTGTGGGATTACGGAGTGTAAAGATAAAGGTGGGACTCACTTTGCCACTGGTGCTTCACATAATGGCATTTCAGTCCACCAGTAAAGATTACATTTATTTTCCAATGACTAGTATTAACTCATGACTAGGTGCCACCAACAGAAATGACAACCAAAAAGTTAAATGAAATAAAAAATTTTAAATGATTAAAAAAGGTGTTCGACTGTTGTATAGATACCACATTCAATGTTGTCCAAATACTAGCCACTCGAATGAATGAGAATTCAGATAGGAACAATTATATTTCTCATTAGTAAATGAAAAATCTGAAATAATCATTGTTATGTGATCTCAATATATTTATATTTTTCATCATCTTTTTATGTTATAGAAAAAATGGCAAGGTTTGTAAAATCAGTATGTTTTTAAAAAAATAGTGAGTGAGTAATTTTTTTGCCTAATCATTAGCCGTACATATTAAGTAAACATATTTGTATTGCATGTGCAGGTCAGGCATTTTCTATGAAAGTTGGTGTATAGGAAAAAAATTGTTGCCATAGTCACACCTACTGCTGCATAATATTGATCTATACATTGTTAAAGACTTGCACCAAATAATTGCCTTCCTTTGCTCTTATTACATTTTTTGGCACACCCTGGAGTTACTTTTTGAAATACAATGTCTACTTCACACAGTTTATGAAGACTGAAATACAAAGTGCTGCCACTCCTATTATGTCGTATTCGTCGTTTGGGTGGAATTTTAACTACATATTTCCTCCCAACACATTGGGAGAATCTTAAAAGCAGCAGCTTTGCACAAAAATGCACACCTTGGAGGGTGGGTATACAGTATTAAAAGCTTATGTTGAAATTTCATCCAGTTCTCACTCATGACTCCATGCTTTCAGTCCTCAGGACTTGCTTTGACTGGCATGTTTGTACTAGGTATTAATTACCCATGAGCTCTAGCAAATTACTCTAACTCCACAATCCCACCTCCCTTACATGCTCTTTCGGCCCATTGTCCTCATCTTCATCTGGGTCTACCTATCACCTTCCAAACCCTGCCTCATCCTCCCACTTTTTTTTTTGTGTTTGCTTTCTTCCCTGCACACTCAGTCTTGATGCAGGGCCTTGACCTGAAAGGTTGTCCATCCCTCTGCCTCAACAGATGTGCTGCTTAACCCGCTGAGAGCCTCTAGCAGTTAGCAGTTTCATGTGTGTGTGTCAAGAATATGAATCAATAATTTCTAATTGAATGTACACTGATCCAACAACTCTCAAGAAGTCAATTCTATGCAGGGCAATGCATTGAGTTTAAATTGTATCCCATCCACAACTCTTATGCATTTATTGCTTCTATCATCAGCCTGTAGATTCATTCTCAACCCACCACTGAATGCAGCCTTTACTATCTACAAAATGAAAGGCTGTTATTTAAGGCAACTCTAAGGCATCCTCCAAACACATGACCTCTAAGGCATGATGAATAAGGGTTTTAAGTGCACAAAACTATCACCTACAAGTGTCTCCCCCTCCCAGTACATCTTCCTGAGTTAGAAATATAATGCCATTCCTTCAGCGTCTATGGATCTAAACCATGGATTTCTTCCCTAAAAGTACTGTGGGATTAGCTTTATCAGAAGTACTGCAGCATTTCAAAGTGGCAGCTGATACCACTTTGTCAGGAGTGATTTGGGATGGGCATTAATTGATGGCCTTGATGCACAGATGAATATCGAGCACCTTCACTCCATTTGAAAAAAAAAAAGCAGGATTTCCCAGTGGCTAACCATTTTAATTCCAATTTCCATTCCCATTCTGACATGTCGATCCATGGTTTCCTCTACTGCCATGATGAGGCCACTTTTAGGTTGGAAGAGGAACACCTCATATTCTGTCTGCGCAACATCCAACACAATGGCATGAACATCGATTTTTCTAACTTCCAGTAATTTTTCATTCTACCGCCTTTCCTCTTCTTCCATTTCCCATTTACTTCTCACCTGCCTTTCACTTTCCCCTGGTGTCTCTTCTCTTTCCCTTTCTCCCATCATTTACCCTCCTCTCGCATCAGATTTCTTGTTCTCCAGCCCTTTATCTTTTCCACCTATCACATTCCAGCTTCTTACTTCATTTCCCCTCATCCAATCACGTGGCTTCACTTATCACCTTCTAGCTTGTACTCCTTTTCCTCCCCCACCCCCTTATTCTGTCTTCTTCCTTTCCAACCCTGATGAAATGTCTCAGTCTTGACTGTTTCTTTCCATAGATGCTGCCTGACCTGCTGAGTTCCTCCAGCATTTTGTGTGTGTCGCTTTGAACCTTCAGCATCTACAGAAGCTCGTGTTTATGCAAGTGAATATATATAGCTCATAACATGTGAAGAGCACATGGTCTATAAGAGATTAATTTCCATAGAATGCAGCATATACAAGTCCTTGGTGAGGCCCCACTTGGAGTATTGTGTACAGTGTTAGACACAAGTTTATGGGAAAGACATCATCGAGACGGTGCAGAAACTTACGAAGATGCTGCCTGGATTTCAGGACCTGAATTACAGGGAGAGGCTTGCTACTTTGGGTATTTATTCCCTGGAGTGCAGAAGAACGAGAAGTGACCTAATAGAAGTTTATAAAATCATGAAAGGTACAAATAAGGTGGATGATCATAGTCTTTTGCCAAAGGTTGGGGAGCCCAAAACTAGAGGGCATAGAAGCATTTAAAAGAGACCTGAGATAACCTCTTTACACGGAAGGAAGTGAGTACCAGGAATGAACTGTCAAGAAGTGGTCAAGGCAAGTATAATTGAAACATTTAAGCATATGTATAGGTACAAGGCAGAGAGGGACTTGGAGATTATTGGCCAAATGTGGGCAACAAGGATTATCAGGGAGGATGATGTGTCAGCACAGACCAGTGGGCCAAAGGGCTCATTTCCTTGCTGTATTACTCTATGATCTTTTGCAGAGATCAAGGTGCATAAGTAAGTGATATTTAAAATTAGGGCTGTAGGTACAGATCCCAAAAGTGGTCAATAATTTGAATTTGATGCTGTCAAAAATCTATTTTTCAAGACTGAGGAAGACGCTGAAAGTGGTGGAAGCAGGTTCGATTTCAACATTTAACAGAAATTTGCATAAGTACATGGATGAGAGGGGTATGGAGAGCTATGGTCTGGGTTCAGGTCAATGCAACTAGGCAGAATAATAGTTCAGAATGGGCTAGATGGGCTGAAGAACCTGATTCTGTGCTGCAGTGTTCTATGACTGTATGACTAAATACAGGCTGTTTTCAATTAAATAAAAATTATTCACAAAAAAAAGCACTTAAAGTCCAGTAAGGTAGTAAAGGAAGAGCTCTGAGCTGCCCTCTTTGCCTGTCCATATATATCATGTTATAAAGTCATGGAAATAGGTCTTTTGACCAATCTTGTCCACGTCACTCACAACAGAAGACATAGAAAAGGGATATTCGAGAATGGGATCCCCACATATTCTTCTAAATTCTAGTGAGTACAGGAATGACAGAAGAATGAAAATGGTAGAACAAAGTGGTTATCATCCATGCTGTTCATTTTTTTTTACAACCGAATTTCTCTCAAGCTAAGACAGTTATTCACCCCACATTCCTAAGCCATTGTACATCAAAGACAGCTTGCACATTTCAGTTTCAGAACATCATTAAGTATTTTATAATCAATTAAGAACTTTTCACAAAACCTAATCTCCACTTACAGTCAAAATCTCAATGCCATTTGGAAAAGAGCAGGAGATTTTTCTCAAATACGTAAAAAATTCTGGAATTATTGAGCAGTTTCTGGAGGAAGAAACTGACTTAATATTTCAGATTGATGTATTTCTTTATAACCAGAAGGTCAACAAATTGCAAATATGTCACTGTTTCACCCTCCACAAATCCTGCCGAACTGGCTGAGTATTTTCATCATTTCTAGATGTTGCTATTTGGAAGAGTTTCACCACATGATCTTGCGAACAGATTTCCTGAAAACACCCACTAAAATTGCCATTTCTTTATCCCCCTACTGAAAATGATTTCACATTCCTTACATTTCAACAATGAATAACATAAGGCCATAAGACATAGGAGCAGAATTAGGTCATTCAGCCCATCAAGTTGCTCTGCCATTCCATCATGGCTGATCCCATTCAACCTCATACATCCTCCTTCCCGCCATATCCTTTAATGCCCTGACCAATCAGGGAAACTATCAACTTGTAGCGGTGTGCTACACGCAGCGCTAAAATAACGACACGGAGTCGGTAAACTGCAATTAAAGATGATTTTATTCGAACTTCACAGCCTTGCTTTAAAGCCTCCCTCATCCTGCCCTCCCCTGGCGCGGATGCTGTAAGGGAAACGTACTCACAAACCCCCGCAGGCTTTTTCCCTTTGTTGCAGACCTGGCCTTTGTGCTGGCTATTTGTGAGCCGGTTCGAGTGCACTAGGAAGTGTGTCGCCACAAACTTCTGCTTTAAATATGTCCACAGACTTGGCCTCCACTGCAGTCTGTGGCAGAGTATTTCACAGATTCACCTCTCTCTGGCTAAAAAAAATCCTCTTCACCTCTGTTCTAAAAAGTCATCCTTCAATTTTGAGGCTGAGCCCTCTAGTTCTGGATACCCCTCCCCCCATCATAGGAAACATCCTTTCCACATCCACCCTATATAATCTTATCAATATTCAGTAGGTTTCAATGAGATCCCCACACATTCTTCTAACTTCCAGTGAGGCAGGCCTAAAACTGCCAAACGTTTCTCGTATGGTAACCCTTTCATTCCCGAAATCATCCTCGTGAACTTCCTCAGGATTCTCTCCAATGACAACACATCCTTTCTGAGATATGGGCCTAAAACTGTTGATAATACTCCAAGTGTGGCCTGACTAGTATCTTATAAAGGCTCAGCATGATCTCCTTGCTTTTCTATTCTGTACTCCTTGAAATGAATACCAACATTGCATTTCTCTTTTTACCACAGTCTCAACCTATAAATTAACCTTCTGGGAGTCTTGCACGAGGACTCCTAAAATCCCTCTGCAGCTTTGATGTTTGAGCCTTCTCTCCATTTAGATAAAAGTCTGCATTATTGTTCCTTTTACCAAAATGCATAATCATACATTTCCCAACACGGTATTCCACCTGCCACTATTTTGACTATTCTTCCAATTTGTCAAAGTTCTGCTGCAATCACACTACCTACCCCTCCACCGATCTTCGTATCATCTGCAAGCTTTGCCACAAAGCCACAATTCCGTTACCAAATCACTGACAAACAATGCGAAAAGTAGCGGTCCCAAAACTGACCCCTGAGGAACACCGCTAGACACTGGCAGCCAACCAGAAAAGGCCTCTTTTATTCCTGCTCACTGCCTCCTGCCTGTCAGCCATTCCTCTATCCACACCAGTATCTTTCCTGTAATGCCGTAGAATTTTACCTTGTTAAGCAGCCTCATGTGTGGCACCTTATCAAATGCCTTCAGAAAACTCAAGTGAATGACATCCACTGCTTCTCCTTTGTCCACCCTGCTTGTCACTTCCTCAAAGAACCCTAACAGATTTGTTAGGCAAGATTTCCCCTTACAGAAACCATGCTGATTTTGACTTATTTAGCATCCAACTACTCCGAAACCTCACACTGAATAACAGACTCCAACACTTTCCCAACCATTGATGTTAGGCTAATTGGCCTACAATTTCCTTTCTTTTGCCTTCCTCCTTTCTTAAAGAGTGGAGTAACATTTGCAATCTTCCAGTCCATGACAGAATCAAGTGATTTTTGAACGATCATGACCAATGCATCCGTTATCACTTCAGCAACCTCTCTCAGGACTCTGGGATATAGTCCACCCGGCCCAGGTGACTTGCCTACCTTAAGACCTTTGTGTTTGCCTAGCACTTTTTCTTTTGTAATCGCAATGGCACTCACTCCTATTCGCTGATAGTCACAGACCTCTAGCATACTGCTAGTGTCTTCCACAGTGAAGACAGATGCAAAGTACCCATTAAGTTCATCTGCCATTTCTTTTTCCCCTATTAATACCTTGCCAGCATTATTTTCCAGTGTTCCAGTATCAACTCTCACCTCCCTTTGACTCCTTATATAACTGAAAAACTTTTGGTATCCTGCTTTATATTATTCTCTAGTTTGCCCTCATATTTCATCTTTTCCCTTCTTATAGATTTTTGAGTTGTCTTCTGTTGGACTTTAAAAGCTTCCCAATCATCCAACTTCCCAATCACGTTTGCTACCTTGCATGTGCTTTCCTTGGCCTTTATGCGGTTCTTAACTTCCCTTATTAGCCACAGTTGCCTACCCTGCCATTTGAGAACAACTACTTCTGTGGGACATATTTATCCTGCACCTTGTGAACTATTCCCAGAAACTTCAGCCATCTCTGCTCTGCCGTCATCCCCACCAGTATCCTCCTCCAATCCAACTGGGAATGCTCCTCCCCCATGCCTCTGTAATACCCTTTACTCCACTGCCATAATGATATATGGGACTTATGCTTCTCCTTCCCAAATTGTAGTATGAATTCAATCATATTATGATCACTACATTCAATGTTTCTTTACATTAAGCTCCCTAATAAGATCTGGGATTTAGACAACACCCAATCTAAGATAGTCTTTTCCCAAATAGGCTCAAGCACAAATTGTTCTAAAAAGCCATCTCGTAGGGATTCAACAAATTCCCTCTCTTGCGATCCAACACCAACCCAATTTTCCCAATCCCCTTGCATACTGAAGTCCCCCACTACAATTGTAACACCCCCATCCCTATCTATTATTTTAGTCTGGTTCTCCTTCTCTCTCTTTTTTCCCCCCTCACTATCCTCTCCCCCCAGCCCTACCTTTCTTTCTTTTTTATTTCCCATAATTCTCCACCTTCCCCTAGCCCATTTCCCTCCAGCCTATCACTTCCCAGCTCTCTACTTTATCCTTCCCCCCAACTTCTTACCCCCCCTCAACCATCCCATGTTACTTCACTCCTGATGAAGGGTTTCGGCCCGAAACGTCGTCACTACCTCCTCCCATAGATGCTGTCTGGCCTGCTGAGTTCTGCCAGCATTTTGTGTTTTTATTTATCTCCAGCATCTGCAGATTCACTCGTGTTGTCTTATATGTACTTTTATGTGTCATATCTGCCTTGTGCTGTGTATGACTGTTGGTATTGTGTTATGCACCTGAGCCTCGGAGTAACGTTTCATTTGGTTGTATTCACTGGTATTCATGTATGGTTGAATGACAATTAAACTTGAACTTGAACCATCCACAGTTCCTTCACCCTACCTTCTTCCACAAATGCTGCTCAACCCACAAGGGATCCTCCAGAAGACTGTCTGTTGGAATGAAAAAGAACATTCTTCGTGTTTCCACCTAAGCATCAGTTCACATCATTCAACACCAAAACAAGTCACAAATTGTGTTAAGCACAAATTGAAGTTTGCAGATGATTAACTTGCCTTGGAGCCTTATTGAATTACAGCATCTGATTGAGCTTGCTACAGAGTACTCTATTTTCTTATACACCGCTCTTGCATTAAGTACAGTTCACATGGAAAAGGACTCCCCTATTTTAACAGCCTCAACTTCTACACATCTAAGTACTCAGTTTTCTTTCATCTTTTCTTGCTGTAAACCAAGGATACCTTTTATGGATTAGCATCAATCTCAATTTGCTTCTAATAAAAATCCAAACTCCTATCAGAAGTGAAATAATCTGAAGCAGCCTGAGAAGACCTATCTGATTACCATATAACATTGCAACTAAGTTGAATCAATATATTAGCTTTGGAAATCAAAGTTTAACTGGGAGACCCACTCTCAACTCTGACAGTAAAACAAACCGACATAGCTATTTTATTGCAGTGGTAGACAAGTGTAATTGAAAGTTAGTTTGCAGACTCTACAATCCAGATAAAATGAAATAATGTTGATACTAAAAAAAAGAACGAAGTTAAATAAAGATCAAATCATTAAATAAACACAAAATATTAAAAATCATTTATAAGGTTGGGGTTCTTTAATCTTTGATAATACCTTGCCATCAATGTTTACCACTTTAAAGTGCTAGATCAACATTTTAAATCTAATTTTAGAGGTTGACCTATAACATAACGTAACAGACTCTTACCAGTACAAGCTCCTCACTCCACTGACAAGTTATTAGTAAGAATTATTTACTCCAGTTTCTTTTGATAAATGCCATTTGATTTGTTGGATATTCCAGTAATGTTATTTTATAATTCAAGAATGGCTCCAAGATGGGCATTAAATATACCATGGATGAAGTGAACAGGGCGGTTTTCCTGCATGATACGGTGGAAATTTTCACATTTCCCTTCTGATTATAGCATCTACAACTTCACTGCTAAGTCTAGCATCCAGTAATCTGCACTGTCAGGGGAGCTTAATGGCTAAACCAAAAGAATAAAAATATCAAATAATTTATTCACTCCCTAATTCACAAGAGTTCCAGTATTTAGTAAGCATATGGTGCTGAGATACATCCTAGGATATGCTGGGACACATAATCAATGATGTAACTTGGTGTCATTGGGTGTTCTGGGTCTTTCAACGTCAAACACCCTCACCCAAGTGACCCAACCAGGGTTGATCAGGCCCTAGCTTATGTCCCAGCAGTAATGATCCACAGGACACACTTCTTGATCCACAGCCACCTGGAGGCACACTCAGAAAACTCTGTGATGGTCTTACAGCTCTTCTCTGCACAGCCCTCATTATGTCAAGGAGATAGTAAGTTCTGCAGAGCGAGCAGGCAGAAAAACCTCTACACACCACCTCTACAGGCTCACAACTTGCCCCTCACCCCGACTCTGGCACTGTTCTACACGAGGGGTTACAGAGACAGGGCAACTGAACACGAAGGATTACAGAGACAGGGACACTGAACATGAGAGGTTACAGAGATAGGGGTACTTGGCCTTCTTACACTCAAATGCCTCTTCAATTCAGTCTTCCCAAGTCACTGTCAGTTCTACCATGACCACCTGCTTTGAGGTTTCTGATAGAACGACCATGTCAGGCCTCAGTGATAATGATGCGATGAAGTCAGAGAAATTCAAGTGCTTGCCAAAATCGACTTCCACTTGCTAGTCAGATGTCATGGTGAGAAAGCCTGCTGGCAATCTGGGCTGAGGTTGTGATTGGTCCCAGCTTTAACAAATGCTATGGGTTTTCTGGGTTCAGCTGCACTGAACAAAACGGCATATTTGAAAACTAAGAATCCCAATGGCATCTTTCAATTTAAAATTAACTAGAACCATGCAAGTTAATACAAATGGTTGCAATTAGTAAAACTTTTTTTTTATTCTGGTTCAAAGATGGTTTCAATTCAGTGATCCAAAACTTCACCAGGGCGGCCATCTGATTTCAAGGAGCAGCCTCTTATCATTTTAAACTAAAGTTTTACAAGTCTCCTGTCTCTAATATGTTACAGTTATAATTCAAATGTAGAATGTATTACTTCAAATACTCATGGAATTTTCAAAACAAGTCATTGTTTTAAATATGCAGAATATATTAGCTATAAACAATTGTTTCTGATGGATATTCACTGTCCAGGGAAAGGGGGTCTTTCGTTATTGCCGAGCTCAGCTTTCTAAAAACAGCGGCCGACTCTTCTAGAGATTGAAGTGTTGTTTTAGAGTTAACCTTCCAATAATTATACTTTGTTAAGCTTCTTGTCAGTTCTTAAAGTAAATGGTGAACATAGTAGAGTGCAACACAATGGGTTTATGTTAATTGGACTTGCATCAAATCAGATAACACAGGTTGAAGGAAGCTTGCAGACCAGATTGAAAATATCATCAAGCACATCAAATAGTTGCTCCACTATTACCAGTAGTTGGAAGATTGGTGTGTTCAGGCAGTCAGCTTCACAGCATTCATTGTGGGCAGCTGGGAACTGTCTCCAGAAGCTTTCAGATCACCTGTGTGAAAAGGTATCTAAAAATATACACGTGTGTGAAGTCTCCAAGTGGCAGAGGAAAATGGCATAAATGTAAAAGAGCAGTTAGGCTTATTAGGAATGGTCCAGAAACATCAAGACGAATGACAGAAACATAGAGTGAACCACAATCTGTCCTCTGCCTTCAGTTTTTGCAAAGGACAATTTGTTCATTCCTGTTCAAACCTGGCTGGGTGATGGACAAATTGAAGGAACTCAAGACAGAAACAATGACACAAAGGCAGTTGCCCTGAATATAGGTCATTTCATGGAAAACAGCAATTTGTGAGTATAGTTCTAACAAGAGTATCTATGAAGGGGTTTTCAAACTGATGATAAATGAGCAACGACTGTTCATCTACATAAACAGTAATCTCCATCCTTGGGGGACTCATACCATCATTAACAAAGTAACTTCAAAACAAAATTATTTTCTTATTAAACAATGGAATTTTTTTGTACACATAGCAATACTGAACACTACATAAGCATAAGATTGCACCTCAAAGAAAGAAGCAATTTACAACCAGGAAGCTTGACAGCAGAAAGATTTGGAACCAAATTCACAATATAAATGAGGCACAGGAAGAACATTTTCCCTTAAAAACCAGCCACAGTGGAGTTACTTTTGTTGGTTTTGTCAGTTCCTTTTAAAATTCTGTACAAAACCAATCACAATGCTCAGTAGGGATTACCGGATCAGAGTATTTCTCTATAATGATGTCTGACTTAACAGCAGCATTTGATGAGATGAAAATTGTGTTTTTTTAAAATAAAAGATGAAAATAAGCCGCTCAGTTCTGTACTGAGTCAAAAGACCAGAAAGCATCATATTTAATTTCCAGGCTGTATGAATTAAATGCACTGGCACCAGAACTGTCCTCCAGTCCCAGATGACATCAATTAAGTGCACTGACTGAAAACCAAATCTTCAAGCTTCCGATCCCTAATGTTCAGTGCTACACAAGACACACGAAATCTAACATATCATAGTCAATCCCCTGGTATTAACAATCACATTTCTTGGTCTGCTTACAATTTTAAGAATTATAAACAGGCATTCTGAGCACAGCATGTGTTTATGATACTGAATCATCTAACTACAATTAGTCTGATTAACAGCTCGCTGCTAAGCTTACACAAAATAATTTCTTCTGAGAAATCCATGTAAATATAGCAGACATTCACTTCAATGATTATTAAAATATTCATTAACAATGATAGGGACCTTAGTCTTAAAGCTTGCACTTTTTGAAGTGAGCATGGACTCTAACTAAGCAATTTAGATTTCCTTGGAAACATGAAAAGTAAATCAACAATGGCATGGTATAATACAAATGCCAAAATATTTGTCATGACACAATGACCATAAAGAGAGTCAACTGTTTAAAATGTCCTGGGAACAAATCCAGTGTCTTGTCTTACTAGAGGATGTCGGGCCATGACATTGCAATAAGGGCAGGAAAATAGAGGACAAGAGAACAAAATCATCACTGGCCCCACGCACCTTCTGCTGTTTCAGTTTGTCATTCAACCAATATGTTTATGCAGCTATCCTGCAATGATACTTGCAAAAGAGTAACATTTACTCTCAAAGGAAATAGGAGGAACAAATTGGGAATGTTTTACACTTCTTAGAACAGGAAGGGAAGGTAGTCAAGTCCAAATCAGATCTTTCTTTCTTCAGTCAGGAAAATGAAGGGCATAGGGCATATAAGTTCTGGAAAAGGAAGAGGAAACAGGCTACAAAAATAGATTGCTGCTGGAAATATAAGAATTTTGCAATAAAAAACAGGAAAATCTGAAAACAATGCATAGAGGAAAAAAATAGTGATAACCTTGAAAATTTGATAGGAAAGATTAAACAGCTTTTAAGAGCGAGAAAGAATATAAAAGATCTGTGATAGGGTGCAAGGCAAAGAAATTTAGATGACAAAAGTGATGCTGGTGCAAGACAGAAGGATGATATAGAAAAAGTGAAGAAAGGTCCGAAAGTGTAAACAGTGAAGCACAATCAATATCTGAAGTTTGAAAGGAAACATACAGATGCAGAAATAAAAAAATGAAAACAAAAAAATGCTAGGAATGTAAATGATCTAAAATTGAAGAATACATAGTCAAGTCCAGAAGATTATTACATGCAGTGTTAGGAGATGTTTTTCTCATCGAGTATTGCTGGAACAGTGCAAGAGACCGAGAAGAAAGTGGTCAGAATAAGAATGATACAGAGATTTAAGGAGACAAACAGCCAGAAGCTGGGGTTCAAGCTTTATATTGAATGGAATCTTTTTTTCCAATTCAGTCACTCCCTGAAATGTAGCACAGACCATGCACACTAAGTAAATTGTTGTTGTAATTGGAAAGGGTGTTCATGTAGTAAGTAGTTCTGGTCACCAAACAAAAAGAAACTTGTGATTACACTGGAAAGAAGGCAGCAGGATGTTTAGCAGGATAATCCTTTGAATGGAATTTCAACAAGAAGAGAAACAAAATATGATTTTTGTTTGGTGGGAAGAAGACTAAAAGAGGATCGGGTAGAGGTATACAAAATTATATAGAATATATTAGGTAGTAAAGAAAACATTTCCCCTCAGCAGAGGTATCAGGTAAAGGTTAGGAGAATTAGAGGTCACATGAGGAAATTTTTTATTTTTTTATTTCCTCATGTGGTTATAACTTAAAATAAGAAGTATTTAGATGCGTACTTGAAATGCCATTCATATAGAAAATGGGATTAATACAGAAAGAAAGCTGATGGCTAGCAGGGACACAGTCAAAAGTTCTATTTCTGTCCACTATAAATCCAAAATGGGAGTGCAGGAGGAGTAGTGGACAGCAAAGGCAATGGAAAATTGGCACGACTAACTTGGAGGGTATGCTCCCTCCAGAATGTTGAATGAGCATAGGGAAATTGTGTTTGGTGATTACATTTTGAACATAGAGCTAGAAGGACAAAAAGAGGACAAAGTAGACATTAGTCTGCTTTTCTGGAAGGGAAGAAAAGGGCAAGAGCAGAAATTATCATATGCAGTAAAGGACTATTAACTATGCTGGTGGACAATCATATCAACAGAACTAACATAGAAGGTAGCATTACCAGAGCAGATGCTTGAAGGAAGAGTAACTAGGTATCTATGGCAACCAATGTACACATAGCGACAAGTTCAAGAGGACTGAAATGGAGGTGGAGAAATCAAGGAAGAGAAAAAAGCATAAATGGACTACTTGATGGGAAATGTACAGTAGAAAATGGCAGTGAAATGCAATTTTTAAAAAAAGTTGGAGTAGGAAACGATCCTAACACTGAAATATTTTTAAACATCAGAACTTAAGAAAATTGATGCAATCAGTCTTCCTGCATTATGTCAGAATAAATTTCAGTTGACTAGATGGGTGTAGCAATTATGTTAATTAGCAATTAAAAATTCAGTAATCCACCTAGAAATTTCCTTTTGACAAAGAACTAATGCTTCAAAACTTACAGTGATTTTTTTTAAACAACGTGCTACACAGGAACCATAGGATAATATGGACCAATAGAAAAAAGCACAATAAGGGGAGTGGTAGGGAGGCTTCCACTGGGAAACCATCCAACGATTTCCATGCAGCATATAAACAAACATTACAGAGCTTCTGGGTTTGATCTCTACCCTGCATAAATTCATTGAACACCATCTCTCCTGTAGTAAGCAAAAATAAATCAATACTTTCAAATCCAAAAGGCGTCTGCTGGAAACCCATAGAAAGGGGTAGGATGACTCGACCATGACAATCACCTATGAAAATGAACAGTCTGAACTCTCTCATAACAGAAGTGGCAACCCAAAACAATTGCAGATGTTGGAATTTTAAAGAAAAGCAGATAACGCTGGAGGAGCTTAGAAAGCCAAGCAGCATCTGTGAAAAACCAATGACTCACTCAAATTGATAACCAGTTTCCCTCTCCACAGATGCTGCCTCATTGGTTGAGGTTTTGTAGCATTTTAAGTTCTTTCCTCCCATAACAAAGTCACATGGATGAGTTGAAGTGTTATAAGTGCCCATGCTACACTAATGTAGTTAGTGCTACTGGAACGGAAGTACACTTTTTGAACTACTTTGTCAAGTTAAATCAAGAGTGATCTGTACCTCAACTCAATTTGCCCATTTAACTTCAAACTTCCAGATTTTTTTTCCACCGTCTCTACTTTTAGGAAGAATGGAAAGGATGAGAAAACCAGTAATTCCAAGTGAAGATGCATTACTTTCTTATTCAATCAATTGAGATTGGATAATCTTATATAGGGACCAGAAGTTGTGAGAGAGAGCAAGTTCAAGTTTCTGGTTGTTACTATCTCTAAGGACCTAACCCGGGGGTCGGCAACCCGCGGCTCCGGAGCCACATGTGGCTCTTTTACGTCTGTGCTGCGGCTCCCTGTTGCTTTGAGAAATAATTGGTTGTGGCGACCCTTTTCCTGGCACATCCGAACCGACTCACAATTAGATAGCCTACGGGGGTTTGCGAGCACAGAGCTTTGGAGCCTCTGTGCCATGGGGGCAGGTTGAGTGAGGCTTAAAAGTGAGGCTGAAGATTTCGAATAAAGTTTGTCCTTCGACTGCAGTTACCAACTCCGTGTCGTAATTTTAGCGCTGCGTGTAGCACACCGCTACATGGTCAGTATTTAATTAAAATATATTTTATGTTAGTTTGTTAGTTTTTGAAATGTAAATCTAAATTTGAAGATTATGGTGATCTTGTACAATCTAAATAAGACGTTGTGGCGACCCATTTCCTGACACATCCGAACCGGCTCACAATTAGCCAGCGTTCAGGCTAAGGGAGATAGCCTACGGGGGTTTGTGAGTACGTGTCTTTTGCAGCATCCGCGCCCATGGGGGGCGGGTTGAGGGAGGCTTAAATGCAAGGCTGTTTAGTTCGAATAAAGCTATCTTTGACTGCAGTTTACTGACTGCGTGTAGCACACCGCTACAATGTGTTTTTATCGCTGGCTGTCCAGAGGGGAGGTGCTGAAACGCTTTGTCGCGTGTCTGGAAGAAGTGAAAACTTTCCTGGGCAGCAAAGGGCTCACCTTTCCTGAGCTGGAACAGCCAGAGTGGCTGGAAAAGCTACACTTCATGGTAGACATGACAGCGCACCTGAACACGCTGAACACAGCTCTTCAACGGGGTAAGGACGTACAGCCCTGCACATGTTGGAGGATGTTTTGGCATTCGAGCGCAAGTTGACGTTGCTTGCCAGAGATTTACAGAAAGGCACATTGTCTCACTTCCCCAATTTGAGAGAGTTCAAACAAGGTCACGACTTGATAAATTCGGAGTATTTACGTTCTGCAATCATCGCAATGCAAACATCGTTTGGGAAACGCTTCTGTGAGTTCAGAGAGGAAAAAAACACATTATCCTTCCCGGTCACTCCCCTAAGCATCGATCCATCCCTACTGAATACGACTGCATTGGCAGGTGTGAGTCAATCTGAACAAGGATGATAAATATTTTAATTGCCTATTATTTTGCGTATATTCATATGTTTTCATTGTTCAGTGAAATAGTCCTTTTATTTTTCAGGTTGACAGCTGGCTGACGTTATTTTTGGTTTGCTGCTGGCGGCAAATTTAAGTTTGGCGTTTTTCATAAATACAAGAAGGACTCAAATAGACGTTGAGTATTTTACTTAAAAGTAACCTTCAACCCAACGTCTTTTTTTCGGAGGTCAAAATGTTTTTGTTGCATGCAGAAATGTAATTTTGTTTTCTCTGCAGGAGTTCATCAATTTCATAAATGCAACACATTATAGTTTGTTTATACATAGCATAAAGGCAAAACAAAACGTTGTATGCAGTGTTATTTCATTTTAAATGTCAAACGGGTTTTGCGGCTCCCAGTGTTTTCTTTTCTGTGGGAAACGGGTCCAAGTGGCTCTTTCAGTGGTAAAGGTTGCTGACCCCTGACTGATCCAAGAAGATCGATGCAGCTACTCCATGACCTACTGAATAAGCTGTAGAGCACCCTTTCAAACAGACTCATTCAGCTCTGCTGTCACAAGGATCATTACAGAAAATCTTTCCTATCAACTGCAACAGTTCATCTCTGTGCGACAGGATAAAACACTTTATACTACAATAGTCTCTGTTTTATTTCGCACAGTATTATTGCACATTATTACACATTGGTAAATTATTGTGTACTTTATTATTAGCTATGTCTGCACACTGCTGTGTGTTTTTAAATGTTGTTGCTGTAATGAAAGATTTCCTCACTCAGGATCAATAAAGTATTTATTATTATTATTAATGAAATATAGCCATCCTGCCTTCTTTAATATTTCATTAGGAGTTTGAAGATATTTAGAATGTCACCTAAAATACTCAAATTTTTACAGATGTACCATGGAGAGCATTCTGACTGGCTGCATCACTGTCTGGTATGGGGAGGGGGTTGTCTACTGCACAGGATCGAATCAAGCTGCAGAGAGTTATTAAATTAGTCAGCTCCATCATGGGTACTGGCCTCCACAGTATCCAAGACATTTTCAAGGAGCGGTGTCTCATAAAGGTGGCGTCCATCATTAAGGACCCTACCACCCAAGACATTCCGTCTTCTCACTGTTACCATCAGGAAAACGGTACAGAAGCCTCAGTGACTCAGGAACAGCTTCTTTCCCTCTGCCACCCAATTTCTGAACAGACATTAAAACTATGGACACGCACACACACGCACATACAGTGCCTATAAAAAGTATTCACGCCCTTGGAAGTTTCATGTTTTATTGTTTTACAACATTGAATCACAGTGGATTTAATTTGTTTTTTTTGACACATCAACTGAAAAGAGACATTTTCATGTCAAAGTGAAAACAGATCTCTACAAAGTGATATAAGTTAATTACATATATAAAACACAAAATAATTTATTGCATAAGTATTCACACCCTTTAATATGACACACCAAAATTATCACTGGTGAAGCCAATGGTTTTTAGAAGTCACATAATTAGTTAAATGGAGATGACAGTGTGTAGTCAAGGTGTTCCAATTGATTGTATTCAAAATATACCCGTATCTGGAAGGTCCAGCTGCTGGTGAGTCAGTATCCTGGCAAAAACTACACCATGAAGAAAAGAACGCTACAAGCAACTCTGCAAAAAGGTCCGGAGATGGATACAAGAAAATTTCCAAGTCACTGAATATCCCTCACGGTACCGTTAAGTCAATCACCAAGAAATGGAAAGAATATGGTACAGCTATAAATCTGCCTAGAGCAGGCTATCCTCAAAAACTGAGTGACTGAACAAGAAGGGGATTAGTGAGGGAGGCCACCAAGAGACCTATGACAACTCAGGAGGAGCTACAAGCTTCAGTGGCTGAGATGGGAGAGACTGCACATACAACTGTTGCCCAGGTGCTTCACCAGTCGGAGCTTTAGGGGAGAACGACAAAGAGAAAGCCACTATTGAAAACACTCAAGTGAGAGACTCTGAAGTCGGCTGAAAGAAGGTTCTATGGTCTGATGAAGCTAAAATTGAGCTTTTTGGCCATCATACTAAATACTATATTTGGTGTAAACCAAATACTGCACATCATCAAAAATACACTGTCTTTACCATGAAGCAAGGTGGTGGCCACCATGCTCTGGGGATGCATCACTGCAGGAGGCCCTGGAAGGCCTGTGAAGGTAGAGGGTAAAATGAATGCAGCAAAATACAGGGTAATCCTGGAGGAAAACCTAATGCACTATGCAAAAGAACTGCAACTTGGGAGAAGATTTGTTTTCCAACAAGATAATGACAAAGCCAAAGCTACACAGGAATGGCTTAAAAACAAAGTTTAATGCCCTGCAGTGGCCAAGTCAGAGTTCAGACCTCAATCCAATTGAGAATTTGTGGCTGGACTTGAAAAGGGTTGTTCACTTGTGAACCCCATGCAATCTGACAGAGCTTGAGCAGTTTTGTAAAGAATAGGGAAAAATTGCAGTGTCCAGATGTGCAAAACTGAGAGAGAGTGATCCACACAGACTCAAGGCTGTAACTGCTGCCAAAGGTGCATTTACTAGATACTGACTCGAATGGGATGAATACTTATAACACACACACACACACACTTTCTGTAATTCAATACATTGCACTGTGTTGCTGCTGCAAAGTTAAATTTCATAACATGTACAGTGATAGTAAACCAGATTCTGATTCAGGTTAGTGTTAGAGAAAGGGAGTCACCATGAACTGCAGTACAGAATGTGGAACACTACTGAACAAGGTGTACTCAGATGATTTGTGACATTTTTATTTATCTTGATAATGGTGTAATAGCCTTCATTTAAATCGGTAGATTATAAAATATTGACTCTGTACCTAGTTTATTTGACTTCTCTGCAAAAGTTACAGATTATATGTCATCTACCTGAATATTGGGGAAAAAACCTGTCTTATCTACTCCTAATTTTTTTTTTGAGAACTGCCATCGGCAGATGTATTTTTCTCCTCTATTGTTTCTCATTCACATTAACCTATTGCTCAGTTACTAGGGGTGTCCCTCTTTTCCAATGAAGACCATCACCGGTTATGTACTTTCGCAGCACCCTGACTGAGTTCAGAAATTGGATGAAAGAAGAGGTCACAGAGAACATACGCTAAGAACTAAGCTACTCCGAGAGCTCAAGTTAGAAAGATTCTCGAAAATTATTCTTTGCTTTTTACAGCAGATTGTTTGTTAGTGGCACAGTGCCATATGCGCTCAGACAGAGCGAAAAGCAACTCTAAGATTTTCAATTAGTAAATAGCTTCCATCGAAGCAGCTAACTGATTAAATATACAGGATTTCAGCTGCTGGAAAACCACTTCCCGATTGACACAACAAGTTTACATTAAAAGGACGTCACACTTTTTTTTACAATATTTTTATTCAATTTTACATAGAATTCACATACACAAACACTAATAATAATTAAACTAAACAGTGAAACATGTCCTCGAGTTTTTCACAATCATCAAAGGAAGTAGCTATTCAATGTGAAATGAACGCAGTAAAGTACTTTCTTGTTGGACAGGATGGTTCTCAGCAAGCAACTACCTCTAAAGCTATTATAAATAGTAAATGATCTAACAGAATCAATATTTACTCAAATCCATTTTTCAGGATCTGGGCGATGCTGGCAAGGGCAGTCACCCATTCCTAACTGTCCTCAAACAGAAAGGTCTATAGGCACTTAAGGGTCAACCGTATTGATCAAGGACAATTGTAGATTCTTCAGCAACAATATGCCTTACAGATAAATGAACCTCAGATTTTTCCAACACACACAAAATGCTGGTGGAACACAGCAGGCCAGGCAGCATCTATAGGGAGAAGCACTGTCGACGTTTCGGGCCGAGACCCTTTGTCAGGACGAACTGAAAGGAAAGATACTAAGAGATTTGAAAGTAGTGGGGGGGGGGGGAGAGGGGGAAATGCAAAATGATAGGAGAAGACTGGAGGGAGTGGGATGAAGCTAAGAGCTGGAAAGGTGATTGGCGAAAGTGATACAGAGCTGGAGGATCATGGGTCAGGAGGCCTCGGGAGAAAGAAAGTGGGGGGGAGCACCAGAGGGAGATGGAGAACAGGCAGCGTGATGGGCAGAGAGAAGGTAGCTGTATCTACTGTAAGCCTACAGACTCTCACAGCTACCTGGATTATTCCTCTTCCTACCCTGTTTCTTGCAAAAATGCTATCCTCTTCTCACAATTCCTCTGTCTCCGCTGCATCTGCTCTCAGGATGAGGCTTTTCATTCCAGGATGAAGGAGATGTCTTCCTTTTTTAAGCAAAGGGGCTTCCCTTCGTCCACCACCAACTCTGCTCTCAAACGCATCTCTCCCATATCCCCCCATCTGCCCTCACCCCATCTGCCCATCACCCCTCTTGGTATAGGGTTCCTCACCTACCACTCCACCAGCCTCCAGGTCCAACGTACTCCGTAACTTCCGCCACCTCCAATGGGATCCCACTACCAAGCACATCTTTCCCTCCCCCCCTTTCTGCTTTCCGCAGGGATCGCTCCCTACACGACTCCCTTGTCCACTCGTCCCCCCCAATCCCTTCCTACCAATCTCCCTCCTGGCACTTATCCTTGTAAGCGGAACAAGTCCTACACCTGCCCTTACACTTCCTCCCTCACCACCATTCAGGGCCCCATACAGTCCTTCCAGGTGAGGCGACACTTCACCTGCAAGTTGGCTGGTGTGGTATACTGCGTCCGGTGCTCCTGGTGTGGCCTTTTATATATTGGTGAGACCTGACGCAGTCTGGGAGACTGTTTCGCGGAACACCTACGCTCTATCCACCAAAGAAAGCAGGATCTCCCAATGGCCACACATTTTAATTCCACGTCCCATTCCCATTCTGATATGTCTATCCATGGCCTCCTCTACTGTCAAGATGAAGCCGCACTCAGATTGGAGGAACAACACCTTATATACCGGCTGGGTAGCCTCCAACCTGATAGCATGAACATTGACTTCTCTAACTTCTATTAATGCCCCTCCTCCACTTCTTACCCCATCCCTGACATATTTAGTTGTTTGTTTTTTTTTCTCCCTCTCTCTGCCCATCACTCTGCCTGTTCTTCATCTCCTTCTGGTGCTCCCCCTCCTCCCCCTTTCTTTCCCCCGAGGCCTCGCATCCCATGATCCTTTCCCTTCTCCAGCTATGTATCACTCTCGCCAATCACCTTTCCAGCTCTTAGCTTCATCCCACCCCCTGCAGCAGGGAATTAAAAGTTTACGAAGACAGTTCCAGAATTTAAGGCCTTGTTCACTCTAGATATGATGCTGTGACACCCAGGGATGGAGCAGTTATATTTGGGGACGATCAAGTGGACAGAAGAGCAGGTGGTTCAGCATGTTATAACACCTTCCACACACAGTTAATTGCATTTCTTACTTCTATTTTTCCTTTTATTTCTTTTATAGAACAGATATTCTGAAAATAATTTCTAGCTTAACCAAAGGATGCATTTCTGAATATTTAATTGTAAAGATATTCACTCACTGGATTTTGTTCAATGTGTGGAATAAATTCAATTGACCAAGGAAAGGACCTCCTTTGCTGAAATTCCTACTGAACAAAATATCTTCTGCACTGCTATTATTAGAACTCAGAACTGATCTTCAGAAATTAATTTTTCTAACCTATATGCTTACAAAATGTAGCACAGTTACATAATAAAAGTGGCAAAATAAAAAGCTGTTGTTTACTTGACAGATCATTTAAACAATGTATTCAAACTAATCAAAGAAACAAATTTCTAATGGCACCTGTAAAACAACAAGAGTTGGAACTCAGTTACAGCCACCTGAATCACAGGGTGCTAATGAATATGCTAGGAACTGCGTGATGATCATCTGTGATTGATACAGTTAATTACTACCAAATGGTCAACCATCCAAACTCATGATCATACTTCTAATATAAACTTCTTAGTTAAATATCACTATTCCTAAAAACCAAATCTAAGCCATGGTATTGATGTTGTAGTTGAAAAAAAAATTCAAACGGCCCTCAAATAATTGATTAAAAAGTCTATCATCTATCAATTGGATGAGAATAAACATCATTGCTGTATCCACTGAAGTTCTGCATAAACAGCAATAGAAAAATACAAGTTTTATATCCTATTATTTTTGGTTCAATGGAAGTACCTCAATCATCTCATTATCCAAATCTACTTATGTTTCATATAGCTTACTTGTCCTCTGCCAAGTACAAAGAGGTGCTGGAGATGAGGTGTTCAGCACATCTACTTAATGCTATCACAATGACATATCTACTAACAATAGAGGGAAACTAACTCCTGACCGCCAAAGTTAATTTTCAGCTAGTACTGTATTACAAAAGAAAACTTAAATCTTCAGGACGAACACAATGGAATGAGCAACATCTTGTGAAGAGGGGGGGTGGGGGTGAAGAGGGGTAATACTGACATTTTGGATCAACACCCAGCATCAGGGTTGAGAGTGGAGAGGTGTTATCAGAAAAGGGGGAGAAAAGAGACAGTGCCAGTAAGCGATAGGTGGACCAAGGAAGGACGAGGAACTGCAGTCTTGTCTCTAGTTAAATTTTGATCTTTGTGTAATGCTACAAATATTTTAAACTCTGCTAGCAAGCTAACTGATTTTCACAACTCCAACTAACCAATAAGTTACTCAAAGCCACATGGGACTGTGCTTGAAAACAGATGTTGGTAATCAACACCCATCTCTTCCTTCTTAGGTAGTCCCTGTGGATAAGGATAACTTGCCAATTAGCTGAAGAATCCCGTGTGGGACCTATAAACTCTCCCATATGTGAGATTTGGACACAAAATTTAGCTACACGATTCCAGTCACTTCACATTCCTTTTGCTCATCCTCAGGCTGTTCCTGTTAGAGATTCGAGGTGCTTGGTTCTTTCTCTAATATTTTTCCATCAGTTTGAGAAGTTTGGACCAGTCACTCCAAAAAGAGTATGCAATAATGTAATTATCTACTATTTTGAAGTGAACCCCAATGAAATCCCTGTCTTCCAAGAATCGGTAGCCACGGTGGAGCTCTTATTTTGGAAGTCAGTTATTAAGCATGTGGAAAAGGTCCGTTAAAGGTGCCAGTATTTCAATGAGAGAACAATGGATTGTGAAAGGATGCTGATATTGGTTTGCCTACCTTGGGAGTGGAAGATTTAGTAGAGGTGGCATTGGTCACAGTTCTCCAATTCTTGGAGATATAACTGCATACTGCCCATAACTTTGCTTACATAAAACTGCAGGAGTCATGGTTACACAGCAAACCACCAGTTTGCAGGCTTTGAATACTATTCCACAGGCAGTTATATACAGCATATAGGCTGCACTGGTGTGCAGAACACCAATGCATTTTATTATTAGTGTTTGTGCTGAATGGTAACCATCTCCCTGGAGATGAGAACTAATTCATGATGTCATCACAGTTCTTGGTAGCCACGGGCCATTATTGTGGCAGGGTAGGAGCAGCCGAAGAAGCAGCAGTAAGAGCTGGCTGTTAATACCCATACACAGAGCCCTACAGTTAGATATATGAGTGATCAAACTGAACGCACAGTTCATGGTGATATCCAAAAAAAATTCAGATTCAGATTCAGTTTATTGTCATTTAGAAACCACAAATGCAATGCAGTTAAAAAATGAGACAACGTTCCCCCAGAATGACATCACAAAAGCATATAACAAAACAGACTACACCAGAAAATCCACATAACGTTTGGCAATCCCCAATCCAGAGTCCGGAGAGGCTGCTGCATATTAATATCGCACTACCGTCTAGCGCGTTCCCTGGAAAGGAGCTCCAAATCCACCAGGCAAAAACAAGACCAAAAACTAAAGCTACAAGACCTGCACAGAACCACATAATTACAACATATAGTTACAACAGTGCAAACAATAGCATAATTGATAAAAAAAAAGACTATGGGCACAGTAAAAATAGTCCAAGATGTTAAAGGACTGTAAGTTCAAAAGAAATCACCACACAGTTTCCACAAATCCCCAGGGTCCCGACAGACTCGCCATCCCACGCCGGCGGTAGAAGGGAATACCCCCGCTATGGACTTCCAAGGCGCCGCCTGACTCAGCCTCGCAGACGCAGCACACAATGGAAGCTCCATCGAAACCAGCCTCGCAGACGCAGCACACACCGAAAGCAACCTGATTCTGTCGAAAGGACTCGGAGTCCGTCAAACCTCCGAGCTGACAACCATCCCCTCCGGCACAGCTTCTCTGAGCACCATCCTCTGCCGAGTGTATTAAGATGGCCCCGCCAACGGCCATCAGCAACGCGACCCTGAGGACTGGGGGCCTTTTCTTCCCAGCAGAGTCCCGGATCTCACAGCAACAGCAGCAATGAAGAAGGTCTTCCTGGAATTTCCCGATGTTCCTCTGTGCTCCCACATCCGTTTTCAATCGATTATGATTGCACACGGCACCCCACTTCACAAATAACAGATAATCAGCTCCAGAGTGGCCGCTACAAGCTGCATCACGCCGCCATCTTGGATCTTGCTATGATTAATTTGCTATGAAATTAACATTCAATGTATGAAAATCTGATCTTTTGATGAATGATGCTATAATTAAAGAAATCGCAAGCATTTGGGGAGAGGAGGTGCACATGCTCCTGTTTACATCAATGGTGTTGAGGTCAAGTCGATTGAGAATTTCAAGTTCCTTGGAGTGAGCATCAATAATATTTTGTCCTGATCCAGTCACATAGATGCCATGGCCAAGAAAGCTCACCAGTGCTTGCTACTTTCTCAGGAAGTTAAAGAAATCTAGCATGTCCACTTTGACCCTCACCAAATTTGAACTAATGCACTATATCCTATCCAGATGCATCATAGCTTGGTATGGCATCTGCTTTGCCAGTGACCACCTCAATGACCAATGTTGACAGAAAATCCAAACACATGGTTTAATTTAATAGGATCAGTCAATCATCAACTTGAGCCCAAAACTTTTTAAAAATATACATCACTTTGTAACACACGTAAAATGCTGGGGGGAAATCAGCAGGCCAGGCAGCATCTCTGGAAACGAGTAAACAGTTGATGTTTTGGGATGAGACCCCTCTTCAGGATTTCCAGCATCTGCAGATTTTCTTGAGTTTGTTATATGTCACTTTATTGATTGAAGCACAAGGTTCTTACAATGGCAGGTACGGAAAACTGGGAAATTGAGGAAGTACTTACTGTGGTGCAAGAGGTAGTGTTCCTTACCCTCATTCTTCTGAGTTTGATTCTGAGTACCAGTCATCTCAGAATCTGCACATTCTCCTGTGACCACAGAAATTTCCTTGAGACATTCTGGTTTCCTCCAACATTAGAAAAAATTGCTAGTTAACTGGTTACTGTAAATTACCCCTAGTTTAGGTGGACAGTATAGGAGAATTGGGTGGAGATGACAGACATATGAGAGAATAGATTACAGGGCAATAAGCAGAAGAATGGGATTGATGGCTTATAGTGGCTGCGGGAGACTCAATGGGCTGAATGGACTCTTACTACATCTTAAGAAAATATGAGAAATTAGCTACGATCAAATTTAATGAAAATGCAAACCATATTTGCCACATCAAAACTTTAAGTAAATTTGTTATCAAAATAGGTACAGTACATGCTACCATATACAATGGATTCCAGTTAATTAGGACCAGTACATTTGGCCCAATTAGGTGGCTGCTCCAATTAGCCAAAATTTCAAGCAAATTGTTAAAAAGGTATAAAAAAAGACAAATTGCCATTTAATTGAGTAACAAATAACGGATTTAAATGAAATACAGAACAAATTAGAATACGATCAGTACTATAAAACTGTGTACTGGTTCCCAATAGTTATCAATGGGTGAATTCATCCAGTATACACTGCCATGTTCTTTTGTTTGACTGTAAATGAACAAAATCATTGCAGACACCTACTGCAGATGATGGACTGAATGCCTTAATACAATGATTTTGATGATTACATCTTCAAATCTTCATTTTAATTTTAACATCCAAGGTAACTGTCGAACTACTTGAAATAGTGAAATTGTTTCATTTTCACTTCCAACTATTTCTGACATCTCCAAGTCTGAATACTTGAAACCACAGTGTGCAAAACAGTTCTAAATTATCTTATTGCTGTCTCACAATTATCAGTGACAAGACTCACTGCTTTTTGAACACAAACAACTTATGTTATTTAAAAGCTGTTCATTCAAATCACATTTATAGAGCTTAACAGCCACGCAAGTGCACATGACTGACACTAATTAACAACTGTTCGGCAAGTCCCTGTCCCAAATAAACGAAGGGAATCCTGGCTATTTTCTTAATTAGTTTTAGTCCTTTAAGAGTTGTCTCTGATAAGTGGCTACCCCAATTAACCAATGGCCCAATTAACCTCCTGGGAAGCAATCCTCGGAAGCAAAAGAGTAGCTATGGGATTGCTTCAAGTCAGAGGACTGAGTTGTGTTCAGGGACTCATCTATGGATCTGAATAAATACAATAAGGCTGTCACAGACTTTATTAAAATAGTTTTAGATGACTGGGTCCCTACAAAATCATTCAGAGACTTTGCCAACCAGAAGTCCTGGATGAATCATAAGATTTACAAGCTGCTGAGGGCCAGATCAGAGGCATTTAAGTCTGCTAATCAAGAAAGTTACAAGAGGTCCAGGTACGATCTCTGGAAATCCATCTCACGGACATAGTGGCAATTCCGAACTAAACTTTAATCAATGAAGAATGCTCAACAATTGTGGCAGGTCTTGAATACTATCACCTCCTATAAAGAGAAATCAAGTGACATAAGTGACATCAGGGCTTCGCTTTCAGATGACATTAATGCCTTTTATGTTCACTTTGACCATCAAAACGTGGAGGAACCATCACAAACTCCCAATGCCCCTAAAGATCCTGTGATTTCAGTCTCTGAGAAGGCCTGCAAGCTGCCTTCAGGAAGGTGAACTCACGAAAAGTATTTGGCCCAGATGGAGTACCTGGCCAAGAACTAAAGACCTGTGCTGATCAACTGGCTGGAGTATTCAATGAAATCTTTAACCTCTCGCTTCTGCGGTATGAGGTACCCACCTGCTTTAAGCAGACTTTAATAATACTGTTGCCCAGGAAGAACATGGTAATCTGCCACAATGACTACTATCCAGTAACAGTGATGAAGTGTTTTGAGAAGCTGATGATGAAACATATCAACTCTTGCCTGAGAAGCAACTTGGATCCACTCCAATTTGCCTTCTGGAGCAACAGGTCTACAACAGATGCCATCTCATTGGCTCTTCACTCAACCCAGAAACATCTAGACAGCAGAGATGCATATATCAGGTTGCTCTTTATCAATACAGCTCGGCACTTAATACCATCATATTTTGGCCTCAATACATCCATGTTCAATTGGACCCTCAATTTCCTCACTTGCAGACCCTAGTTAGTTTGGATGGACAATCTACATCTCCTCCATGATCTCCATCAGCACAGATGCACCACAAGGGTCCCCTGCTCTACTCGTTTTACCCCTGTGACTGTGTGCCTGAGCACAGCTCTAATGCCATATTCAAGCTTGCTGATGCCACCACTGTCATAAGCTGAATCAAAGGTAGTGATGAATCAGCATTTCAGAGGAAAATTGAAATTCTGGCTGAGTGATGCCATAACAACAACCTCTTACTCAATGTCAGGAAGACCAAAGAGGTGATAATTGACTCAATAGAAGGAAACCAGGGTTCCATCAGCCAGTCCTCAGAATATCAGAGGTGAAGAGAGTCAGCAACTTTAAAGTCATCAGTTATTTTGTTGAAAGACTTGTCCTGGGCAATTATGAAGAAAGCATGGCAGCACCTTTACTTTCTTAGGAGTCTGCAAAGATCTGACACATTATCTAATACTTTGACAAACTTGTAGTGTGTAGTGGAGAGTATATTGACAGGCTGCATGATAACCTGGTATGGAAGCACTAATGCCCTGGAATAGAAAATCCTGCAAAAATTAGTGGATATAGTTCAGTCTGCCATGGGTAAAGCCCTCTGCACCACTGAGCACGTCTACCAGAAACACTGTGGCAGAATGGCAGCATGCTACATCAGCGTTCCCCACCATCCAGTACATGCTCTCTTCTCGCTGCTGCCATCAGGAAGATCATACAAGAGCCTCAGGCCTTGCACCACCAAATTCAGGAGCAGTTATTTCCCCTCAAATATCAGGCATTTGAACCAAGGGGGTAACTTCACATGTCCCATTACTGAACTGTTCCTGCAACCCATGGACTTACTTTCAAAGACTCTTTATCTCATGTTCTCAATATTTATTGCTTATTTATTATTACAATGTTTCTTCTTTCTTTTTGTATTTACAGACTTTTGCACACTGGTTGAATGCCTAGCTTGTGTGGTCTTTCACTGATTCTGTTATGGCTATAATTCTATGGAATTATTGAATATGCCCAGAAGAAAAAAGGTGGTCAGGGTTGTATACAGTGACATATACATATTTTGATAATAAATTTTCTTTGAACTGGAATCCATAGAACCATAGAACATTACAGCACAGAAACAGGCCTTTTGGCCCTTCTTGGCTGTGCTGAACATATCCCTCCATACACCTCTCATCCATGCACCTGTCCAAGTTCACTGTACTACACCGAGATTTGTTTTCTTGCAGGCATTCAGAGTAGAACAACGTACAATAGAATCAATGAAAAATTACACAGAAACAACTGATAAACAACCAATGCGTGAAAGAAGAAAACTATGCAAATACAGAAAAAAAAGTAAATAAATAATACTGCAAAAATTGAGCTGCAGAGTCCTTCAAAGTGAATCCATAGGTCTTGAAATCAGATCAGTGTTGAGGTGAGTGAAGTTATTCATGCTGCTTCAGGAGTCTAATGGTTGAAGGGTAATAACTGTTCCTAAACTTGAGCCTTATACTACAGATAAAGAATTGGACCTTGAAAGTTTAAATAATCAGACTGTTTAAATAACCAAGTTGATTACAGAATCAGAATTTTTTAAAATTATAAAAACATATTATTAAAACACAGTTGTGGCTTGTTCACATACTATTGGCTCCAGAAACCCCAGTTATCAAACAAATGATCAATTATAAATTCATCCTACAGAACTAAGTTTATAAATTAATCTATATTTAGCAAATTTATTGTCTTGGATATTGCAAGCTGTTCAAAATTATCTACCAGGCAGAGAGTGAAGCTGACTTTAATCAGTAGTGTTTTCTGCAAAAAAAAAAGGGTGATTTTCTGGAAAATGGACTGACTGCTTTGCTCTAGATCTGGAAATTAGAATGTGAGAATCAATATTGTGTGCATTATGTTCCACCCATTTATTGACTCAATGAATCACAAGATAATATGCCTCCTATTAAATACAAAGTACACTGCAGATGATGTGGTCAAATCAACACGTACAAACAAGCTGGATGAAATCAGCAGGTCGGGCAGCATCTGTTGAAATGAGTTGACTGCTCATTTCAATGGATGCTGCTCGACCTGCTGAGTTCATCCAGCTTGTTTGTATGTGTTAATATGTCTCCTAGACAAGGGAAAACAATGTCTGCTCATCAATAGAGTGCAATTGTGAATGGAGACTATACACAAGGGCAAAAATCACTCACATAGAGGACTGTCATATGGTCTTCTATGTTATTCCTGTTTCATACAAAAACTGAACCTTATACCCTTCATAGCTAACCAGGAGTTTCCTTGTTTTTAAATGTAAATGTTGACTTCCTTCTCTCATATACAAAATAAACTGTTCTGTTCCTCAGTGCTTTTCTCTGAACCATTAGAACAAGGTTCTAGGTAGGAACATTGAGAGAAATGCAAATGTTTTCAGGGAACTACCTCAAAATTTAAAATTGCCCATTTCACAAGATTGATAGCCCCATTAAAAGTAACCAACAGGTTTTCTTTGATAAGTTGCAAATCTTATAATAAAACTATACATATGTTCATTACAAATTATGCACTTTAAAGAAATTCTCTCAACAGTCTGCAGTCTGCAGTCATAGACCACATTTTATGCACTCCCAGCTGTGCAACACAGAGCCACAGATCATGACCTTGACATTTCTCAGTTTTCTTCTATTTCTAGTAATATAAAAAGAAAATGCGGTAATGCCATCTTTCTGTCATGGTGCTCTCGGCAACATCAAATTTTAATTCATTCCTTAGGCTGAAATCTTGGCATCGTAGCATATGAAAAATGAGCAAAAGAAAGCTGAAGAGACAGTTTACCAATGTTCCCTCTAAGGTGCGCGCATCTTTTGCTATTTAAAGGAATTTAAACTGCGCACTAAAGGTTGTCACCCTCTACCTCGTTGGCATGTTAAATATATTTCACGGTCGTACACAATCACATTTCCTTTTCCAGTTTCTGATGCGGATGGTGTTGACAACATTAAGCATACAATGATTTGTCTGCAGATTTTAGAACTGCATTATTTATACTGTTTTTATTGAAGAAATTATTCAGTGCACATTTGTTGTCACTGGGCAGAAAGTTGCACAGCTCAGGATTTTTTTTGTGTACACTGGTCATTGCAAATTCAAAGGAACATTGCACTATACATACACAATGCAAAAATCTATGGCATATTTCTGTTTTTCTTATGTTGTTAATAGAATCATGTCCCAATAACTAGCACAATGCTATCACAGCTCAGGGTGTTCTGAAGTTTGTTGTTCAATTTCAGCACTGTTCCGTAAGGAGTCTCTGTACGTCCACTGCATGGAATATGTGGGTTCCATGTTTAGTTTATAGTTTCACAGGGTTGTGGTTGCTGGGGCAGTGTGGCTCATGCCTACTCCGTGCAGTGTCACTAAATAAATAAATAAATAGATAGATAGATAGATAGATAGATAGATAAATAAATAAATAGACGGACACATAAATAATTAACTCCAAGTACAGGATTCAACTACTCAATGAATATCCATGGTCAACTCTGACCAATGGAGGCCCTCACCTCACCTCATCTTAAAATCTGCACCACCTCAATGTCTAATAGATGGCCAATCCATAATAATTAATATCAGATCATGATTTCACAGATTTGGTTAAACAAGACTTTAAATCTTTCTTAATATAAATTATTTTTCATTATTGATAATAGTCTAGTAAAACTGCATTGCATTTTTTCCAATTATATCAGTACCACTTCCTAAAACCTCATTCAGTTCTTTTAACTGTGGCCTAATATTTTGCATGATTGCAAAATTAATTACCATACTTTCTTTCCTATTTCTATGACTTTAGGTGGAAATATATTGATTTTATGTACCTATTTTCCATTTGTTATATCAAATTAACGATCTGAAAGACCATTAATATAAGGAACAGAGAACAAAAGATGTTTCCCATGGTGAGGGAGTCTAGGACAAGAGGTCACAGCCTCAGCATAGAGTGGTGTCCAGTTAAAGCAGAGCTGCAGAGAAATTTCTTTAGCAAGAAGGCGGTAAATTTGTGGAATTTATTACCACAGGCAGCTGTGGAGGACAGATTGTTGGGTGTATTTAAGGCAAAGTTGGATAGATTCTTGATTGGACACAGCATCAAAGGTTACAGGGAGAAGGCTGGGGAGTGGGGCTGAGGAAGGGGAAAAAAGAACAGCCGTGGTTGAATGGTGGAACAGACTCGATGGGCTAAATGGCCTAATTCTGCTCCTGTATCTTAAGGTCTTATGGTCTTTAATTTTAAAAATGTTTTAAAATCAGTAAGAAACTTGGTTAGTGGAATTCAAATATGAAGCACAGGGGATTGCTCATAGCAATATCACCACACTAATAAGAAAGATCAGCAGATTATGCCAATAAAATTTACTCATCACTGCAATAATCTTCAAGTACGGCATTATTGAATGAATGATGAAGGTTACTTCAAAATTCAGGAGGCTCAAAATAATTGTAATCTATATGCAGAGCTGAATTACATAGAATCAAAAATTTAGCAAAATAAAAATTAAGATCTACTGTAAGTTATACATACTAAAGACTAAAAAGTTATAATAGTTTTCCTCTTTTTTTAAAGCCACTTTCACATGATATAGAAGTCCTCTATATTTGTCAGCTCGTCTCCCATTAGCATGATTTAGGAAATTCCATTTAGAACATGTTGACATTGAATGCTGAGCACAGAAAACAGGGAACAGGAAATTATAGAGATTATGGGAATTGTTCATAGATTGCTATTTAACCTAGTACCATATTGAGCGGAAAATGGGAAAACAACCCAAGAGTGCCAGTTAGAAATCAAAGACAGTAAGAAATGGATTTTCAGCAAACAGCCTAAGGTGAGACGGGGAGGTTGTGAATATGACTGACAAGATTGGCAATTTTAATTGAGACGAAGAGTAGTGTGTCCATCTGAACCATTTGGGACTAGATACAGGACAGCATGCATCCTCAAGAAGCGCTGTCTCAAGAAAGCAACATCCATAAAAAATCCCTAACATTTGGGCCTCATAGTCTGTGCACTGATAGAATCAGTTAGAGAGTGTTCAGAAGCCTAGACCAATAACAGGTAAATTCCGTTCAACCACCCAGTTCCTGAACTAAGTGGCAAAGGAGTAATCAATCTCTACAGTTTAGAAACTCGATGATGACTTGGTGGACTTGGTGGGTTTTTTGCTCTAATTGTATTATCTTGTAAAATTGTGTATAATTTCTTTAATTTGTTTTTATTTAAACATTGCTTCTACAATGCTATGCGCCTATGATGCTGCTGAAAGCAAGTTTTTCATTGCATCTGCGCATACATAGAAACATAGGAAACCTACAGGACAATGCAGGACCTTCAGTCCACAAAGCTATGTTGAACATGTCCTTACCTTAGAAATTACCTAGTGTTACCCATAGCCCTCTATTTTTCTGAGCTCCCTGTACCTGTCCAGGAGTCTCTTAAAAGACCCTATCGTATCTGACTCCACCACCATCACCAGGAGCCCACTGCACACACTCACCATTTATTGGGTAAAAAAATTACCCTTGACACCTCCTCTGTACCTTAAAACTGGGCCCTCTCATGCTAGCCATTTCAGCCCTGGGAAAAAGCCTCTTACTATCCACACGATCAATGCCTCTCATCATCTTGTACACTTCTATCAGGTCACCTCTCATCCTCCGTCACTCCAAGGAAAAAAGACCGAGTTCACTCAACCTATTCTCATAGGGCATGCTACCCAATCCAGGCAACATCCTTGTAAATCTACACTTCACTGTTTCTATGGTTTCCACATTCTTCCTTTAGTGAGGCAACCAGAACTGAGCATAGTACTCCAAGTGGGGTCTGACCAGGGTCCTATAAAGCTGCAACATTACCTCTCGGCTTCTAAACACAACCCCACGATTGATGAAGGTCAATGCACCATATGCTTTCTTAACCACAGAGTCAACCTATAACTATATGTTGTAATTATGTGGTCTTGTGCAGGTCTTGTAGCTTTAGTTTTTGGTCTTGTTTTTGTCTGGTGGATTTGGAGCTCCTTTCCGGGGAACACGCTAGACAGCAGCACGATATTAATACGCAGCAGCCTCTCCGGACTCTGGATTGGGGATTGCCAAACGTTACGTGGATTTTCTGGTGTAGTCTGTTTTGTCATATGCTTTTGTGATATCATTCTGGGGGAACGTTGTCTCATTTTTTAACTGCATTGCATTTGTGGTTTCTAAATGATGATCAACTGAATTTGAATCTGAACCTGCACAACAGCTTTGAGTGTCCTATGGACTCAGACTATCCCTCTGATCCTCCACACTGCCAAGAGTCTTACCATTAATACTATATTTTGCCATCATATTTGACCTACCAAAATAAACTACTCAGGCTTATCTGGGTTGAACACCATCTGCCACTTCTCAGCCCAGTTTTGCATCCTATCAATGCCCCGCTGTAACCTCTGACAGCCCTCCATACTATCCACAACACCTCCCACCTTTGTGTCATCGGCAAATTTACTAACCCGTCCCTCCACTTCTTTATCCATGTCATTTATAAACATCACAAGGAGTAGGGGTCCCAGAACCGATCCCTGAGGCACTTCCCTGGGCATTGACCTCCATGCAGAATATGACCCATCTACAAACACTCTTTGCCTTTTGTGGGCAAGCCAGTTCTGAATCCACAAAGCAATGTCCCTTTGGATCCCATGCCTCCTTACTTTTTCAATAAGCCTTTCATGGGGTACCTTGTCAAATGTCTTGCTGAAATCTATATACACTACATCTACCTTCATCAAAGTGTTTAGTCACATCCTCAAGATATTCAATCAGGTTTGTAAGGCACGACCTGACTTTCACAAAGCCATGCTGACTATCGCTAATCATATTATGGCTCTCCGAATGTTCATAAATCCTGCCTCTCAGGACCTTCTCCATCAATTTACCAACCATTGAAGTAAGACTTACTGGTCTATAATTTCCTGGGCTATCTCTACTCCCTTTCTTGAATAATGGAACAACATCCGCAACCCTCCAATCCTCTTGCCGATAGTTGGCCACTCCAATTCAGTCTGCTAGTTCTAAATCCAAGGTGCAGGGTGACCCCCATCAAAACTTCTCGGGAGCTTGCCATTTGCCCAACTAATCTGAGATTTAACTGCTTCTGCAGAAATAAAGCCATCAAATACCATGCAAACAAATGCAATTTTGTCCTCAGATTGGAATATTGAATGACCATGCAAGAATGTGTACTGAAAAATAACCAATAATACTTTTAGATATCTTTGAAGAAGAACAAAAACTGAAAATTAGTTAAGGACATGTTCCATTACCAACTTTGCCAGCCAAGAATTCACCCTAACAATACATTTCCATAACGCTAGGAGAATTATTGAAGTGTCCAGCCATTGGCTTGTTACAATACATTCTGGCATTCTTTTCACTTAGAAATTTTAAGTTATACAGGGTCTGTATAAATTCATTAATTTTTCCCCAATATAAATCACATAATATGGAATAAATTTCAATTAAAAAATTTTGCCAAGAAAAACCTGGACAATATAGTGGAATGGCTGAATGTATTTGAAAGGAGATAAAAGAAAACAAAATAGGGCCAACTTAGCAAGGAAAGTTTCATGAGTAAAACAATGAATATTTAAAATCCACAAAATGTTGATGTTGTGTATTTATTATTTCAGTAATACTTGAGTAATATTGAAATATGTTGTTTGAGAAAGCACTTTATTTAAATAATTCATTATGGGTTTTATGTAAAAATACGTGAATGCATACGGCATCATGTCATCATGTGATAAATGTGTGCCTCACTTAAAGTAAAAAAAAGAAATATATACATTAATTCCTAACTCTATTTTTCTTTTCAATTAATTTTTATGTTTTGGACTTACAAAACATAACAGTAAAGACAAAGAAGTGTTAAACAAACCCAAGACGACTACCTACCTGTTGAAGCGCAGTGAGACGTTTAAGTTTTTAAAAAAGGCAGCGAGAAACTGTCAAGTTTCTTTTTTTTAAAAAAAGCAGTGCTGCAGCCTTCTTCGCAAGGGGATGCAGAAGTCTAGTTTAAACAACGCAGGAAATGGACAACTTCACAGATTCATAAACAACAAGTACCGGGCGATAATAATCATAAATTTTAAAGAAGTGCAGAAATGGTTGGCAACATCAGAAAGAAAGACACATTTGATTGCATAAGAGATAACTACAATATGTTTATGGACGAAACTAAGCAGTATTTTGAAGTTAATTAAATAGCCAATGAGAAGTGAATGCCAATTTTGGATTTAAAGATATGCAGTTGGCTCGGAATTTCAACTGGTCCAACCAAACCAGCTAAAGTGAGCTTTGCTGATAACTTGAAAGAAACGTAGGGACATTTAGAACCAAAATAATTATTGATTGCCGACTGCTTTAGATTTTGCAACCGGAATCAAAAGGAGAAATTGTCTGAACCTTGACAGTTCAGTAATGGCCTTAATGATGTACTGAGAGATCATTTAGTTTCTTAAATCTTACAAGAAACAGCTCTGCACTTACATTTAAAGCTAGCAGTTAAAATGACTTTTAAAATGACAACAGAAATCACAATTGAGTTGCAGTCAGGAATGAAAGTGAGCATGAACAAAATTGCAACGTCTGAACAGAAACTGCCCTTGCTCAACAAATTGTCTTACCATTGGACTCACATACATCAGACAAATGCAGGTTTGAAGGCAAAACTTGCAGAAAATGCAACAAAGTAGGACACGTACAAAAGAGCATATTGGGCAGACAAAATAAGTGGACTGCACAGGGAAGAGAAAAAGATTACAAAAAAAGTCAAGTTGCTGTTTCAAAAAAAGAAGTAATCTGCATGGTGTTGATGGAAAAACCTGATAATGATGAAAGTGATACAGGACTGGCTAGTCTTGAGATTTACTATGTGAAAACTAACAACAGGCAAGCAATATAACTTACACCACTAGTGAAAGGCAAACTAATTGAAATAGAATTGCACACTGCTTAGCTATTTCAGTCATTCCACAAAATGAGTTTGATCGACACTTCAAAGAAACTGAACTGATACCTGTGGACGATCATCTAAGAACTAATACTGGAGTTAACTCATGTAGGAATGCCATTCATAACAGTGAAGTACAACAACTGGCCACATTGAGCCTGTATTTGGTAAAAAAGAAACACAAAAGGGCCAACATTATGAGGGTTTGAGTGGCTGAGACAACTGCAACTTGATTAGCGATCCATCCAGCATTTGCAAGCTACATCTTCTGAAACAGTCAACTAAAAGCAAATTAAGAAAAGTGCTTAATGATGACACAAGTGCTTCCATGCTGTACACCACTAATCACTGCCCAACAAAGGACAAACAGTTGTTAGTGCCAACCTCTGTGCCTTTGGTTGGAGAGCATATTTGACCAAAGGAAGGACCATGCTGTTCAGAGAGATCGTGGAAGTGACAAAAGCAGAGGTCCAACTACAATAGCTTTTGTAGGCAACATATCTGAGAAAGCTTCTGATATGTTAATCAGGCAATTACTTGCAAAATGTACCTTGATTTTAAGCTGGAAGAGAGTTCAAGGAGCTTCAGGAAAGTTGCAAGCATTTGGCTTTTATGAGTATAAAGAACTAGAACCTACACTGCAAGCATTTAAGGTTATGGCATGAACTTCAAGTGGGAGACAAATAGCTGCTTGTAAAAATAACCAGGTCATTGGATGTATTTAAGGTGGAGTTTGATAGGTTGTTGATTAATCAGGGCATTAAAGGCTATGGGCAAAGGCAGGAGAATGGAGTTGAGAGGAAAATGGATCCACTATGATGAAATAGCAGAGCACACTCAATGGGCCAAATCTGCTGGCATATTTTATGGTCTTATGGTCTAGGTACAAAGACCAAACCCATCTGGATGAATGGGAGATCAAAAGGAAAGGAGTCAATGGAGATACAAAATCAGACGATTTGTCCGAAGATGTGGATGAGGAAACTAGAACGGAAATTAGATTGTAAAGAAAGCAATAGACAGATTAATGATACTCTGGCAAACTAAATGCACCTTCCCAAAATCAAGTTGCACATTCTAGAAACAAGAAAAAGGAAAAGGGGAGAATGACATAAGTGTTATGGAAATGGAAGAGTATAAATGAGAACTAATTTCTTGTGAAATTAGCAAATTCAGAGCTATTCACAAGAAAACTGAAAAGGAAGATGAGAAAAAGAAAGACAAGTTGCAAAGGAGAGAAGCAAGGATTAAAGTAGATCCAGAGAGAAAAGCCAATAAAAGAAGAAGAAAGGTATCCAGAGCTGCCAGAACCACTTCCTGCAGTCTCAGAGTCAACTCCTACAACTACCATAGAGGAGGCCCAACCTGAGATTGTTTTCACAGTCACAAGTCTCACCTGCCAAGCACAGTGACCTTACTTGTTAGGCAAGATGTTATCCCAAAGGAATAAGAAATCCACCACATAATTATATATAATATTGTTTGAGTAATTTTTAAAAAATCAAAATATACTTTATTCAATGTATTCTTTGTTTAAATAAATTATCAGTTAACCATAGACATGAGAATGCATATGTCATGATGCCACTACATGGTAAGTGCACACCTCACTTAAAGTCAAAATAAATGAAACATGTGCATTTATTCCTAGCTCAGTGTTTCCTTTCAATTAGTTTTTATGTTTTGGAGTTACAAAACATAACAGCTGGCAAAGTCACACCAGCCTCCAGTCACTCAATACACAGATGTTAAAGAACCGAAACAATTCCTAAAACCCTCCTATAGTCCTGTGATCAGCTTCCAAATAATCATTCACATATTTTCTTTTTAAAAGCATTATCTCCATCTTGTTTTTGGAAACCTTTACTCAACTGATTAAATGCAAGGCAGACCAGATGACTTGTCAAAGGATGCAACTGAGGAGAAAGAAATAAGTCAGGTAATTTAACCCAATTAAAAGTAAGACTCTTACTAGAGCCTAAATTACACCAAAATAAATATGTCAAAAACATTAAAAATTTCAGAGTTTAGAATTACAGATTCTATTTGATTTTGATAGCATGTGAATGTAGTAGGAATACAATGAAAATGCAAAGTGTGCCTTTTTTAGTAACAGAGAATTTTTTTTCTCCAGTTAATAAAAAGGAAGTTCTTCAAAGAAATTTACTGGGGCAATGCAAATTATGGGACTTTGCACATGGAGCTGGAAGAGATTAGTTTTAATATATGGCTATGTTGAATTATTTTATCTTGGTCGGAATGATGTAGAAGAATGCTCAATTATGCATGTTAAGATTCCATTGCTAGCTCCTTAGAAGGGAAGTCAGCTCTGCAGCTTCTCGTTACATCTGTAGAGGAACTTCAGAATTTATGCCCACTGACATCAATGAACAGCAATACATTTACAAATCAGTTACAGTGCAACATGCAAGGAAAGTCTCCAGAATTTAACATTGGGCAACTGTCAATAAACATTAGCTAGATTAACATAATAATCTTACAACAAATTTATTTTCAGCTAATTTGTTATCATGCAATATTGGCTCTCAGCATACTAATTACACAATGACATAACATTCAAACATTTCACTTTCTTGACAGATTTCAATGCGATATTCCAAATGCATTTACATCAAACACTCAGAACTAGTCTAATCTGAATTTGAAATGAGTTTCAATTTAACTCTGACTCTAACTCTCAACAAAATTAGCCATTAGAGCTTCTTGCTACAGCTGAATGCATTTTATCAGTTGCCAGAAGGGACATGCATAAAAAAAAACAGGAAGCACAATATAATAGTCTTAGCTTCAAAGATTTTGTGGCAAGAAGAAATGAGAAACACAGTAAGATATTTTGTGTTAATTTTTTTCATTTCCTAAATTTTAACAAATACAGGTTGATTTTATATTTTACCTCAGACTTTCCATTTAGTATTTGATTCAACACTCAATGAAACAGTAAGTTATACTGCAAAACATCAAAGTATATAGCATTAATTCAGCACTTTTCAAAATATGGGATATCCTAGAGTGCACTAGAGCCAATGAAATACCTCAGAAGTTTAATCCATTACACTATGGCAAGTAATTTGTGAAAAGAAACTGATCCTACGTGGTTCCTTCTTACTACTGAGGCTTATGACTGAACAATTGAATAAATGTTCATGAAAGCAATCACATTCAAACAGGATCTAAAGAGATTTACCTAAGATGATGCCTCCAAAAACATTATGCAACACACTAAAATGTACATTCCACCACAGGCATAAATAAATCTCACCTCATTTCATCAGAATGAAGTGGTGGTAATGACATGCAGCACAATGCAAGAAACAGGAGAGAGAGCTCCTTATGCTTGCTCTACCACTAAATAAGATAATTACAGGATCCAGTACTTCAATTACTCCTTCCTGTACTAACTCTGTATGCCTTGATACCCTTAATATTCAAAAACTTATCAATCCCCACCTTGAATACACTCAGTGACTAAAACTCCACAGGGCTCTTATGGAGGGCATTCCAAAAATTCAGAACCCCAATGAAGAAAGTAGTAAGTTCTTCACACCTTGTACCTGAGTGGCCAAACCTTTTCGTTTAGAATAGTGAAGTTGTTCAAGACAATTTTCCTACATCTACCTATCATGTACATTTCAATGAGATCACTTCTTGCTCTTGGAAACTCATTTACACTCCACAGAACTCAAGTACAGAAGTGATTATGTAACATGGACTGAACTCAGAAGCTGTGAGGGGGCCGAAAAAAAAACTGCCACATCAATAACTTTACTATCCTCATTCTCTTAATTAATGCAATCAATTATAGAGGTAGTAATGAATATTTCAAAGATATGCAATTTTCAGAGATAGCAGATTATCCTAACACTGCATAATACTTGTAAAATGCTGAAAGCAATATTTTCTCCTGCTCAAATTAAACAGGCTTCTCAACCAGCTTGCCATTTTCCAAGACATCTTGCTCACATGCCATATACGTTCCCTGTTCCTAATCAAAACTCAAAAGAAAAGCACTTACAATAATCATCAAAAGAACAAAAGATTTTCAAGTTAGAATGGACATATCTTGGAGAACTATGTAGGTATGCTGTTCCTATGCACCTGAACTCTTGACCAACTTGGTGATAAAGGGTTGAAGGTTTGGGTGGTATTGCTGGAGTGACCTTGGCAAGTAACTAAAGTGTATTTTGTATAGGGTAACACCAAGGCACTATACAACTAAAATACCACTTCTGCTTTATGTATTCAAAATGTCTCGTCCTGAAGCCTAACATAACTATTTCATTTCCTAACTACTTACTTCACCTGTAACTTGGGATTCAGTGATGTGTGTATTAGCAAACTTTTTATGTACACAGACTCATGGGGCTTGTCATCCTTGAACATGAATAGTTGCTTTCCCTGGAAGATCAGCAGGTAAGAATTGGAAAATTGGCTTATTGTCACATGTGGCAAGGAGTAGTGAAAAAAGCTTCATTTTGCATGCCATCCAAATGAATAATTTCCGTACAATAGTGCACAGAGTCAGTACAAGAGAGAATAACAACAGAATGCAGAATAAAACGTAGAATGATTATAAATGAAGTACGGAAAGCATCTTGCAAATAGTCACCATGCAGCGGCACTATCATTACGGATGAGCCACAGTGCCACTTTGATCAAGTCTGTGGTCATTCAGTAGCAATTCACTTCTGTATTGCTAGGCATCCCAAGGATTAGACTATAAAACACTGAGCCCTGTGTTGAATTGTTGAGGATGAATCAGGATAAATACCAGTGCAGAGTTCTCCATACCATACCTCGCAATGCAAACAACCTTTCTAGAATGACTGCATGTTAGCCCCACAACAATTTAGAAAATAGCTAGCCATTAATGGTGTTGTGTATTTAAGCACCCTGTAAGGAATGCACAGGAAGAACCTTCCTCATCAACATCCAGACTACATCCTGGTGGCTAGTGGCCATTTTGAAACACAAGACTTTTTCTTCCCCCCAAAATGCCATTGATCATCTAGTCAAGAGAACTTCATTGGGATTTGTTCATTGCTCTCTCTCTCTCTCAGATGGCATAGTTTTACAGCAAGTAGATAGGAAAGTTTAGAGAGATATGGGACAACTGCAGGCTAAATGGGACTAGCTCAGGTAGATATCTAGGTCAGCATGGATGAAGTGGGCTGAAGTGCCTGTTACCATGCTATAAGTCAATGACTCCATGATAAGCAGATTAATTAGTAATTCTGTTAGTACAACCTCAATTCAAAGCCAACAGATGTCACTGGCAGAAGATAAACTTCCTCCAGTCATCACAGTTACCATTACAGAGAATTTGAAATGCACTAACACCTACGTACCTTGAACATAATCTTTTAGTACTGGCCTTACAATTCAACTTAAACTATAAAAGGAAGGTGATTTTCTGCTCAGCCCTGATTTTGGTGATCTCAGAGGAGCTAGTGTCACAAACACTTGCATAACCCTACTTAAAATCACCCATCTAAAGAAACATGTACGTATATAAACTTTAGCAGGCTCACATGTAATGGCTTCCAAAGATAACAATCTAACAATATTCATTGCTTACTTAAAGAGTAGTCACTAGACTTCATTGATGCAAGATATTTCAATGCACTTTGTTATGGTTCACAAAGCATCCAATGTTAGAAGAATATTTCTTAGCTGCCAAAGAAAAAGGTGCTAAACAATGAAACCATTTCTTAAACCTACTTTATGCTACAGCATGGATTAATAATCTTGACCAAAACAAAAATCAGTAATGTGATTAATTCAACACGTACAAAAGCTGGATGAACTCAACAGGTCGGGCAACATCTGTTGAAATGAGCAGTCAACATTTCGGGCCGAGACCCTTCGTCAGGACGCAGTCAACTGATGCTGCCTGACCTGCTGAGTTCATCCAGCTTTTGTACGTGTTGATTTGTCTGAGGTGTACTTTGTGTTTAGTAATGTTATTAATTCTGCCTTAGACTTGCTCTACTGACCAACTTTGCTGTATACCTATCAGATCCAAAGCAAATTAGGTGGCAAGATGTGAACACAGAAATGAACAAAATATCATTATAATCACTGACCTGTCAATTACCACAACTCTTACACCATGAGTAAAGCACAAAATATCAGAGACACTAACAGCAACTAACAGCACTAAATTCATGCGACCACTTCATTCAAGCCATAATTAAGCAACAAATGTTGCCTTTGAATCTTGTTTAGTGTTCATCCATCCAAAGGTTCATGCTTAGAAAAATGATGTTCACGATCCAGATCAAATCTCAGCTATCACAATTTGGATAAGACTACTGAATTTATATTGATTCTCAAAACCCTCTCAGTAAAATTGCTCCAGAATGAAGAACTAGCCTATTCAAAGCCTTCTCAGAAACCAATCATGCAAATTTTCTTTGCATTCATGACAATTATCTTTTTGTTTAAAGAAAGAAGACCAAAATTGTAAATATACTCCATGCAGTCTCATTCATGACTTCCAGAATTATCAGTGCAGCTGCACTCTAAAATTGCCTTTACTCTGTTCAATATATTAATCTCAAGAGCACGTCCTGCAGTTAAAATGCAACATCTCTTCCTCCTAATACCTTTGAAATGTTCTGGGAGAAAACCAATTGAGTACATATTAATGCAGAATTTAAAAGAGAATTACAATCTGAGGAGTACTGTGCTCATTTCTGGTCATCTCATTACAAGAAGGATGTGGATACCATAGAAAGGGTTCAGAGGAGATTTACAAGGATTGGGGAGCATGCCTTATCGGTTCAGTGAACTCGGCCTTTTTTCCTTTGAGTGACGGAGGATGAGAAGTGACCTGACAGAGGTATATAGGATGATGAAAGGCATTGATCATGTGGATAGTCAGAGGCTTTTTTCCCAGGGCTGAAATGGCTAGCACAAGAGGGCACAGTTTTAAGGTACAGAGGAGATGTCAGGAGTAAGCTTTTTACCCAGTGAGTAGTGAGTGTGTGCAGTGGGTTGTTGGCGATGGTGGAGGAGCCGGATACGTTAGGGTCTTTTAAGAGACTCCTGGACAGGTACATGGAGCTCAGAAAAATAGAAGGCTATGGGTAACCCTTGGTAATTTCTAAGGTAAGGACATGTTCAACACAGCTTTGTGGGCCGAAGGGCCTGTATTGTGCTATAGGTTTTCTATGTTTCTATGAAACTACTTTTGTTTGCTAAAAACACACACAAAATGCTGGTGGAACACAGACCCTTCGTCAGGACTAACATCTATAAGGAGAAGCACTGTCAACGTTTCAGGCCGAAACCCTTCGTCAGGACTAACATTAGTCTTGGCCCGAAACATCGACAGTGATTCTCCTTATAGATGCTGCCTGGCCTGCTGTGTTCCACCAGCATTTTGTGTGTGTTGTTTGAATTTCTAGCATCTGCAGATTTCCTCGTGTTTGTTTGCTAAAAGTTAGTTTACTTTGTATTCTTATAATAAACAAAGGAAAATCTATTACATACTAATTCACATGAGATGAAAGATTGGTGTACCAAAGATGAACTTATTATTTAATCTACATAATTCTGCAGTTATGAGAAAAGGCTTGCTTTATCAATGTAATGGGGCAGATTGAGCTCATATGGGCAGGGTTCCATGCCATTTGTTCTTTGCTGTTCGATGCATCATTAACATCCACATCTGTGCAGAGTGACAGAGAAATCAGAAAAGACCTGAAAATCATATGCCAGCACCTTTGACCTACTGCCCCACCACTGGTCTTGTCATATTGTCATATGGCTCTTATTGTGCCAAGGGGCCAGGTTTTCTTAACATGCCCCATTCAGGTTTACATCAACAAAAAGGCAACCTCGTTAGACTAAATGAAGTTATCAGCTTTCTTTAGCAAGTTTTCTAGAGGTTAATCACTCAATTTCCCTGAAACTGAATATCAGAGACATTTAAAGACAGCAAAATCTGTCTTTCCTGTTGCAAAGGGGGCTTCGGTTCCATTGCATTTGAATAGGGCCATTGTGGAGTTCTCCACTTTAATGGATCTTGTAGGTAACACAACAGAAAAATACAATAACAGGATTAGCCCAGGGTCTGAACCCAAGGCACAGCCTGGTCTAGCCTTTTGTCCTTCATCTATTTCACCAGCTTCCAATGTTCCTATTTTTTTCCCACTATTAAAGTTATCAAAGTCTAAAACATCTCAAACCTACATAGCAATATGTTCGTGCTATCCAATTCCAATGATGGACATCGTTTACATGATCTAACATATTACCAAGCTATGATATGGTGAGCAATAACTCATGCCCCTAGATTGAGGGAACCATGCTTACCAAATTCTGTGCATTGTTTTTGTGAGCAACAATTTATTAATCAGGTTCATGTCATTTCTTGTTATACAATGGATAAACCAAACAATTTTATTATTCTACAATTAATTCAGTTTGAAAATTAAGTCATGAAAAGTGAACATGTATATACAAATCAATTAGTGACCGCTACCCACCAATCAAAATGCTATGATTTCACTGACTGAGAGTTGCTTCTAATAACTCAAAGATTTGCCTCAAAACTTCCAATGTTCAACTCTTAAAGCCTTATGTACTTAATATTTCTGTAACCTTGATCAGGACACTACAGACTCCTACTTAGCTACTTTTAGTTCCATGCCCAACTTCCCCGACTATATCGATGGAGTATTATTCATCAGGAATAATAATGCTACATATATACAAGCTGTTCATGTAAATTTACATTATATTATAATAAAAGTTCCCTATTTCATGTGCCATACCCACGTGATTTTTTTCCTCCTGTTTTTCTTTCCAGGCAAAGAAAATAAATTATCTTCACCCTGGAGCCTTATTTCTGATTATAGTTCCCCTTTCCCAGCAGTTTTATAGATCGAACCACAATATGTACAGCTGGTAAACATAAACAATTAGTCCCATAGCTTTGGCACCCTTACATCTTATTCCAACATTCTTTTGTAATTTTTGTGTGATTTTCTAACTTAAATTAAAGTGAAATTATTAGGTGCATTTGAAGATTAATGAGTTTACGAATTTCTATGGATTAAAACAGATAGTTGTCAGAGAGAACTGTATAAACTGGTTTCTATGAAATTCATTATGGCCACAAACAACAGAATTAAGAGGCAAATTGGCACCACAACAACTGAGAGCAAACATTATACCACTCACAAGTGATTTTCCTAAAGCAAACACTGCTGACGTGCCAGGAAGGTCCTCTCTGCTGCTACGAGCTTACTTAAATAGTGCCAAAGGCATTTCAACAAGTGCAATTTCACAGGAAATGAAGAGAAAACAGAAATACTGGCTGGAAGAAAAAGAAATAAATTGTACAGTATGTATGATTCCATCTACAAATTAGATGCAATGGGATCTCCCATTCTGTCAATATCATCAGCAACATTAGCTAAGTTTTCTCTTTCAAGTGCCACATGATCAAAACAAGGCAAAAGTGATTTCAACTGCCGACTCTTTTTGTGCAGCTCCGACGGGAATCATCAAATATTCCCACTTAGGACTACGAGAGGTGAAATCCACACAGACACAACTATAGGGACTTCAGTAAGCAATATTGTTTTAAGACACTTAAAAAATCTTATCAATCCTCAAAATTGGCGGACCCCAGATGGCAGACTTGGATTGCGAGTGTTCAAAAACAAAAACGGAAGCATGGATGCTGAGTGGTCTGCAGGTACAATTGAAACACAGAACTCTTGGACCCCACTTCCAACTATCCTGCTGGTGAATGTACAGTCTCTGGAAAATAAAACTGAAGACCTCAGAGCAAGATTGCAGTATCAAGGGGACATCATGGACTGCTGTGTACTTTGCTTTATAAAAACATGGCTCACCAGTGCCATTTCAGATACAGTGCCGCAGCCCCATAAACTTCACCATTCTCTGCAAAAACAAGACAGCTCAGTATTTTAAAGGTAGAGGATATGGTGTAGGCTTTGTGATTAATTCATCACGATGCACAGAGGTGGTGGTACTTTGGCTGTACTTCTGCTCCTGGCGTATAGACAGATGGAGGAGTGCTTAAAGGACTGCAGTGGATTGGACAATAGATGGGGACTCATCTTCGAATCTGAATGAATACGCCACATTTGTCACTGACTTCATCAAAACCTGTCTGAATAAGTGTGTGCCTTCTAAAACAGCCAAACCAAAACTGTGGATGAATCAGGAGATTCATAGTGTGCTGAGAGCTAGATCTGTGGTATTCAAGACCAGAACTATAAAAGAAGTCCAGGTATGACCTAGGGAAGGCTATTTTAAGGGCAAAAAAACAATTCCAATGGACAGGATTGGATGTATGTCAGCTCTGGCAGAACATGTAGACCATCACTTCCTTCAAGATGAAATCTAACATCATGCTTCACTCCTAGATATGCTCAATGCCTTTTATGCACACTTTGAAAGGGAGAATAAAATTACATTTGTGCAAATACCTGCAGGATCTGGTGATCTGTGATCTCTGTCTCAGAGGCCGACATCAAAAGATCTTTCAAGAGGGTGATTCCTCGCAACGGGCCAAGCCCTGATGGTGGGCATTGAAAATATGTTTAACCAACTGATGAGAGTGTTCAAGCACATCTTCAATCTTTCACTGCTGCAGACAGAGGTTCCCATCTGCTTCAAAAGGGCAACAATCATACCAGTGCCCAAGAAGAACAGGGGTGAACTGCCTCAATGACTTTCGCCCAGTTGATCTCATGTCTATGGTGACGAAATGCTTTGAGAGATTGGTCATGGTCAGAATAAACTCCTACCTAAGAAAGGAATTGTACCCGCTGCAATTTGCCTATCACCATTGTAGGTCTACAGCAGATGCAATTTCACTTACTCTCCACTCGGCCTTAGATCACTTGGCTGTTTATGATTACAGTTCTAGCCTCCGTCTAATCAACACGCTCTAATCCTGGGCCTCTGTACCTCCCTCTGAAAATGGATCACTGACTTTCTCACCAGATCACAGTCAGTGCAGATTGGAAACAGCACCTCCTCCTTGCTGACAGTCAACACTAACACACCTCCAGGATAAGTGCTTAGTCTACTGCTCTACTCTCTTTACACCCATGACTGTGTGGCCAGGCTCAGATCAAATACAATCTATAAATTTGCCAATGCCACTATTTTTGACAGAATTTCAGATAGTGACAAGGAGACGTACAGGAGCAAGATAGATCAGCTGGATGTCACAGCAACAATCTCACACTTAACAGCAATAAGACAAAGGACAAAGGAACTTATTGTGAATTTCAGGAAAGGGAAGTCAAGGGAACACACACCAGTCCTCATTGAAAGATCAGCAGTGGAAAGGGTGAGCAGTTTCAAGTTCCTGGATGTCAACATCTTTGAAGATCTATCCTGGGTCCAACATATTGATGCACCTACAAAAGCGGCACGACAGCAGCTCTATTTCATTAAAAGTTTGAGGAGAATTGGTATGTCACCAAGGACTCATAAATTTCTACAGGTACCATGAAGAGCATTCTAACTGGTTGCACCATCATCTGGTATGAAGGGACCAATGCACAGGATCAAGAAAAAATGCAGCAGTAAGTTGTAAACAGTCAGCTCCATCATGGGCATGAGCCTCCCCAGCATCCAGTCGATGTTTCATCATTAAGGACTTTCACCACCCAGGACATGTCCTCTTCTCATTACTCATCAACGAAGTAGTACAGGAGCTTGAAGACACACATTCAACATTTCAAAAACAGCTTCTTCCCCTCTACCATCAGACTTCTGAATAGACAATGAACACAATCTCACAATTTTGCTTTGCACTCTTTTACACGATTTAATTTTTAGTATTTCTTATTGAAATTTTTATATGTTTTAACATCATTATGTATTGTAATGTGCGTGTGAAGACCTCCATTAGTCTCGTGAGACCATGGATTTGCGCCTTGGAGAGTTTCCAGGGCGCAAGCCCGGGCAAGGTTTTATGGAAGAGCGGCAAATCTCCCCTCTCCACGCCACAGATGTTGTCCAAGGGAAGGGCATTAGGACCCATACAGCTTGGCACTAGTGTCGTCGCAGAGCAATGTGTGGTTAAGTGCCTTGCTCAAGGACACACACACAGCCTCAACCAAGGCTCGAACTAGTGACCTTCAGATCACGAGACGAACGCTTTAACCACTTGGCCAAGCGCCAACACATTGTAATGTACAGGCAGTCCCCGGGTTGCGTACGAGTTCCATTCCTGAGTCCGTCTTTAAGTCGGATTTGTACTTCAGTCGGAACAAGTACATCTGGTATTATTTAGCGTCAGTCAAACATTTGTCTTAGTATATATTTTACCTTTCTATGCATATAAAACACTTAAGAAACTCATGTATTCCAATAATTAAACCACTGCGTTGCCTAGTAATAATTGTAGCTTTCATCAAGGCAGGGCCTTTCAAATGCTCCATTATTCACACTTTATCCTTTAAAATTGTTCCAATCGTTGACCAACTGTAGCCTAACACTTTTTTAATGACTGATGGCGTTTCACCTCTTTCCAATCGTTTTATTTCATCTTTATTTTCAATCGCGATCGCTACCCGTCAATAGAACAGAAACACTGCGGGCGGTGGGTCCCGAGTTCCGTTGGCTCCTGAGGTCCACTGGGTCCTAAGGACTACCGCACTAAAACAGGCTAAATAGGACAAGTGGGGGCTGTGTCGGGTTTCAGAATTTGATCTGCCACAATATTCTGCGTGGAAATTTAAACTGGAGGTGGCAGTGTTTTTTTTTACGAAGTCGAGTTGCGAGCTCAACATCAACCGGGCATGGATAGTACGGGAGTCACTGGATCGACATCAACCCGGCACAGGAGCAGTCTATCACTGGATCGAACTCTGAAACCTCCGTTCTCCAGCACGGCGCTGATCTCAGATCTCTCACTGCACCAACGGCTGACCGGAATAGGGGGAGGGGGCGGGGTCAGGGTGAATCTTACTAAGAAAAATTTAAAGCCAAAAACAAAGTTAAACACTCAACACAGTGTCAACGGCAATGACTTAAAATGGCGGACAGCGTTCCCCTTCCTCGGTTCATAAGTATGAGTTGTCCGTAAGTCGGATGTTCGTAACTCGGGGACTGCCTGTACTGTTGCCACAAAACAACAAATTTCTCAACATATGCTGTTGATATTAAACCTGACTCAGATTCTGACAAACAAATACCAAGATAGCAGTTTAGATCATGTATCCAACAGACCAAATAAAATTACAAAATTCCAGAGGGAATTAGGTAAGATTTTTAGTAGATTAGCCCTGCAGCTGAAATACTCAAAGTTTATATTTTTCGTATGCTCGAGACATTTCTCAACCAATGAAATAATTACTTTAATAAAGTGCAAAATAGTGGCAATTTGTGCACAGCAAATACGACAAACAATAAGAAAACCAATGGCTAAATAAAACTTTAGTACTGTAATGATACTTGATTCATCAGCCAGGAATCCATGAGAAATCTATCAACTTTTCAGACAGTATCTTTTTTAGATGTGGCTGAGGAAATATAGAGGGTCACAATTGTCTTATTAGTATTGCAGTCAGCCTGAACAAGTACCACAAATGAGAAAATGAATCTTCAATTCTTCAGAACTGTTTTTATAACAGTACCTCAGTTACCTGGCATAGAATTCCAGCAGTTCTTTGTCCTATTCTCTATTCTCCACTATCCATGTTATAGCATTTCTCTTCAGACAGTAATTCATATCCTATGCATTGTCCCTTTTGTGGCTCCTAAAATTGACATTCCTATGGACTAGACTGAACAGTGAATATGGTTGAGTTTTTTTTACAGTTTGGCTTATTATCACATTCAAACATCAAGAGCCACTTCAGAATCAACTGCTACTTCGAATATAGTGTTTTGTGTTACTAAAGGACAAAAGTGAACCTCTTTTGAAAATGGTAAAGTTCTTTCTTTCTAATAGTCAATTGTAAATACTTAATATATTTTTAAATTTTTTAATAAGTTTTTACAATGAAAAAACAGTAAAGAAGTTTGTACAGAACAAAAGTATCAAATGTACAGTTCATAACAGTTAAAAAAAAACCCATGGTAGAATCATACATAGTTAGTAACCACCCCACCCTGCCATTGCCCGACTACAAGCCAACCTTACAATATACAGAGAAGTTAATCAGAACTTTTATCTCCACAGGGCTGTATTTATAAAAAGGTATATTACCTACTACCTGGACTATAATATGATTACATGTCAAAAACCATAAATCTTAACTGAAAGAAGCTGGAAGCAAGGGATTTATATGCAGAAGAAAAAAAGGGATGGACCTTTTATCTAAGCAGGAATTATGAAAATATTCAAGAAAAGATCCCCACACCCTCTGGAACTTTACGTCCGAATTAGGAAGTGAATAATGAATCTTTTCAAGGTCTAATCAGGAAATAATGTCTCTGAGCCATTGAGCATGAGTGGGCGGGGCAGCATCTCTCTACTTAAGGACTTGCGCGTCTGGGCCAAAAGAGAGGCAAAAGACAGTGCACAACATTTAGTTGAACTCAGATGCACGTCAACCTCTCCCGAGGTGCCACAAAGAGCAATCAGAGGATTAGGTTCCAAGCAGTAATTAAGCATATGGGATAAAGTTAGAAAGACATCTCTCTGGTATTTCTCCAAGCCAGGGCAAGTCCAATACATATGAATAAGGGAAGCCTCGCCCCCTTTACACTTGCTGCAACAGGAACTAATGTCTGGGTAGATACATGATAATTTAGTTTTATACATATGACATATTTTAAACCCTTTTAAATCTCCTTTTCCTAGAGTCTTATAATTGTAATTGTATACCTAAAGAAATTATACAAAACTTTTCAAAAAGTTCTATCTTTAAACTAATTATTCCTGCCAATCTGCACTGAAGAAAACTTACCCCAAAACAATACTTGCAAATTATAGCATTTATTAGATGTTTCAAATGGAGATAATGAGGTATTCCCCTATGGTTGAGTGAATTTCTCCAGCCAGACAATTGTAAAGACAAGTCCATGTTTTCAATAAGCCTTCTCCAGATCCTATACTGGCCCTATTGCTAAAATGAGTACACAGTTCCCTCAAGATAATCTGGACAAATATATTTTCTTCCCCATCAAATAATTTTTCACAATGTAGGTATTATCAAGATTAGCATCAATTTCCCATTTCTAACTGAAAGCAGTAGTGAGCTGAATTTTCAAACTCTCCAGTCCCTCTTTTGAGGATACTCCCAATGCTGGAGATTTAACCAAGTTGTGAAATAGATATAACTGTTTTTATGGCTAATTCTGGAGCACAAATCTTCAAATGCCACAGCCAGGCGAGTTTCATGTTTTAAACTTTATTAAATCCAGTAACCAATTGATAACACAAGGAAGACATATAGAATTGTCTGAAAATGACTATAGGTGGGTGATGAGCTCAGTAGTAAGCAAAAAGGAATTATCCACTCAACACTTTAGGCCAAACATGGTTGTGAATTCTTGAGCTTTCTCTTTAGCACACATGATGGCCTCTTCATCTGTGAGGTTAAGATGCTATCCAGGTACTGTTTTCTGGGTACTAAGGTCAGACTGCACTGAAGTGCAAATGGTTCAATAATCCATTAATGTGCACTCTCAAGAAGTGGTACAGCAACAATGTGGTTGTTACTGAACTAGCTGCCAGAGTTTTAGCCTACTGATGCAGACAAGAACCTGAATTCACACAATAGTCATTTTCACTTCTAATTAAAGATGAAATTATATATAAACAGTTAGAAAAAATAATCTTAGAAACGTTGTGGTAAACTATGTGCATACCTGTCTGGACACGCCCCTCTGCTGACCGATTCTGTGGCTCCTCCCACAGACCCCTGTATAAAGGCGATTGGAGGCACTGCTCCTCCCTCAGTCTCCAAGATGTTGTGGTCACTTTTAATCAATTATATAAACCTATCTAGTTCACTAATAAATTTCAGAGAAGGAAACCTAGCTTTAAACCATTGTAGGTGATTCTCCACTGCTTCTCCTTTCAGAATTAATTAACGATGGACCATGCGTGCTGGTGTTGCCAGTGATTTCCATATATCACATTGTAAATGAATGAATAAACAAAATTAATGGTGAATAGGGAACCTTACCCCATTGAGACATCTCATCTAAAATGGGTGAAGGAAGACAAGATCAACCGAAATACTTGGCTGTTTCATAGTTAAGTATTATGTACTTAGGAAACCTGTTTCTAACAGCAAGATATTATCAAAGCAGAAATACCTGACTCAATATGCACAAGAGGATATTTAAATTCCAATGACAGACAGGTTACACTAGTTTGAATTGGGCCCCATGACCATCACAGAAACAAATTAACAGTAGCCAAGATAAAAACTGCAATAAAATTAAAGGCGAAGAACCTACCTGTGTTGCTTGTCTATTTACATCCAATTCCAAGGAGCAAATGTGCAGATTTCAATATTTTCCTTTTTTTTAAAAAAATCAAATATTCTTTCACCACAATGCCCCCTCACTTGTTAATAGACGACATGGAAAATAACCACTCAACATCATTATCCTTATTTCAATGTCCTTAAAAGACATAATGAAAGGATTTTTTCCTGTGATAGCACATTGACCTAAGTTAAATTATAAGCAGTTCATCTGCATTTCAATCACTTACATTAGTTCCATCTTTTAGTAAGAACTTAACTAAACTTTTACCTCAGCTCTATTTTCTTACATTAACCCCATATCCCTTTATACCCAAACGTCAAGCTGTATCACTGTAAATAAAAAACAAAATGAATACAGATGGGAAAAATACAAAAATACACTGTATTTATTATTAATTTAATCAGAATACTACAGTATTACTGGCAATGTGCAAGGACAAAGGAATCATGGAAGCAATCCTAAAAACTATCATTAAATGGAGATGGGGGAAGGATAATTGATTAAATTATTTACTGTATGTATAGAATAATAGCTGTCACCCAAGGATGTTTCCAGGTGATAATCTAACTCAGGGGTACAATTGGAACATAAATAGTATTAATATTAACATTGACATCATAGAGATGAGATTACTTTCAGAGGCCAACAAATGAGGGCACTATCTGATAATGCAGAACATGATTGAAAAGGAGTTTTCTAAAAAAAAATTAAGTAAGAGGAAAAATACAGGAGAGAGTTATAGAAAGAAGTCTGGAAAATAGAATTAAAAGTAAATGAGTCAAAATAATTCTTCCAACATTCCTTCCTCAAACAACACCATGAAATTCGGATTAACAGTTCATTAACTTTAAATTCAAGTCTACTGTCATTCAAACATACACATGCATACAGCAAAACAAAACACTATTCCTCTGGGGCCAAGGTGCAGAACAGAGTATATATAGTCAAACACAGCACATATGTTTATGATACAGCACATAGTTAGGATACAGCACATATAGCTATGATAAAGCACAACACAGTCACAAAATATATCAGTACAGGTCCTTGAGTGGTATGCCCTGAAGAATGATGGTGCATGGGATGCTGTCCTCCAGCCACATTTCTGTAAGAATAGCAGTTCCTCATTTTGCTCTGGATCAGTTGAAAAGGTAATCTAATTGTTTTCCAGAGAGCGGACATTGAAGAGCCGTATTGATTGGAAAGCCAGCCAGCCTTTTAACCTAGCATGGATTCCAGTGTAAACAAAGTACACTGCAGATGCTGTGGTCAAATCAACACATACAAACAAGCTGGATGAACTCATCAGGTTGGGCAGCATCCATTTCAACAGATGTTGCTCAACCTGCTGAGTTCATCCAGCTGCTTGTACATATGGATTCCAGTGTGCTCTCTCACACCCACTTCTGGCACCTGGGTGTCTGTAATAAACAATGTCATGGTATGAGGGCCTGAAGAGCCTGATCCATGCAATAACCCAGACAGGCAGCTCCTCTGCTGTCGATTTCATTCATGAACTGGACATAAGAGTATTTTCTGTTATTAATGTTGAACATCTCCTCTGGGTAGGTGGTGGGGGGGGGGGGGGGGGTTGTGGAAATGTAACAGGCGACACAGCAGTCTGTAGAAGAGCCTGGACCAACAGACTATTGGTCCGTGCAATTACCAAAGAGGATACAGCTCATTTACAGTCGGTCTCAAAACTGAACTGGACTTACAGTAATTTGTACTAGTAATGACCAATATGGTCTTGCAATTTAAACAAAAACACACGCACACGAAAAATACTTGCACCAATCTGTGCACCACAGTTCCCAAGATGTTGGATTGTGTGTAGTAGGAAAGAGAGTTCAAAAGAAGTGAATGGGGTCAGTCAGGACATTCTGCATACCACAATCCCAGAGGAGACGTTGGATTAGTAACAGGAGGAAGAGTTGAAAAGAAGCAAGCAGGGACATTCGAGATATTCTGTGCACCACAGTTCCTGAGGAGATATTGGATTGTGTGTAATTTGTTATTTGACAACGATCAACAAAAAGAAGCTAGTTTTAAGCAGAGCAGCCATTGTGGGAGTGGTCACTGTGTGATTGGGCCAATGTTAAAATGGAGAGTTCATGGCGAGCTTCAGTGAGGAGAGGCGAAGGCTGTAGGTAGATCACTTTGTTTAATTTTCCTTTCCTACAACACATTTAGAGCAGTGGGGATGCCAGTCAGGATAGTGAAATGCTCTTCCTGTGGGATGTGGGAAGACTGGGAGATAACCTAGAGTAGGAAAGCCACAACGATCAGGTCTCTGGTACTGTGTCTGGCTCTGTGGCTCAAAAGGGATAGGGGAAGAAGATTGGTGTACTGATATGTGATTCATTAGGACAGGAGGTTTTGTAGACAAGAATGAGATTCCCGATGGTATGGTGCTTCCCGGGTACCAGGGTCAGGGACTCTTACAATGAATTCATAGCATTCTTAAGTGTGAGGTGAGCAGCACAGTTCATGGTCCATGTCAGTACTAATGACATGGACTGGAAGGGTGATGAGATCCTGCAAAGTGAGTTCAGGAAGTTAGGTGCAAAGTTAAAGGACATGACCTCTAATGTTGTGATCTCAGGATTGCTACCCGTTTCATGTGATAATGAGGTTAGAAATAGTAACACTACACAGTTTAAGACATGGCTAACAAGATACCACAGGAATGTGGACTTCAGATTTTTTGATCATTGGGCTCTCTTCCAGAGAATGTGGGACCTGTACAGGAGGGCCAGTCTGCACCTAAACTGGATAGGACTAGCAGCTTTGTGGGAAGGTTTGCTGGTGCTGCACCGAGGAGGGAGGGGTTTAAAATTAGAGTTGCAGGGGAATGGGAATCAGAGTGCCAGAACCAATAGTGCAGTGGTTATGGGAAAAGATGCTGCTAAGCCTACATACAAAGTTAGGAATCAAAAGATTGAACATGGTGGGACTAATGTCCTGAGTTGTGTATAATTAAATTGAAAGAGTATTGTAGGAAAGGCGAACGAGCTTAGGGCATGGATCAGCATGTGGAATTATGACATTGTAACCATTAGTTAGACTTGGTTGCAGGAGGGGCTTGATTGGCAGCTCTATTGTTTTAGATGAGATAGAACAGGAAAGATTAAAGGGAGTCGGGTGGCATTACTAGAGAATTTAGAGAAGCAAATTTATAGAGAAATCACAGACTGTTGCAAGAAATACAAGGTTGTGATAGTAGGTGATTTTAACTTTGCATCTATTGACTGGGTCTCCCATTGGCTTTGTGGGAAAGAATTTATCAAATGTTTAAGGAAGTTTCTTTAATCAGCACATAGAAGTCTCAACTAGAGAGTGTGATACTAAATTGCCAACTAAGGAATGCGACAGGGCAGGCAACAAAAGTTGGTGTAGAGGAACACTTTGCATTTAATGATCATAATGCCATTAGTTTCAAGATATTTATGGAAAAGGATAGATCTGGTCCTTGGATTGAGATTCTGAATTGGAGAAAGACCAATTTTTTTTGCTACAGAAAGTATCTGGCAAATATGGATTGGGACAGGTTGTTTTCTAGCAACGGTGTACTTGGTAAATGGGAGGCCTTCAAAAGTGAATTTTTTGAGTGTACAGTGTTTGCGTGTTCCTGTCAGAATAAAAGGCAATAACAGTTTTAGGGAACCTTGCTTTTTGTGAAATATTGAGGCTCTGGTTAAGATAAAGGAGGTGCATAGCAGGTATTGGCAGGAAGGAGCAAATGTGGTACTCAGGAGTACAAGAAATGCAAGAGAACACACATGAAGGGCTAAATGAAAGCATGATCTTGCTCTAGTAGACAAGTGGAGAATTTTAAGGGCTTCTACAGGGGCGGCACTGTAGCATAGTGGTTAGCAGAACACTTTACAGTTCCAGCAACCTGGGTTCATTCCCCATCACTGCCTGTAAGGAGTTTGTACATTCTTCCCATGACCCCATGGATTTCCTCTGGGTGCTCTGGATCTTTCCCACAGTCCAAAGACATATCGGTTGGTAGGTTAATTGATCACTGTAAACTGTCCCGTGAAATTGGGGCTACTGGACGATCTAGTTCTTAAAGGGTTGGAAGGGCCTATTCCATGCTGCACGCCAATAAATAAATATATATATATATTAAGCACAAAAGGTTAGTAATCTCCAGAATTGGCCCTCTGGAAGTCATCTGTGCACGGAGCCTAAATATTAAATGGAATTTTTGCACCTGCATTTACTTGGAAGCCAGACGGAGTTGATAGAAATAAGCAAAGCTGCACTCATGGACTGTCTACCCCATGGCCTGACAAGGTGTTCCCTCAGATCCTGTCGGAGGCTAGTGCAGAAATTGCAGAGCCCCCAGCACAGATATTTAAAATGGCCATAACCACAGGTGAGGTGCTGGTGGATTGGAGGATAGCTAATGTTGTTTCATTGTTTAAGAAAGGCTCTAAGAATACACCAGGAAATTAAAGGCTGGTGAACCTCACATCAGTCGTGGGTAAGTTATTGGAAAATATTCTAAGGGACCAGATATATAAGTATTTGGAGAGACAGGGATATTAGGGATAGTTGTCAACATGGCTTTGTGCATGGATAGGTCATGTCTAACAAATGTTGTAGAGTTTTTCAAGGAAGTTTCCAGGAAAATTGATAAAGACAAGGCAGTGGATGTTCTCTACATGGACTTTAGAGAAGCCCTTGACGAAGTCCCACATTGGAGGTTGGTCAAGAATGTACAATTATTTGGCATTTGAGATAGTAAATTGGATTAGACACCGTCTTCACTGAAGAAGCCAGAGTGTGGTTGTGGACTGGAGGCCTGTGACTAGTAAATGGTAGGGCACTCAGGAGTACAGTAGAACAGAGGGATCTGGGAATACAGATACAAAATTCCCTAAAAGTGAAGTCACAGGTAGATAGCATAGTAAAGAGAGCTTTTGGTACACTGGCCTTTATAAATCAAAGTATTGAGTATAAGAGTTGGAATGTTATGGTGAGGTTGTATAAGGGATTGGTGAGGCCGAATTTGGAGTATTGTGTGCAGTTTTAGTCACTGAATTACAGGAAGGATATTAATAAGGTTGAAAGAGTGCAGAGAAGGTTTACAAGGATGTTGCTGGGACTTGAGAAACTGAGTTACAGAGAAAGGTTGAATAGGTGAGGACTTTATTCCTTGGAGCGTAGAAGAATGAGGGGAGATTTGATAGAGGTATATAAAATTATGATGGGTATAGATAGAGTGAATGCAAGCAGGCTTTTTCTACTGAGGCTGGGGGAGAAAAAAATGAGAAGATATGGGTTAAGGGTGAAGGGGGAAAAGTTTAAGGGAATATTAGGGGGAGGTCTTCTTCACACAGAGAGTGGTGGGAGTGTGGAATGAGCTGCCAGATAAAGTGGTAAATGCTGGCTGACTTTTAACATTTAAGAAAAATTTGGGCAGGTACATGGATGAGAGGTGGATGGAGGGATATGGTCCAGGTGCAGGTCAGTAGGACTAGGCAGAAAAATGGTTCGAAACAGCTAAAAAGGGCCAAAAGGCCTGTTTCTGTGCTGTAATGTTCTACAGTTCTATGGCTCTAGTGGTGTGCTGCAAAGATTGGTGCTGGGTATGTTGTTAATTGTCAACTATATCAACGATCTTTATGATAATGTGATCAACTGGATCAGTAAATTTGCAGATGATACAAGATTGTGGATGTAGTGGACAGTGAGGAAGACTGTCAAAGTTTATAGAGGGAGCTGGACAAAGTTTCCTAATTTTATTTTACAGCTGAGTGGACCAACCATTGTTTTGAATAGGAATTTTTTTACATGGCCTGAAAACTGGGCAGCATTTTATATGATTTATTTAGTAATATGCATAATGTGAATATATAGAAAGAGAATTGAAAAAAAATCACACACTTCTGACTTTCTTTATTAATTGAAGGGTATAATGAAATACAGTACAACAAAGAAAATCTTTCACGTTTTGTAAACTTTTTCTTGTCTGTCTTTATTCCAGTTGCAAGACAACAAAGGCTGTGTGCACGGGTGCATTTCAGTTACTGAGCAGCCATGCACTCACGCAGCTTAGAGAGAACAGCAAATGTGAACCAACCAGAAAAATGCACTGAAGAATGGCAGATGAAATTTAAAGCAGACAAGTCTGAGGTGTTGCACAGAGGGATCTGGGAACAGATCGATAATTCCTTGAAAGTGGAGTGAAGGGTAAATAAGGTTATAAAGAAAGTTTCTGGCACATTGGCCTTCATAAACCAAAAGCATTGAATACAGGAGTTGGGGTATGTTATGTTGAAGTTGTACAAGACATTGGTGAGGCCTATTTTGCAGTTCTGATCATCTACCTACAGGAAGGATATCAATAAGATTTAAAGAGTGCAAGAAATTTTTCAAGGATTTTGCCAAGACTTGAGGATCTGAGTTATAGGGAAAGGTTGAGCACAGAAGAATGAGGGGAGATTTGATTGAAATGATAGTGCTTTCCAGCATATATAACAAGTAAACTTTTCCTGCTTCCATCCAAGTACAGGTATGGATCTTAACCAATGTTTCAATGACAAGCTCTGCCATCTTCATCAGGGATGATGCCTGGACATGTCAAATCTGGTGGTATTTATACCCCCTTCATCCGTCCCTCTGGATTGGTTACTCCTCATCCAATCAAGGATCCACTCTCCCACCTTGCTTACAATCAAATTCCAGTTCTTACTTAGAGTGAGACCTTCATCTTTGTTAAAATTCTTTTGCTCTAGTCTTATTTCAGTGGCTTCCTTCGCGAGGCGAACCAGAAGTCATTGGCATGGTACAGTAGTTTTTTGCCTCAAAGTCAATCCTACAGCCACTGCAAATGCAATGTTCTGCTATTGGCAATTTCTTCAGGTAACCAAAATGGATATACCTCCTGTGCTCCTTGATGCAGGTTACCACCATGGCTGATACACAATGCTCCGCTTTCACAAGGAATCCTGTAGACACCAGCCAGCCTGAGTCCCAGGTCATCTTTGACCTGCGTGAGCTGTGATTTGATCTTCTTTACGGGTTTGTGGATGGTATTAATCCAGTATTTCTTCCAGGCACCATACTGAAGACAAGCAGTAATTATGGGTTCCTCCTTGTTGTTAGGTTTCCTGGTTTTTCCACCGGTCCTTTTAAGGGCCCGATTAATTTCCTGCACTGCGTAGCCATTCTGTAGGACATAATCATCTTATTTCCTCACACAGACTCCTTGGGTCTGAAATAGCTTTCGCACAGTTAATGGAAGTAGAAAGAACCACCCTATGTTGAGAGGCTGTTATTGTTCAGGTACAAGTCAGTGTGAGAGGGTTTCCAAAAGACGCTACTGTCCAATAAAAGTATACAAGATTATGAAGGGTATAGATAGAGTAAATTCAAGCAGGCATTTTCCAATGACCTTACTGTTCACAAACATTTATTGAACAAACAGAAATAACACTAGCCATCTACTGGATGTAAAATGGCTTATAATTTGCTGAGAATGTGAAAGGTATCATTTGAATACTAATTTCTTTTGTTTAACCATTCCATCATCAATTGCCTTCCCCCTACATTATTGACTGGTTCATTTAATGCATTCCTTCCAACTGTCAATATAGAATTTCCAATGGACATAATATCTGTCCATGTTTATTGCTGACATCATTGAAAAACATTTTAAAAATGACTTTATAGTGAAATATTTTAATGAACTATGTACAGTATATATAAGATGCATAAAATGAATTTGTATTTATCAACAAGAAAATTATACTATCTAATTTCAAGGACAGAGCAATTTTTCCATTCATGGAAGATGAAAAAAATATGAAGTTATAGACAAATACATTTCATGTTTCATCCTTCACTCTTAGGCTGATATCAGACTCGAAGATTAGAAGGGAATGTATCTTACATCAGATACATCTTGGCAGTTAACCAAGAGCATGAACAATACATAACAATTATTTGAAAGAAATAAAAACCCCAAAAGGATGTGAATAAATTTTCATTTCCAGGACATTATCAATGTAAGAGAGATTAACAGGAGAACTAGTGTCGCTATAAAAAGTCAAACAAAAATGGGACAGTAAATATTATGAAATTATATGCTGTGTTGTTTCTGTCTCAGCTCCTAATTTGAAAGACATTATAATTAGAATGCAAGAAATAAGATTAGAAGAAAAGGAACAAAGCAGATTTATGATTTCTAATTGAAGGGGAGGTTAGCCAAACCGCAAAGATATATAGCTCAGGAGGTGGAGTGTTCTATACCAAACTCAACTTCAAAAATCCAATGGTCTCTATCCACAATGCCACCCTACAACCCAAAGCCATGCTACCTGAAAAGCACTGCAAACATACGATGGGTCACCTGGGAACACTAATACTGGCATAGGTTCAAAGCCTACTTCATAATGGAGTACATAAACAAGCATGGCATGCATTCTGTAGTTCCCGTTCCTCAAATAAAGACCCAACTGCTTATTCAGGTTAATATTCTCTTGGCACTATTCAAACTAGGAGCACATTTACTGTGAAATATTCTGGGTCAAGATACAAGAAAGGATTTCTTTAAATTACTCATGTTAAATTCGGTATCAAACTGGAAACGTATTCAGCTCTACATCACGCTAAAGCAGTCAGTAAACTATCCCCAAAATGGGCAACACCCTTGCTTATCATAACACATAACCTTCCAACGTGGAGTATCAATATTTATTTTCCCCTCCCACTTCTTAAACATTTTTTTGTTTGAACATTGCAATTTTTGCTGGAGTTATCAAGGTCAGCAATACAAAGCTGAAATCACAGTAACTCAATGTATTACTCATTCACCTGTCTCTTACATTGTTGCTCATTAACTCCTGCATCATTTCACCAGCAACACAATATAAACATTATACATATAAAACACACAAGAAACATAGACACTCATTAAAAATATTCTTTCCAATGTACATATTTCTGAAAAAATATTAAGCTGTAGAAACACATTCAAAATTTCAATATCTGAAGGTGTAAGCAGTTCATAAATTTTTGATCAACAAAAATTTCTGATAACTTCAACTGTACTTTTCTGACTACTACTAGCAACATTCACATCCTGTGGGCAAGAATTTTAGAACATTTTGTGAAGTATGTTAACAGTGTCTGTACAGTTAACAGTATTCTGCTAACACACAGAAGGATAATATTATTTAAATCAATAGATTGCATTTTGTTGTCCTGTTAAAAAACTATAACCCACAATTTAATCCATACCACAGAAGATATGAAAGAAACAGACTTCCTCCATGAATTCAACACAGCTGAACATCAAAACTGTTTCTAAAATAACTTGTATTATAGTGAAGTTGTTCACTTTTTCTGAAAATAATTTTAGATTGATAGAAATTCCAGCCATAGTTATTCTACAAGGGCAGCATTGATCATTTTCAATAAATCTTTAAAACAGCAAATATAATAGTCAGAATTATTTTCTAATTTCAAGAAATTTAATAGAACAATGCCAGCCTACTGCACTATAATGCTGCTGCTGAGTTGCACATAATACTGAAAGATATAAACCTCCCTTCTCCATTCTAATGAATTTATTTGAAAAAATGTATTAAACTAAAATAATATCTTAAATTATTTTTGTATTAACTAAAGTTACCGGTACTCATTAAAAATGGCATAGCAGCAAAATACAAAATATCAAGGGTAGCTTATATACAAAACTGCAATTTCTTTAACATCTCAGCTAAAAATCCATTATTCCAGGTACTCCATGATATATTCCAGATACTCACCACTAAACATTATTACATGTATTTCCTTTACAACACCCACATTCTCCCCTAAAAATACATTTTCATTGCCAAATATTATTCTCAATAATCCAGAGAAAAAGTTATTGTGTTCTAAAACAAGTTAAAAATCAGTAGTCTAGGCTTCATTAAATTAAAAAGCCTATTTTAAACCTCTGATTCGGGTAGATTATCCCAGATTTATAAGTTATTGTTAATACTCTCAACAACTACGTTGCTGATAGAAGCAGCACATATTTATTGCCGCTCTACACGATTTGGGTTTGTTCGGATCTTCAAACAGTCTTGCACGAAATAATTAAGATACATTCTTGATGACTCCTAAATATCCATATTAAAATCTCACGTTTTCTGTTCTGACCTTTAATATTTCAATTAAGCCGTTCCAAGGATTAATTTATAAAGTACACTGTTAAGATTTCCTCGCGAGCAAACATTATATTACCATGCAAACTGTAAATTTTTTACTTACTCAGTTTCAGTGTTTGAATTAAGTTTTAGCACCTACTTAGAATTGATAACTCATCCATCACTAAATCAGTGCATCGGGCACAGAGGTTTCACTGACAGGTCATTTCTGCTTCCAGGAGGACTCTCCCCTCCCGGGCTCCGTCAACGTACCGATGACATTGTTTGCAAACGCACCGTTAAGCCGACCGGTAGCGAGCCGCCGCAGACACGGCGCGGAGCCAAGCCCACCGCAGTCCGTAGCCGGCCCAGGCCGCTCCCCGTGCTTGCCGACACTCACCTGCCGAGCCGGACAGCAGCGCCAGAGCTGTGAGCAGGACGAGCAGTGGCATTGTGCGGTCGCTAGGCTCGAGTCCGGCACTCCACGGGACACCCATCCTCACCGGAGGCGCATTGTAGGGACAGGAAGAGAGAGAGAGAGAGAGAGTGCGAGCGACGACCGTCCCGCTCGCCGCTCTGACAACACCGATCTGACTCAAGCTGCCGCGTCGCTACGCGACCGGGGCAGACACCTTCCGCCAGCACGCACCAGAACTGCCGCGTTACGTAATCACGTATTGTTCGTGAGGGCGCCTTTGAAAGGCAAAGGTATTAAAGAAGACTTGGCCAATGGGATGCGAGTAGCTAAAAGTTGAGGTAGCGCAAGCCAGCCTAAAACGAAGGAAATGCGACCAATGATCAAGGGTTTGGTACCTTCAAATTAGCTGTCTTGGCTCTCCTTTGTTGATGGGATGGAGGGAGAGGTGCTAACGGCTCAGTCAACTGCTCTCATTCATGCATTAATAACATAAGAACTAGGAGTGGACCACCTGACCCTTTCAGATACAAGGTACAGCAGGCTGCTGGAATCTGGAGCTGAGCGCTAGAGGAACTCAGTCGGCCAGGCAGCATCAATGAAGGGAAATGGCCAATTTTGGGTCAAAATTTTGGATCAGGTGGAGGGTCTCAAACCAAAGCATTGACTGGCCACTTTCTTCCGAAGATCATGCTTAACTTTCTGAGTTCCTCCACTAATCTTCAAGTTGCATTGAACCCTGTGAGCATACCCTGGCTGATCTACCACATATCCAGTCTGCCACACTACCCCATAACCTTCAATTCTTGTGCTATCCAGAAATCTTAGTCACAGTGTCATAGAACACCACCGCCCTTCAATCCATCTAGTCAGTGCTGAACCATTAATTTACCTCGTCCCATTGACCTGCACCTGGACCTTACTCTCCATAGTTCTCTCATCCACGTACCTATCCAAATTTCTCTTAAATGTTGAAATTGATCCTGCAGCTACAACTTATTCTACACTCTCATGATCATTTGTGTGTAGAAGTTCCCCCTCTTGTTCCCTGTAGGAGCCATGCATCTGTTTTCTATCTGCATTGTATTCTCTGTTGTGTGATTATTATGTCTATTGTGGTATTTGGTCACATGAGTGTGGGGCATGATAAAAGCAAAGGGAATAAGTCATGTATTCTTGCTTGGTTTGTCGTAGCTGAGGACCAATGGAGGTCATATCTTTTGCTGACCACTCAATATTGTTCACATACACTGAGCTTTCATTTGGGTCCGCTTAAGTTTCATCGCCTCAAGATTGTATGTCTGCTAATTGCTAATAAAGGATGGAATGCATATCTTCGACTTTTGGACTAACCATTACAGGAGTGAGAGCCCGTCATGCAAGTATAACAAATCCGCAGGGCTGCTGGCAGCGGCAATTGCTTTGGTTTGACTGCTACATTCTGTCAGCAGAAGATTTTGACAGTTACAGTTTACTAAATGAATATCAGCATTCAGATCACAAACAAGAGAAAATCTACAGATGCTGGAAATCCAAGCAACACACACAAAATGGAAGGGTCTCAGCCCAATACGTCAATTATAATCTTTTCCATAGATGCTGCCTGGCCTGCTGAGTTCGTTCAGCACCTTGTGTGCATTGATCAGCATTCGGATCTGTTCATGAAATTAGAAGCACTGCAGCCTGGGGTGCAGCTTGTGGCAAGTAACGAAGCTCTGTTGGTTGATGCTGTATGTTTGGGTTTGAAATATTGTTTTGAATAGTCATCCCTACCTGTCCATTGGGTACTGAAATCAAAACAGTGGTTTTTAACCTGAGTTGTTCAACCCTTGGTTCTCAACTGAATTGCCATTGTTTTGTCTGGTTCACGCACTTGGAAAACAACATGAGTCAAGCTAGAATCAGTGACCTTGAAGTCAAGACAGAGAGAAATTAAACAAAATTGCAATAGAGACAGCGAGATTGCTGGAGGAAATGAAAACATTTATAAAACCACAGAGCTATATATAAAGCTGAACACAACATGGCTAATGTGTATGCAGCACATTCCATTCAATGGCATGCATTAGAATGGAGGCTGATTTAGCTGAATCATATGCAAGACAACATATAGTGAGGGATAAACACGCATTGGAAGAGAAGATGGAACAGTTTTGGAGAAGCGAAGAACAGCTTTGAAGAAAAATGGAGCATCTTAAGTTGCAGGAAGAAATTGCAGGCAAGTTGGCCAGAGTTAAAGTGCTAAGTACTTAAAGTGCTGTGAGTGCTAAACATGCCCTAGCAGGACAGTTCTATGCTGAGAGTTCCTATGTTGACAGAGAACGGAAAAAAACCAGCATACTCAATGTCAATGAGGAACAAATGCCTATGAGCGACAAGTTTGAACCCCAAGGGGTAGTTCAGGGTGTTCACTCTTAGCCACCACCAAGGAAGCACTCTGAACCTATGCCATATCCAATAGCACAAGGTGCTTCTGAGAACATTGACTTACAGTATGATGACACTTGTGTTTCAGATGATAGAAGTCTAAGTGCTGTGTAGGAGGCCATAAGGACACAAAAGGAAATAACAAGCTTAGTGATGCAGCAGCAACATGTTGCCTCTCTGTCTAAAAGAGAGATTCAAATCTTTGATGGCAAGTATACGAGGGCTTTCAAGAATAGCATTGAAGGCAAGACTGATGATTATGGTGACCATCTTTATTTTCTCAAACAGTTCACTGGAGGTTACCCCAGGAAGCTTGTCAAAAGTTGCCAGCACACCAGCCCAGAGCATGTATATCTGAAAGCCCAGGCTATACTGTAGGAATTAGAAACATAGAACATAGTAACATAGAAAATGTACAGCACAATACAGGCCCTTTGGCCCACAAAGTTGTGCCGAACATGTCCCTACCTTAGAAATTACTAGGCTGAACAATATTTTTACCCTCCATTTTTCCAAGCTCCGTGTACCTATCTAAAAGTCTCTAAAAAGACGCTATTGTATCCGCCTCCACCACAGTTGCTGGCAGCCCATTCCACGCACTCATGACTCTCTGAATAAAAGACTTACCCCTGACATCTCCTCTGTACCTACTCCCCAGCACCTTAAACCTGAGTCACGTTGCGGCAACCATTTCAGCCCTGGGAAAAAACCTCTGACTATCCACACAATCAATGCCTCTCATCATCTGATATACCTCTATCAGGTCACGTCTCATCCTCCGTTGCTCCAAGGAGAAAAGGCCATGTTCACTCAATCTATTCTCATAAGGCATGCTCCCCAATCCAGGTAACATCCTTGTAAATCTCTTCTGCAGCCTTTCTATGGCTTCCACATCCTTCCTGTAATGAGACAACCAGAACTGAACGCAGTACTCCAAGTAGGGTCTGACCAAGGTCCTATATAGCTACAACATTACCTCTCAGCTCTTAAATCCAATTCCTCGCTTGATGAAAGCCAATACACCGTACGCCTTCTTAACCACAAAGTCAACCTGCACAGCTGCTTTGAGCATCCTATGGACTCGGGCCCCAAGATCCCTCTAATCCTCCACACTGTCAAGAGTCTTATCATTAATACTATATTCAGCCATCATATTTGACACAAAATGAATCACCTCACACCCTTCTGATGAAGGGTTTTGGCCCGAAACGTCGTTATTACCTCCTCCCATAGATGCTGTCTGGCCTGCTGAGTTCTGCCAGCATTTTATGTTTTTTATACACCTCACACTTACCTGGGTTGAACTCCATCTGCCACTTCTCAGCCCAGTTTCACATCCTATCAATGTCCCACTGTAACCTCTGATAGCCCTCCACACTATCCAGAACACCTCCAACCTTTGTGCCATCAGCAAACTTACATACCCATCCTTTCACTTCCTCATCCAGATCATTTATAAAAATCACAAAGGGTCCCAGAACAGATCCCTGAGGCACACCACTGGTCACCGACCTCCATGCAGAATATGACCCATCTACAACCACTCTTTGCCTTCTGCGGGCAAGCCAGTTCTGGATCCACAAAGCAATGTTCCCTTGGATCCCATGCTTCTTTACTTTCTCAATAAGCCTTGCATGGGGTACTTTATCAAATGCCTTGCTGAAATCCATATACACTACATCTACTGCTCTTCCTTCATCAACGTGTTTAGTCACATCTTCAAAAGATTAAATCAGGCTCGTAAGGCACGACCTGCTCTTGACAAAGCCATGCTGACTACTCCTAATCCTATTGTACCTCTCCAAATGTTCATAAATCCTGCTTCTCAGGATCTTCTGCATCAACTTACCAACCACTGAGGTAAGACTCACTGGTCTATAATTTCCTGGGCTATCTCTACTCCCTTTCTTGAACAAAGGAACAACATTCGCAACCTCCTAGTCCTCTGGAACCTCTCCTGTCCCCATTAATAATGTAAAGATCAGCACCAGAGGCTCAGCAATCCCCTCCCTCGCCTCCCATAGTAGCCTGGGGTACATCTCATCCTCATATAGCTTATTTGTTCCTACCTGCGTATACCTCCTATGCAAATCCTTCTTCCTCTAAAACAGGGCCTCAATATCTCTTGAAAACCAAAGTTCCCTAAACCTGTTATCCTTGCCTTTTATTCTGACAAGGACATGCAAACTTTGTACTCACAAAATTTTACATTTGAAGGCCTCTCACTTACCAAATACACCTTTTCCAGAAAACAACCTGTCCCAACCACACTTGCTAGCTCCTCTCTGACACCATAAAAATTGGCCTTTCTCCAACTGAGAATCCCAACTGGAGGACCATACCTATCCCTTTCCATAATTACCTTGAAACTAATGGCATTATGATCACTAGGTACAAAGTGTTCCCCTACACAAACTTCTGTTACTTGCCTTGTCACTCCCTAATAGGAGATCTAGTATCACACTCTCTCTAGTTGGAATGTCTATGTACTGATTATGAAAACTTTCCTGAACATATTTGGTAACTCTTCCCCATTAAGCCCTTTTACAGTATGGGAGTCCCAGTCAATATGTGGAAAGTTAAAATCACCTAGTGTCACAACCTTATGTTTCTTGTAACAGTCTGTGATTTCTCTGCAAATTTACTCCTCTAAATCCTGTGGCTGTTGGGTGATCTATAATATAATCCTATTAATGTGTTCATCTCTTTCTTATTCCTCAGTTCTACCTATAAAGCTTCACGAGATGAGCTCTCCAGTCTGTCCCTGTTTGAGCACTAGACATTTTCCCTTACTAGTAATGCCACCCCTCCACCTTTAATCCCTTCTTCTTTATCATGTCTAAATCAGCATACCCCAGAACATTGAGCTGCCAGTCCTGTCCCTCCTGTAACCATGTCTCACTAATGGTTACCATATCATAATTCGACGTGCTGATCCATGCCCTAAGCTCATTTGCCTTTCTTAGAATACTCCTTGCATTGAAGTATACGCAGCTAAGAATATTAGTCCTACCATGTTTGACCTTTGACTCCTGACCTTGTATGTAGGTGTAACAACGTCTTTATCGGCAACCACTCCACCTTCTAATCTGGTGCTCTGGTTCCCAACCCCCTGCAACTCTACTTTAAACTCTTCCATGCAGCAACAGCAAACCTGCCCGCCATGATCTTAGACCCTCTCCACTTCAGGTGCTAACCATCCTTTCTGTACAGGTCCCACCTTCCCTGGAAGAGAGCCCAATGATACAAAATTCTGAAGTCCTCCCTCCTGAAGCCAACTCCTTTATTTTCTAAAAAAGTTTTTAAATATATAATTGTTTTTACTTGTTTTATCATTCAAAAATAAAGTGTCAATTGAGCAATACAATTGTCAGCAGCCATATGATTTACAAATTTGGGTTTTCTATGTGAAAATTAACATAAGGCTACAATACAAAAAAGAAAATTTTACACAAATTATCTCACAGATACATAAATTTACAGCTGTCAATGCACCTTTTTTTGGCAACTTAAAAACTTTCAGCCCCATGAACTGCTGAGAAGTGACAGAAACAGCAGGGATAAGGCATGAAACACAATGTTTCAGACCCTGCAGGAATAACAAAAAGTGACTATTTGGCAATCCAACAGTGTTTTGTACTGGCTTTCCGAAGGGGTGGTAAACAGCTTTACAAGTAGGCTTGTAACTTCAGTTTCACAAGACTAGCATGAAGTGTATTCTGCCCTGACAAAAACAAATAAAGACGTTCCTCGTTAAAGTTTTACAGCAAATGCTACACATTTGCCTGCGGTTCATTAAGAAACATTGGCAGAGCACAATGGATAGGGCAGACTCATCAGATTCCTGCTTGCTGATCCATATCCACTGGAAGGTGGAGGGGGAAGCCTAAATGGAACCTTCCATCCAGACAGAGTACTTACATTCAGGCAGAGCAAAGATCTTGACTTTCATGGTACAGGAAGCAAGGGCTGTGATTTTCTACTGCATTCTGTCAGCAATGGTGCATGGTGGTACCACCAGACAACACAGTGTCAGCATAAGCATCTTTACGGATGTCAACATCACATTTTATGATAGAGTTGAAAGTAGTTTCATGGATGCCATAACCAAGAAAGGTGGCTGGAATAGAACCTCAGAACATCAGAATCTCTCAATAGACAATAGACAGCAGGTGTGGGAGTTCGACCTTCTAGCTAGCACCGCCATTCACTGTGATCATGGCTGATCATACACAATCAGTACCCCGTTCCTGTCCTCTCCCCATATCCCTTGACCCTGCTATCTATAAGAGCTCTATCTAACTCTCTCTTGAAAGCATCCAGAGACTTGGCCTCCACTGCCTTCTGGGGCAGGGCATTCCGCATATCCACCACTCTCTGGGTGAAAAAGTTTTTCCGCAGTCTCTCAATGGTGATGACCTGACCATCAGGCAACTCATAGCTCTTCTTCGGAGAAGAGGAGGAAACAGCAAGGCCATTTCTTGTTTGAAGTCCAGGGCTACATAGCGCAGTTTTTCTTTGATGTCATGGACAATTTTCCTTTCTGCTGTGGTGGTGAAAGAGTATCCTCACTCTGACAGAATCTTCCTGAGGTAGTCTGTCAGGATCAGCCAGGTCCGGATACAGTGTAGCATGAGGAGGTGCTTAACCCTCATAAATGAGTGTCACCATCACCAGAGTCCATGACAAAATCAGTGGTATGCCCAGACAGCACAGCCTGGATGGCCACGTACATGGCAGGCATGTTGAAATTCTCGAACATGATCTGTGTCATCCTTTCTCTGTTTGCTTGAGAGTTCAGTGGGGCTTCTGTGAGCAGGACAGGGTGTTCTTCTGGAGCAACACGGATCTCTTTGTGATGCCAAATCTTCTCCATGTCATCCTTGTTGGTGAATGCTATGTTCATTAGGGTATTTCAGGGTAAGAATACCCCTTCTGTTCTGAGGCTCATCATCTACAAAGCTATTTTTCTGACCCCATACCAACCATTAAACCCTGATGTTTTGGACATCCAACAATGGAGGCGATCTTATGATCTCTATTTTGAATAGATGCAAGTGACCCTGCACAGTCCATGATGGAAGAGAATTCATAACATTCAACAGTCTGAAGGAATTTCTCCAATTCTCCGTTCTCAATAGCTGACCCCTTAATTGTAAACTCCTCGACCCGGGAAACATCCTGCATCCTGTATCCACCAGATCAAGCGCTGTAAGATTTTCTAAGTTTTACTGAAACTTCTCTCATCTTTTTAAATTCTACATAATATAGTTCACGTCTACACAATCTTTCATCAGTCTAATAAATTTTCTTTGCACTCTTTCCAGGGCAGTTAAGGAAACCAAAACTATACACAATACTCCAGTCACATTCTCAATAAGGTTTTGTTGAGATAATTGCAGTGAAACATCTTTACTCCTGTATACAAATGTTTGAATTATAAAACCCATTATTTGCCTTCCTAATTGCTTGTCACACGAGCACGTTGCTACCAGAGTGTGTGTAAAGGACACTTAGGCCCATTTGAACATTACCATTTCTGAAAGTATCACTATTTAAAATGATGAGATTTGTGTACTGTCCATCAATACAAGTTGTCACATTTTATACATTATGGTCCATCTTAAATGCGAGAAAGTCTGCAGATTCTGGAAATCCAAAGCAACACAGGCATAGTACTGGAGGAACTCAAAAGGTCAATCAGCACCGTTGGAAAGACCAAGCAGTTGATGTCTTGGACTGAGACCCTTCTTCAGGATTCACCAATGCTGCCTGATCTGCTGAGTTCCTCCAGCATTTTGTGTATGTAGTTTCTGTCCAATAAATGCACTTATTCATTTCTCTTGAATCCTCTTTCTTTTCACGATTTCACCTGGATTTGTAATATCGGAAATCATGGAAATATGATACAGACAAAACACAGTCAAACAAGTAAAACAATCATTTGACCATCGAGCACCCATTTACACTAAATGTCTGCCAATCTTTTTTTGTTCTTCCCTCATAATCATGTCCTAGTTTTTACTTTTCTACACATTGGCGCAATTTATAGTAGCTAATTAACACATCAAACTGAATGTTTGGGAACGTGCGAGGAAACTGGAGCACCCAGAAAAAGGTGCAAACTCTTCAAAAGCAGCAATGTTAATCTGAATTAATGAATACAAACAGCATATATGCAAGTATAGTAAATTACTGTATCTTCTTGAAGTTTCTGTCTTTCTAGAAGTTTGATATGACAGTACCAACCTATTGCTACATTTGACTATTATTAATACTTACACACATTTGTGAAAAATCAATCTACTAGAGGAAATCGGGGGTCATGCAGCATCAGGACTTGATGCAGAGCTTCAACACAGAATGTCAACAATTCCTCTCCCTCCCCACCCCACCCCCATAGATGTTGCCTCTCGCTGAGTTGCTCCAGATTCCACCCTATGCAGTCTTTTTGTGTCCCTGCTGAAAAATACAAGTCTTTCCCTTCTATTATAATAAGGGCATTTATTTGAACAAGGAATGAAATTAAATACATTAAGCCAGTGTAAAATTATAAAATCCAGTAACAAATTTGCATGAACTGACAAAGTTACATATTTAACATCTGTACTGCGAGACCTTGAACTCCCCACTAATGGCGCTGGAGTTTGGGCTTGAACCATAAGACCATAAGACATAGGAGCAGAATTAGGCCATTTCGCCCATTGAGTCTGCTCTGCCATTTAATCATGGCTGATCCTCTTCCCCCTCCTCAGACCTATTCCCCAGCTTCTTCTCAGAACTTTTGATACCATGTCCAATGAAGAACATACCAAGCTCTGCCTTAAATACCCCCAATGATCTGGCCTCCACAGCTGCCTGTGGGAATAAATTCCACAAATTCACCACCCTCTGTTAAAAAATTTCTCTGCATTTCTGTTTAAATGGACGTTCCTCTATCCTGAGGCTGTGCCTTTTTGTCCTTGACCCCCCACCCCACCCACCATGGGAAACATCCTTTCCACATCTACTGTGTCTAGACTTTTCAACATTTGAAAGGTTTCCCCCTCATCCTTCTAAATCCCAGAGCTATCAAATGTTCCTCATATGATAACCCTTTCATTCCTTGAATCATCCTTGTGAACCTGCCCTGAACCCTCTCCAATGTCAGCACATCTTTTCTTAGATGAGGAACCCAAAACTGTTCACAGCACTCAAGATGAGGCCTCGCCAGTGCCTCATAAAGCCTCAGCATCACATCCCTGCTCTTGTATTCTAGACCTCTTGTAATGAATGCTAACATGGCATTTGCCTTCTTCACCATCAAATCTACCTGCAAGTTAACATTTAAGGTGGTCTATACAAGGACTCCCAAGTCCCTTTGCATCTCAAATTTTTGGTTTTTCTCCCCATTAAGAAAATAGTCTGCACATTTTTTTTGTACTTCCAAAGTGCATGACCATGCATTTTCCAACATCGTATTTCATTTGCCACTCTCTTGCACATTCTCCTAATCTGTCTTTCTGCAGCCTACTTGTTTCCTCAATACTACCTGCCCCTCCACCAGTCTTCGTATCGTCTGCAAACTTGACAACAAAGCCATGTATTCAATCATCTAAACCATTGATATACAGCATTAAAAGAAGCGGTCCCAACATCGACCCCTGCAGAACACCACCAGTCACTGGTCACTGTGACTAATCATTGGCACTCAATCTGTCTGCCAAATCCTCATCAAATCCCAGTTAATTTGTCAAGCCTGATTTTGCTTTGATACCTTTGTTGACTCTACTCAATATTTTCTAAAAATTCCTTTATTACTTTCTTGATTATTTAGCACTTTTCCTAATGGTAGACTGATAGGCCCACAGTTTCAGGTTTTTTCTTTCACCCTTACTTAAATACTGGGGTTACATCACAGGAATCTTTCTAGAATTTACAGCATGTTGCAAAATGGTAATCACTGTACCCATTATCTTTGCAGTGTCTCCTTCAAAACCCCTTCCATCTTTAGCAGCACAGAAGTTTGGAGGAAGATTTCAAACACTTGCAGATTTTGCGTTATGACCATACGGTAATCAAATAGCCTTTCGTTCTGTGTCTGTCAGCTTCGTGGCAAAGTCAAGTCAAGTTAAGTCAACTTTTATTGTCATTTCGACCATAACTGCTAGTACAGTGCATAGTAAAAATGAGACTGTGGCGACCCATTTCCTGGCACATCTGAACCGGCTCACAATTAGATAGCCTACGAGGGTTTGCGAGCACAGAGCTTTGGAGCCTCTGCGCCACGGGGGGCAGGTTGAGGGAGGCTTAAAAGTGAGGCTGAGGATTTCGAATAAAGTTTTTCCTTCGACTGTAGTTACCGACTCCGTGTCGTAATTTTAGCACTGCGTGTAGCACACCACTACAATTGGTGACCCCGACGGTCCAAACGATTTTTGGACCAGAAATGACCGACGCCGCCTCTGTTCATGCGGTTTCGTTGAAACTGCCGGGTTTCTGGACACAGCGCCCGAACCTATGGTTCCAGCAAGCCGAAGCCCAATTCCACGTTCGCCGGATCACCTCAGAAGACACCTGCTACTACTATGTGGTGAGCTCCCTCGACCAGGACACAGCGGCCCAGGTCGCAGAGTTCGTACAGTCGCCCCCGGCAGACGGCAAGTACACGGAATTCAAAGCTCTGCTCCTCAGGACTTTCGGACTCTCACGGCGCGAGCGGGCTGCCCTTTTACTGCACCTGGATGGCTTGGGCAACAGACCTCCATCGGCTTTAATGAATGAGATGTTGTCTCTCGCCGACGGACACACACCCTGCCTCATGTTTGAGCAGGCATTCCTGGAGCAGCTGCCCGAGGACATACGCCTGCTGCTGTCCGACGCGGATTTCAGTGACCCCCGGAAGGTGGCAGCCCGGGCGGACTTGCTGTGGAACGCCAAAAAGGTGAGCGGGGCGTCCATCGCACAGATCTCCCAGCCACGCTCCCAGCAGCAAACCAGTCCAGGCCCGGCTGCAGAGCCCGCCAACCCCCGGCCCAATGAACACTGGTGCTTCTACCACCAGCGGTGGGGCGCAGAAGCCCGCCGTTGTTGCCCGCCCTGCAAGTTCCTGGGAAACGCCAGGGCCAGCCGCCGCTGATGGCTACGGCGGCTGGCCATTGGGATAGCCTCCTGTATGTGTGGGATAGAAGGTCGGGATGCCGGTTTTTGGTCGATACTGGGGCTGAGATCAGCGTTTTACCTCCGACGAGTTACGACACCCGCAGCAGGGCACCGGGTCCCCCCCTGAGGGCCGTGAATGGCAGCACAGTAAGGACCTATGGCACCCATCAGGTGCAGCTACAGTTCGGCTCCAGCCAGTTCACGTGGGACTTCACACTGGCCGCCGTAGCCCAACCGCTTCTGGGTGCGGATTTTTTGCAAGCTCACAGCCTACTGGTCGACCTGCCCAGGAAGAGACTGGTACACGCCGAGACTTTTCAGACATTCTCCCTGGGTGCAGCCCAGTTGCCAGCCCCTCACCTCGGCTCCATCACGCTGTCCGACAACGACTTCACCAGGGTCCTGGCGGATTTCCCATCGGTTCTGGCACCGCAGTTCACAGCGGCCATGCCCAGGCATGTACATCACCACATCCCGACCCAGGGACCACCCCTCCACGCCAGCGCTCGGCGGCTTCCCCCGGACAAGCTCCGACTGGCGAAGGAGGAGTTCCAGAGGATGGAGGAATTGGGGATCATCCGGCGGTCCGACAGCCCATGGGCCTCCCCCCTGCACATGGTCCCCAAAGCGACGGGAGGCTGGAGACCGTGTGGCGACTACCGCAGGCTGAACGAGGCTACCACACCGGACCGCTACCCTGTGCCGCACATTCAGGACTTTGCAGCGAACCTGCACGGCGCACGGATCTTCTCCAAGGTAGACCTCGTCCGAGGGTACCATCAAATCCCGATGCATCCTGACGACGTCCCCAGAACGGCTCTCATCACCCCGTTTGGCCTTTTCGAGTTCCTCCGCATGCCATTCGGCCTGAAGAATGCCGCACAGACGTTCCAGCGGTTAATTGTCTCGGTGGGATGGGACCTGGACTTCGCGTTCATATATTTGGATGACATCCTCATAGCCAGCAGCAGTCGTCAGGAGCATCTGTCCCACCTCCGTCAACTCTGCGCCCGACTGAGTGAGTACGGCCTTACAATCAACCCCGCCAAATGCCAGTTCGGACTCGATACCATTGACTTCCTGGGCCACAGGATTACTAAAGACGGGGCAACCCCTCTGCCCGCTAAGGTAGATGCGGTCCGCCACTTTCCCCGACCCACCACGATCAAAGGCCTTCAGGAATTCGTAGGTATGGTCAATTTCTACCGCCGCTTCCTCCCTTCAGCTGCCCGGATCATGCGCCCCCTGTTCGCCCTGATGTCGGGTCCGAGCAAGGACATTACCTGGGACGAGGAGTCCGCCGCCGCTTTCGTTCAAACGAAGGAAGCTTTGGCGAATGCCGCAATGCTAGTACATCCCAGAATGGACGCCCCTACCGCCCTCACAGTGGACGCATCTAACACGGCAGTCGGTGGGGTGCTGGAGCAACTCATCGCAGGTCGCTGGCAACCCCTGGCGTTTTTCAGCAAACACCTGCGGCCACCCGAGCTCAAGTACAGTGCTTTCGACCGGGAACTGTTGGCGCTCTACCTGGCAATCCGGCATTTCAGGTACTTCCTAGATGGTCGGCCCTTCACCGCGTTCACGGACCACAAACTGCTTACCTTTGCGTTTACAAAAGCGTCCGACCCCGGGTCGTCCCGCCAGCAACGCCACCTGTCCTACATCTCTGAATACACGACGGATGTCCGGCACGTCTCGGGTAAGGACAATGTCGTGGCGGATGCGCTCTCTCGCCCTACCGTTCATGCCCTTTCCCAAGGGGTAGACTTTGAGGCACTGGCAGAGGTGCAGCAGGCGGATGAGGAGATTCCGAGTTACAGAACCGCAGTCTCCGGTTTGCAGCTCCAGGACCTCCCCGCAGGCCCGGGTGAGAGGACCCTACTCTGTGATGTCACCACCGGCCAGCCCCGTCCCGTCATCCTGACAGCCTGGCGGCGCCTTGTTTTCGACTCCATTCATAACTTGGCGCATCCCTCCATCCGGACAACTGTCCGGATGGTTTCCAGCAGGTTCGTTTGGCACGGACTCCGCAAACAGGTCAGTGAATGGGCCAGAACGTGCATGCACTGCCAGACGGCCAAGGTGCAGCGGCACACCAAAGCCCCACCGCAGCAGTTCCATCCCGCCCACCGGCGTTTCGACCACATTCATGTGGATATCGTGGGCCCCCTGCCAGTGTCGCGCGGAGCGTGGCACCTCCTGACTATCGTGGACCGGTTCACAAGATGGCCAGAGGCGGTCCCGCTCACCGACACCACCTCTGAATCTTGCGCCCGAGCCCTGATCACCACCTGGATATCTCGCTTTGGTGTACCGGCCCACATTACCTCCGACAGAGGCCCCCAGTTCACCTCCAGCCTGTGGTCAGCTATGGCCAGCCTTTTGGGGACTCAGCTGCAACACACCACCGCCTACCACCCACAGTCGAACGGGCTAGTGGGGCATTTCCACCGTCACCTGAAGTCGGCCCTCATGGCCCGCCTGCGAGGAGCCAACTGGGCGGACGAGCTTCCCTGGGTCCTACTCGGCATCCGCACAGCGCCCAAGGACGACCTGCACGCCTCGTCGGCCGAGTTGGTATACGGCGCGCCCCTGGTCGTCCCCGGGGAGTTCCTACCAGCCCCACGGGGGCAAGAAGAAGATCCCGCAGCAGTCTTGGGCAGACTACGCGAGAAGCTCGGTAACCTGGCCCCCATACCCACTTCACAGCACGGGCGGCACCCGACCTGCGTACCCAAAGACCTACAGAACTGTAAGTTTGTGTTTGTACGAAGGGGCGGGCATCGGCCACCGCTGCAGCGGCCATACGAGGGGCCGTTTATGGTGCTCCGGAACAACGGGTCCACGTTCGTGCTGGACGTTGGGGGGAAAGAGGAGGTTTTCACGGTGGACCGCCTCAAACCGGCCCATGTGGACCTGGCGCAACCGGCCGAGTTTCCGGCACCTCGGCGCAGAGGCCGACCTCCCAAGCAGGTTCTGGCCCAGACTGTGGACATTGGGGGGTGTATCGCCAGTTCTGGGGGGGGGGGGTGTTATGTGGCGACCCATTTCCTGGCACATCCGAACTGGCTCACAATTAGATAGCCTACGGGGGTTTGCGAGCACAGAGCTTTGGAGCCTCTGCGCCATGGGGGGCAGGTTGAGGGAGGCTTAAAAGTGAGGCTGAGGATTTCGAATAAAGTTTTTCCTTCGACTGCAGTTACCGATTCCGTGTCGTAATTTTAGCGCTGCGTGTAGCACACCGCTACAAGACAACGTTTTTCAGGACCATGGTTTACATGACACAGTACAAAAACTAGACTGAACTATGTAATTAAAAAAAACACAGGGAAAGCTACACTAGACTACAAACCTACACTGGACTGCATAAAGTGCACAAAACAGTACCGGCATTACGATAAATAATAAACAGGACAGGAGGGCAAGGTGTCAGTCCAGGCTTCAGGTCGATTATTTGTTTGGCTTGGCTCTTGGGGATTATGTGCAGTTTCAAGTTTTAAAACAGGGTTGAATTGGGAAATGGTTTCTGAAGGCCTGCTGAACCACTTAAAACAATAGAACCCTCTGGATTCTTTCCGACATATAAGAAAAAAGAAATCCCTCTTCATTGTGCAAAAGTATTTTAAAGCCCACAGGGCTCATTGAAGACTCAGGCTTATACAGTATATGAACAAGAACAGGTTACATCAGTAGAGCTTGGTGTGGTGAAGACTGCATAAGAAACCTGGAAAACTGGTTTCACTGCATATAATGAACTATTAATATAATTAAAATGTCTGAAGCTTCCTGCATGGTAATCAACCTGTCTGACAAGATTGGCTTCCTGATGGTTGAAGATACTCGCGAGCAAGCTTCAGAAACTGGTGGGTTCAACATGTGTGGACTCCTTTGCTAGAAAAGGTCCCTAGCCTGCAGGATTTCTTTCAAGATCCAGGAGGTGTGGAAAGAGCTTGAGACAGGGTATGAGGCAGGGTTGGAGACAGCCCCAAACCTGTTAGAGGTAAACATCTGGCTCCAGGGAGGTTGATCCTGGAAGCAAGAGGGTCAAAATAATTCAGGTGCAGGAGTTACGATTAATTAATAACCTAGGTTTTTGGTTGGGTTGAGGATCTTGAGTGTCTGGGAAGAAGCATTTCTTTCAACCAGGCCCGAAGAGTTCCATAAAGGTCCTTAGCTCCGCCCAGACACTGGGAAACCCAGTTAGCCATAGTTAATCCCATAAAATTAATTGTCAAACACCACCAGCATTTATGTACCTAAATTCTCTGAATTCCATTGAATTCAGTTCCTGGCCAGCAGATTGCGGAATGGTTCATGTATCCATGAACGCAACCTCACTACACCTCTTTTGTATAGTTTTTAATCTTTTATTTGTAATTTATAGTTTTATAGCTTTTTATATTTTGCACTGTACTGCTACCACTAAACAAAAGATTGCACGAGATATATCGGTGATAATAGGCCTGATTCTGAATCTGATTCTGTTTCTCATTTTGATTCTGTTCACATAGAGTGAAATGTCAAGTTGACCAGGGCAATTAATCTTTATTCTCTGTCTGAAGATCAAGGCTGAGATGATGCTCAGATGTGTCGTCCTGGCAGAGCCCAAACTGAGCATCATTCAACGTTAGAATGCATAATGACCTTTGTTTATGACCTCTTCCACCACTTTGTGGGTAATAATGAAAAGGCTAGTATAAGTAATGAGCCAGCTCCCCTTTCTGTTGTAATTTTCCAATTATTTGGGTAGATATTTGCGGTTGCTGGCATGGTGGGTGGTGAGAATGCTGATGCTTTATGCTAGAATAATGGGGGTGGGTATGGGGAGGAGAATGGTTTACATATCTTTTTCCTGTCATTCATTCTTTGTTTTTTTCTCTTCTGTTTCAAAGAAATCTGTGGAGAGTAAGAATTTCAGGTTGTATATTGTAAACCTTCGCTGATATTAAATGGAACTATTGAACTATTGAGATTCCCATGTTGTAGCCATACTGCTTAAGTAATGGGCAAACTAACTCTGGAGCACAAGCTTTTGGTGCTTTTGGATCATATAGCATTTATTATATCCAGTAATCTTGGACAATTGTCTCATTTGTTGGCAAATCATTGTAAGGGATCAAAGGAGAGTTAGCTAATTGGTTATAGAACTGGCTTGACAATAGGAGGCAGATGGTAATGATGGAAATTTCTTTGTTGGACGAGGTCCAAGACCATTGGTGTTCTCCTGGACTTGGTGCGAGGCCTATTGCTAATTCTCATCTACATTAATGATTTGGTTAGGAATACCCAAAGCACAGTTAGTAGGTGTACAGATGATACAACAATAGGCGGTGTCATTGACTGTGAAGATGTTTATTAAATTTTTAGAGCAATCTTGATCAGCTGGGTAAGTGGGCTGAGAAATGGCATATGGAGTTTAATTTAGATAAGTGCGAGGTGTTGCGGTTTGGGAAAACATATGAAGATTGGACCTTTACAGTGAAGGGCCTTGGAGAATGGTGAAGATCAGAGATGTTATGTTTTCTGACTTCAGAACATAAAACTAGTTGAAAGAAAACACAAGAGCTGGGGTTAACTCACGTACGTATAGTTTTACTTAAGTGTGGCACTGACATATGATGTGATGGCATAATGACGAATGCCATTTACATACTTTTACATATAACCTGTAATAAATTATATAAACAACAAATAATGCTCAAACAATATACTTACAACATTACTCAAATGTTCCTGAAATATTAAATACACAACAAGGGGGTCCTAGGACTCTAAGTATATGGTACCTTGGAAGTTGCACCACAGGTAGATAGGGTGGCATGCTGGACGTCATCAGTCAGGGCACTGAGTATAGAAATTGAGATGTCATGTTGCAGTTGTACAAGGTATTGGCATATTGGCGAGGCTGCACTTTAAGTGTTGCAGTCAGGTTTAGTCACCCTACCATAAGAAAGGTGCCATTAAACTGGAAAGAGTGTAGAAGAGATGAGAATGTTTCTTGGACTCAAGGGGCTGCATTATGCAGAGAGGTTGAGAGGATTGGGACTTTTTCATTGAAGCGGAGGAGAATGAGGGGTGATCTTACAGAGGTCTATGAAATTATGAGGGGTGCAGATAGGGCGACTGCATACAGCCTTCTCCCGGGGTATTCCTTGGGAAATCAGGAAGTAGATGGGCATAGATTCAAGATGAGAAGGGAGAGATCTAATGTAAACCTGAGAGCCAATTTTTTTCACCCAGATAATGGTTGATATGTGAAATGAGGGAGGTTGAGGCAGGAACATTAATATGACATTTAAAAGTTACTAGGACTGGTGCATGGATTTCCTTATACTCCCACTTTATTCCAACCATCTTGCCACTCCACTCTCAATCCTGATACAGGGTTCCACCCTAAAATGTTGACAATTCCTTTCCTCTCACACATGTTGCTTGACATACTGAGTTCTTCCATCAGCTTGTTGCTCAAGAATCTATTTCCCATAGCTGAGGGATTCAGAGCTGTAGAATTAAATTAATTAAAAGATGAATCAGGGACAAGTATGGAAAGATTTAATGGTGCAGAGCATGGCTGAGTTCTAGATCTCACTGGCTGAAAGGTACTGCAGATCATGTTTAAAAATACTCTTGATGAGCTACATTCTCTGGAGTTGTGGACCTACTGCTGGAAGGTGTGAAGTTCTCTGTTGTTAAGTCATTTTGATATAGGCCACATGGATTACCACTGGGTTATTCAGGTTCTATGATTCTATTCTCCCAACACACTCTTGGCATCCTTTGTTTGATTGTCTGTAAACTTGCGGTGGCATGATAACATATTGGTTAGCACAACGCTTTACAGCACTAGCGACCCAGGTTCAATTTACACCCCTGCCTGTAAGGAATTTGTACATTCTCCCTAGGACTACTTGGGTTTCCTCTGGGTGCTCTGATGTCCACCCACAGTCCAAAGACATACCTGTTTGTAGGTTAATACGTCATTGTAAATTTTCCTGTGATTAGGTTAGGGTTAAATTGAGGGTTGTTGGGCAGTGTGCTCGAAGGGCTGAAAGGGCCTAATCTGCACTGTTATCCAATAGATAAATAAATAAACTTAAACCTAAACTCATTAATTTCCCGAAATTAATTTGCACAAAGCTTGCTGTATTACAGGAAGATGTGGAAGTCTTGGAAAGAGCACATAAGAAATTGACCAAGATTGATCAGAGGGTATGTGTTATAAGGACAGGTTGGACAGACTTAAGTTGTGTTCTCTGGACTGCTGGAGGCAGACAGAAGACCTGACAGAATGTCACAAAATGATGAGAAGTGGAAAATTGGGGTAGGTGGCTGGAAAGTTTTATTCCCGGAATACGTAATGTCAAATATTAGGGGACATGCACTTAAAGTGAGGAGGAAAATCTAAAAGAAAATCTGTGAGATAAATCTTTTACACAGAGACTGTGAAATGGGTTGCTCAGAGTGCTAGGAGAAGGATCAGAACCAGGTTTAATATCATCGGCATATGTCGTGAAATTTTTCAAGTTTGTGGCAGCAGGACAATGCAATATATAATGATAGGAGAATAACTGTGAATTACAGTAAGTAGATAATATATTAAATAGTTAAATTTAATGAGTAATTCAAAAATAGAAATAACAAAATAGTGAGGTAGTGTTCATGGGTTCGATGGCCATTCAGAAATTGGTTGACAGAGGGGAAGAAGCTGTTCCTGAATCCTTGAATGTGTTTCTTTAGGCATCTGTATCTCCTTCTTGATGCTAGCAAGGAGAGAAAGGCTTGACCTAGGTGATAGGGGTCTTTAATGATGGACACTGTCTTTTAGAGGCATTGCTCCTTGAAGGCGTCCTGGATACTACAGAGGCTTTTGTCCATGAAGGAGTTGACTGAGTTTACAACTCTCTGCAGCTTAGTTTTTATCCTGTGCAGTAGCTACCCCATACCAGAAGGTGATGCAGCCAGTTAGAATGCTCTCCACAGTACATCTGTAGAAATTTGTGAGTGCATTGGTGAGATATCAAATCTCCTCAAACTCCCAATGAAGTATAGTTGTTGTTTGGCCTTCTTTGTAACTGCATTGGTATGTTGGATCCAGGTTAGATCTTGGGAGATATTGACACCCAGGAACCTGAAATTGCTCACTCTTTCCACTTCTGATCCCTCTATGAGGACTGGTGTGTGTTCCCTTGTCTTACCCTTCTGTAGTGCACAATCAGTTCTTTGGTCTTACTGGCACTTAGTGCAAGCTGGTTGCTATAACACCACTCAACTAGTTGATATGTCTCACACCTAAACATCCTCTTGTCACCATCTGAAATTCTGCCAACAATAGTTGTATTATCAGCAAATTTATAGATGGTATTTGAGCTATGCCTAGCCACACACAGTCATGGGTGTAGAGGGAGTAGAGCAGTGGGCTAAGCACACATCCCTGAGGAGTGCCAGTGTTGATTGTCAGCAAGGTGGAGATGTTATTTTCAATCTACACAGATTGTGGTCTTCTTGTTAGGAAGTTGCAGAGGGAGGTACAGAGGCCCAGGTTCTGGAGTTTATCAATCAGAACTGTAGGAATGATGGTGTTAAGTGCTGAGCTGTGGTCAATATACAGCATCTTGACATGGGTATTTGTATCGTCCAGGTGATCCACGGCCACGTGAAGAGCCAATGAGATCACTTCTGCTGTAGACCTGTTCTGCGATAGGCAATTGCAGTGGGTCCAGGTCCTTGCTGAGTCGCAAGTTAATTCTAGCCACAATCAATCTTTCAAAGCCCTTCATCATTGCAGATGTGAGTGGTACTGAATAATAGTCATTAAGGCAGCTCACCCTGCTCTTCTTGGGCACTGGTACAATTGTTGTCTTTTTGAAACAGGTGAGAACTTCTGACTGTAGCAATGAGAAATTGAAGATATGATCATGGTCTTCACAAAGAAATTAGACAAACAATCTATATGTAGGGAACTGAAGGATATGGATTACGTACAGGTGGAAGAGATTTAATTTAATTTGGCATCGAATTAGGCATAAACATCTTCATCTCGGACCAAAGGGCCTGTTGCTGTGCTCTGCTGTTCTATGTTCTATATTTTAATGTCATATCACTTCTCATCCAATATGTCAGAAGACTAATTGACTCCCAGTTGGGGATCATCTTGATTTTAATTTCCTAATTTCATAGTCACACCCTTTACCCAGAACACTATATCTATATACAGTAATCTATTCCAGCTTCAGCCTTTTGAACTTCCTTGCATTTAATTACTCCATCAGACCTCTAAACTCTGAAATTTCCTCCATGAAGGTTCCCATCTCTTAATAGACAATAGGTGCAGGAGTAGGCCATTTGGCCCTTTGAACTAGCACCACCATTCAATGTGATCATGGCTGATCATCCACAATCAGTACCCCATCCTTGCCTTCTCCCCATATCCCTTGACTCTGCTATCTTTAAGAGCTCTATCTAACTCTTTCTTGAAAGCGTCCAGAGAATTGGCCTCCACTGCTTTCTGAGGCAGAGCATTCCAGAGATCCACAACTCTCTGGGTGAAAAAGTTTTTCCTGAACTCCGTTCTAAATGGCCTACCTCTTATTCTTAAACTGTGGCCTCTAATTCTGGACTCCCCCAACATCGGGAACATGTTTCCTGCCTCTAGCGTGTCCTATCCCTTAATAATCTTATATGTTTCAATCAGATCCCCTCTCATCCTTCTAAATTCCAGTGTCTACAAGCCCAGTTGCTCCAATCTTTCAACATATGACAGTCCCGCCATCCCGGGAATTAACCTCGTGAGCCTATGCAGCACTCCCTCAATAACAAGAATGTCCTTCCTCAAATTTGGGGACCAAAACTGAACACAATACTTCAGGTGTGGTCTCACTAGGGCCCTGTACAACTGCAGAAGGACCTCCTTGCTCCTATCCCCAACTCCCTTTGTTATGAAGGCCAACATGCCATTAGCTTTCTTCACTGCTTGCCTCTTGTTCTCAATTTTCTCTTTTGTAACATATATTAGAGCTTACTTCTTTGATTAAGCAACTGCCATCTTCTTTAATATCTTCGGCTGTGGCTTGCTGTCAGATTGTGTTCAGTGACACTCCCATTAAGCATGTTTGAATACTTTGCCAGGTTAAAATTGCTTTGTAACATATATGTTGTTACTTTTTGGCATTGAATGAAAATGACTAGATTTATCTGTAGAGAATAAAATGGTAGGACTCTCTTTATTAGAGATTAACTGCCTTTTGGCTCATTAATCTCCTCTATCTTTTATTTGTCATTCACTTTGTTAGTGAAATGTCAGAAGTGCTATGAATATGTGAAACTGGCTATATAATCAACTGAATAATTCAAGCATAGTCTCTATTCCTGGATATGCAAACAAATTTTTTCTGATGATTTTTGAGTAAAAATATCTAGTAAACTATGCCTTACATTGCTCTTTATGCTGTATTTATTGTGTTCTCTAGTATTCTCACAGCTGCTGAAAGGAACTCATCACTTTAAAGAGTCATTCTTTGGACTGTCCCATTAAGAAAGGACATGTTTATTTAGCTCTTTATGACTTGCCTTGTTGCTCCAAAGCTCTTCACTGCCAAAGATATTATCAAATTCAGCAAGCAATTACAGAGATGGTTATTTGATGTGTCAGTGAAGACCTTGGGGTATGTTTTGAGAATAAAAATCAGAAAAAAACAAGCTGCCAGCTCAAAAGTGTCCATAGACATCGACATGTTCTGAAGAAAAGACATTGTTGTAATGTAGGAAAAACAGTAGCTTAATTCAGACAGCAAAATTTGAAACAATCAATGAAATACATGGCCTGATTATCCTATTTAATGGCCTTCATTAAGAAATAAATCTTCTCTCTATATTATGTCCTGTGTTTGTTACGAGTATTGACAAAACCAAAGATGAATGTTATATTTAAAAAGCAGCTGCTTTGACAGGGAGGCACCACTTAAGCACTGTATGAGCATCTCTGTGATTACACCTTGGTTTCAATGAGCCTACAGCCACTTGGGACTTAGGCCACAAAGCCGCTTCTTAAGCAATTGTTTACCCTTCAGCCAGCCTACATTCCATTTTCCAAGGTTCAATATGCACACCGCAACTTTAAGCCTTTCAGTGTAGAATTTGGAGAAATTATTTTTAGAAGCTATATGCACCAGGTTCAAAGTTCAGAATTCAAAGTAAATTTATTATCAAAGTACATATATATATATATATATATCACCATATACAATCCTGAGATTCATTTTCTTGCAGGCATACTCAATAAATCCATAACAGAATCAATGAAGGACCACACCAACTTGGATGTTCAACCAATGTGCAAAAGACAACAAACAGTAAATACAAACAGAAAGAAATAATAATAATAATAAATAAATGAGTAATAAATACTGAGGCCATGAGATAAAGAGTCCTTGAAAGTGAGTCCATAGGTTGTTGAAACATTTCAGTGACGGGAAAGTGAAATTGAGAGAAGTTATCCCTTTTAGTTCTCAGTGAGCACTCCAGACAGCTGAACAGCACAAGTCTTTAGTACCTGGCCACGTACCCTGTATGGGCCAGATGCTTTTTGTGTGTTCACCCTCCTGAAGGCTGTTCACAATTTAGCCTCATAGAGTGAAATTACAGGGTCATACAGGGCTGAGGCAGTTTGTAGTGGTTCCTCCATGTTTTGACAGTCCAAAGCAAGCATAGAGGGCATTCAACTCATCTGTTGTCGCCTCCGTTGCTTGGTTTACCTTCATAAGAGCTGATAGCAATCAAGCCCTGCCACAACTGTCAAACATCCTTCATTGATTCATGTTTAGTCCGGAAATGCCACTTCACTTGTGAGATGGCTTTCCAGAGATCATACTTGGACCTCTTGTAACTTGCTTTGTTACCAGACTTGAATGCCTCTGATCTGGCCCTCAGCAGGTTGTGGGTCTCATGGTTCATCCAGGGCTTCTGGTTGGGGGAGACTTTAAGTGACTTTGTGGGGATGCTCTTACCTACCACTGTTTTCATCAAATCTGTGAGAACCATAGTGTATTCCTTCAGATCTACAGGTATGTCCTTGCACACTGCACACTGCCCATTGACTCAAAGCAGCTGCATCAGGTGGGAGAAAACATAATAGATTGGAGCCCAAAAGTCAAAGCTCCCCGAAAGGGCTACAGGTATTGAGATCCTTAATTAACCTGAGACTGTTTTCAGCAATTCTTGCAACACTCCAATTTTGTGTTGCCAGTCCGCTATGATGAGATCGGCATCTGTTCGGTGCCCATTGTACAATTCATTGGATGCACACATTCTCAGGAGGGCAATAGTTGCTGATGACCAGCATCTTTAAAATTGCAATAGTTGAACCTAAAATTCAGGTCTAATGAAGGATATGCATAGTAGCTCGAACAGGTATGGGCAGTCATTCTACAAGTGAATATGACCCGGACACAGAAGAATGGTGTGACATTGGAAAGTGGTAGCTTTGCATGTTTTTCTCTGTGACACTTGATGTCTAGACGTGGGATATAGCCTTTATTTGCCAGGGTATGGAAGTCAATCGAGACACAATCTCTGAAGATAAGGGGAGAAGATTTCCTGTGAAGCCAATAACGATCTTGGACGTGTCACAGTAAGTTTAATGACTAACTTTAATGACTGAACTTCCACTGCCATAATTTAACAAGTGTGCTCATGGATTTAGTCACTGCTCAAAAACACCTAATCCCTATTACTTGCCTACCAGCAACCTCACGATTCATGCCTACCATTTATGTGTTTCATCACACTCATCTAAGTAACATTTCGACAACTTTGTGCTGCTCATCCACATCTCATGGCTTGAGGTTCACTCTTGATCACTGCACCTCCCAAAACATTGCAAAAGATTTCAGTAGCAAAATTCCTCTTTTTTGCAGTTCAGTGAGTCATCTAATGAAATGCAGCAAGTCTCACACTGAAGAGGATATATACATACCCAAAACGGATTCCCTCAGTTCCCTAAGGTGGAGAAGTGCTGTGCATGATGGGAACCATCAATGTTGAGTTGGCTGTCTCTCTGATAAAGTTGAAACTATTGATAGTATTATTCTCATTCATAATTCTTCTTGTTCCACCTTTCATAATCAAACCCTCTCACTTCTAATTTATGAGCTGTTTATTGTATAAGATGTACCTTTTAATTTCTTCCCCTCCTCACAGCTTGAGTTACCCACACGGCTTTGTTCTTTGAAATAAGGACTGGAGAAATTGAGGAAGAGCACCATCACCCCATTTTGCATACAGACACTGGCTCACTTACTGAGCCACTGATTAATTTAAAGGATGGCAAAGGCATCCAAAACAAGTGGGCAAGGATGATATAGCCGAAGGCTCACTCAGAGGACTCATCCAGACTTGTGGATCCAGCCACGAAGCAGCATCGTGTGGCTGATGCCGCAGCTTGCATAACACCACAGTTAGTTGGAAACCAGTCTTAGTGGTTCCACAGTGGCAGATCATACTGCCATTGTGCAAGGTGAAACCATCTATATGTCCAGTGGAGCATAGAAGCCCTCCCAAGCTCCAGCGCTGTTGTTCTTGGTTGTCAGCCTATCAGCCTGGAGTGCTGCTATCGTGTCAAAATGGTGTCTTTCTTGGGCTGGAACTTGATGCCACCTGTATTATTGAGTGAAAGCCAACAGCCTGTCACTGCAACTATACGTATTGCTTAAGAGTACGAGCATGCACAAAGTCACATAGAAAACTGTCAATAAGAGGAAATTCAGAGAAGATTAGTTGACCTTTGTGTGGAATATAGCTCAAGATTAAAAATTTAAGATTGATTAATGTCATTTCCATGACATTAGGGTAAAGGAGAATGAGATAATTACAGTAGTCCCTCAGTATCCGCGGGGGATTGGTTCCAGGAACCCCCGCAGATACCAAAATCCACGGATGCTCACGCCCCTTATATAAGATGGCGTAGTATTTGCATTTAACCTATGCACATCCTCCTGTTTACTTTAAATCATATCTAGAATACTTATAATGCCTAATACAATGTAAATGCTATGTAAATACATAGTTGTTGTACTGTATTACTTACGGCCCACTTCGGCAAGCGACTTGCCACTTTTCAAAAGATCTAAGATTTCTACTTTCTCGGCGAGAGATAGCACTTAACGCTTCCTCTTAATTGCTTATTAGGAGCCATTTTTTTAACAGAAACAAAAGGTGCACACAACACAAGTGGTGAACGAACTAGACGCGAAGCGAAGAATGCTCAAACAAGAAATGCTGTCGAGTGACTTACGGAAATTTTTTTCGAATGCAGCATTTTCCATCAGCAGTTGGTTGAATCTGCGGATGTGGAACCCGCGGATATGGAAGGCCGACTGTACTCCGGATTTGATGCAGCACAAATAAAAACCCAATAAGATAAAGAACACAATAATAATAAAACTACAATACATATAAATACACAACATAGCTTAAAGGTATAGATTGATTGTATGTCCATAAAGTGACTCTAGGCACAGGAGTGACTGTCAGGAAATGATAAAGGAGTGGTGGTGGGGGGATGTGGAGGGGTGGGTTAGTGGGTGGAGGTGTGGATCAGTCTTATTGCTTGGGGAAAGTAACTGTTTTTGAGTCTAGTGGCCCTGGCATGGATGCTATGTAGCCTCCTTCCTGATGGGAGTGGGACAAATAGTCCATGAGTGGAGTGGGTGGGATCCTTTGTGATGTTACTGGCCCTTATTCAGGACCTTTCTGTATATCTGTCCTTGATAGCAGGTAGGCTGGAACCGGAGATGCACTGGGCAGATTTGACTGTCTGTTGAAGAGCCTTCCTGCCCACCCGCATTGCAGTTATGGTGCCGTGTTGTGATGCAGCTTGTTAGGATGCTCTCTACTACACTTCTGTAGAATGACCTGAGTATAGATGTGCAAAGTCCAGCTCTCTTCAACCTCCGCAGAAAGTAGAGGTGTTGGTGAACTTCCCTAATTGTGTGGGATGTGCTCAGGGACCATAAAAGATCGTGCAAGATCTGCACTCCCTGCAGTTTGAAACTGCTCGCAATTTCCACTGCTGTCCTACCAATATAAAGAGAGGTGTGAGCAGTGGAGTTCTCCTGAAGTCAATTTCCATCTCCTTTGTCTTGTTAATATTGAGGAAGAGGTTATTTGCCTAGCACCAGGCCTTGAGCTCTTCCAATTCCTCTCATTGTTGTTGGTCATGAGCCCCACCACTGTCGAGTCATCGACAAACTTGACGGTGTGATTACTCGAGCGTTCAATCATGTGTGAGCAGACTGCTCAGCACACAGCCCTGGGTGCACCCATGTCGAGGGTGATGGGGAGGGAGGAGTGGTTGTGCATCTTGACCATCTGAGGTCTGTTCGCTAGGAAGTCCAACACCCAGTTGCACAGTGGTGTATTTAGGCCGAGGAGTAAAAGCTACTTCACCAAGGTCTAAGGGACAATCATGCTGAACGTCGAACTGAAATCCGGAAACAGCATTCTGACATAAGTGTTCCTGTTTTCAAGGTGTGTCACACCAGGTGCCTTGGCATCCGTCCTAGTGTGGTTCTGTCGGTAAGCATATTGGGGAGTGTCCAATGTGGCAGGATCGGAGCTTTTGCTATGTACCGGCCATTCAAAGCACCTCATGACGATTGGCATCAGCACCACTGGGTGGACGCCATTTAGATCTGAAGGAGTATAAGTCTTTGGTACAGGGATGATGGTGGCTGATTTGAAACATGTGGGGACAGCATACTGGATGAGTGATGTGTTGAAGATGTCCGTGAACTTGCTAGAGAGCTGGTGTGCATAATCATTGAGTACCTGGCCTGGGATGTTGTCTGGCCTGGCCACCTTATGAGGTTAACTCTCTGTAAATGTCTGTTGCTATTACAGACATTGGTTGTTCCTCTATTGGTGTGGTGGGGGGAGGGGAGGGTGGAAATAGCTTTCTTGGCCCGCTGCCGTTGTTTTGCATGTCTCAATGCTATCTGTCAAATATAAATTAATTTCTTTTGGAATGTATACTTTGTCGAAAATATCATTATGGCATTGTACGATGCAGACAAAGTGATGATCAGAGGGAAGGTTATTACTGTGGTAGAGCAGGAAATTAGGATTATGCTCATGGGTAATCAGGTATATGAGATTTTCACAGATAATCTGGCAGTGAAGGGTTATCTATGTTGCTACCAATATTCCTCTTTCTCCTCCATATTTTCCTCCTCCTCCCTATGCTCCCCATACTACATGCTATACATTTGATAGCAATGATTGCAAGATGACAAGATTGTTTGTCGGTATCTTTCAATTTGCAATAGACAATACCTTTCACCAGTAAAGCTACATTCTATTAAGCTGCTTCAGAGCACAACAGGCAGGGCAACATGCTGCTATGCATTAGGTCACATGTGTCTTTTATTGTATGTACAGTATATCGTGCACATTTGTATGGGTTGCACAGAAGAGACAAGGGCCAGATTGTCAGCTTTTGTCTGACTTTGTCAGACATACTTCGCAATTAATATTCAGAAAAATAAGAAACAACTTAAAACATAGAGCAGGAATAGGCAAATCAATCCATTGAGCTAGCTCTGTCCTTCAGTAAGATCGTGGCTGATATTTTTACCTCAGCATTAATTCTAACTACTCTCATTTTATTCTTCTTTCAAATTCTACCACCTATCTACTCATTAAGGGCAAATTGAAATGGCCAGTCAAACTACTAATCTCCACGTCTTTGGGAAACTGGAGCACCTGGAGAGAACCCACATGGTCAGAGGGTGGAATTAAAAACTCCCAGCGGATAATGCTGGAGGTCAGGATTGTCCCTGGGTCACTAACACTGTAATTCAGCTGCTAAACGGCTGTGCTACTCTGGTGCTCTTTCCTTTTCAAAACAGTTGCATTTACTGTCTTGTCTTTGAGCTGTTTCACTGCGTTTTACAGCCAGCTTGTTGTTAATGTGGTGCTTTATAGGCAAATATACACATGCTTGGGGAAATAGACTGACATTAAATAAAGATATTGCTGCCTGGATTCCAATCACTAACCTGCATGGTTTACAGATAATGATCACAATCTATTTGGATGTGAAGGGTATGAAATCACTTTTAGTTCCAGAAGAGTGCAGAGCTGCGTAGATACTCTCTGAGCAACATGCAAACTGTCAATGGCATCTTACATAATGAATCCAATCTGGAAAATCCCTTGTGTCACACTACTGGATGGTTCCTGGCAAGAGAAAATTAAACGTTAGTTGAAACAAGAGCATCAGTATTCCTCCTTATGCAACAATGGAATGCAGGTATCTTCAGCTCTGACCTGGAAGGAACTAGTAGCATTAAAGTTCATTGTTTGATTATGTAGAGACACAATGTGTCATGGTTTCCAAGGGGAATTACATTAATGTCACCTGTCTCCCTATTTCCGGTCAATTGTTTTGTATGAAGTCTTAATGTTAACACCTAGCACATTGCTACCTTGGAACTTTGCTATTTGAAACAACAGTAAGAAGCATCATAGGATCATAGCATCATCTGGCTACTTCTAAATAGCTGTATGACGCTAAAAGGGGACATGTATAGCATTAATGTACAAACGCACAGCACTGGCAACAAATTAGCGTAATCTGCTGTCTGATATCACTGTCAATAGTTGTGCATAATTTATGCACATATTGACTGTGACCACAGCAACATTTTAATCAATGCATTTAGCTCAGATCTCAAATAATTAATGTATTAAGATATTCTCCCCCTATTTTCATGTAAAGATTCCAGCTTCTATCCAATTCACGCCCTGTTCTTCTGAATTGAGGAGCACTTCCACTGTACCAGTGCTGAAGGTGAAACTCTATTGTTCCTTCTCACTTAATCCATAGCAGTGGTATATATATAACTGCTGGGAAGCTTTTTCTCTACATCTCCGCAATACCCATCCTCTCAGTTATCCTCTTTTTGAGCATGTCCGGGGTTTGAGGAATCAGAAACACCTTGTCAGCTTGTCAGCCCAGCTGTGAGGTCCTTTCTATCTGCTGGCCACATCCCCCTTGGTTGAGTTTCTAATTTTTGAAATGTAATTCATCCAAGGTCTCGCTGGAGGAAGCACATATTTTTACACTTTTGTGTGTGGGGTGAGGGCGGAGCTGAGGTAGGAGATCTTGTGTTATGTGGGTTGGAAGCAGTACAGTTTCTGTATGGGTGCATGTTTGTCTGAATAAGTGTCAGGTGTGGCCTATGGTTCACTTTGTCACAACTAAGAAGGTCATAAAACTTGAAACACGGTTCTACAGTTTGCGGTTCAAAGTTCAAAGATCAAAGCTCAACGTTCAAAGTATGTCAATTATTGAAGTACTTACATGTCACTATATGCTACCTTAAGATTCGTTTTCTTGCTTGTACTTACAGGGGGAATAAAGATAAACAATAGAACTTATTAAAAATATGCATAACATGACTGATAAACATCCAATGTGCAAGAGAAGACAAATTGTGCAAATAATAAATAAAAGAAAGTAAATATATAATAATGAGAATGTGAGTTGTAGAGTCCTTGAAAGTTAGTCAGTTCAGTACTCAGGTGAGTGAAACTCTCCGCACTGGTTCAGGAGCCTGCTGGTTGTGGATAGTAACTGTTTCTGAATCAGGTTTGTGGGACTTAAAGGCTTCTGTACCTCCGACCCAATGATAGTAGTGAGGAGAGAGCATGGCAGGATGGTGGGGGTCCCTGATTTGGATGCCTCTTTCCTTCTGGATGTGCTTAATGACAGGGAGGGCTTTGCCTGTGATGGAGTGGGCTGTTTCCACGATATTTTGTAGACTTTTCTGTTCTTGGGCATCGGTGTTTCCATACCAGGCTGTGATGCAACCAGTCAGGATCCTCTCCAATGTGCGCTGATACAAGTTTGTCATAGTTTTAAGTGATATGCTGGATCTATGTAGACTTCTAAGAAAGTAGTGGCTCCTTTGAAATGACACTTACGTGCTGGTCCCAAGAAGCTTGAAACTACTGACCCTCTCTATCTCTGATACACTAGAAAAGACTGACTCATGGATCTGTGGCCTTTTCCTTCCCGTAGGCAATAATCAGCTCTTTCATTTTGCTGACGTTGAGTAAAAGGTGGTTGTTTTGGCATCATTCAACCAGATTTTCAAACTCCTTTCCTTTATGCCAATTCATCACCACTTTTGATTTGACCACAACAGTGGAGTGGTCAGCAAAGTTAAATATGGCATTGGAGCTGTACTTAGCCCCACAGTCATAAGTATAAAGCGAGAAAAGCAGAGGGCTCAGCACACAACCTTGTGAAGCACCAGTGCTGAGGGTGATTGTGGAGGAGATGCTTTTGCCAATCAGTACTAACTGTAACCTGGAAGTGAGGAATTTGAGGATCCAGTTGCACAAGTAGATATTGAGGCCCAGGTCTTAAAGCCTAGTGATTATTTTTGAGGGAATTATAGTGTTGAATGCTAAGCTGTAGTCAATGAAACACATTTGAAGTATGCATCTTCATTGTCCAGATGTTCCAGAGCTGATCGAAATGCTAATGGAATGGCACCTGCTGTTGACCTGTTATGGTGGTAGGCAAAATGGAGCTGAACCAAGTCACTCCTCAACCAAGAGTTGATATGCATCATTACCAACCTCTCAAAGAACTTCATCTCAGTGGCTGAAAGTGCTACTGGATAATAGTCATTGAGGCACTGGCATGATTGAAGCCTGTTTGAAGCAGGTGGGTATCTCAAACTGTTCAGACAAGAGGTTGAAATGTCATTAGACACTTTAGCACGTCTTCATTACTTGGCCAGGTGCACTGTCTGGGCCAAGTGCTTTTCGTGGGTTAACCTCCTAAAGGAGGCTCTCACGTCGGTCTCAGAGACTGAAATCGCAGGGTTGTCAGGGGCCGTGGGGTTTTGTAAACATGCCTCCAATTACTGTTGGTCAATCCAAGCATAAGAGGCATTGAGCTCATCTGGGAGTGAAGCCTTGTTGTCATTTATGTTCACTTTGTAGGAGGTGATGGTATTCAGGTCTTGTCACAGCTGCTGAGCACCCTCCTGTGTTCCAGTCTGGTCTGGAATTGCCACTCTGCAGGTGAGATGGCTTTCGGGAGGTCATGCTGTATTTTCCTGGATCGCCAATCCTAAACACCCAGAGCTTCTGGTGTGGGGAAGACTCTGAATGATTTTGTGAGTATCCACGTGTCCACGAGAGTCTTTACAAAGTCTATAATAACAGTGATGAATTAATTCAAGCCCTCTGATGAGCCCTTAAACATGGCTTAGCCCACTGACTCAAAGCAAACCTGTAGGTGCTCCTCTACGTCCCATGACTTTACTCCTGTGCCTTGCTCTTTAACCTCTGTCTAAATGCAGGTATCCAGGGAGGGATAGGACCTCTGGTGGTGGCCTTGTCATTTTTCACCCAAGGGCAGCTCATCCTCCATTGGTCCCCACCTGTCGCTTGGCTCTCACCAGTGGCTCCAAGTAACTGTTTGCCTTCTTCAGGCAGGCTAAACCAGGTGAGGGTAGCCAGGAACCTCCAACCCTGGTGAGATAGGGATATGCCTACCCCAGCACACAAAGCCTTTTCCGGCGGACTGGGCAGATGAGATCAACTGTGAGATCCAACAGCCAAGGAGGTGGTGCTGCAACACTTTGTGGAGAGCAAAGGATATGATAAGGCACAGGAAGTGTCATGGCTATCTATTGCAACCAAGGAAGTCTCTAGTCATGACAATTTTTCGTGCCATTGGACCAAGATTCTTGAGGCTGTGAGAGTGGAACTGCCCCTTTTCACTATACCTGTAATGCCTTTTTCACTAAAAAATTCCTCCCGCACATATTATCATCAGAAATAACAGACGACCAACATGTATGCAGGTAAGAGGAGTTGAGCCAGGTTCTCACTTCTGGCCTGCACCACTCCAGCCACCAACTACCAGGTCTTCTAATGATGGCTTTGGTAGTCTTTCAACAACTTGGCCCCTGATGTACTGGGTATCCACCTCAGCCACTACCTCCTGCACCAGGACTTCTATATAACATTGGGTAACTGTAGGAGAACCTCTTCCTCAACTTTGCAGCCTTTGCATGCATTTCAAATGCTAAGGTCAGACAGCATCTCTGAAGAGAGAAAAAATATTTTTTGCAAATCATTGATCTTCAATGTTAATCCTGTTTCCTTCTCCACAACAGGCAGACACTTTGAAGAGTTTAACAGAGCGTGAAGCCCCATGTAGACACTGTTGTAATGTGGGAAACCTAAAGACGAATTTGTTCGGACAGCAGTATAAGCCAATGACCAAAAATTGTAGTATTTAATAATTTTTGCTCAAGTAGATAAATATTGGCTTGTAAAGTGAGGTAAAATCTCTTTCTGTTCTTCGGAATTGTGTCATAGAAACATCTACAGTATGTTCAGCTAGAAAGTCAGACAGTGGCTTCACTTATTGTCTCATTGCACTCCCTTGGTACTGTGGTAATGAGTCAAACCAGGAAATTTGTTTTCAAGAGCTATAATTCCCAAGCTCAGGGTGTTGCTCATTCAGGGTAAGGAGTCAGGGTAGGGTGTGAAGGGAATGAGCCTGATGAATAGTTCAGGTTTGTAAACTAGATAGAGATACTTTATTTTCAACTTTATTAGAGGGCTCTAGAAAAGTATGGCATAGAAACAGGCTATTTGGCCCATCTAATCCATGCTGAAACAAATTAAACTGCCTTCTCCCATCAACCTACACCAGGAACATAGCCCTCCAAACCTCTACTGTCAATATACCTATCCAAACTTCTCTTAAACGTTGAAATCAAGCTTGAATGTATCACTTGTGCTGGCAGCTCATTCCACACTCTCATGACCCTCTGAATGAAATTCCCCTTAAACTTCTCTCCTTTCATCTTTATCCCATGACCTCTGGTTGTAGTCCCACCCAACCTCAGTGGAAAAAAGCCTGTTTGCATTTACCCTACATATACCCCTCATAATTTTGTGCTCCTCTCGCAAATCTCCTCTCAATCTTATACATTCTAAAGAATACAGTCTTAACCCGTTCAATCTTTCCTTATAACTCAGTGCTCCAGACCCAGCAACATCCTTGTAAATTTTCTCTGTACTTTTTCAACCTTGTTTACATCTTTCCTGTAGGTAGGTGACTGATGCTACACACAACTCTCCATTTTGTTTATATTCCTATGTGCGCAGTATATGGAATAAGGTAGATGAACTTGCAGCATAGTTGCAGATTGGCAGGTATGATGTTGTCAGCATCATAGAATCATGGTTGAATGAAGATTATAGTTGGGAGCTTAACGTCCAAGGATTCACATTGTACTGAAGGAATAGGCAGGAAAGCAGAGGGGTTGGAATTGCTCTGTTGGTAAAAAATGAAATCAAATCATTGGAAAGAGGTGACATAAGGTCAGAAGGTGTTAAATCATTGGAGAGCTAAGGAACTGCAAGGGTAAGAAGAACTCCCTAATGACCCCAAACAGTAGTAAGGATGTGGCCTACAAATTACAATGGGAAATAGAAAACCGCATGCCAAAAGGGCAATGTTACAGTAGTCACAGAGACTTCAATATGCAGGTAGATTGGGAAAATAAGGTTGGTGCTGGATTCCAGGAGGGGGAATTTCTAGAGTGCCTACAAGGATGTTTTTTTAGAGCAGCTCATGGTTGAGCTCACTAGGGGATCAGCTATTCTGGACTGGGTGTTGTGTATTGACCCAGAATTGATTAGAGAGGTTAAGGTAAAAGAACCCTGAGGGGCAAAATGATTATAGTATGATCAAATTCACCGTGAAATTTGAGAAGGAGAAGCTGAAGTCCGATGTCTCAGTATCACAGTGGGGTAAAGGGGATTACAGAGGCATGAGAGAGGAGTTGGCCAGAACTGATTGGAAAAGAACACTGGCAGGGATGACGGCAGAGCAGCAATGACTGGAATTTCTGAAAACAATTCAGATGGCATAGGATATATACATCCCAAAAAGGAAGAAGCATTCTAAAGAAAAGATGACACAACCGTGGCTAGCAAGAGAAGTCAAAGCCAACATAATAGCCAAAGAGAGGTCATGTTTATATAGCAAAAATTAGTGGGAAGTTAGAGGACTGGGAAGTAAAAAACAACAGAAGGCAACTAAGAAAGTCTTTAAGAAGGTAAAGATGGAATACAATAGTGAGCTAACCAATAATATTAAAGAGGATAACTAAAGTTTCTTCAGATACATAAAGAGTAAAAGAGAGGCAAGAGTGGACATTGGACCACTTGAAAAATGATGCTGAAGGGGTGGTAATGGGCGTGGGGGGAACAAACTGAATAAGTATTTAGCATCAGTTTTCACTGTGGAAGAAACTAGCAGTATGGAGGAAGTTCCAGGTGTCAGGAGTCATGAAGTGTGTAAAGTTACCATAATTAGAGAGAAGGTTCTTGAGAAACTGAAAGGTCTGAACATAGATAAGTCACCTGGAACAGATGGTGTACACCCCAGGGTTCTGAAAGAGGTGCCTGAAGAGATTGTGGAGGCAATAGTAATGATCTTTCATGACTCACCGGATTCTGGAGTGGCTCCAGAAGATTGGAAAATTGCAAATGTCACTCCACTCTACAAGAAGGAAGGGAAGCAGAAGAAATGAAATTTTTGGCCAATTAGCCTGATCTCAGTGGTTGAGAAGATGTTGGAATCGATTATTAAGGATGAGGTGTCAGGGTACTTGGAGGCACATGATATAATAGGCTATAGTCAGCATGGTTTCCTCAAGGATAAATCTTGCCTGAAAAGTCTGTTGGAATCCTTAAAGAAATAACAAGCAGGATAGATAGAAAAAGGAGAATTCCTTGATGTTGTGTACCTGGATTTTCAGAAGGTCTTTGACAAGGTTCCACACATGAGGCTGCTAAACAAGCTATGAGCCCATGGTATTATATGAGTTTCTAGCATGGATAAAGCAGTGGCTGATTGGCAGGAGACAAAGAGTGGGAATAAAGGGAGCCTTTTCTACTTGACTGCCAGTGGTGCTCCACAGGGATCTGTATTGGGACTGATTTTTTAAATGTTATACGTCAATGATTTGGATGATGGAATTGATGGCCTTGTTGCAAAGTTTGCAGACAGTATCAAGAAAGGTGGAGAGGTAGGTAGTTTTGAGGAAATAGTGAAGCTACAGAAGGACTTAGGAGAATGAGCAAAGAAATTGCAGATGGAATGCAGCTTTGGGAAGTGTATGGTCGTGCACTTTGGTAGAAGAAATGAAAGGGTTGACTATTTCCTAAATGGAGAGAAAATACTAAAAACCGAGGCACAGTGGGATTTGGGAGTCCTAGTGCAAGATTCACTAAAGGCTAATTAGAAGGTTGAGTCTGTGTTGAGGATGGCACATCTGATGTTAGCATTCATTTCAAGAGGACTAGAATATAAAAGCAAGGATGTAATGTTGAGACTTTATAAAGCTCTGGTGAGGCTTCACTTGGAGTATTGTGAGCAGTTTCAGGTCCTTTATCTTAGAAAGGATGTGCTGAAACTGGAGAGAGTTCAAATGAGGTTCATGAAAATGATTCCAGGATAAAATGGCTTGTCTTATGAAGAGCGATTGATGGCTCTGGCCCTGTATTCACTAGAATTCAGAAGAATGAGTGGTGACTTCATTGAATGGTGAGTGTGAATTTGGAGAGGATGTTTCCTATGGTGGGAGAGTCTAAGAACAGAGGTCACAACCTCAGAATAGAGGGGCGTCCTTTTAGAACGGCAATGAGGAGGAATTTCTTTAGTCAGAGAGCGGTGAATCTGTGGAATTCTTTGCTATGTCTTTATGTATATTTAAGGCAGAGGTTGATAGATTCTTGATTGGTCAGAGCATGAAGGGATACGGGGAGAAGGCAGGAGACTAGGGCTGAGAGGAAAATTGGATCAGCCATGATAAAATGGTGGAGCAGTTGGCCAAATGGCCTAATTCTGCTCCTATATCTTACGGTCTTATGGTCAAACTAGGCCTCATCAATGTCTTATACAACTCCAGCATAACATCCTATCTCCTATTATATTGATTTATGAAGGCCAATGTGCAAGAGCCTTCTTTACGACCCTATCTGCCTGTGACAGCAGTTCCAATGAATTATGGACCTGTATTCCCAGATCCCTTTGTTCTACCACGCTCCTCAGTGCCCTACTGTTCACTGTGCAAGTCCTATCCCGGCTGGTCCTTCCAAAGTACAAAACCTCGCACTTATCTGCATGAAATTCTATCAGCCATTTGTCCAGCCGACGCAGATCCCCCTGCAAGCTGTGTCACTGTCCATGACACCCCGAATCTTGGTGTCATCCACAAGTTTTCTGATCCAGTTAATCACCTTATCACCTAGCTCATTGATACAGATGGCAAATAAAGGACCTAGCAGTGACCCCAGTCACAGGTCTCCAAGCAACCCTCTGCGGCCCCTCTCTAAGTACTCCCACAATGTCTAATTCAATTTACTACCTCATCCGGAATGCCAAGCGACTGAACCTTCTTGATCAGCCTCCCATGCGGCATCTTGATATGGATGTCTGTATACTCGGGATAGTAAACACACAGAACATATTAAGACAGAGGTAACCAAAGTGAGCTTAAGTCACAGTACAGATTTTTTCTGAGTGGGGATGTTGCCCATAGGAACTGCTTGGGTTCCCTTTGGACTTGCGGTTACCCGGGGACCAGATCTGTGAAGCTGAACCAGCCAAGTGAGAGCAGCCTGGACCTGGGTAAGGCAGCGCACTGCATTTGGGCCTTGGATGAGGCTATTGGGTTACGTGGGCTAGCACAAGTAAGATGGATTGAATGGACTCTTTGCCTGTTGTAGAATTGTTTGGCGAGAAATGTTCTTTGTCTAAAGGTCTGAAAATGGAGTGGCTGAAGGGGTTTCCTGCTTACCTTGAAAGATACTGGGAATGACCTGACAAAGGCACCTAGACCAAAATCATTTAGAATACTGCAAGGTGCACAAATATCTGAGTCACTGATGTGGGGGATAAGTTTTGATGCGTCAGATGACATTTTTTTTCTTACATCTGACTTTTTCAGTTAGCCAATGTCAATTCACAGGTTTGACTCACTGGAAACAGCTCTATGACGGAGTACAGGCTTGTGGTCCATGTCTGACCCCTAGTGGTGTAAGAAGCATTACAACATTACTGAGGGTAATTTTAATTGTGGTCAATGGAGTAAAGCTGGGATAAATCTTTGACCTGATTTTCCAAATCAATAATGCCAATGAACAAGTTTATACAAATATATATCCAGTATTACTTTAAAAAAAATTTTTTTATCCCTTGATAGATTTCAAAGTTGAACAAAACCTGATTATTTCAAATATGAAACAACCTTGCACTCAGAGCAAATAATTGTGAACTTCAGAAAGGGTAGGATGAAGGGATACACATCAGTCCTCAAAGAGGGATCAGGACAGGAAAGAGTGAACATTTTCAAGTTCCTATCTCTGAGGATCTATCCTGGGCCCAATATATTGATGTAGCTACAAAGAAGGGACAAAAGTGGTTATATCAGACAGGATGAAGAGATCATTACTCCCCAACGCCTTTCGGCTCTACAATTCAACCACCAGGGGCAAGACATGTTAAGTGCCGGGGTTAGGACTGAGCTTAAGTTACCACTCAATGCACTTTAGTAAACTATTTAAGAACTTTTTAAAAGCTATTTATTAATGCTTTTTGGGAGGGTGATTTTAGATGCATATCATATTTATACTGAGTTAAATACTGTATGTAATTAGTTTTGCTACAATAAGTGTATGGGACACTGGAAAAATGTTGAATTTCCCCTTGGGGATGAATAAAGTATCTATCTATCTATCTATCTATCTATATTTCATTAGGAGTTTGAGATTTGGTATGTCACCAAAGACACTCGCAAATTTACACAGATGTAGCATGGAGAGCATTCCAGTTGCCTGCATCACCCATCTGGTAGGGGGGTGGGGTGCTACTGCACAGGATCGAATAAGCTGCAGAGAGTTTTAAACTTAATTAGCTCCATCATGGGCGCTGGCCTCCATACTATCTAGGACTGCTTCAAGGAGTGATGCTTTGAAAAGGTGGTATCCATCATTAAGGACCCTCATCACCTAGGGCACGCCTTGTTCTCATTGCTACCATCAGGTAGGAGGTACAGAAGCCTGAAGACACACACTCAATGATTCAAGAACAGCTTCTTCCCCTCTGCCATCCGATTTCTGAATGAACGTTGAACTCCTGAGCACTATTTTTATTTTTGCACTGCTTACCTAATTTAACTATTTGGTGTGTGTATAGGCACATGGCACAGTAAACAGGAGCAGGAGTAGTCTAATCAGTCTCTGAGGTGCACCCCACCATTCAATATGATCATGGATGCTCTGAGCCAGGCCTAATCTACTCTCCCATTGCATTCAATTCCTCAATCTTACAAAATCATATCTATCTCTTCCTTAAATAACTTCAATGGTTGGCATCCACAATTCTCCAGAGTAGAGAATTCTACTGTTCATCTTAAAAGTTCCTTCATTTGGATCAACACATTGCTTTTAAGCTTTACCCTTTGTTGAATTTTGAACATTATAACTTCCCACACCATTAGATGAATTATTTAGTTGAAGGGCAATAAGGGATAGACAATAAATCCTGGACATGCCAATAACGTCCACATTCCAAGAATAAATAAAACAATACAGATTGTGGAGGTATGGAATGGAAAATCAAGAGAGTTGCATAATAGAACGTTAATCAATACCTAGCTCAACTATTGTAACATGGATTACAGGAATTGAGTCAAAAACTTGAACTCAAAATAAAATTACTGGACGTGTGAAAGTGATGAGGTGCTTCTGTAATGTTGAGCTATTGGAGAAGCTTGGGTTGTTCTTCTTTTGAGTAATAATGGCTAAGGATGCCCCTATGTCGGCTACCCCACCGTGTGTTATACGGCCAGCTACATCACAGTTGACGCTCAGCTGGAGGGCCGAAGAAATGCTATAAGGATCAGATGAAGAATGTTTTAAGGAAGTGCAAGATCAGACCTGAGGACCTGGAGGATGTTGCGACTCTTGGCGACAGCTGTGTAGTGATGGGGTTTGTAGTCTGGAGATGGAAAGAACAACCAGAAGACAGCAGAAGAGCCAGGAGAAATGCAGCCACTGTTGCCATCACTACCACCACTACCACATATACATGTCCCACCTGCAATAGAATTTGTGGGTCCAGGATAGGACTGTACAGTCATCAAAGATCTCACCGTTGAAGGAGTGGGCGTTGTCATCGGATTCCAATGGACAACCGAAGGAGAAGAAGAAGAAGAAGGAGAATGGCTAAGCAGAGATTCAGTAGGGGTGCTCAAATTAATCAAGGGTTTTGAGTTTCCATCTGCAAAAGGGTAACCAGGATACTTAGATTTAAAACGAACACTACTACAGACACCAGAAATGAAGTGAGAGGGAAGTTTTTAACCAGTGAATTGTTATACTCTAGAAGGTACTGCCTGATGTGGGTGTAAACAGCTTCAACAACAGCTTTTAAAAATAAACTGGTTAAGTCCTTGGTTAAAACTTTACAGAGCAATGGGCAAAGGTTGGGGTATTGAAATAAACTGAATAGCTTTTCCAACGAGCCAGTACATGGCTGGAGTGGCATGCTCCAGTGACCCATCATTCTACAGGAATGCTGGTAGATGCTGCTAAAACAGCCCGAGATATGTCATCTACTGCATCCCCCCCCTCCCCCTGTTTCTCTTGATCTCATGGAAGAATGCAGTTCCCCTTTAGTTATTGACACATGGATAAATCTTTTGCTTCCTGCCTTTAAATTGGCAGAAAGCTTCCGCCTCCCCAGAGATTTCCTCTGCTGCTTCTTAATGGGATGGCAGTATTCAAATCACTGAAAATCAGTAAATGGGCATAAAATGTAATCAAATGGGCCAATGGAAGTTACTAATTCACCGAGTTCAGGTTACGCAGATTTGGCTTGTACTTGTTGAATGGAGAGGAGTGCCATGATCTGACAGATGAATAAATTCAATAGGAGTGGGTGGAAATGGAAAATAAAACATTTTCCCGGGGGGGGGGGGGGTGTCTGGAGTCATACAGCATGGAAACATGTCCTTCAACGCAACAAGTCTATTCTGGCCATCAAGAACCTACCTACACAAATTCCATGTTTAAAGTCTTGTTTTTATTTTCATTCCCTAACTCCCCTCACCTACACACCAGGGCAACTTAGAGAAACCAATTAATCTACCAACCCAAACAACTTTGGGATTTGGGAAGAAACCAGAGCACCCGAGAGAATCTCAAGCAGTCTCATAGAGAGCATGCAAACCCCACACGGAAAGCACCAAAAGTCAGATTCAAACCCATGTTACTGGAACAGTGAGGCATTGGATCTCTTAGCTGTACCATTACACCATTGAGAAAGGCACTGCAATCTTAAATTTAAAACATACTTTTCTCCCCCAAAAAAGTTAAATCTGTTGACTCAGCTAAGTTTTACAAGCCAGTTAAAGTCAGTTAAAGGTGTTGTGAAAGGTGATCCAGATCAAACCAATTAAATGCCAGGCCAGACCTGGAAGACTGAATGCTTGATTCTGTCCCTATGTCTCAGGTGACCTGAAAAATTAGATGGGTCCCTTGCGACCTCCTGTGATGTTGATATCACACTTATGTTGTGAGTGTTGATGAACTGGCATAGTTTGAACTATGCAGTCAAGTTTATTGTCATTTAACTACGAGGGGTGATTGATAAGTTTGTGGCCTCCGGTAGAAGGAGTCAATTTTAGAAAACCTAGCACATTTACTTTTCAACATAGTCCCCTCCTACATTTACACACTTAGTCCAGCGGTCATGGAGCATACGGATCTTGGACCTCCAGAAAGTGTCCACAGCAGGGGTGATTGATAAGTTTGTGGCCTAAGGTAGAAGGAGATGAGTTATACAGCTCTCGTTACATGCACATGCAGTTCAACTCTTTGAGTGATGATGCAGAAAGTTTGAAGTTAATAACTCATCTCTTTCTACCTTAGGCCACGAACTTATCAATCACCCAGATGTTATTAACTTAAAGCTTTCTACATAATCACTCAAAGAGTTGAACTGCATGTGCATGCAATGAGAACTGTATAACTCAACTCCTTCTACCTTAGGCCACAAACTTATCAATCACCCCTCGTATATAAACGTATACCACCAAACAAGACAATGTTTCTCTGGACCAGGGTGCAAAGCATAATAGTACACACAATACACAGATAACATACAAAAGCTTAGGAAAGTGAGGATTAAATCTACAATTAAATTATGCATAGATAAATAAAGTGCAGAAATTAAATATTTATAGGGTAAATTACCTGGTGGCACTTCAAATATGATGCGGCAGGGAGTTCAGAAACCTAACGGCCTGAGGGAAGAAGCTGTTGCCCATCCTGACCGTTCTTGTCTTTATTCATCGGAGTTTCCTGCCTGATGGTAGAAAGTCAAGGAGGATGCTGGATGGATGAATGGGATCATTGTCCTTACACATCTGGAGAAGGATGCTTATGTGAGAATGCTGTTCTTGGACTACAGTTCAGCATTTAAACCATAAATCCCTCCAGGCTCATCAAGAAGCTCAGAGATCTTGGCCTTCACCCTGACTTGTGTTGCTGCATCCTGGACTTCCTGTCAAATCGCTGGCAGGTGGTAAGAGTGAGCTCTCTCACCTCTGCCCCTCTGTCCCTCAACACAGGTGCCCCTCAGGACTGTGTACTAAACCCTATCCTTTAATCTTTGTAGACCCATGACTGTGTTGTCATCCACAGCTCCAATCTGCTAATTAAATTTGCTGACAACACTGCACTGATTGGCCTAATCTCAAATAATAATGAGGCAGCCTACAGAGAAGAAGTCATCACCCTGACACAGTGGTGTCAAGAAAACAACCTCTCCCTCTATGTTACAAAAATAAAGAAGCTGGTTGTGGACTACAGGCAGAATAGAGACAGGCTAAAAATCAGTGGATCTGGGGTTGAGATGCAGCTTTAGGTTCCTCGGCATACACATCACTGAAGATCTCATATGGTTTGTTAATACCGGTCATGTGGTGAAAAAGACACGACAGCACCTCTTTCACCTCAGATGGTTGAAGAAGTTTGGTATGGGCCCCCAGATCCTAAGAACTTTCTACAGGAGCACAATTGAGAGCATCCTGATTGGCTGCATCACTGCCTGGTATGGGAACTGTACTTCCCTCAATTGCAGGACTCTGCAGAGAGTGGTGTGGACAGCCCAGCGCATCTGTAGTTGTGAACTCCCCACTATTCAGGACATTTACAAAGACAGGTGTGTAAAAAGGGCCTGAAGGATCATTGGGTACTCCAGTCACCCCAACCACAAACTGTTCCAGCTGCTACCATCTGGGAAACGGTACCACAGCATAAAAGCCAGGACCTGCAGGCTCTGGGACAGCTTCTTCCACCAGGCCATCAGACTGATTAACTCATGTTGATACTATTGTATTTCAGTTATATGGACTATCCTCTTGTACATAATATTTATTATAAATTACTATAAATTGCACATTGCTCATTTAGACAAAGATGTAATGTAAACATTTTTACTCCTCATGTATATGAAGGATGTAAGTAATAAAGTCAATTCAATTCCTTCGTAATGCTAAGGGTCCTGCGTACGCTGTTCTTCTGTTAAGTGTCCCTGATGGATGATAGTGAGACCCCTATGATCCTCTCGGCCATTTTCAAAGTCCTATGTAAGGACATCCGATTCGGTGTTTGGCTACTCCCATACCAGACGGAGACACAGCTTTTCAGGATACTCTCAATGGTGCTCCTGTAAAATTCTGCGTAGTGTTGAAGTTACACCTAAGCTCCATTAGATGGCGGATTTGCACCTATATAAACTCCAGCAGAGTCTCAGGCAGAATCTGCAGAGAGACTAACAGCTGGGATTTTGAGGAAAGATCTAACTGCACAAGTAAAGGTATAAAGGAGATTATGTAGACTGGATCTAGTAATTTCCCTTAGCAGCCAGGTCAAAATGTTTGTGGGGGGCATAAATTTAAGTAATTGGAGGGGAGATATGGAATAAAATCACTTGGTGGTGGGAGAGCTCTGGAACTCTCTGCTGAAACATGGTGAAGGTAGAAACTCTTGTCACATTTGAAAAGTGCATAGACATGTTCTACAAGACAGACCTCAAAGACTCCTCCCTAGGTTCACTGGACTCCGTTGAACCAGTGGCCGAATCCGAGTCCAAATCCTCGTCCATATCCTCAGGCAATGGCAACGAGGTGTTACAGATGGGCCTAGGAACAGGCTCCAAGGGTCTGTGTTTTGGGAGTTTTTCCTTTAGTCGGGACCAGGCGGCTGGATCCCTTGGGCTTAGTTGCAAGCGTTCCCGACTGCTTGGGCACCTCCTTGGTCTTCACTTGAAGAATGGATTTCCCTCTCTAATTCCAGCACCCTCCACCCCCCCCCCCCCCCCCCCCCCCGGACCTCTTATTGGCAGAGAGCTTTGTGTGACCAATCTGCATGGGTTTGATTGAACAGGAGACATGGAACAGGTCATGGTCTGAGAGATTTCTTCATAATTTCTTTTATTTCTTTGCCCTCATTAGATTTTTGTTTCCCTAACGTTGAAAGGTGTAAAATAAAGGAAGAAATGGCAGGTGTGGTTGATGGCATTTTATGGAGGAAAGACAGTAAGGAAGTTTGGAAGATTGTGGGGAGGGGGAGGAATTATCAGGCTGGAAATATTGCAATATTTCACCTACAGCACCAGGGATCCCAACACACTCAACCACTGTTACACTACGATTAGGAATACCTACTGTTCTATTCCTATTTCAGCATTTCAGGAAATCTGAACATTTGGCCGTCCTTCTACCTGAACACAGGCAAAGGATAAAGACCAAGGCACCAGAGGTAAGGACAACAAAGAGGTGGCTTCAGGAGGAAGGAAAGCAGCAATGGGATTGCTTCGAGATGGTGGAATGGGCTATGTTCAAGGATCATCAGAAGGTATATATGAATACACCACAATTGTCATGGACTTTATAAGGTCACTTGTGTCCCCCCAATCTTCCCCAACCAGAAGCCCTGGATGAAACAAGACATCTGCAGAATGATGAGGGCAGATAAGTGACATTCAGGTCTGGCAACAAAGTAAAATACAAGAGGTCCAGGTATGATCTTCAGAAAGCCATCTCACTTGCAAAGTGGAAATTCCAGACCAAGCTGAATCACAGAAGGATGCCTGGCAGCTGTGGCAGGGCTTGAACGCCATCACCTGTCAAGCTTTTGCTCCCTAATGAGCTCAATGCCCTTTATGACAGAAAAAACCATGGGTGCACCTTCAAGAACCTTATAGCCCCCGAAGACCCAGTGATTTCAGTTTCTGAGGACATTATGAGAGCATCCTCTAGGAGAACCAACCCATGGAAAGCATCCAGCCCAGGTGTGTTACCGGGCCGATTGCTGAAGACCTGTGCTGATTAACTGGCTGGAGAATTCACCAACATCTTTAACCACTCACTTTGGCAATCTGAGGTACCCAGATGCTTCAAGCAGGCTTCAATTATACCAGTGCCTAAGAAGAATGTGGTAACCTGCCTCAATGTTTATCATCCAGTAGCACTTACATCCACTTTGACAAGTCGGTGATGAAGCATATGAACTCCTGTGTGAGAAGTGACTGGGGTCTGTCACAATGGCATCAGATGCCATTTCACTAGCTCTTCACTTGGATCTGGAACATTTGGACAGTGAAGATGCATACATCAGGATGCTCTTCATAGACTACATTTCAGCATCCCCTTGAAACTAATCAATAAGCTCCAAGACCAGGGCCTCAATAGTTCCTTGTGCAACCGGATCCTTGATTTCCTCATTTGTAGACCCCATTCAGTTCAGATTGGCTACAAGATCTCCTCCACAATCTCCATCAGTATTGGTGTACCACAAGGCTGTGTTTCTTAGCTCCCTGTTCTACTCACTTTATACTTATGACTGTGAGGTTAAGCACAGCTCCAATGCCATCTTTAAGTTTGCTGATGATGCCACTGTCATTGGCCAAATCAAAGGTGGTGATGAGGTCGACAGAAACAGCAAATTAAATTAATCGATGTTATCATTTAAGAGGATCTGTCCCTGGTCTACCTTATAAGTGGCATTACATAGAAGCTCAGCTGCACCCCTACTCTCTTAGAATTTTGTGAAGATTTCACATGTCATCTAAATCTTTGACAAACTTCCACAGATGGGGTTGGGGAGTATACTGACTAGTTGAATCATGGCTTAGTATGGAAACACCAACACCCTTGAAAAACCTAAATGTAACGCCTGGGGCTATCGGCGTGTGTTTGCCTAGGGAAAAAGCTGTCCACCCACCCAAATCTGTCTCCCATTTGCGCAGACGTGGTGTAATGCACACTGGAACAAACTCGCACATACAATATCAGACAACACACAATGTACATTTTATGGATTACGCTTTATAAATCTTACTAGAACTAGGTAATTAATAGCAATACAATATAAAAAGAAAGAAAACGGCGCCAAAACTTATCAAAGTTCAATCAGTTCGTGCACAACTGTTGGGGCTAAATTATCAAAGCCTTCCGTCCCCATTTGATCTTCTCGGACCTCCTTGACCCACCACCCGGGACCAACCTAGGTGGTCGACCAGAGTGCATCCAGCACATCCTTCCTCTTCAGTTCTCCTCCCGAGAAGCCCGTCACTGACCCCAGGTTCCCACACATACAGATAGAACAACATCGCTTCCATTGGTTAGTTCCTCCGTTATCGATAATTATAACCCAAGCATTTCAACTAAACAGAGCATTACCTCATCAGTTACCTACAAAGAAGTCGTTTCATTATAATACTACAGAGAAGCCATTTTACATATGCAGTTAACAGTTACCATTACAGTAAATAATCTGAGAACCCTGCATAAAAATGTAATGGATACAGCCCTTCCCACCATTGGACTCATCTACACGAAGTGCTGTCACAGGAAAGCAACAGCCATCATCAAGGACCCCCATCATCCAGGTCATGCTCTCTTTTCACTGCTAACATGAGGAAGGAGGCACAAAAGCCTCAAGTCCCACACCATCAGGTTCTGGAATGGTCACCCCTCAACCATCAGGCTCTTGAAATTCACTCATCCCAAATTGAAATGATTCCACACACTGTGGACCCACTTTCAATGGCCCTACAATCCCTGTTCTCGATATTAATTAATTAAGTATTATTATTATTTTCATTTTGTATTTGCATAATCTGTTGTCTTTCATACATTGGTTGGTTGTCCCTTTAATGTGTGCAGTTTTTCATTGATTCTATTGTGCCTCTTTGTATTTACTGTGAATGTCTACAAGAAAATGAATCTCAGGGTTGTACATGTTGGCACAGATGTACTTTGATGATAAATTTACTGCAGGGAGCAGGATATTGCGATGCAGGAAGAGAATGTACGTGGGTGTCGAGGGGATGGTGAAAAATTGTATAGGGGAGAGATTATTGGAGGAGACAGATTGTAGGGGTGGAGAAGGGGTAGGGATTGTGAAGAGCTGAGAGATTTTTGGAGGAGTAAGATTGTACGAGTGGAGAAGGGACGGGGATTGTGAAGAGTGGAGAGATTGTTGGCAGAGTGAGGTTGGGGAGATGGAGGAGCTTGAAAGAAGGGTAAGGTGACAGAGAGGTTGTGGAGTGGGAGGCATGAGAAGAATTCGTGGGGAAGCAGAGATTGAAGAGAGGAGGAGATTTTAAGGGGGGAAGGATTGAAAATAAAAGCATGGAGAGACAGACCCCAAGGGTGGTGGGAGATGTTTCTGCTCTATGGCTACCAGAGTCCTCCCTGTCCTTGTGGTGTTTGACACTACAGAATTATCCCAAGGGTGATTGGGAAGCTGGTTTAAGAAATGGAACAAAGAGATTCAGATTGAAAACGATAAGCAATGCTGGGACTGAAATAAATATAAACCACACTGAGGTCGACTCTGAATGCTACAGTGGAGTTGCCAATATTCAGAGTTATTTAAGTAACTTACAATGTGGGGCATTAACAAGAATGTTTGTGTGCTAGTTGTGTCACACCTTAGCTTGTCAAACGGAACTGGGACAGAGGAGGAACAATGCTATTTTAAATTCTCCAAGGCAGAATTTCAGCACACCCAAGGACTCCATGTCTCTTTCTCTTTCTTTATGCTGAAGGTCTTGCACGTAAAACTTAAAGAGAAATGACCCAAATTCCACATAAGACATAGTGGACTCAAATTAATATTGCTCTTTCAAGCTAACAAGCTTTTCAAGATGGCGCTGAGCCGAGGTATCTGTTGAGGTTATGGCTCAGATTTAGTTGTTTTTTAGGTTTGAAGGGATGGCTTTATGGACAGGGAGGGGAGTTAGAGCTCAGGTTTGGGTTTAGGAATGGGGATGTCAGGGAAATTAGAGGTCAGGTTGGAGTCTAAGCCTCTGCCCTGCGTTTGAAGGCCAGCAAGGCAGATATGGGATGTCCGTGGTTGTATGTTGGATGTCCAGCTGGCAGACCAGCATATACGAGGGCTGATAGCCACACCCCCAAGGGTCAGCAAGTTAGCAGCAGGTTCTGGAGTCAGGGTTCCATGCAGGCAAGAGGAACAAAGTCTGATGAACCCACTGGGTATGCAAATTGGCGAGACTGGAGGCCTAGTGTTCAATAATCGTCGGGTCCTGGTGACGATGCCACGGATTGAGGCTCAAGAGTCAAATTGGAAGTCCAGAAGTCAAGGCCCATTGGCCAGAGCCCTGAGTCTGTGAATGTCCATAAGTTTTCTAGGGTAGTCAAAGCCCAACGTCTGTGAACCCAAGTCCACTGGAGGATGGAGGTCAAAAAGAGACTCTCCTGGGGGGGGGGGAGGGGAGGGAGAGGGAGAGGGAGAGGGAGAGGGAGAGGGAGAGGGAGAGGGAGAGGGAGAGGGAGAGGGAGAGGGAGAGGGAGAGGGAGAGGGAGAGGGAGAGGGAGAGGGAGAGGGAGAGAGAGAGAGAGAGAGAGAGAGAGAGAGAGAGAGAGAGAGAGAGAATACGTATATATATGTGTACTGACTGGCTAAGTCCCTCCAGTCCTCCAGTATTTTGTGTGTGTCGCTCTTGTCCTGTTGTTGTTTTGCCACTCGTTGCATTTTGCTTTGTTTTATTGTGGTCTGTGCTGTTCTGCTGGCTCTGTGAGCATACAATGTTGGTGCGTGTATGTGTGGTGACACTTGCAGGCTGACCCCAGCACACCCTTGGGCGTGTTGGTTGTTAACACAAATAATGCATTTCACTGTAGGTTCCAATATACTTGTGATAAATAAATTTGAATCTTGAACCTTGAATCCTAACACTTGCTCTTCACTGTTCTTGAAGATTCACTTTCTTTCATTTGAGTATTCACACATATATACAGTACTTATAGTGTGGAGGGCTATGGTCCCGGTGCAGGTTGATGGGAGTAGGCAGCTTAAATGGTTCAGCATGGACCAGATGGGCTGAAAGACCTGTTTTTGAGCTATTCTTTTTTATGACTCCCTGACTCTCTTATCCCTTTTAGGATAAAACAAAGAATTTTACAGACAATGGCGTGGTTTTGCAGTGTGGTCACCATAGTAATGTTGGGCCAGCTGGTGATGTACGGGCATCAGCAGTGGACTTTGAGGTGAATGGTCCTGAGTTCGAATCCAGCAAGGCCCCAACCTGGGCACCAGCGCTATCTTGCCACAATGGCCAGCTACACTAGTTGTCACTAGCTAATGAGTCAACATTGTTGTTGTATAAGAAAGGTGACCGTCAATATAAATTCAGCAAACTCCCACAACGGGCAGTAAAATGATTAGGTTAGAGTTAAATTGGAGTTGTCAGAGGTTGAAGGGTCTGTTCCGTGCTGTACCTCTAAATAAATAAAAGAATTAAAAAATGGCCATGTCATCTGACTGAAAATTGAATTACTGTATTACCCAAGTACCAGATAAAGAGCTGAAGACATAGACTGCAGCTCTTCATAGAGATAAAGACATAGACTTCATGGAGAAAAAGACAGACCTCGGTGGGTGGGGGGGGGGGGGTGCGGTGTGTGCACATATTCCTGTCTATATCAACAGTGCTGAGTTTGAGAGAGTTGAGAGCTTCAGTTTCCTAGGAATGAATATCACCTATAGTTTGATATTTTCCAACCACATTGATGTCATAGCCAAGAAAGTCCTACACCAACCTTGCTTCCTGAGGAGAATAGAGAAATTTGGCATGTCCCTGCTGACCCCTGCTAATTTTTATCGATGCACCATATTGTGAATACAGCTCAGCACATAATATAAACCCCCCTCCCTCTAAAGACTCAGTCTATACTTCTCACTGTGGCAGGGAAGGAGCCTGCATAATCAAAGTCCCCAGCCACCCCAGACATCCTTTGTCCTTCGCCCTCCTGACGGGCAGAAGATACAAAAACCTGAAAGCATGTACCATTAGGCTCGAGCATTATCTTCTGCCCTAGTGTTATCAGACTCTTAAATGGACCTCTTGTACGATAAAATAGATGCTTGGCTTCCCGATCTACCTTGACATAAGCTTGCACTTCTGTTATTCTGCATTGCTACTGTTTTACCTTGTTCTGCTTTGAGGCACTGTGCAATGATTTGATCTGTATGAACAGTATGCAAGACAAATTTTTCACTGTGTCTTGGTACATGTGACAATCATAAACCAATTTCAATTCCAGGATATACTCTTCTTCGAATACAGCCACAGGATCTCTTGCACCAACTTAGGAGAATTGACAGGAGCTTAATTTAACAGCAAGCCTAAAGGCAGCCTGTCTGACAGTATTTGTGCTTCAGACTCTGGAGTGGAAATGGGACTCACAACCTCCTGATTCAACATTTAACAGGCACTTCAACTGGGAAAAAAGAGAGTTCGTCTTTCAGAGTTTGGGCTCTGAATGAAATTCGAGCAAAAGTTTTTTTAAAGCTATTTGTGTGCTTGTCCTTCTGCCCACATGCTTCCATTGAGCTTGTACTACAGTGACATCTCTGACCCACTGGGATCACTTGTGCTTCTGTTTGCACCTGTTGGTGTTATGAGTTAGGAGTGAGCATGGCTGACGGTGGTGGGGTGGGGAGGGTTGCGAAGACGTTGGCGGAGGTACGTTTGCAGTGCTGCTCGTGAAGGGAATGAGACTGTGATATTGAGGTGTGGCACTGGGGAAGAGGCTGGTGGTTGACTTGGAAATGGGAGTGGAAATCGGTAGTGAGGAGTGAACTGATGGAAGAATGCCCAACAATAGGAGGATGAAAGATGATGAAGAAGGTGGGTGTGAGAGCTTCTCATTGGTGGAAGTGGAGAGTTGATGGGAATGGTATTGGAGCGGGGTGTATAGTGCACATGGGGGCATGTGGTGGATGTGTCAGGATGTTGTAGGGACTGATTGCCTCTACATTTGGATATGGCCCAAGTGCGGAGAGAGAGAGAGAGAGTGAGACAGACACTGAAGCGGATTGATAGTTCACAGTCTTAATGCAAACAGAGTTAGAGGGAAAGGAAAACAATAAATGTTAGGCCAAACAGGGCCATTAACTAAAACTCTCAAATGGAAAACAAAGCAGCTGACAGGAACAACTAAATATAAAACGGATACCACTAGTCTCCCGAGTCAGTTGACTCGACAGTCCGATTTCTCAGGCAAGGCCAAATGCGAGCAGGCAGCGAATCGTCGCTGTGCTTTGCTCAAATCTTGACAAGTGCTACGACAAAAAGAACGGAGTTAAATTCCATCACAATAATAATTAGCTGACACGTGCATATTCATGAGCTCAGTCACCATATCTGCTGCGCTGCCAAAATCCGTGGTTGTGACACTGCTGATGGAATAGAGGAGTGGGGTTGTGCTGTGTGAAGATGCAGTGTCGGATTTCACGGCAGTGTGACAACGTGAAGTATTTGTGGGGATAAGTATGGGGGTGAGGGTGCGTTGTGGGGGCTGGTGAGTGTGCTGCAGAGATTGGTGATGAAGCTGATGGTAAAAATGGTGCTGGATGGTAAGTGTGGGTTTCTGGTGAGGTGGTGTGTGTGATGTCTGTGTGGGTGGTATTGTAGATGCTATTGGTAGGCGGTGTATGCGGTGAGTGTGTGGGGATGTGTTGTGAGGGCTGTTGGTAACCGTGGGGATGTATGGTTAGTGTGGGCTTGGCGATGAGGTGGTGTGAGTGGGATATGTTGTAGTGGTGAGGTGCTATATATAGGGAGCTGTAGGGGCTGCTGGTGGGTCTGCGCACATGTGGTGAGGTGGTGTGGTGCTGCATGTACTGAATGTGTGGGGGTTCTTCTGTAGGGACGTGGTGAGGTCCGACACATGTGATGAGTGTGAGGGTGTGGGGGGGGTTGTTGTAGTGGTGAGGTGGTATATATGGACAGCTGTAGGGACTAGTAATGAGGGTGATGGTGGGTCTGTGCATGTGTGGTGAGTGTCAGTGACGTGTGTGTCAGTGACGTGTGTTCATGTACTGAACGTGGAGGTGGGTGGGTGGGTTCAGTAGTGGTGAGAGAGAGGGCCTTCTCAAAATGCCACTGCAATAGAGAGCACTGACCATACAGGGGGTGTGGTCTGGCCACCCAAGCAGACCCAAGTGGTCTGCTGCAAGAAGCTGTCAATGGGGAGAGCATCACCATGAAGGCTCAGAGTGCTGAACTACTGTCAGTAACCATCCATCAGACCTCCACCACAGGCAGTTAAGTGTAGCCATGGAAATGGCATTAATATATTTCCCAAGCAGCTGATAAATAGGCGGCCATTGACTTCAGGGAAGTGTGGGAGGTGGACACTGCACATGGTCCTGTGCACTAGAGGGCTTTTGTATCTTCGGGCCGATAGAGAGGGGAGAAGAGAGAATGATTGCGGTGGGTGGGCGGTTTGAAAATGTGGTTGTTTTTACTGAAGCAGTGAGCTAGAGTCCTTACAGGGGAGGCTCGTTCCCATGATGTGAGTTACCGCCACAGCTCTCTAGTAAAAGCAAAGCATCAGCAGGTACGTTAGCATCACGGCCAGTCATCCATGCAGACAGAACACAAACCCTGCACATTCAGTTCAAGTAAGTGCTTAATTATCACACACACATCCATCATGTAATATTCTTAAAATTGCTGCTTTAAATCAATTCACTGGCCTTGTTATCTGGAGACCCAGTCTGCTCAATGTGTGATTTCCTTTATTGGGAGCAAATACAACAGCCAGCATTCCCCACTTAGTAAAGATTACACATAAAAGGTAGAAAAATAACCAGGATACATGGTCCCTTGAAGTGGTGATTGCTGCTGTTGGGATATGTACTTTAATCCAGTTTTTTTTCAAACCTTAAGCAATCCCTGGTACCTCACTCAAATCTGGAATCAGTTCTGAGTTGAGGGGCCTTTCACTGGGTGCCTCATAATTTAGCTTTGACATTTTGGCTCAGTCTTTCAATCCTGACACCCTTTTGGGCCTTTTCTTGGAGTGCAATGTACCTGTCTCGTATCTGTCCATAGCTGTTTAATACGTATAGATATTCAGGCTGACAGTGTTGTTAAGAAGGTGTACGGTGTGATGGCCTCCATCAACCATGGGATTGAGCTCACGAGCCGTGAGGTAATGTTAAAGCTATATAAGACCTTAGTTAGACCCCACTTGGAGTACTCCGCTCAGGTCTGATCACCTCACTACAGGAAGGATGTGGATACTATAGAGTGCCGAAGAGATTTATAAGGATGTTGCCTGGAGAATAGGCTGAGTGAACTTTACCTTTTCTCCTTGGAGCGACGAACGATTAGAGGCGACCTGACAGAGGTGTATAGGATGATGAGAGATATTGATTGTGTGGATAGTCAGAGGCTTTTTCCCAGGGCTTGAAATGGCTAACATGAGGGGGCATACTTTTAAGGTGAACACAAAATACTCTGCAGATGCTGGGGTCAAAGCAACACGCACAACACGTTGGAGGAACTCAGCAGGTCGGGCAGCATCCGTGAAGGTGAGCAGTCAACGTTTCGGGCCAAGACCCTACAAGCCTTCTCCTTCCCACCCTCCCCCCACCTCCTTTATAGGGCCCCTGCCCCTCCCTCTTCAGTCCTGACGAAGGGTCTCGGCCTGAAATGTTGACTGCTTGTTTCCACGAATGCTTTTAAGGTGCTTGGAAATAGGTATAAGGGGGATATCAGAGGTAAGTTTTTTACATTGAGAGTGGTGGGTGTGTGGAGTGACCGTGATAGAAGTGGGTACAATAGAGTCTTTTAAGAGACTCTTAGAAATGCACTTGGAGCTTAGAAAAATAGAGGGCTATGTGGTAGGGAAATTCTAGGCAGTTTTTAGAGTAGGTTACACGGTCGGCACAACATTGTGGGCTGAAGGGCCTGTAATGTGCTGTAGATTTCTATGATTCTCTGATTCTGCGAATATGTTTGAAGATCTTTAGGGAGGCTTCAGCAAACTATTGATCCCTAAATCCTGGCAGACAACAGCTGGTAAAGTATTTATTCTAGCCTCATTTTAAGATCTCCTCAGTTTCTCTGAGGTGAATGACACCTTTGGTAGCTTGGCTGCTCAGGAGTAAGTTGGCTTTTTTTGGTTGCTGTCCAATTTTACAACCAGGTTCCTGTCTGGGTCCAGACCTGGGTTATACCCAATCACACCTGGATAGACGTGCATTGAGAACAGGGGCTTAGGGATGCATTGTCATTACAGCTGAAGAGGGAGAAGAGGAGGAGGAGGAGGAGCAAATGTAGTGAAGTGGAAGGGGACTTTGTAGATGACTCTGCACAGCAGGGGTTGGAGGAGAGGGCCTCAAAAATACCATTATTATTGTCAAACTTGGTGAGTGTTACCATCTAAAAATCAATTAATAAGATATAGATGGGGATAAAAAGTGGAGATCTGGAAGTAGAGTTTAACGGGCATAACCATTTAGCTCTCATATGTATATGGAACGTCACTGAGTAGAGGTTGTATCAAGGTTTAGCAGCCAACATGATATTATGTGAACCGAGCCTGTTAAATGATTTTGTCAGAACTACTGAAACAAGTTGCGTGAATTGGGCCAAAATTTTAAATTATATGTCTGCCTTTGAATGTATCACCTGTCCTCATCAACAGAGTTGCTGTAGAGATAGTCACAGATTCAGGTTCCCTGGCTTTTGTATCACCAGCAATCTCACCCGCTGATTTTGTTCATTTAATCCAAGGTCCCGTCAGACAGACTAAAAAGATTCCATCGCGTTATTTAGGGAAGGTAACCTGGTGTTCTGCCCTCAATCAACTGTGTAAAGGACAGAGAGGATGGTCAATTCAAAGGTTCATTTATTATCAAAGCCTGTATCTATATACAACTCTAAAATTTGTCTTCTCCAGATAGCCACGGAACAAAGAAAGAACATGAAAGTTGTTCAGAGAGAAACATCAAACCCACCCCCTGCACAAAATGGAACAGGAACATCAACCCCCCAAAACAATCAATTCCCTGTACAAAAAAACCCATAAAACAGAACAGAAAATCAACAGAAAAACAACTCCAAAATTATTTCACTGCTTTTTGTGAAAATCCTACAAAAGGTAATAGATTTTGTCCAGTACATCATGGGTAAAACTCCCCCAACCATTGAGCACAACTACATGAAGTGTTGTAGTAGGAAGACAGCATCCATTTATCAGAGATCCTCACCACCCAGGTGTAACCAGAGAGCTGTGCCTGTCCCCTGACAGCACTGCCTCACCTGGTCGGAGGTCACACCACCTGCCAGTCAACATTTCGCACCTCCCAACTAATCAATGCACACTTAACCATTGGCCACCTTAACTGGATTAACCTGTCTAGTACCAAGCCGTTGGCCCTCTGACCTATAAAGGGTGCTACATGTGCTTGGCTCGCTCTCTTTTGCCATCCTCGAGGGACCACCCTGCTTCACTCCAGGCTGAAGACTGCAGAACAGTGCTGGAGACACGTGGTAAGGTGTGCATTGAATAGGGTTGTGGGAGCATTTATTGTTGTCCCTTTAGCAAAGAGCCATGCTTGCCCATAGCTAAGGGGTGGGGCAAGTATTATAGTTACTTTTCCCCTGCTTGTATGTGTACCTGTACTCCGTCCCCACATCGTTTTCTCGTGTATTGTACTGCCGACTCGACTTTTCCCATGCTCCTCTATTCTAAGCACGTTTGTACGAATACTGTAGCCTCTTGTGTTGTTCCCAAACTTTTTCTCCCCTTGTAAATAAACTCCTTATTATTTGAACTGTGTGTCCATAGCTCTTGCCTTTGAGACCCAAAAAATCTTTCTGACTTCCATCACAACACCAGGCCATGCTCACTTCTTGCTGCTGCCATCAGGTGGAAGGTACAGGAGCCTCAGGACTCTCACCACAAAGTTCAAGAACAGTTACTACCCCTCAACCATCAAGCTCTTGATTAAAAAAGGAAAACTACACTCACTTGCTCCATTATTGAGAGTTGTCCCACTGCCAACGATTTCACTTTAGGGACACTTTATCTTGTTATCTCATGTTCTGATTATTTATTGCTATTTATTTATATTTGCATTTGCATAGTTGGGTCTCTTCTGCATTCTAGTTGATTCTTCATTGATCCTGTTATAGTTAATATTCTATAGATTTGTTGAGTATGCCCACAGGAAAATTAACCTTGGGGTTGTATGCGATGACATATGTGTACTTAGTAATTAAATTTACTTTGAATTTTAATATTTAAAATCTTACTGTGTTACCAACTGTCTGTTTATTACTTCCCATATCTTACTGAAATGAGGCTGTTTATACATATACAGTTGAAGTCAGAAGTTTAAATACACCTCAGCCAAATACATTTAAACTCAGTTTTTCAAAATTTCTGACATTTAATCCTAGAAAACATTGCCTGTCTTAGGTCAGTTAGGATCACTACTTTATTTTAAGAAGGTGAAATGTCAGAATAATAGTAGAGAGAATGATTATTTCAGCTTTTATTTCTTTCATCACTTTCCCAGTGGGTTAGAAGTTTACATACATTTTGATAGTATTTGGTAGCATTGCCTTTAAATTGTTTAACTTGGGTCAAACGTTTTGGGTAGCCTTCCACAAACTTTTCACAATAAGTTACTGGAATTTTGTTCCATTCCTCCAGCCAGAACTGGTGTAACTGAGTCAGGTTTGTAGGCCTCTTTGCTCGCACACACTTTTTCAGTTCTGCCCACAAATCTTCTATTGGATTGAGGTCAGGGCTTTGTGATGTCCACTCCAATACCTTGACTTTGTTGTCCTTAAGCAATTTTGCCACAACTTTGGAGGTATGCTTGGGGTCATTGTCCATTTGGAAGACCCATTTGCGACCGAGCTTTAACTTCCTGGCTGATGTCTTCAGATGTTGCTTCAATATATTCACATAGTTTTCCTTCCTCATTATGACATCTATTTTGTGAGGTGCACCAGTCCCTCCAGCAGCAAAGCACCCCCACAACATGATGCTGCCACCCCCATGCTTCATGGTTGGGATGGTATTCTTTGGCTTGCAAGCCTCACCCTTTTTCCTCCAAACATAACAATGGTCATTAAAGCCAAACAGTTCAATTTCTGCTTCATCAGACCAGAGGACATTTCTCCAGAAATTAAGATCTTTGTCCCAATGTGCACTTGCAAACTGTAGTCTGTTTTTTTATGGTGGTTTTGGAGCAGTGGCTTCTTCCTTGCTGAGCAGCCTTTCAGGTTATGTTGATACAGGACTCGTTTTACTATGGACATAGACACTTGTCTACCTGTTTCCTCCAGCATCTTCACAAGGTCCTTTGCTGTTGTTCTGGGATTGATTTGCACTTTTCGCGCCGAAGTGCGTTCATCTCCAGGAGACAGAATGCGTCTCCTTCCTGGGTGGTATGACGGCTGCGTGGTCCCATGGTGTTTATACTTGCATTCTATTGTTCGTACAGATGAACGTGGTACCTTTAGGCCTTTGGAAATTGCTCCCAAGGATGAACCAGACTTTTTTTTTCACACAATATTTTTTTCTGAGGTCTTGGATGATTTCTTTTGATTTTGTTTGTGAACTTCTGACCCACTGGAATTGTGATATAGTCAATTAAAAGTGAAATAATCTGTCTGTAAACAATAGTTGGAAAAATTACTTGTGTCATGCACAAAGTAGATGTCCTCAATGTCTTGCCAAAACTGTAGCTTGCTAATATGAAATCTGTGGAGTTTTTAAACAATGAGTTTCAATGACTTCAACCTAAGTGTATGTAAACTTCTGACTTCAACTGTATCTATCTATTAAATATTACAATGGAAGATCTATGACAAAATATGTGATATCTCTCTGTACCATAAAACAGAAATTTATAAAGACAAATGGTAGCTTCCTACGTGTGACAAAAATAAATGGCTTAGGACAACCCCAGTCTCATACGCCCTATGAAGCAGAGATTATTGCAATTTTTAAAAAAAGGTGCAAATAACCATGTGATATAGACAATAGACAATAGGTGCAGAAGTAGACCATTCGGCCCTTTGAGCCTGCACCGCTAAATAGTGGCTATGATGAGGGAGCTGGGACATTGAGATAACCTTACAGTAGATTCAACAGGGAGGCAGGTGGACCACATTGTTTCCCTTCAGGCTGAATGGTTCAATCAGACCAATCAGCTTGTTCTTCACAGTTGGAACCAGCACTTAAAAGATTTCAGGAATGGAAGCCAAGGATGCAAGTGCTCACTGCATGCTGATGCTCACCTTCTGTTTAGGCCAATATGATTTAGTTGGGCCTGTGATAACTTCCATCGATGACTGTACTTCTCACTTGACCTCTCTCCCTCACTGCAATTTGCCTAACAGCTAGTCTGGCACCCTCCAGTTATTTGATCTTCACTGGCCTAGAACCAACTAACTGACTCTGAGTCAAAGTTAAAATGTGCTTTCTATATCACAGGTAAAATATGAAATATTCATCATTTGCAAAACAGCCATGAAATTCTAACAAAGGGATTCTTCCCCATGCCAAAATCCTCACTACTTCTCAACTGGCAGAAGTGAGCCATGCTGATTACAGGAACAACTAGAATGTTACCATGCTGACTTATCTCCATTGGGGCTGATTTTAAACAGGGCCTATCTGTGTTTCTGAACTCTAGAGGTAGCTATGAGCCCCAGCTATGCCTGGTTTTTTGTTGGCTATGTGGAACAGTCCAATGTTCCCTGGTAATGCTCCCATGCTCCCCAGTTCCTTCTGAACTACCTAGACAATTGCATCGGTTCTGCTTCACGCACCTACGCTAAGCTCATCAATTTCATCAACTTTACCTCCACCTTCCACCTTGTCCTTAAATTCACCTGGTCCAAATTTGACATCTTTCTGTCCTTTCTTGATCTCTCTGTCTCTATCTCTGGAGATATCTTTAATATACCAGCCGATTCCCACAGCTATCTTGACATTACCTTTTCCTACTCTATCTTCCGTAAAAATGCCATTCCCTTTTCTCGGTTTCTTAGTCTCTTCTTCAAGGAACAGGGATTCCTTTCCTCCATTATTGATGCTGCCCTCACCTGCATCTCCTTCATTTCTCTGAAAGCCGTACTCACCTCATCTTCCTGCCTCCTTAAGCGGGAAAGAGTTCCTCTTGTCCTCCCCTACCACCCCGTGAGTCTCTGCATCCAACGTGTCATCGCTGCAAGTTCCACTAGCGTCAGTGAGATCCTACCTCTTCCCCATTCTCTCCTTTCCACAGTGATTGCTTCCTCCATGATTCCCTTGTCTATTCATCCCTTCCCACTAATCTCCCTCCTGGTACATATACCTGCAATGCTACACCTGCACATTCCCCACCATTCAAAGTCCTGAACAGTGATTTCAAATGAGGCAACACTTCCCCTGTGAATCTGTTGGGGTCATCTACTCTATTCAGTGGTCCCAATGTGGCCTCCTTTACTTTGGTAGGACCTGATGTAAATTGGGGGACTGCTTTGTTGAGCATCTCTGCTCCATCTGACAAAAGCAGAGCTTCCTGGTGGCCAAACATTTTAATTCAATTCCCATTCCCATTCCAACATGTTGGTCCATGGCTTCCTCTTCTGCCTCAATGGGTGGAGAAGCAACACCCCATATTCCATCTAGGTAACCTCAAACCTGATGGCACGAACATCGATTTCTCCTTCTTGGGAATTTTTATTCTTTTTTTCATTTCCTCTCTCCCTTCCATCTTCTTCTATTCCCCGCTCTGGCCTCTTACCTCTTACCTGCCTATCACCTCCCCTGGTACCCCTCCTTTTTCCCTTTCTCCTATGGTCCACTCTCCTCTCCGATCAGATTCCTTTTTCTCCAGCTCTTTACTTTTCCCATCCACCTGGCTTCACCTATTATCCTCCTTCCCCTACCCCCACCTTTTTATTCTATGTCTTTCCCCTTCATTTCCAGCCCTGATGAAGGGTCTCAGCTGAAACATCAACAGTTTATTCATTTCCATAGACGCTGCCTGATACACTGAGTTCCTCCAGCTTTTTCTCTGTGTTTGTCTGTCTGCATTAGCCCAGAAAATGTGCATAACTCTTTAGGAGTCCAGGTTAGGCTGTGAAATTTATTAATCAAAGCTGTGAACACTAGCAATAACATAAGGTTTACTAAAGCTTGTTGAACGTTATGTAGTGGTCTATGAATCTGTCAGTCTTCGCTGAGGTTGTGAAATATTCCTCTCAGTTATTTGTGATCTCCTTCAAAGAACCTTTAAGCTTTTCCCACAAGTGTTAGGATCAACTCGCAAAGAAAGTGGGAGCTGCAGGCCTACCCTGCCATTCAATATGACCATGGCTGAGTAACTCCTGTTCTCTGCCAGCTCTCTGTAGTTCTCAACTCGCCCATTTTTTCAAGAATACTTCCAGTGATCTACTTACAATAGTCCTGTCCAGGTAACTGAAATTATGGTGTTTTGACCTACTTGATTCCAAAGTTGCTTTCGACTAAATGCAGAACAGTACTATTCGTTCAACAGTGTACGGGCTTGCACTCTATGGAGTTGGCTCTATCCACCTTGCCTCTGTCAGCAACAATGACAATTTCTGTAATAACTGCCCTTCAATTGAACTTTGTTGGGAACAACAGGAATTTAACTCTTCAGTGCATTAGAAGAAATCAGAACCAAATGAGCCTGACCACAATTTACAGTAATTAGAATGGGTCAAATATAATTGAAAAATGTATTCACTCTTTCCATTAGCAAACAGAGATGCTTAAAATTTTAAACAAATAATAAAATCAATGCTGATTTATTCATGCCATCAAAGAGTATCATTTATTTCTATTAGCAAACAAACATTATTAAAAATTGTGATCTAATACTAGGATCTATGTTGAATTATTAATCATCCAACTTTATTTGCATAAATTAACTTTCTGTCTCTGGGCAGGGCAAGCATATATTTAAAAGGAGAGGAGGGTAGAGAGGGGGGGGAGAGAGAGGGGGGAGAGAGAGGGGGGGAGAGAGAGGGGGGGAGAGAGAGGGGGAGAGAGAGGGGGGAGAGAGAGGGGGGGAGAGAGAGGGGGGGAGAGAGAGGGGGAGAGGGAGAGGGAGAGAGGGAGAGGGAGAGGGAGAGGGAGAGACCTGAAAATAGGATATTCAATGTTCACTATGTTCATGCCATTTCCCTAACTGTTTATACCTCTTCTATTGCCAAAGCTGGAGACCAACCACAGCCTCAGACCAGTTCACCAGCAGGATTGCTTGCCATGCCACCTGATAGGCAACTGAAAGTCAATCTTGGCGAGCAATAAAAGTTCCTGGACTCTGTCGTATCATCATCCCCAAGCCCTAACATGGTCATTCTGTCAGAAATCTCAAAGCAGGTGGTCATGGTAGAACTGACAATTCCTTGTGAACATCGGATTGCGGAGGCTCTAGAACATAAAAAGTCCAAATACCAGGAGCTGGTAGAACAGTGCCAGTGACAGGGGTGGAGGGCCAGATGTGAGCCCGTAGAGGTAGGGTGTAGAGGTTTTGCTGGCTGCTCACTGTGCAGAACCTACTCTCTCCCTAGCATTACAGGGGCTGCAAAGAAAACAGCATCACTGAGGCTGCTGAGCAAGCCTCCATGTGGCTATGGATCAAGAAGTGTCCCGTGGACTGACTCTACTGGGAGACAAGCCGGGGCCTGATCAGCCTTGGCTGGGCTGCCTGGGCGGAAGATGTTTAAAGACCTGGGGACATCCAATGACCCCACGCTATGTCATTGATGATGTGTCACTGTGCATGCTGGGATGCACCTCGGCATCCTCACTGGTTAACCAGAGCCAGGGCCACAATCTCAGAATAAGGGACCAGTTGCTTAGGACGTATTGGTGTATCTTTGGAATTCTCCTCTGAAGAAGTCTGTAGAATGGGCTCATTTGTGAATGAATTCAAGACAGTCATCGATAGAACTGTGGACATTAAGGGAATCCATGGATATAGAATTGGTACTGGCAGTGGTGCTGAGATAAAAGATCAGCCATGATCATATTGAACGATGGAACAAGCTTCCTCCTGCTTCTATTTCTTATGTTCATCAAAACATTTTTATTAGCCATAGGGCAAATCAGGAGATCATTGAAATTGGAAGAGCTATAACAACACACAACAAGCGTAAACATCCAGAAGAAATTCATCCCTCCACACATAATGCAGTGTAGCTGAGAGGTCATATCTTCTTCTGTGTGGCTTGCTGTGGCAGGTGGGTAGGCCTCTACCTCAGCCTTGTGTGGTGCCCCTCTCTTTCAATGGATGCCGGTGATATTGGAGGATGGTATCATGGTTCTGCGTTTGTGGATTGGACTATTGCATTTATGGACTGTCGATTTTTTTTCAGATATTGTTTTCATATTCTGTGCATATTTTTGCCCTGTTCTGTTTCTGTTTTGTTGTGAGGGGAGAGGGTTTGGGGGGGGGTCAATGTTCTTGTTGCATTCTGTTAGTTTTCTTTTGAGTGCAGAGGGGATATTAGTTTAAACTGATATGGCAGGGGGATGGGAACCAGTATGATAGAGCTGAGGATAAGCCAGCAGGTTTACAAGTAGATGATGGGTGTAAGATGAATGTAAGGAAGGACAAGCCAATGATTGGGTACAAATGCAAACAGAGCAAAGACTTAAATTGTACCACAGAGACAAAATCCAAAAGGGCAAAGAATGCAGGACTGAAGGTGCTGTATTTAAATGTGCATAGCATTTGGAATCAGGTGGATGAACCTGTGGCACAATTAGAAATTGGTCAGTATGACGTTGTGGGCATCACTGAGTTGTGGCTGAAAGAAGGCCATAGTTGGGAGATTAACATCAAAAGATATACTTTGTATCAAAAGGACAGGCAAGAAGGCATAGGTAGTGGTGAGAGATGAAATTACCTTTAGAAAGAGGTGACATAGGCTGAGAAAATTTTGAATCTTTGTGGTGGAGTTAAGAAATTGCCAGGGTTAAAAAAAAGCATCGTGAGAATCCTACATAAGCCTCCAAATAGTGGCCAAGGTGTGAGTTGAGATTGTCGAGGGAGCTAGAAAAGGTGTGTAATAAGGGTAATGGCACATTTGTGATGGGTGACTTCAATATTGTGGTGAACTATGTGCCTGTCTGGACACGCCCCCTGCTGACTGCTCCTGTGGCTCCTCCCACAGGCCCTGTATAAAGGCGATCTGAGGCCTGACGCTCGGCCTCAGTCTCCAGGACATAGTGTGATGGACACTCACTCCTGGTTCCTTCTTCCAGTCAATAAAAGCCGATATCTCGCCTTACGTCTCAGTGTGAGTTATTGATGGTGCATCAATTTTATTGACTGGAAGTTTTAAAACATGGAAACCGTTTTACGTCCGGACCGGTTGGATTTGGACCCTCAAGACCCTGACGCAGCTCTCGCTTTTGAACACTGGCTTGCATGCTTCCAATCGTACTTGGAGGAGGTTCGTGCAACTGAACCTGCCGTTATGCACAGAATTCTACTCTCGAGGGTCACCCCCAAAGTCTACTCCATTATCCGGGACCTGCCGACCTACGATGGGGCACTGGACGCCCTCAAAAGACAGTACCTGCGGCCGGTGAACACCGTCTACGCAAGACATCGTTTAGCTACCCAGCAACAGCTGCCTGGCGAATCGTGCGCTGAGTTTCTCCGAGCACTACAGACACTCGCCCGAGCTTGCGACTGCAAGACGCTCACGGCAGAACAACATGCGGAGCTGCTGGTGCGAGACGCCTTTGTGACGGGACTGAGGTCAGTGTACATGCGCCAGCGGCTGCTGGAAAACTCAGATCTTACCTTAAGCTCGGCGATGGAGACAGCCAATGCTCTGGAAGCTGCTTTGCATAATGCTGACGCCGTCCAGTCGCGCGATTCCCCGCCGGTTCCGTGGACTCCTCAGACCCCGCCACCGCCGGCTCCTGGGAGCGAAATCGCCGCTGCCAGTCGCGATTCCACGAGCTCCCCGAACCCGACCACAGCGGCAGCCCGTCGGAAGCCTGTGCTTTGTTCTTTCTGTGGCCATAAAAAACACCCTCGACAATGCTGTCCAGCGCGAGAAGCGACCTGCTCCAGCTGCGGAAAGCGGGGCCACTTCACCAAGGTCTGTAAGTCTCAACCTCGAGCGGAGTGCAGCGCTGCAGGTGAAACGTGGGGGCCGCCATCTTGCATGCCCGGATGTGGGCGGCCATCTTTGTTGGCGTCAGCACGCCCCGCCCCCGACCCTCGGATGCTGACCGGGTACCCTGGATGTGAGCGGCCATCTTTGTCGACGTCAGTATGCCCCGCCCCCGGCCCTCCGATGCTTACCGGGTCTCTGGCCACTGTAACTCTCGACCAAAGCGCCCCACACCAGCTTGCAAGGTCCATGATGGACATCCGGGTGGAGGGGCACAGGACTAGATGCCTGTTTGACACGGGCAGCACTGGGAGTTTTATTCACCCGGACACAGTGCAACACTGCGGACTTGCAACGCGGCCGGTAAGTTGGAGGTTCCATTTGGCTTCTGGGTCGCAGTCCGCAGACATCCGGGCGGGTTGTGTAGCGATTTTGGTGGTGCAAGGCACAGAATATCGGAACTTTGAGCTGCTGGTCATGCCTAATCTGTGCGCACCTGTGCTATTGGGGCTGGACTTCCAGAGCCATCTCGAAAGTGTGACTATGGTGTATGACGGGCCCCTCCCACCACTCACTGTCAGGAATCCTCAGTTTTGTGGGACTTCTTCACATACCCCACTACTGACCACACACACACACGGGCACACACATCCCATCCAGAACCATGCCGACAGCTGCGCTACTGACACCACTTGCAGCCTCTCCACTCTCAAGATCCCTCCCCCACCGCTTTTCGCCAACCTGACCCCTGACTGTAAGCCTGTGGCAACTAAAAGCAGGCGGTACAGCGCGGGGGACAGGGCCTTCATTCAGTCGGAGGTGCAGCGGCTGCTCAGGGAGGGGATCATTGAGCCAAGCACAAGCCCTTGGAGGGCCCAGGTAGTTGTTGTTCGGACTGGGCAGAAAGATAGGATGGTTGTGGACTATAGCCAGACCATCAATAGGTTCACGCAGCTTGACGCGTACCCCCTACCCCGCATTGCGGATATGGTCAACCAGATTGCTCGGTACAAGGTGTACTCGACAATAGATCTGAAATCCGCTTATCACCAGCTCCCCATCTGCCCAGACGACCGCCCCTACACCGCCTTCGAGGCGGGCGGCAGGCTCTATCACTTCTTGCGCGTCCCTTTCAGTGTCACGAATGGTGTCTCTGTCTTCCAGAGGGAAATGGACTGGATGGTGGACCAGTACCAACTGCAGGCCACATTTCCCTATCTGGATAACATCACCATCTGTGGTCACGACAGGCCAGATCACGACGCCAACCTCCAACGATTTCTCCAAGTGGCCGCAGCTCTGAACCTTACTTATAACAGGGACAAGTGTGTGTTTGGCACCACCCGCCTTGCTATACTTGGGTATGTCGTGGAAAACGGGGTCATTGGCCCTGATCCCGATCGTATGCGCCCCCTGTTAGAACTCCCTCTTCCCACCACTCTCAAGGCCCTCAGACGGTGCCTGGGTTTTTTTTCCTATTACGCCCAATGGGTCCCCCATTACGCAGACAAGGCACGCCCCCTGGTCAAGTCTACCTCGTTTCCCCTCTCTGCTGAGGCCCGAGCGGCCTTCAGCTGCATTAAAGCGGACATTGCCAAAGCTACGATGCATGCGGTGGACGAGACTGCTCCCTTCCAAGTGGAGTGTGATGCCTCCGATTTCGCTCTGGCTGCTACCCTCAATCAGGAAGGCAGACCAGTAGCATTCTTTTCTCGCACCCTCCAAGGCTCCGAAATTCGGCACTCCGCGGTGGAGAAAGAAGCCCAGGCCATAGTGGAGGCTATTAGGCACTGGAGGCACTATCTTGCTGGCAAAAGGTTTACCTTGCTGACCGACCAGCGCTCGGTTGCGTTCCTGTTCAGCAACCAACAGCGGGGCAAAATCAAAAATGATAAGATTTTGCGGTGGAGGATAGAACTCTCCACCTACACCTATGATATCCTGTACCGGCCTGGCAGACTCAATGAGCCCCCTGATGCCCTATCCCGGGGAACAAGTGCTAGCACACAGCTCGACCAGCTGTACACCCTTCATGCACAACTTTGCCATCCGGGGGTCACCGGATTTTACCATTTTGTGAAAGCTCGGAACCTGCCATACTCCCTGGAGGACATCAGGACGATGACCAGGGACTGCCAAATTTGCGCTGAGTGCAAACCGCACTTCTACCGTCCTGACACGGCACAACTTGTCAAGGCCACCCGCCCTTTTGAACGACTGAGTGTTGACTTTAAGGGCCCCCTTCCCTCCACTGACCGCAATGTCTATTTTCTCAGTGTTATCGACGAGTACTCACGGTTCCCCTTTGCCATCCCCTGCCCCGACACCACTGCCACGTCCGTCATAAAAGCCCTGCGCCAGCTCTTCACTCTGTTCGGGTATCCCTGCTATATCCACAGCGATAGAGGGTCCTCCTTTATGAGTGAGGAGCTGCGCCAGCACTTGCTAGCTAGGGGCATTGCTACCAGTCGGACCACGAGTTATAATCCCCGGGGTAATGGCCAGGTGGAGCGGGAGAATGCCACAGTGTGGAAGGCCACTTTTAGCCCTTAAGTCAAAAGGGTTGCTGGTTTCTCGATGGCAGGAGGTCCTCCCTGAGGCACTGCACTCTATCCGCTCTCTGTTATGTACGTCCACCAATGCCACCCCTCACTAGCGCCTATTCTCTTTTCCCAGGAAGTCTGCCACTGGGACCACCCTACCAGTTTGGCTGATGTCCCCGGGGCCAGTGCTGCTCCGGAAACATGTGAGGAGCAATAAATACTCCCCGCTGGTAGAGAGGGTTCACCTTCTACATGCGAACCCCCAGTATGCTTACATGGTCTTACCTGATGGGCGGGAGGACACGGTCTCCATCCGCGACCTGGCACCCGCAGGTGCAGCAGACCACTACCCTGAAGGCTCTCCGGTAACTATGAACCCTGCACCTGAGGTGACACCGTGCTCACCAGGCCCTACACAGACTCCTCACGACACTTGTATACCGGGCGTTTCGTACGCATTTATACCAGGCGCCTCGCACATGCGTGAGGGATCACCGGCGCCTAGTGGGCAGGAACAAGCACAACCTCCGTCCCCTGTGCAATCACCAATGTCGTCGGCATCCATGCGATCACAGCCGGTGCTACGTAGATCGCAGCGACAGATTCGACCACCTGATAGACTTGACTTGTAAGGAACTTCGCCACATGGGGACTCTTTCAAACAAAGGGGGGGTGAATGTGGTGAACTATGTGCCTGTCTGGACACGCCCCCTGCTGACTGCTCCTGTGGCTCCTCCCACAGGCCCCTGTATAAAGGCGATCTGAGGCCTGACGCTCGGCCTCAGTCTCCAGGACATAGTATGATGGACACTCACTCCTGGTTCCTTCTTCCAGTCAATAAAAGCCGATATCTCACCTTACGTCTCAGTGTGAGTTATTGATGGTGCATCAAATATACAAGGGGATTGGGAAAATCCGGTTGGTGTCGGATTCGCAAGAGAGGGAATTTGTTGAATGCCTACAAGATGGCTTCTTAGATCAGCTCGTGCTTGAGACCATCTTAGACTGGGTGTTGTGTCATAACCCAGATCTTATTAAGGAGCTTAACGTAAGGGAACCCTAAAGAGGCAGTGATCATAATATGATTGAATTCATACTGCAATTTGAGAGAGAGAAAGGATAACTCACATGTATCAGCATCACAGTGGAATAAAGGGAATTACAGAGGCATGAGTTAGGAGCTTTCCCAGGTGGATTGGAGGAGGATACTGGTGGGGATGACGGCAGAGCAGAGATGGCTGAAGTTTCTGGGAATAGTTCACAAGGTGCAGGATAAATATGTCCCACAGAGGAAAAAGTCTCAAATGACAGGGGTCGGCAACTGTGGCTGATAAAGGAAGTTAAGGACTGCATAAGAGCCAAGGAAAGGGCACATGAGGTAACAAATGTGAGTGGGAAGTTGGGGGAGTGGGAAGCTTTTAAAATCCAACAAAAGGCAACTAAAAAAGCTATAAGGAGGGAAAAGATGAAATATGAGGCCAGATTATAAAGCAGCATACCAAAAGTTTTTTCAGTTATATAAGGAGTAAAAGGGAGGTGAGAATTGACATTAGACTGCTGGAAAATGATACTGGTGAGGTAGTAATGTGGAACAAAGAAATGGCAGATGAACCTACAATGGGTACTTTGCATCTGTCTTCACTGTGGAAGACAGTAGCAGTGTCCCTGAGGACCATCAGTGTCAGGGAGCAGGAGTGAGTGCCATTGCTATTACAATGGAAAAAGTGTCAGGCATACTCAAAGGTCTTAAGGTAGATAAGTCACCTGAGCCAGGTGGACTACATCCCAGAGTCCTGAGAGAGGTTGCTGAAGAGATAACGGATGTATTGGTCATGATCTTTCAAGAATCACTTGATTCTGGCAAGGTCCTGGGGGACTGGAAGATTGCAAATGTCACTCCACTCTTTAAGAGGGAGGAATGCAAAAGAAAGGAAATTAACAGCCAGTTAGCCTAACCTCAGTGTTTGGAAAAGTGCTGGCGAATGTAGTTAAGGATGACGTTTTGAGGTACATGGAGACTAATGATAAAATAAGTCAAAGTCAGCATGGTTTCTGTAAGGTGAAATCTGTTAGAGTTCTTTGAGGAAGTAACAAGTCGGGTGGACAAAGGAGAGGCAGTGGATATCATTTACTTGGATTTTCAGAAGGCTTTTGATAAAGTGCCACACATGAGGCTGCTTAACAAGATAAAATCCCATGGCATTACAGGAAAGGTACTGACATGGGTAGCAGAGTGGCTGGCAGACAGGAGGTGGTGAGTGGAATAAATGGAGCCTTTTCTGGTTGGCTGTTGGTGGCTAGTGATGTTCCTCATGGGTCAGTATTGGGACTGCTGCTTTTCCCATTGTTTGTCAATGATTTAGATAATGGAACTGATGGCTTTGTGGCAAAGTTTGTGGATGATACGAAGATAGGCGGAGGAGTAGGTAGTACTGAGGAAGTAATGTGTTTACAGCAGGACTTGGACAAATTGGAAGAATGGACAAAAAAGTGACAGATGGAATACAGTGTAGGAAATGCATGATAATACATTTTGGTAAAAGGAATAATAATGCAACCTATTATCTAAATGGGGAGAAGGTTCAAACATCAAAGCTGCAGAGGAACTTGGGAATCCTTGTGCAACACTCCCAGAAGGTTACAGGTTGACTCTATGGTAAGAAAGGCAAATGCAATGTTGGTATTTATTTCAAGGGGAATAGAATATAAACGCAAGGAGATAATGCTGAGCCTTTATAAGACACTAGTCAGGTTGCACTTAGAGTATTGTTAACAGTTTTGGGCCCCATTTCTCAGAAAGGGATGTGTTGTCATTGGGGAGAGTCCAGAAGAGGTTCACAAAGATGATTCTAGGAATGAAGAGGTTAACATATGTGAACTATTTGGCAGCTTTGGGCCTGTACTCACTGGAATTTAGAAGAATGTGGGGGATCTCATTGAAACCTACCAGATGTTGAAAGGACTAGATAAGATGGATGTGGAGAGGATGCTTCCTGTGGGGGGGGGGGGGTGTATTCAGAACTAGAGGGCACAGCCTCAAAATTGAGGGGTGACATTTTAAAACAGAGGGAAGGAAGGGTTTTTTTACCCAGAGAGTAGTAAATATATAGAATGCCCTGCCACAGACTGTGGTGGAGGCCAGTTCCATGGGTACATATAAGATGGAAGTTTCCTGATTGGTCAGGGCATCAAAGGAAATGGCGAGAAGGCAGGTGTATGGAGTTGAGTGGGATCCAGGATCAGCCATGATGGAATGGCAGAGCAGACTCAATGGGCTGAATGGCCTAAATCTGCTCCTGTGTCTTATGGTTATTTGTGAGGGGGCGGTGCAATGTTCTTGTTGCATTTTGTATAGGGGGAAGGGGGGCTTGGGGTCAATTTCCTTGTTCTGTTTTGTTCATTTTTTTGCGCAGGGGAGGGAGGTTTGGGGGGGGGGGTTAATAATCGGGATGCCATTCTGTTTATTTGTGTGGGGGGGTTTGGGTTTGATGTTTCTCTCTGAATGACTTACATGTCCTTTCTTTGCTTTGTGGCTATCTGGAGAAGATGAATTGTGGAGTTCTATATGGATCTATACTTTGATAATAAATGAACCTTTGAACCTTTACAACAACACCTCCCAAATTGAAGACCTAGATCAGCTGATAGGATAAGAGTAGGCATGTGAGCATGCTGAGTCACCCATTATGGAGGCTGAGAATACCTTGCTATTCATCCAACATCGGTGGATTAAAGCCCTGGAGCTTGCTGCCTAACAGCGCTGCCAGTACCTTCAAAAGACAAACCAGCACTTTAAGATGGCAGCCACCCTCACTACCTCATTGGCGATAAGGGACAATCTTACAGAAAAATTCAAGCCCTATGAACTAAATATCATCTTATTAAGTGAAGCAATCAGGAGCAAGTGGAAGGATCAAGGATCGGCTTAATTTGCCATATACATTTACATATGTTAGTTATTTGCTGTGTTGGTCAGGGCATGCCATGCAACAAGAAAACATCAACATTCAACAAATAAAGAATGAAAAATTATATAAAAATAAAGTCTGAGGTTAAAGCATGGAAATGGAATAAAATGTGTTTAAATGCTTAGATATCTGTATGTATTTACAATGTAAACAGCATTATAATAAGTGTTTTAGAGTGTTTATAGTGCAGTGCAGTAACAGGGACAATAGATTGAGAGGTGGGGGATGTAAATAGAATGGCTGATCCAATTAACTGCTTGGGGAAAGAAACTTTTAAGATGACGTGAAGGTTTTGTTTTAATAGCCCTATGGCACTTTCCAGAAGGGAGCATTTGGAAAAGACAATTTGCAGGGTAGGTTGTATCTGCAACAATTTATTCTGCCCACTTCTTTGTCCTGGATACATACAAGTCCTGCAGAGATGATAGACCGCAGCCAATTACCTTTTTCTGCCGACCTGACAGTTCACTATAGTGTTTGTATATTGTGAGAGGGTGCTACGCCAAACCAGACAGTAATGGCTGACATGACAATGCTGTCTATGATTGCAGTGTAAAATGGCACGAGCATGTTCTGGGGAAGATGGAATTTTACCAGCTGCCAAAAGGTGTACATCCTTTTTGTTAATGAAGGAGATATGGTTCTCCCGCATGAGGTCCTGCAAATTAATAATGCCCAGGAAGCTGAATGTTGAAATGGTGCTCACCGTAGAGTTGTTGATGATGAGTGGGCGGAGAGCAGATATATTTCTCCTGAAGTCAGTATCCATCACCATGGTTTTGAGGGCATAGTGCTCCCATTGTTGTGACTGTGAGTATTGGAGTATGTTGCTCCAATGAGATATTCCCTCCTTTTCTGTTTTTAATTTTAGGAAACCTTTTTCTTCGACTTAAGGTATCTATCTTTTCCTCTTTAGCTTTAGGCCAGAAGTGAATTAAAATCCATATTCTGAAACTCCATATTATATGAGTATTGGGGCATGTCATGTTTTACAGCTTCATTGCTTCAAATAAAATTTTAATATGGCAAGCTTAAAAATAAAGATGTTAACAAATAGTCCTGAAAAGTGAGCAGTGAATTGCAATTTATTAAACACACACACCAAATGCATATTTCAACATTAGCCCATCTCTCTTCATCCTTTTCAACTTCTGCCGTTGCATCCAGAAAATAGTCATAAACGCTAGGTTTTACTGTAAGCAGAATTTAGGGGCAAGTCAGCCTTCAATTAGTGGGATGATCCAAAAGCTTGAGGGACATGCTTGAATTCCTAATGTTTATATTCTAGATTCAGACAGCCCTGAACTGAAGTGCTAACAAGATCAGCTTGTCCTGGGGATCTACCTAGCAATTTTAGGTAACGTTCCAATTGCATTCCTTCGACTGCTTTTCAATGTGATGTATTAACTCAGGCTTACAGCTTTACAGCAGGTAATCAATAGATTATTGCAAACCCAGCCTCTCAAAGAAGAGGGTCTATTGATCTAATTCACTTCAATCAGAATCGGTAGTCCTTTCCATTACACTTAGATAGATAGATGGAGACAAACAAGAGAAAATCTGCAGATGCTGGAAATCTGAACAACACACACAAAATGCTGGAGGAACTCAGGAGGCCAGGCAGCATCTATGGAAAAAGAATGCAGACGACGTTTCGAGCCGAAACCCTTCGGCAGGACTCAGATAGAGAGATACTTTACTGATCCCAAAGGAAGTTGCAGTTTCACAGTAGCATTATAAGTGCACAGATATAAATATTAGAAGAGAAGTAGAACGAGTAAAAGATAAGTTACCACAAACAGCCCGACAGGAGGGGGGTCATCACTTCCCCAGCTGTAGGTTGACTGCTTATAGAGCCTAATGGCCCAGGGTAAGGTGCTCAGTGCCTTATTTCAGAAGGGAACTACTGACACAAACTCCCTCATGACTTTGAAAGCTAAAAAAGCTTTGCACGTGATGAGCAGTTGGAATGGGTCCAAAGCAATGACTCCTGCAGCAGCCAGAATTCAAGGAGAGGTCGCTGCTTAAGCTTTCAGATGCTGTTTCTTTTGCCTCCTCCCTTTCTCGCCTTTTCTTTGTTGAAGTTTGAATCTAAAGGTTTGTGTAGCTCATTCAAGTGGAATTCTGGGCACAGCCTGAAATCATTAGTTGGACTGCTGTTCAATTATGTTAACACAAAGGTCACTGCAGATGCTGTGGTCAAAGCAACACGTACAACACACTGGAGAAACTCAGCAGGTCGGGCAGCATTGTGGAAACCAGCAGTCAATGTTTCGGGCCGAGACCCTTCGTCGGGACTGAAGAGGGAAGGGGCAGGCATAAAGAAGGTGGGGGAAGGGTGGGAAGGAGAAGGCTGGTGGGTGTCAGGTTAAAAACCAATCAGAGGAAAGATTCACTCTGCCTCCTCCTCCTCCAGCTGCTTATCACCTCTCTCATGATTCTGCCGCCTTCTACTACACATAATGCTTTCACCTTACATTCCTTCACCTTTCCTGCCTATCCCCTCCCTGCTACCCCCCCACCCCTTGATCTTTTCTCTGATTGGTTTTTCAACTGGCACCCACCAGCCTTCTTCTTCCCACCCTCCCCCCACCTTCTTTATGGGGCCCCTGCCTTCTCCCTCTTCAGTCCTGACGAAGGGTCTCGGCCCAAAACGTTGACTGCTCGTTTCCACGGATGCTGCTCAACCTGCTGAGTTCCTCCAGCGCGTTGTATATGTTCAATTATGTTGACCACAATGGACAAGCTCAATCCAGAAAATGGCAATAGCATCCAGAAGCAAGTTCTAGCTGGTGACCCTCACCCTACAGGAGTGGTTGTAGATTACCGGATGACAAGGGACAAATGGGAAAGAGACAAGGAGTGAGGCAGTAAGCTATTACAGTTCATTGCAGCAACACACGAAGCGCTGGAGAGACTCAGGGTAGATGCTGCCTGACTCCTTGAGTTACTCCAGCCCTTTGTGTGCTGCTCGAGATTCCAGCATCTGTAGTCTCTTGTGTCTACAAGTTACTGCCTGGGTTGAAATCAATTGCGTTGGAAGGGATATGTCCATGCAATTCAATAACATAATGCAGGATGAATTTAGCTCCACTGTATCAATTTAACTTTGGAGCAGGTGGAGTATTCCTTAACCAAAACTTGGGGCTGGGTGTGTTTTAGATTTCAGATTGTTTCAGATTTTGGGATACATAAGGAAATAGTTTGACATCACAATAATTTCCAACTTTGAATTAATGTGCTTCTAGTAAGTAGTCTCTATCTTACACTTGTTCATCACACATGTAATTAACAGCCAAAATTATGACATACCATTATTATAATGAAAATGTAACGTGCAGGATAACAAAAGCAGCACAGCGGCATTGGGTGAACACCTGATTCAGCTGTTGAACAACAAACAACAGCATGCTTTCAGTCTCCACCTATGATGCCGTGTTTTGATTAAAAGATTACAGTACACTATATTCATATTTTACATTTTTAGGTTTTATGTAAGGTATAAACACAATCAGCATTGTAGAGATGTTCTGGTGTTAGAATTTCATCAGCGACATCTGCTGCTTTGAAATCTTTAAAAATGTCATGTTGTCCCTTTTCTTAAATTTCTGCAATTAGCCTACGGAATATTCACAACTACCTTCAATTTTCAGTTTGTCATGATAGATCTCTGTTTCATGATCAGAATACTGTTGAGCAGCATATGTTCACTCCAGTACTGATGAATCCACTCTTTCAATACACGATCAAGATCTTCATTTTTCACTTTATGCATTGTTTTTCTATTTTCCATTAACTTCTGCTCATTAAATATGTGAGGTCACTTCTCTGAACTGTCTGTGCTGCACAGAAACCTGTGCATTGCCTGGGAACCTTCCCAGCGCCTTGTGGAATTTTCCATTAGTGACAACATATCAAAGCTCAGAACGAATTTGGATTTCAGAGGTTTTTGAATCGGGGTATTCAACCTGCACCTTTAAATAGTCACCTGAGAAGTCAATGACATCTAGATATCATCTCTAGTTGCTTCCAACCTTTCTCCAATGTGCCACACTTGGGTGCCAAAGTGCCTTTCTGGTCCAGATCAGAACCTCCAAAGGACCCCTGGAGACCAGTAAGTAGGTGGTTGACTTGCTCATAATCAATGCATTTTTTATAGTTTGGCTGCAGGAAGTTTAAATGAATGAAACAATGCCAACTTGGTAATTGCACTTTGTAAAGGGGTGTAGATTTGCAAGTAAGTGAAGATTCTTGATGGGGCGCCAGTAGCATTAAAGTACTTGGATCATTATTATTGATTCATCAGAACAAGTAATTTCAATTTATGTCTAGCCTATAAAAATGAAAGCATTCACATAAGGAAGATCAGTCATAATCCTATGTCCAATAAATAAGGAAACCGTTACTGGCATGTTGGTAATTGGTAGATATTTGAATATAAACTAAGCTGTAAATTTTAAGCTGCATTTCTATTTTCTCTTACATGACTAAAATGATCAGTGGTTATGCGTAGTTAAATTACAACACACTTCACACGAATGTACTTGAGTAAATGGGGTGTATGGGTTGGCCTGAGAGGGGTAGCGCCTCTGGTGAAGGGGTTTGTTGTGTCCATTCTGGGGCAGCTCGTACACCTTTGGTCCCCACTGGATACTGTTTGAGTGCAACAGTGGCCACCCCCTGGTACACTGCTTCGACAGGCGGGCTAACCCACGTGAGGGTAGCCGAAAGGTCGCATGTCCCAGTGAAGTCCTAGCACGTGAAGTCATCTCTGGCAGACTGAGCAGATGAACATAGAACATAGAATCGTACAGCACATTACAGGCCCTTCGGCCCATAATGTTGTGCCGACCCTCAAACCCTGCCTCCCATATAACCCCCCCCACCTTAAATTCCTCTATATACCTGTCTAGAAGTCTCTTAAACTTCACTAGTGTGTCTGCCTCCACCACTGACTCAGGCAGTGCATTCCACATGTAGATGAGATCTACATTGAGATCCATCAACCAGGAAGACTGTTCTGCAACACTCCATGGAGAGTGAAGGGCACAGAAGACATCTTGGTCATCCAATGCAACTGAGGAAAACCCTATTTGCTGATGCTTGTTCATACCACTGGACCCAGGACTCTGAGTCAAAAGAGAGGAGGTGCCTCAGTGTGACAGCTTTTCCACTCTAAACACTCTTCCACACAGGTCTACTGTCATTGTCAGACATGATGGACAACCGCCACCACCAGCGTTTCACACAAAGAGCCCCAAGAAGTGATTCAGCCGGCCAGTCTGTTTCTCCTATATCTATATATATATAAAGTACTTCAATGGTGTAAAGAAAAATTTCACCCAAACATTGTACAGTCATAAGCTGGGGATTCTCATTCAGAACCAAATTACAATTTAGTGATTTACTTCATGGTATTATTGTTCCAATAATTCCAATATTACTTCTAACCAGTCGAACTACTACCGCACAGTGCCAAAAACCTGGTTTCACTCCTTTTCTCCCTCTGATATCCTCCATGTGCTCAGCCTCCTTCCCACGTTGCAAAGTGGTGTGGAATGGTAGGTTACATGGCTGCTGTCAATTGAGTTTTAGAATCTAGGAGATGTAGGGAGAATAGATGCAGAGGAATTAGTTGTAGGATGATGGGCGGTTGATGGTGAGCATGGAGATGATGGGCCAAAGGGCCTACTACTATGCTGCATCTGTTTCCCTATGACTGATTTGACAATATTATATTCTTTTATTGACTTAGCTGATCAATCCATGCCCATGGTCAGTCAGCGAGCAAGGTGGTGATTGAGGTGGGCCCATCTTGCTCAAATGGACAGCTGCCTTGGCTCCTCTGATGGTAATGATGAAGGTACCATCAAGATGTGCATGGAAGACATCTGATAGTTTCTGCTCTTTGTGCACAACTGTCATACCAGTCTGATATCAGAAGCATATGGTGTGGGTGGTCATGAAATAACAGCTTGCTGCTTCATACAGTGATGCAACACCCTGAACACTGCTTCACTGGCAACCTGCCTCATATTCCAGGAAAGTTCAGGATGTTAAAGAAATCGCTTCCTGGTGGCTTGAGAAAAAAAAAATAGGTGAAGTCAGCAAAAGTAGCTAACTGAAAATTTTGTTGCTAAGTGCAACATTAATGCCACATAAAAGAATACCATTAGAAAGCTGATTATTTAACAGAGTTTGTGAGATGAATTTATTTGTGTGCACAATAATTCTCATTCCCAGTGTTGAAGCAAGCCAGGATTACGGTTAGTTTCAACATTAGATTTCTAATCTGGTAACAGAGAGGATGGTAAAATGGTGAGTATATTGATATACAAAAGATGATGAATAAATTAACATACGTGATGTTCTTCGCCAATATTCATTCCAATGTATTAAGAGGGACAGGAGTCTGGATGCAAATTGAGCTGCGCAACAGAAAAGTGAGAGATGCTGTGAATATTTATTTCCTGAACAGAAGGAAGAATTCTGTGGATTTTCGTTACTGGGACCACTGCTTATTTTGATTATATATCAGTGGCTTAGAGCAGACCACAATTTCACAATTTGGATGCATTATAAACAGAAAGAGAGATTGAAATAAACTTCAGAAAGGAAGTTGATAAATGAAAGATATGTTGCAGGATTTTGTAGGAAAACTGTGCGAGTTAGATTTCAAACAAGAGAAAAGCTGCAGATGCTGGAAATCTGAACAACACACACAAAATGCTGGAGGAACTCAGCAAGCCAGGCAGCATTTTTGGAAGAGAGTGCAGTAGACATTTCGGGCTGAAACGTCGATTGTACTTTTTTGAATAGATGTTGCCTGGCCTGATGAGTTCCTCCAGCATTTTGTGTGAGTTAGGTAGCCTTGGTTTTTCAGAATAAGAGAGCCAGCATAGAACTAAATGGCCAAATATCCTCTTCCTGTGCTAAACAATTCCCTGATTTTACATTATTCCGTATGACCCTCCCAAACCAGATATGGAGTAGGTAGAGAGTAAAGCTCCCACTGCACAGTTCTAAATAACATTCTTTGTCACACATTATTACAGCAAACAGATTTAGTGTCAGAATGATGGGGAAGCTATTTAGGACTGTGATGAACAGCAATTCCTTCATTCAGACGTCAGTGAACTTCCATCACAAAAGTTTAAGCTATTGAGATCATTTAAAGCAAAGGCAAATCAATTTCTCATTCTGAAGGGAATCAACTGATATTGTCATAATTCAGGAGGATGGTGCCACCATAGAACATCCGTCCTAATCTTGATAAATAGTTGAGCAGGTGCAAAGATTCATTTTGACTACACCAGCTCATAATGCTTAAATTCAGAGACAGTTGGCTTGTGTTAAGAGTCCTAATTCAGGCTGTGTGCCTCCCTGTCAGTAAGCTTAGGAGTGCACATATTAAAATGGGAATTGAGGAAGAAGGTTAGAGGAAAAAAGAGTTAAGGCCAGTAAACAGCCTTCTGCAGGTTTCTAAGACCATTAGACATAGGAGCAGAATTAGGCCATTTGACCCATCAAATCTGCTCCACAATTTGATCATGCCTGATTTATTATCCCTCTCATCCCTGTTCTCTGGCCTTCTCCGTATAATATTTGATGTTCTGACTAATCAAGAACTGGTTCACCTCTGCTTTAAATTTACTTAATGACATACTCCACACCATCCATGCAATGTATTCCTCTGATTCATTGCCCTCTGGCTAAAGAAATTCCTCCTCATTTCTGTTCTAAAGGGGTGGCCTTCTCTTCTGAGGCTGTGCTCTCTGGCCTGCCTCATTCTCTCAGCATCCAATCTATCTAGGCCTTTCAATATACAATAGTTTTCAATGAGACTCCCCCCCCCCCCACCTCATTCTTCTAAACTCCAGCAACATGTGCAGAGCTATGAAACACTCCTCATATGTTAACCCTTTCGTTTCTGGTATAATTCTTGTGAACCTCTTCTTGACACTCTCCAATGTCTTTTCTTAGACGAGGGGCCCAAAACTGCCCATAATACTCCAAGTGTGGCCTGATTAATGCCTTATAAAGCCTCAGCAATACATCCCTGTTTTTATATTCTAATCCTCTCAAAATGAATGCTAATATTGTATTTGGCTTCTTTACCACCAACTCAACAGAAGGCAACCAAAAAAAAAAGCCGTAAGGAAACAAAAGATGAAATGTGAAGATAAGCTAGCCAATAATACAAAAAAAAATACAAAAAGTTGTTTCAGTTATTTAAGGAGCAATGGAGAGGGGTGAGAGTGGATATTGGACTGCTGGAAAATGACTCTGGAGAGGTAGTAATAGGAGACAAAGAAATGGCAGAGGAACTTTATTAAGTATTTTGTGTCAGCCTTTGTCGTGGAAGACACTAGCAGAATGCCAGAAATGCTAACATGCCGGGGGGGGGGGGGGAGCAGAAGTGAGTGCCATTACTATTATTAAGGAAAAGGTGCTTCGGAAGCTGACAATTCTGAAGGTAGATAAGTCACTTAGACCAGATAGATTACACCCCAGGGTTCTGAAAGAGGTAGCTGAAAAGAATGTGAAGCCATTAGGAATGATCTCACTTGCAGTATTGTGAGCAGTTCTGGGCCCCTTATCTAAGAAAGGATGTGCTGACATTGGAGAGGGATCAAAGGAGGTTCATAAAAATTATTCTGGGATTGAAGGTTTATCGTGTGAGGAGTGCTTGATGGCTCTGGGCCTGTACTCACTGGAATTCAGAAGAATGAGTGGGGATCTCATTGAAACCCTTCGATTGTTAAAAGGCCTCAAAAGAGTGGATGTGGATCTTTCCTATGATGGGTCAGTCTAAGACCAGAGGAATGCCCATTTAGAACAGAGATCAGGAGGAATTCCTTTGGCCAGAAGGTGGTAAATCTATGGAATTTGTTGGCACAGGCGGCTATAGAGGCCAAATAATTGGGTATATTTAAGGCAGAGGTTGATAAATTCTTGATTTTTCAGGGCACAAAGGGATACAGGGAGAAGGCAGGAGATTGGGGCTGATAGGGAATTGGATCAGCCATGATCAAATTGTGGAGCAGAATTGATGGGCCAAATGGCCTAATTCTGCTAATATATCTTATGATCTTTCAAGAAACACTAAATTCTGGAATAGTTTCTGAGGAATGGAAAATTGCAAAAGTCAAAACACTCTTTAAAAAAAGAGGGAGGCAGAAGAAATTACAGGCCATTTAGCCTGACTTCAGAGGTTGGAAAGATGTTGGAATCTATTATTAAGGATGAAGTTTTGGGGTATTTGGAAGCATATGATAAAACAAGCTAAATGCAGCATGGTTTTCTAAAGGGGAAATCTTGCCTGACAAATCTATTGGAATTCATTGAGGACATAACAGGCAGGATAGACAAAAGAGAGTCAGTGGATGTTGTTGATTTGGATTTTCAGAAGGCCGCTGACAAGGTGCAGCACATGAGGCTCCTTAACAAAATAAGAGCCCGTGGTATTACAGGATAGATACTAGAATGGACAGAAGATTGGCTGACTGGAAAAAGGCAAAGAATGAGAATAAAGGGGGCCTTTTCTGTCTGGCTGCCGTTAACTAGTGGTTTGGCACCTGGATTGGTGTTGGGCAACTTCTTTTCACATTGTATGTCAATGATTTGGATAAAGGAATTGATGGCTTTGTGGCCAAGTTGGCAGACAAATTGAAGGTAAGTGAAAGGGCAGGTATTGTTGAGGAAACGGGGTGTTTGCAGAAATACTTGGGCAGATTGGGGGAATGGGAAAATAAGTGGCAGTTCAGATATAACGTAAGGAAGTGCAAGGTCATGCACTTTGGCCGAAGGAATAAAAGGCATGGACTATTTTGTAAATGGAGAGAAAATACAAAAATCAAAGGTGCAAAGGAACTTGGGAGTCCTCATGCAGGATTCCCTGAAGGTTAACTTGCAGGTTGAGTCTGTGGTGAGTACAATACCAAAGCAAGTACAATGTCAGCATTCATTTCAAGAATATAAAAGCAAGGATGTAATGCTGAGGTTTTATCAGGCCTTGGTCAGACCACACTTGTGAGCAGTTTTGGGCCCCTTATCTGAGAAAGGTTGTGCTGGCATTGGAGAGAATCCAGAGAAGGTTCACAATAATGATCTCAGGAATGAAAGAGTTAACATATGAAGAGTGCTTGATAGCTCTGGGCCTATACTTGCTGGAATTTAGAAGAATGGGGGGGGGGGAATCTTGTTGAAACCTATCAATTATTGAAAAGTCTGGTTAGAGCAGATGTGGGGAGGATGTTCCCTATGGTGGGGGAGTCTAGGATCAGAAGGCACAGCCTCAGAATTGAGGGACATCAATTTAGAACAGAAATGAGGAAACATTTCTTTAGCCAAAGGATGGTAAATTTGTGGAATTCTTTGCCACAGACGGCTGTGCAGGCCAAGTCATTGGGTATATTTAATCAGGGCCTCAAAGATTATGGGGAAAAGGCAGGAGAATAGGATCCGTCATGATGGAATGGCGGAGCAGACTAGATGGGCTGAATGGCATAATTCTGCTAACTCTTATGGTTTTATGGTCTTTATGGTCTAATGTTGAGGTCCCATACCACCAGGTTCAAGAACAGCTATCTCTTTGGTATTTCCCTAAACACTGTCACTTCTTTTATTATTTTGGTTGGGCTTTGTTTTCTTTTGATCCAAGTATGTTCTTGTAAAAATTGTATATATGTTTAATCTATGTTTTTCTTGTCAATGTTCATTAGATAATGCCATGTACCTGTCACACAAGTATATTTTTCATTAACTGTGAATGCATGTGTTTATGCATATAAACTCGACTTTGCGTTTGGCTTATCCTGTATCTAACCCATGTATTAGGTATTTTTTGAGGGTGCTGGTGTGGATTTCACTCTATCTAATTCATGCTCTACTTGTGCTTGAAAGCTACTTATTGAAATAGTGCCATAGAAGTTTAATTCTGAATTAATTGAATGGAACTGAATTGAAATACAAGAGGCGAGAGCAGAGTCTCGTCCTATATTACTGACATGCTTCTATCTAATAGTGCAGACTCTTTAATCATAGTCTTTATTGCAGCAGCTTCAGGCATGACTATGGCTTCCAGCAATTCTGCTTTCCATTCTATTTTTCCTGAAATTGAGACACTTGTGATAAGAGATTAGTTTGATTTTGCTCTCAGCAATGTCTCACAGAACATCACAGAGGCAAATTAATTGCCACTGGGCTGGAAAATAATGGAGTCATCACTAAATGAGTGAGATGTTTGAGGCCTGAGTCTCAGTTGTTGCTGAAGATTTCACTCTGAGTGCAGTCTAAAGGCAGGAGACCGCAGAAACAGGACATTTTCAAGAGCAGAAGGTGGCTTCCATCATCATGTGACAGACCGAATTGTGATATTGATTTAATTTGATGTTGATAATAAAGCTGGAACAATGAGGTAACATCAAAATACACTAAGGAAACAAATTATTAAAGGAGCAGTAAAGACTTTTTGAATAGATTTAATAGGACACTGCATCTTTTTTCTGCATTCTGCTGTTTTCGCTTGTACTTCCTCAATGCACCGATATAATGAAATTATGTATATGAATACTATGTACAATAAAGTTTTCCCACTGTACATCAATACTTGTGACAATAATAAACCAACTTACCAATTTAGCTTGGGGATTTACTTGCTCATTTCTTTGACATTGACTGGACTGCACAGAGGCTACTTTCAATCTCCACCCAGCTAACAGGAGTAACATGATACTTGTTTTCAACACATCACCTGCAGCCTATTTAAACCCAGCTCTCATCCACAATCCTTGTTCACTCATTGAACCAGCCAGCCTCAGCCAGTTGCACCTAACCTTCAGTTACCTTGTTGCACATGAGTTTAGTATTTTTTCTCTCTTGTTTAGTGACTTGTTATTTTTGCAGTTAATTATTAAACCTATCGCTCACTGCTAAATCATCTTTGCTGCTCTGCTTTTGAGTCAAAGCACTGCTACATTTCCTGACAGGATGAGTGAACCATCAACTGACACAGCAGAGTATGCTCACCTAAAGGAACTCGTCCGTTGACATGAGCACACGTTCCAAGATTGAATGATTGATCTCTGACCTGAGCCACCACTAATTCAGACAATAAAACTACTATTTGCAAAAACATGAGGAATTCACTGCTGAGGTTATATATAAATATTTATTTATTCTACTTTAATTATTTCTTGAGATACAGCGTGGAATAGCCCATTCCAGCCCTTCAAACCATGCTGCCCAATCCTAGCCTAATCATGGGACAATTTACAATGACCAATTAACCTACCAACTTGTACTTCTTTGGATTGTGGGAGGAAACTCACACAGTCACGGAGAGAACATACAAATTCCTGACAGGCAGCAGTGGGAATAGAACTCAGGTCGCCTGTACTTCAAAGCGTTGTGCTAACCACTGGGCTACTGCTGGGCTGGGCTTTTAACCACCCAGAAAGTGGAAGGGAGAGGCTGCAGGTCAGATACTCTGTTTGCATCAAGGCTCACGCTCAGTGCAGGACTGCACATGGAATTCAGAGTCCTCGTGGCTGAATGCAGGAGGGCTGCTGATCGATTACCATCACCGCTTCTCAGGGCGCTTGAAAGACTAGCTGTCCACCAACCCTGAAAGCCTCTGAATTGACAAGCATCCTGTGGAACAGCCCTCCAGATCATCAACAAAAACTCTGGTCCCGTTCCCAGAATTACTTCAGGCTGCAGGACCCTCCTCATCAATGCTTCCACAAGCCATGCAGTTAGAGAAAGCTTCCTTACCCTCACCCCCACTCCCCCCGAGCCTGCTCTCCGGGCATGAGCATTGATGGAGAAACAATTTGTGCGCTTACTGCTGAATGTGAATCACACATGCGTTTACACTACATGCTGCATCTGCAAAGGAAACAGCATTATGAAGGACCTCATGCACCCCTTATACAATCTCTTCTCCCTCCTGCCGTCTGGAAAAAGGTTCTGAAGCATTCGGGCTCTCACGACCAGACTATGTAATAGTTTCTTCCCCCAAGCTATCAGACTCCTCAATACTGAGAGCCTGGACTGACTCCTTGCCCTATTGTCTTGTTCATTATTTATTGTAATGCCTGCACTGTTTTTGTGCACTTTACGCAGTCCTGTGTAGGTCTGTAGTCTAGTGTAGCTTTCTCTGTGTTGTTGTTTGTTTTTTTTAAAAAACGCAGTTCAGTCTAGTTTTTGTACTGTGTCATGTAACACCATGGTCCTGAAAAACGTTGTCTCATTTTTATTATGTACTGTACCAGCAGTTATGATCAAAATGACAATAAAAGTGACTTGACTTGACTTGAAATGCCCCCTGCATCAGGGGATTGACACCACCAGGTAGCAACAATGAGATTTCTATCTGGCATGCCTGCCCCGTCCCGGGCTCCTTGTTCCAGCACTATTGCCTGACTCACTCTCTCTCTCCTTTTCCACAGCCCAATGGCTCTGTGCACACAGGAGCCGGTGGTGGATTCTGGCACAGTGGCCAACCTTCTGGACCAGACTCTGCTTGAGTAGCTTGGACTGCCCATCAAGCCCATCTCTCACCCTTTCTGCATCACGTCCATTGATGGATGTCCCTTGGGGTGAGGGATGGTCACAGTGTGCACACGGCCTGTGTACATGAACTTTCGAGAGCACCAGGTGGTCCATCTAATTTCTCCTGATTGACTCACCCAGCAGTCCTCTCATCTTGGGTTACACCTGGCTTTCTACTCATGACCCTCATTTCACCTGGCCATCCGGTTCACTGCCGAGTCGGGAACCCACCTGCCTGCACCCTCAGCTGACTTCATCCTGTAAGTCCAAGGAGCTGGAGGTAAACCTTGATCTCACAAACTCCCACAGGTATACATGACTTAGCCATCACCTTCAGTAAAAGGGAGATCAGCACTTTGACACCTCATAGACCATACATCTATATGCTCGACCTCCTCCCAGGCACTGTCTCTCCCCAAAGTAATCTGTTCTCCCTCTCCCCTCCTGAGACCCAAGCCATGAATGACTCCATCAATGAAGAGCTACAGTATGGTTCCATTTGGACATCCCAGTCCCCAGCTTTTGCAGGGTTCTTCTTTGTCAAGAAGATGGAGGTCTTCAACCTGGCTTGACTACTGTGAACCCAACAAAATCACCATCAAGAAACGTTACCTTCATGGATAGTGCACTTGAAGCATTCTGCAGGGCCCAGATCTTCAGCAAATTGGATTTATGGAGCATGTACAACCTGACCCATATTCACCAGGGGGATGAGTGGAAAACACCATTCATAACACCTACTGGCCACGACAAATACTTGGTAATGCCTTTCAGACTTCCCAAAAGTCTAACCATTTTCTAAACCTTCATCAACAAGAGCTTCCAAGACATGCTACACTGGTATGTGTTTGTCTAACTCAACAACATCCTTATCTTCTCCAATGACTCCCAAGACTACATCTGTCTCATCTGATCAGTCCTTCAGCATCTCCTTGAAAACCAGCTGTACTGCAAGATATCAGTTCCACATCCCAGTCATTTCCTTCCTGGGTGTCATTCTTCCAGTCCATGAACTCAGAGAAAGTATGCCATCATTGACTGGTCCCAACCGCGCTCTCTCAAACAGCTACAGAGTTTCTTGGGCTTCTGCAATTTTTGCCACTGGTTCATCAGAAACTACAGCCAAATTGCCGCTCTAAGTTCCCTCTCTGATCTGGACTGACCACCAGAGCCTCCACTCCATACAACAGACTCACCATCTCAACCCATGACAGGCTCACTGGACCACCTTCTTTGAGCAATTCAGCTTCACCATCTCTTACCAACCTGGCTCCAAGAACACTAAAGTGGATGTCCTGTCATGACAGTTGGACCCAGCTGAAATGGAGATCAACCATCAGACCACCATTCCATCTTCCCAGATCCTTGTCCTGATCATTTTGAAAACTAGATCTGCCTGACCCTACAGAATGATCCAGCTTTGGCCGATGTATCTGACAAACATGCCAATGGTCATGCACTCTGTTATACTCTGGTGACCGTGCACCCCTCACCTCTCTCTGGCAATCCAGGCGTACAGTGTACTCTGGATTTTCAGCGACACTGTTTCTGAAGACCCAGCATGATCACAGGTATATGCCCATTTGTCTCTGTCTGTTCTCAATGTGCCCAGTCCAATTCTTTGAATCAATGGCCCTCTGGGCTCTTGTGACCCCTGACGGTCCCTTGACATCTGTGGTCCCACATTACCATGGATTTCATCGTGAGTATGCCACCTTCCAATGCAGACACTGTGATCATGACAGTGTAGATCAGTTCTCCAAGGTGGCCCACTTCAATGTACCCCCACAAACTTCTGTCAGTTGCTTAGACCTGGTTCTCTAACGTATAGTACCCCTCCACAGCTTCCCCCAGGACATTGGGGACTGCAATTTGTCTCTTGATTCTGGAAAGCCTCTCCTCCTTCCTCCACACCTCAGCGAGTTTGTCCTTTGCTATAATCCGCTGAGCAATGATCAATCAGAAAGAAGCAATCAGCAAGTGGAGAAGTCTCTGTGATGCTTCATTGCCTCTGATCCTGTATCTGCTCTGGATGGGCTGTCCTGCAATCTCCAGCTGTCCTCCTCCACCATGGGTATGTCACTTTTTGAAATGCTTCATGGTTACCAACCCCCGTTGTTCCTGTGAGGGAGCCGATGGTGGAGATCTCATATGCCAGGGCTCTGGTTTGTTGCTGTGGGAATGCTTGGAAGAGGGCCATTCTAGCTACCAACCATGCCTATTGCCACCCGGGTAACTACTGTTGGTGCCCAGCCAGAACACTCCAGCCTGCGGATCGTATCTGGCTGTCCACCTAAGATGCATCCCTTCGCATCAACTCCCACAAGCTCTCAGCCTGGTTCATTGGTCCATTTAGGATTATCCATCATATCAATCCAGTCACTTACCTTCTTCAGCTGCCACCATCCCTCAGGATCACACCTACCTTCCACATGTCCTGCCTCAAGCCTGTTGTCCGTGGGCCACTCAACCCACCTGAGCCTGCACATCTGGAATCTATGATGGTGGAGGTTGGTCCGGTGTACATAGTTTGCCTATTGATGGATTCATGTCATTGTGGATGAGGTGAGCGGGACCTGGTTGACTGGGAAAGGTATGGCCCGGAGGAGAGATCTTCAATGCTGACCAGTTACAACTTGGATCCGTCACTCATCGAAGAATTCCATCAGCTCTATCCAGATCTTCTTGCACTGTCAAGACCAACCATGGGGTGTGGGTGGTCCTGTCAGGCCTGCACATGCTGGCTCCTCCCACTCTTCACTCAGCTGACAGGAGTCAACACGCTACTTCATTCGAACTCATCAACTGCTGCCTATTTAAACCCAGCTCTCATCCGCAGCAACACAATGCTGGAGGAACTCAGCAGGCCAGGCAGCATCAATGGAAAAGAGTATAGTTAATCGCTCCTTACATGAATCCATTGTCCATTTGTCCCTCCCCACTGATCTCCCTCCTGGCACTTATCCTTGCAAGTGGAACAAGTTCTAGACCAGCCCCAATACCACCTCCCTCACTACCATTCAAGGCCCCAAGCAGTCCTTCCAGGTGAGGTGACACTTTACTTGTGAGTCCGTTGGGGTCATCTACTGTATCCGGTGCTCCCGGTGTGGCCTCCTGTATATTGGTGATACCCAATGTAGATTGAGAGACAGCTTTGCAGAGCACCTATGCTCCATCCAGCAGAAAAAGTAGGATCTCCCAGTGGCCACCCATTTTAATTCCACTTTCCATTTCCATTCCAACATGGCAGTCCATGGCCTCCTCTACTGTTGTAATGAGGCCACACTCAGGTTGGAGGAGCAACACTCTATATTCCATTTGGGTAGCCTCCAATCTGATGGCATTAACGACAATTTCTCAAACTTCCGGTAATGGCCCTCCTCCCCCTCCCAACATTCCCTATTCCCATTTCTCTCTCTCACCTTATCTTCTTGCCCGCCCATCGCCTCCCTCTGGTGCTCCTCTCCCTTTTTTTTCTTCCATGGCCTTCTGTCCTCTCTTATCAGATTCTCCCTTCTCCAGCCCTGCATCTCTTTCACCAATCAACTTCCCAGCTCTTTACTTCACCCCTCCCCCTCCCAGTTTCACCTATCACCTTGTGTTTTTCTCCTTTTCCTCTCTCCAGCTTCTCATTCCTGATCTTTTTTTCTCCGATCCTGATGAACAGACTTGACTATTATCTTTTCCATAGATGCTGCCTGGCCTGCTGAGTTCCTCCAGTATTTTGTGGGCATTGCTTGGATTTCCTGCATCTGCAAATTTACTCTTGTTTTCTCATCCACTGTCCTTGTTCACCCATTTGAACCAGCCAGCCAATGTTTTTGCACCTAGTCTTCAGTTACCTGAGTAAGCTCCAGGAGAGAAACTTGAGCATGGATTACTACAAGGAGGTGGTCAGAGATGAGATGAGGAGCCTTGAGCAACAACAGTCTTGCCAATTAAAGCATTGCAGAAGTTTGAAACGTTGAGACAATTGTGGAGGACAGCGAGCAGTGCTCAGTAGGGCCGCTAGGTTTGAGTTGCTGCCTTCAGAGGGGCCTCTGATCTAAGATGCTACTCTTAGAGAGGCTGATGGTCTGAGTTGCTTCCCTCAGATCCCGGTGCTCGCGACGACGTTATCGATATTCTGAGATTTATGGATTGGACTGGAGTTTATATTGGCTTCTTTCAGTTCTATGTTTTTTTCCCCGTGTTCTTGCCCATTCTTTCTTGTTGATTGTGGGCTGGGGGATCGGGGTCTGATGTTTTTTTGTTTTCTTGTGGGTGATCTGTTAGTTTTTGTACAAGGAGGGTTTGGGGGGTGTTTGGGGTTTGTGAGTTTTAGTTTTTTTCTTTTCATTCGGGGGGTGAATTGATGTTCTTTCACCTACTTCTATAGTTTTACTGTATTTTATGGCTATTTGGAGAAGACAAATCCCAGAATTATATTCTGCAACATACTTTGATAATAAAATGAACTTTTGAACCTTGCCTGGGAGTTTAGTATCTGTTCTCTCTTGTTTTGTGACCCCTGGTGGCTTGTTATTTTGTAGTTACTTATTAAGGTTATCACTCACTGCTAAATCATCTCCACTGCTCTGCTTTTGGGTCGAGTCTCCTCTGCGTTTCCTGAGAGACAGTGGGAATGTGAACGTCTGAAAGAAAACCTGGCTTTAAGAGATGATGTTATTTAGTCAAACCCCAGGCTAAGAGCACATTGTTCCCACAGATCTCTTACTTGTTGTTCACAAAAATCTGAATCCCAATTTTCAAACTGTGGGTTTAGTATTGATTAAATGAATAATTGAAGTCTGACTGAATGGCAGAACCCACATTCCTCTGTTTACAAATTCCTTCCTACCATATCCCCCACTGTCCTTGATCTAATGAGCTCAAAAATTTGTTTTTGGTTCAATGAGATCCAAGTCTCACTAACAGTTTCTCATGGGTAATCTTATCAACAAGACTAACATGCAAAAACTTTCTCCTGGCCATTACTTGCCAATTTTTTAGAAACATTCAAAATGCTGGTGGAACGCAGCAGTCCAGGCAGCATCTGTAGGAAGAAGTACAGTCGATGTTTTGGGCCGAGACCCTTCGTCAGGACTAACTGAAAGAGAATGTAAGAGATTTGAAAGTGGTGGGGGAGGGGGAGATCTGAAATGATTGGAGAAGTTAGGAGGGGAAGGGATGAAGCTAAGAGCTGGAAAGTTGATTGGCAAAAGAGTTACACAGCTGGAGAAGGGAAAGGATCAAGGAATGGGAGGCCTTGGAAGAAAGGGGGAGGGGAGCACCAGAGAAAGATGGAGAACAGGCAAGGAGTGACTGAGAGGGAAAGGGAGGTAAAAAAGAAGGAAAAGAAAAAAAAGGGGTGGGGATAACAACTAAATAAATAAGGGATGGGGTAAGAAGGAGATTTCTCTAACTTTAACGGAAGTTAGAGAAGTCAATGTTCATGCCATCAGGTTGGAGGCTACCCAGATGGAATATAAGGTGTTGTTCCTCCAACCTGAGTGTGGCTTCATCTTGACAGTAGAGGAGGCCATGGATAGACATATCAGAATGGGAATGGGACATGGAATTAAAATGTGTGGCCACTGGGAGATCCTGCTTTCTCTGGCGGACCGAGTGTAGGTTTTCAGCCCAACAGTCTTCCAGTCTGTGTCGGGTCTCACCAATATATAGAAGGCCGGACCGGGAGCACCAGATGCAGTATAGACTGGGAGATCATTCCCTTCTTACCCCATCTATTTATTTGTTTGTTTGTTATTCCCCTTTTTTTCTTTTCCCTCTCTCTTTTTCTCTCAGTCCCTCTCACAATCACTCCTTGCTTGTTCTCCATCTCCCTCTGGTGCTCCCCTCCCCCTTACTTTTTCCCCAAGCCTCCCATCCCATGATCCTTTCCCTTCTCCAGCTCTGTATTGTTATGAATAAGAAGCAACTCTGATGGGCAGAAGGGTACAGAATCGCCAATGCCCCCCCCCCATTTTTGAAGAATCGCAAATCACTACTATTCCGATGCTGTTATCAAAGGAAATGAGAGAGATAAACAGCTCATACAAATTTATGAGAGGGGGCACAGCACAGGTTGGAATGTCTCCTATTGACAAAGAGAGAGATTACTGCTATTGTCTCTTGGAGAAGGAATCGTGTATTGAGTACTGTTCTATTCATTGAAACCCCTCAGGGGGCAACCAGAGTGGTCTGGTTGAGGGATTGCATCATCCCAACCTGATTGACATCTGAGACCCCGTGAGTGGGGAATAAAAGTAGGATCTGGGGAACACCCCTCAGATGCACCAGGAGAGACGTTACGAGACCTGTGGGGGCTTGTGTGTGTGTTTCCATCCTTGCCTGGGTGACAAGTCCTCCATGGAAGGGTCTAGCTAAAGGACAGAGACGGACCAAGATCGTAAAAGGAAAGTCGGCAAGTTTCTCTCTCTCTCTCTCTCTCTCTCCAACAATTGCAACACAGTGAACCACAACTACTGCAGCCTGTATGAACTGAACTGAACTTTATATTTCCATTGGACAACTCATTATCCCCTAGACAACTATAGGGCTTATTTCTTATTGATTATTATTATACCCGCACTTTTAGGATTAGTATTGATGACGTATATTATCTGTATATTTGCATTGATATTATTTTTGTGCATTTTTACTAATAAATACTGTTCAAAATAGTATCATCAGACTTCAACGGATACTCCTATCTTTGCTGGTAAGATACCCAGTTACGGGGTTCGTAACAGTATCCCTTTTGCCAATCAACTTTCCAGCTCTTAGCTTCATCCCTCCCCCTCCTGTCTTCTCCTATCATTTTGGATCACCCCTCCCCTCCCACTTTCAAATCACTTACTATCTCTTCTTGCAGTTAGTCCTGACAAAGGGTCATAATTGCTGTTGAGAAAGCAGTACTGAGCAGGCATCTTGAATAGACTGTGAAAATACCTGGTGAAAGTACCCTCTTTCTGGTTTTGGGAAGGGAATTCTGATATTTAGAGCTACTAATAATGGGGGAACTGCAATGAACCTCCAAGGCAGGAGGGTGCTTGACTTGGAAGGAAACTTGCAAGTGATGCTGTCCTCAGCTTGTCCTTGCAGTAGAGATTGCAGATTTGGGAAATGAACTCACCAAAGCCTGGGCAAACAACTGCAGTGCATTTTGTTGATGCACCCGCTGTATGCTGACAATGGAGACGGATGGTAGCTGATGAGTTGCCAATCAAGCAGGTTACTTTATCCTAGATAGTGCTGAGCTTCTTAAGTGTTGTTGGAGCTAAATCATCAAGGCAGCTGGAGGGTGTTCTATCACACTGATTTGTGCCCTGTAAATGGTGAAAGTTCTTTGAGGTAAAGGGAGATCCACAAATTTCCATAGGGTACCAAGCATCAGATTTGTCCTTTGTAACAATGGTTAATACTGAGCAATTGGCAATGATAATGCATGGAACCTGCTCTTTACTTTTATAAAGCTTGAGCTGACAAGTTGACAATTACAAAGGTAATGATTTGGTGAAATAAAGAGTGAGATGAATCCAATGCTTTTAGTAATCAGTGAGTAAACCATTTGTACAAATATGGCTATAGTAGTAAGAAAATCAGGAATGTCTCTGTCCAATGTTAATGAAAAATACCAATGACTACAAATATTGGTTCAATGCTTCAGGTCAATGAAGCTTTACAGAACCGGGAAAGAGGAAAAAAAAAGTTAGTTTTAAGTTGTAGAGAAGGTGGGGAAGAAATGGATAGAATAAACACATCTCAGATACAGTGAGGCCTGGATTGATTGGGATACCTTGTTGTGATCTTCTGGTCGATGGGTTAATTGGGACAGTTAGAGATAGAAAAATCGAACAAGCCATGAAATGAGAACAGCTAGAGAGGTGAGGAGATGGACAAAGTGTAAAGGTTCAGGGTTGTGAGACATGACCAGTAGATTAGATATTGCTAATGGGGGGGGGGGGCAGAGAAAAACTAAACCACTAACACAGATGTATGACCTGCAGGAGATGTTATCATTACTGACACAGAGAGAGAGCAATTCAACTAATGTTGAAAAGTTCATTATTGTGTCCTGAAATATTGTTCTTCAAGCTGGCCAGTGGTGCAGTGGCATCAGCACTGGACTTTGAAGCGTATGGTCCTGGGTTCAAATCCAGCTTTCCATCTGTGTTGGGTTGAGCACAGATCTAGCAACTTGGCCTCAAAAAAACAGGCAAAAATGATAAAGGCACGTGAGTGAATCTGCAGATGCTGGAAATAAATTTTGTGTTTTAATCAAAAATGATAAAGAAATGGCAAAGTTGCCACCTGATGCACCACAAGACACAGAAAGGAACGACAAAAGAACTGTTCTTCATGCTTGTAATAGATATTATTGCAGTCAAGGACACAGTCATAAGGTCATAAGGACACTGAACTGCCAGGAACAGGACTAGGCGAGAGAAGGAAACAAGGAAAGTGAGGAAGAAAGGACACAGGACATGACACAGGCCCTGGACAAGACAAGGACTCCAGGCCTGGGCTAGGACTTGACTAGGATAACGGAACCAGGACATGGAACTGGGAACAAGGAGCCTGGGCTTGGACTCCAAGCCAGAGACTGGACAAGGACCCAGAACCTGGGTCTTGACTCGGGCTCGGACCCCAAACCAGGCGAGGACAAGACTAGGAGAGGCAACAGGACTGGTCATAAGACTCATGGACAGGACGACAGAACCCCAGGACAGGATGAGGGAACCCCAGGACCAGGCTGGGCAAGGTACTCCTGGGCTGGGTGAGGCACATGACAAGATAAGAACACAAGGCCATGGATTGGACAGGACAAGGACCTTGCACATGACTAGGACTGCACAAGACCCCAAGGCCTAGACTTGGTTGAGGAAGAGACAGGAATGCAGATCCTGGGTTGAGGGAGAGCAAGAACACAGAACACAGAGCCCGGGTCAAGGGAGAGACAGGAACATGGAACACAGAGCCGGGACCCCTCCTAGGGTACAGGACATAGGCCAGGACTCATACACAGAATGCTGAACATGACAAGACAGTTCCCAACACTAGGTAGCAGCAAAACAACCAGACCTACCTAGCAAAGGCGTGGACACAGACAGGCAGCTCCAAACAGGGCGAGGCACAGCTCTAGGCGGGAAGGGATACAGACAGCAACAATCCAGCAGCAAGAGGCTGAATCCTGAAGCTATTGACAAGGCTAGCCCAAACAAGAATCACCTGCTTCAACAGAAACTGGGGAAACCCGGAAAACCTAGAATGAGGAACATGGACTGGACCGTGAACTGGAAGGCGGATTTCACGGACCGGACCAGACCAGCCACAATCAGATTGATCAGGGGAAGTGGGATGGAGAATTAAAGTGATAAGCAACTGCAAACTCTGTGTCATACCATAGGGTGTTCACCCAATCTGCATTTGGCTTTCCAGTTAGAGGAGTGAATATTGAATGCCATACATTAGAAACAAGTGCAAGTGCATTGCTAAATCATTCCAAAGGACTCTTTGGGTCCCTGGATGGTAGGAAGGGAAAAGGGGAAAGGATAGATGTATTATCTCAAGTGTTTGCATGGGAAAGTACCATAAAAATGGATATTGTGTAGGCAGAAGGGATTAGTTTAGTTGGTCATTTGATTACTAATTTAGTTGCTTCAGCTTAACATTTTTCCCCCCAAGTGTCTGTTCCCATGCTGTGTTGTTCCATGATGTTCTATGTTCTATTTTCTAGAAAGGGGAGCAACTGGTGAAAACAGGAGAGTGGAACATAGAGTGGAGAAAGGAGAGGGATGACATGTTCAGCAGTGGGACCATGTTGAAGCTGGCAGAAATTGAGAAGGATAATGTGTTAAATATTGGTGGGGTGGAAGGAAAGGTCAAACGGAATTCTATCTTCACTGTTTCCAGGAGGAGAACAATGAGAACATAGGCATAGGGATTAGAAGACATGCAGTCAAACACCCTGTTGTCATTACCAGGCACTTGTGTGATGGAAATGTTGCATTCCACTCCTCAGTTTGTGCCTGAATGTTTTCTGGTTCTTGCTACAAACAAGCATAGACAACGTCATTTTGCTGTGGAGCTGTGAATATAATCAAGCATTGAGAAGTTTTCATGAACATGCCCACTTCTTACGGAAGGTCATTGATGAAGCATCTGGGGATGATTAGACCTAGAAACTGCTCTGAGAAACTAGTATTTGGGAGTGAGATGATTGACAACCAACAGCTTCACCAATCTTAATCTTGAACAAGATGGCACCAGTGAACAATACGACCAAGGGTGACATCCTCTAAACAGTTCACGAAACTACTTATTTCACTTCTTTTACATCTTTTTCTTCCAAATGAGGTTCTACTACCCTTGGAACCTGTGATCAGCATTTTGGTGGTGTGTTTCTTGGGCCATTTGAGCAATCTGACGCTTTGCTACCTTCGAGGGTGTTTCGAGCGAAGTGAGAGGCCGCAAGGCTAAGAAACTTGGAGACAGGGTGTGAGCACATGATCAACTCCATTTCTCACTGATTAAAGCACCGAAGAAGATTGGAATCATTGAGGCGGGTGCGGAAGGCAGGCGAATGTTCAGCGTTGTCTTACAGCCTCTTGCTCACTGCTGCCGGAAGAATGTCCTTGTGTTGAGGGATCTCTCTCCCTCAATGCTGTCAGAGGGTGATGCCTGAGACCTGGGACCAGAGCAAGGTTTAATTGACACAGTTTGAGGATTGGACTCTACAGTTCACGTTATGATGTGTTTCTGGTTTCTGGTTGCTCCTTTCTTTGTTGCTATTTTGGGCGATTTTGAATAGGGACATCAGCAGATAAGGAGCACTGAGCTGAACTGAGTATGTCTGGACACTTTCGATTTTGTGTTTTATATTCTGTGTTTTTTTGCCCTTTTTTGTTGCTGTTTGCATGATTTTTTTGGGCATGGGGGGGTGTTGATGTTTATTTTTTGAACAGGTTCCATGGTTTTTGTTTCGTGGTTGTCTGTGGGGAAGGGGGAGGGTTGTACACTGCACACATACTTTGATAATAAATGTACTTGGAACTTTGGAAATGATGACACTCACACTTGCAGTGTTTTCTTCTTGTTGCCATTGATGTCACTTTTATCAGGGCTCTTTGAAGTCAGTGAAATGCTTCCTTGGTACCACGGGCTGTCCTTCTCACTGCCTCTCTGGAACACAGTCCACTTTGTGACTTGATGAGGTTTGGAACTGTTTGGATCTGGTGAAGTATGAACTGGGCACCACGGAGCAGGTTCTGGAGAACAAGCCCTGCCTGTTGCCAATGTCATTGGCACCTTCCATAACTTCACTGATCAATGAAGGAGGACTGACTGAACAGTAATTAGCCACGTTAGATTTATTCTGCTGCTTGTGAATAGGACATACCTGGGCAGTTCTCCACATTGTCAGTTGGATGTCAGTTCTATGACTGTACTGGAACAGCTTGGATGAAGATGTAGTTAATTCTGGAGCCAGAATGTTGTCTGGTCCCAGAGCCTTTGCTGTATCCAGTGCTCTCAGCCATTTCTTGATGATATGTACTGTGAGTGCAATGTGACTGTGGGGACCTCAGGAGGAAGCCAAAATGGATTAGTCACTCAGTACTTCTGGCTGAACATGGGTGTCAATGCTTCAGCCATGTCTTTAGCACTCACAAGCAGGTCCCAGCACTGATCGGGATCAGTGGCCCTGGGTGGGGTGGGGGAGGGCGATACGCTATTCAATAACTGACAGACCTCCTCATCTGAACTGGCCCCTCCAAGTACAGAAGCAAAGAACCCTATTCTGCAGTCCTTCCCCACCAAGCTCTTGATGTGCTCCTGCAGACTGGAATACACCAATTGGCAATGTTCTTCTGTGGACATCCCGATGTGCTGGCAAGCCAACAAGCTTCGGGCAGACCAAAGGGCGTCTTTCACTGAACAGAAGATCTTCCAGCAGCACTTGAAGTCCATCTTTCGGTATGTCTCTGTATAACTCAGAGAATCTGGCGTCCTGGAGCTGCTCATGATGAATCTTGAATATTTCTTCACACCCTCTTTGCAAGCCCACAGCTCACAAAGAGTTATGGCACTGTCTCATCTCCTTTACAGCAAGAATAGTGAGATCTGGCAATGAGTCATTCTGCCAGATGGTCTGGACAGTCCACTCAGGGAACCACTCCACTGTACCCATCAAGTCCTTCTTCTGCGGTGTCTGCCAGGATGTTCCATGCTGACCACTGCCTGATGGACTTGCGGTCAAAGATGTTGGTCTGGAAGAACTTTTCCACAAAGGACATCCAGCTGACTAGGATGGTGCATGGCAAAGGAGTAGTTCCTTCACTCACAACTCTGGGGTCAGATGAAACTTCAGCATAATGTGGTACTTGGTGTCCATGCACTTAAGTTCCACACACAGTCTGATGCAGACACATACAAAGGTGGTCGTTGGGGTGAGGGTGACATTGGGTGTGTTTCCTTCTCTGGTGTCCAAGGACTTGTGCTTTGTCACCCTCGTGACTCTCTCTATCTTGGCTCCCAGATGAACTGGAAGATGGCCTGGCTGATTTCCAAGCTAGAGTAGTGGGGGCACGAGCCACAACTATGGCAAGTACTGCAGCCCCGAGAGCTCTTCACACCTGATGCCCAGGTTCTTAGACGGAGCATCCTCACCACAGTCCGAATTTCTTTTTTACCTTCCCAATATGCTCCAGCCAATTCTTGTTGCGTGCCTTAGCCCCTTTGAACCAGATTCCCAACACCTTCAGGTAATCAGACCTGACAATGAAGAGGATGCTGGATTGGTTGGGCTATTTGGTGAAGAGCATGGTGTCACTCTTTGTGTGGTTAACCTTGGCCCCTGATGCCAACTCAATCTGGTCACAGATGCTGATCAATCTGCAAACTGATCTCAAATCTAAACAGAGGATAGTGTACATGAGGTTTTCACCTGAGTCCTGACAATGTCTCCCCTCTTATGTTCTTATGCTTATGCTCTTGTCACTCCTGATGGCTTCAGTAAAACACACAAACCAGATAGGGGAGAGTGGGCAAAGTAGGCATCCAGATTTGATGCAGAAAGTATCTGTTCCCCACCCATCGATTTAGGCTGCACTACAGATGTCTGTGTAGAACAGTTGGATCTGATTCCTGGTTTACTCTCCAAAGCCCATTTTAGAGGGCATGTCCATCATGTACATATTTGATTTCCTTTTGAAGACTTTCTTTTGGTCCAAGCTGATCAGACAGACATCCATGCTTCTTTCCTGCATGTAGGCAATGGTATCCCTAAACAGTACTAGACTGTCAAAGACCTTCCTGCGAGGTACTAAACAGGTTTGCTCCAGGTATGTCACCTGTCCCCTCAGCTTGACCTTCTTTACTTGTTCAAATCCCAAAAATATCCTTGACGTCCACACAGTTTCCTGCTGTAACGAGCCAGGAAGGTGAGGATGTCCCTAATGGACATTATTAGATGTCCCTAATAATCACAGATTATTCTTCTGGGAAAAGTGGCTGCATCTTCAGCAGCAATAGATGAACTTTCATCCCCCTTCTCCCGAAAATCCTGCAGCAAGTTCTGCAATCCCATTTCAAAATTGTACCAGCAACAAAGAAATAACAGTTACCAACTCTACTGTAAATACAAGAGGTTCTGCAGGTGCAGGAAATCTGGAGTAACACACACAAAATGCGGGAGAAACTCAGCAGGTCAGGCAGTACCTATGTATTGTATAGAGTTGATGTTTCAGCCCAAGGCCCTTCATCACTCTACTGTAAGTAAGGAAAAACAGAGAAAGAATTGGAGTAAGGAAAAGAATCTTGCCTCCTAGCTGTCTTTATATGAAGGAGAGCTCAAACTACACAGATAAGAAACATTCTTTGATACAGTCAGCCTATGAGACAGTTTGATTTATGCTGGCATGCCATAGGCTTACAGATAAAGAAACTACAGAAAAGAAAAGCTATACCACAAACTACTGAAAATCTGCTGAATATTTACAAACACCTTGATGCACCATCAATAATTCTCAGAGACGTGAGTTAAGGTAGGCTTTTATTGGCTGGAAGAAAGCACCATCAGCAGCAAGCGACCGCCACACAACATCCTGGAGACTGAGGGAGGAGCAGTGCCTCCAATCACCTTTATACCGGGGTCTGTGGGAGGAGCCACAGTCAGTGGGAGGAGCCACAGGATCAGTCAGCAGAGGGTCGTGTCCAGACAGGTATATGTAGTTCACCACATTCACCCCCCCCCCCTTTGTTTTAAAAGAGAGTCCCCATGGGGCGAAGTTTCTTACAAGTATATTTACAGGTTAAGTCTATCAGGTGGACGAATCTGTCGCTGCGATCTACGTAGCACCGGCTGTGATTGCACAGGTGCCAGTGGTGATTACACCAGAGACGGTGGTTGTGCTGGTTCCAGCCTGACTGGAGGTATCAGCCCATTAGGCGTCAGTGACCCCTCATGCGTGTGCGAGGCGCCCGGTATGGGAGTGTCGTGAGGAGTCTGTGTAGGGCTTGGTGTGCGCAGTGTCAGGTGGGTATACACCTCGGTGGGTACAGGGTTCATAGTCACCATGGAGTGTTCGGGGTAGGGGTCTGCTGCTCCTGCGGGCGCCAGGTCACGGACGGAGACCTTGTCCTCCCGCCCATCAGGTAAGACCACGTAGGCATTATGGGGGTTCGCATGAAGTAGGTGAATCCTCTCGACCATCGGGGAGTATTTATTGCTCCTCGCATGTTTCCGGAGCAGCACTGGCCCTGGGGACATCAGCCAAGCCGGTAGGGTGGTCCCAGTGGCAGACTTCCTGGGAAAAGAAAAGAGTCGCTCATGAGGGGTGACATTGGTGGACGTGCATAACAGGGAGCGGATGGAGTGGAGTGCCTCGGGGAGGACCTCCTGCCAGCAAGAGACTGGCAATCCCTTTGACTTAAGAGCTAAGAGTGTGGCCTTCCACACAGTGGCATTCTCCCTCTCAACTTGTCCAATTCCCTGGGGATTATAGCTCGTGGTCCGACTAGTAGCAATGCCCCTAGCCAGCAGGTACTGGCGCAGCCCGTCACTCATAAAGGAGGACCCTCTATCACTGTAGATATAGCAGGGATATCTGAACAGAGTGAAGAGCTGGCGCAGGGCTTTTATGACGGACGTGGCAGTGGTGTCGGGGCAGGGGATGGCAAAGGGGAACCGCGAGTACTCGTCGATAATGTTGAGAAAATAGGCATTGCGGTCGGTGGAGGGAAGGGGGCCCTTAAAGTCAACACTCAGTCACACGAAGGGGCGTGTGGCCTTGATAAGTTGCGCCTTTTCAGGACGGTAGAAGAGCAGTTTGATGTCCTCAAGGGAGTTCGGCAGGTTCCGGGCTTTCACGAAATGGTAAAATCGGGTGACCCCCGGGTGGCAAAGATCTGCATGTAGTGCGTATAGCCGGTCGAGCTGCTCGATGGCACACGCTCCCCGGGATAGGGCATCAGGGGCTCATTGAGCCTTCCAGGCCGGTACAGGATATCATAGTTGTAGGTGGAGAGTTCAATTCTCCACCACAAAATTTTATCATTTTTGATTTTGCCCCGCTGTTGGTTGTTGAACATGAACGCAACTGAGCACTGGTCGGTCAGCAAGGTGAACCTTTTGCCGGCGAGATAGTGCCTCCAGTGCCTAATAGCTTCCACTATGGCCTGGGCTTCTTTCTCCACCGCAGAGTGCCGAATCTCAGGGCCTTGAAGGGTGCGAGAAAAGAATGCTACTGGCCTGTCTGCCTGATTGAGGGTAGCAGCCAGCACGAAGTCGGAAGCGTCACTCTCTACTTGGAAGGGAATGATCTCGTCCACCGCATGCACTGTTGCTTTGGCAATGTCCCCTTTAATGCGGCTGAAGGCCGCGCAGGCCTCAGCTGAGAGGGGCAATGCGGTGGACTTGACCAGGGGGCGGGCCTTGTCTGCATAGTGAGGGACCCATTGGGCGTAATAGGAAAAGAAGCCCAGGCACCGTCTGAGGGCTTTGAGGGTGGTGGGAAGAGGGAGTTCTAACAAGGGGCGCATATGGTTAGGATCAGGGCCAATGACCCCGTTCTCCACAACATACCCAAGGATAGTGAGTCGGGTGGTTCCGAACACACACTTGTCCCTGTTATAAGTAAGGTTCAGGGCTTTAGCCACTTGGAAAAATCGTTGGAGGTTGGTGTCGTGATCCTGCCTGTCGTGACCACAGATGGTGATGTTATCCAGATATGGGAAATGTGGCTTTCAGTTGGCACTGGTCCACCATCCGGTCCATTTCCCTCTGGAAGACAGAGACACCATTTGTGACACCGAAGGGGACGCGCAGGAAGTGATAGAGCCTGCCGCCCGCCTCAAAGGTGGTGTAGGGGCGGTCCTCTGGGCGGATGCGGAGCTGGTGGTAAGCAGATTTCAGATCTATGGTCGAGTACACCTTGTACTGAGCAATCTGGTTGACCATATCCACGATGCGGGGTAGGGGGTACGCATCAAGCTGCGTGAACCTATTGATGGTCTGGCTATAGTCCACAACCATCCTATTTTTCTGCCCGGTCCGAACAACAACCACCTGGGCCCTCCAAGGACTTGTGCTTGGCTCGATGATCCCCTCCCTGAGCATCCGCTGCATCTCTGACTGAATGAAGGCCCCGTCTCCTGCACTGTACCTCCTGCTTTCAGTTGCCACAGGTTTACAGTCGGGGGTCAGGTTGGCGAAAAGCGGTGGGGGAGGGATCTGCAAGCGGTGTCAGTAGCGCAGCTGTCGGCATGGTGCTGGGTGGGATGTGCGGGTCAGTGTGTGTGTGTGTGTGTGTGTGGTCAGTAGCGGGGTATATGACGAAGTCCCACAAAACTGAGGATTCCTGACAGTGAGTGGTGGGAGGGGCCCGTTATGTACCAAAGTCACACTTTTTAGGTGGCTCTGGAAGTCCAGTCCCAATAGCACAGGCGTGCACAGTTGAGGCATGACCAGTAGTGCAAAGTCCCGATATTCTGTGCCCTGCACCACCAATGTCGCTACACAACCCCCCCGGATGTCTGTGGAATGTGACCCAGAAGCCATGGTGACTTTCTGGCTTACTGGCCGTGTCACGAGTCTGCAGCGTTGCACCGTGTCTGGGTGAATAAAACTCTCAGTGCTGCCCGTGTCAAACAGGCAGCTAGTCCTGTGCCCCTCCACCAGGATGTCCATCATTGACCTTGTGAGCTGGTGTGGGGCGCTTTGGTCGAGGGTTACGGAGGCCAGAGTTGAATCACCGTCGGGGTGCCCGGTAAGCACCAGTGGGTCGGAGGTGGGGCGAGGTGGCACCGACAAAGATGGCTGCCCCCATGCCTCGCACGAGGTGGGCAGGCAAGATGGCGGCGACCAAGATGGCAACCCCTATGCCTCGCACACGGCGCTGCTCAACCCCGCTCGTGGTTTAGACTTACAGACCTTGGTGAAATGGCCCTTCTTCCCACAGCTGGAGCAGGTCACTTCTCGGGCCGGGCAGCGTTTTCAGGGGTGCTTTTCGAGTCCACAGAAGTAACACTGCGCGGACTTGCAACTGGCAGCAGCTGTGGTCGGTTTCGGGGAGATCATGGACTCGCGAGTGGCAGCAGCCGAGGTTGATTCGCTGGCGGGTGGCGGGGTCTGCAGCGTCCACGGAACCGGCGGGGGATCGCACGGCTGGACAGCGTCAGCATTGTGCAGAGCAGCCTCCAGCGTGTCGGCCAACTCGATCGCTGAGCGTAAGGTAAGATCGGCGTTTTCCAGCAGCCGCTGGCGCACGTACACTGTCCTGATCCCCGTAACGAAGGCGTCTCGTACCCGGAGCTCTGCATGCTGTTCCACCGTCAGTCCCTTGCGGTCGCAGGCCCACACAAGTGTCTGTAGGGCTCGGAGAAACTCCCTGCTCGACTCTCTGGTCTGCTGCCACCATGTTGCTAAGCCATGTCTTGCGTAGATGGTGTTCACCGGCTGCAGGTACTGTCTCTTGAGGGCGTCCAGTGCCCCTTGGTAGGTCAGCAGGTTCCTGATAAGGGAGAATACTTTCAGACTGACCCTGGAAAGGAGGATTTTGTGCATGATAGCGGGCTCAGTCATGTGAATCTCTTCCAAGTATGATTGGAAGCATGCAAGCCAGAGTTCAAAGGCAAGAGCTGCTTCTGAGTCTTGAGGATCAACGTCCAATTTTTCCGGACGTAAAATACTTTCCATGTTTTAAAATTTCCAGCCAATAAAATTGATGCACCATCAATAACTCTTGGAGACGTGGGTTAAGTTAGGCTTTTATTGGCTGGAAGAAAGCACAAGCAGCAAGCAACCGCCACACAACATCCTGGAGACTGAGGAAGGGTCTGTGACTCCAATCACCTTTATACCGGGGTCTGTGGGAGGAGCCACAGGAGCAGTCAGCAAGGGGGCGTGTAGAGACAGGTATATGTAGTTCATAACACACACCTGTACAGCTGATCGTTAGTGCAAATATCCAATTAGCCAATCACGTGACAATAACTTGATGCATAAAAGCATGCAGACATGGTCAAGAGGTTCATTTGCTGTTCAGACCAAACATGGAACAGAAAAAAAATGTGATCTAAGTGACTTTGACCTTGGAATGATTGCTGGTGCCTGGTAAAGTTGTTAGATTATCTCAGAAGTTGTTGATTTCCTCGAACTTTCATGCACAACAGTCTGTAAAGTTTACAGAGGATGGTGTGGAAAAACAAAGCGCATCCAGTGAGCTGCAGTTCTGTGGGTGAAAACGTCTTGTTAATGAGAGAGGTCAGAGGAGAATGGCCAGACTATTTCAAGCTGACAGGAAGACAACAGTAACTGTAATATAAACACAAGAGATCCTCAAGATGTTGGAAATCCAGAGCAACACATACAAAATACTGGAGGAACTCAGCAGGTCAGGCAGCACCTATGGAAATGAATGAACAATAGACATTTTGGGCCAAGACTTTTTGTCGGGACTGGAAAGGAAGGGCGAAGATGCTAGAAGAAGAAGGTGGGAGAAGAGGAAGGGGGACAAGCTAAATGGTGATAGGTGAAGCCAGATGGGCGGTGGAAGGGGAATGGAATAAGAAACTGGGAGGTGATGGGTGGAAAAGGCAAAGGGCTGAAGGAATCTGATAGGAAAGGAGAGCAGATCATGGGAGAAAGGGGAAATGGAGGGGCACCATGTGGAGGTGATAGACAGTCAAGGAGAACAAATAATAGGCCAGAGCGGGGAATAGAAGAAGAGAGAAGAGGAAAGGAAAAAATACTGGAAGGAGAAATAGATGTTCATGTCATCAGTTTGGAGGCTACCCGGATGGAATATGAAGTGTTGCTCCTCCAACGTGAGAGTGGCCTTATCGTGGTAGAAGAGGCGGCCATGGATTATCATATTGGAATGGGAACAGGAATAGGGTTAGAAATTTAAATGGTTGGCCACCAGGAAATTCCAGCTTTTGGTGGATGGAGCAGAGGTGCTTTAACAAAGCGGTCTCCCATTTTACGTCGGATCTCATCAATGTAGAGCAGGCCACATCAGAAACACTGGATAAAGTAGACAACTCCAACGGATTCATTGGTGAAGTGTTGCCTCACCTGGAAGGACTGTTGGGGGTCTGAATGGAGGTGAGTGAGGAGGTGAATGGGCAGGTGTAGTAATTCTGTTGCTTGCAGATTTATGTGCTGAGAGGGAGATTAGTGGGGAGGAACAAATGGACAAGCCTATCACAGAGGGAGCAATCCCAGTGGAAAGTGAGGGCGCTGGGGGGGAAGGTTAGATGGGGAGGGGAGAAGGTTAAGATGTGCTTGGTGTTACCCATTACATTGCCCTACACAGACCCCCCCAGAATTCAGCAGAACTGGTATTGCAAGTCTCTCTGGAACTTGTACTCAATTTAAGTGCCTTGGTTGGAGTAACACCAGATGCCTCTGGCTCATCCAGGTCTGTCTTGACATGCACATGGTCATGTTGTGGTGCACAGGGTATAGTAGTGGAACCATCCTGTCTTGGTGGGCCGGTTTAAGCTGAGCTACAGAAATACATTCAGGTTTACCCTTCTTATCTCCAATAACAGTCTTCTTGCTCCATTCCAATACACGGAATGGGCCATCGTAAGGGGGCTTGGGGGTATTGATGTGCAACATGGTGGACAAAATCAAAGGAAGTAGAACATAGGTCAATTGGAACCTAAGAGTGCTGTACGCCATGATGGAAGGTAGGAATAAGTTTAAAAGAAATGAGTTTACTGAGGATGTTGGAATGCTACTGAGACGCTGACCAGGAATAAAATTGCCTGGCACCCATAGAAGCTGCCATTACGCCAGCTCAGCTGTGGAGGACTGCAGGTCCTCACCTGGAGCTGTTCTGAACCCCAGAAGGACCTGATGGTATGGTCTGCCAAGGTGAGGAGATGCGTGAAACCGTGAGAGAGGGGGGTGAGGAGGAGACATCTAAATAGGTCTACGTCGACATGTTCAGACCGTTGCTCAGGGATCTCGGAAGGTGCATGAATGGTGATGACTCATTTTTACCCGCTGCTACACCACACAGGCCACACTCCAGTCTAGCAAGTCCTTCCTGAGGCCGCGCCACACAACCTTTAAAGCAAGCAGTTTCTGTGTAGCTTTCCCACCCAGATGCGAGAGGTTGCGAACGGAATTAAAAACTGTATGCCTCCAGTTTGCAGGCGCTACGGGGCGAGGGTGACCAGTTGAGATACGGCACAGGAGAGAAACTCCTGCATCTCCGAACGATGTCAGCCAACAGCAGGCTCATAACTGCTGTACTTTTAAGCCTAGACCGTTGGGTCAGTTGCTTAATCAGATGCCATGGCAGCATATTCAACACCAATGTGTATGGTGTTGACAGTGGGCCGTGAGAGGCAATCAGCCTCAGCATCATTTTTCCCCTCAATGTGCTGTAAGTCAGTGATGAATTCCGAAATGTAGGTCAGGTGACATTGCTGCTGCGCAGATCAAGGGTCTGACACCTTGGCCATCGCTCGTATGAGGGGTTTGCAGTCAACTAATGCTGTGAAATGCCGACCCTCCAGTAGAAACCAAAAATGACGGATGGCCAAATAGAGACTGAGAAGCTTCCTCCTGGGGTGTGGTGGGGTGGGGGGGGGGGGTGGAGCGGTGTGGAGCTGCCAGCTGAAGAAGGCATGCGGATGTCATGTCTTTCCATCTAACTGTTCATGCACAGCACACAGCAAAGGTGGAGGCATCAGTAGTGATGACTATAGGTGTGTTGGGAAGCAGGTGCACCAGTGGGATCATGTTGGAAAAAGCGCATATGATGTCATCAAGGTCTCTGACCACTCAAGCATGCAATTAGGGGCTCTAACTTTAAGGACATTAGTCAAGGGGATCATAAATTCAGCAGCTCACAGAATAAAACAGTGATACCTAAAAACTCTTGCATTGCTTTGGTAGTGGGGGGCAGTGGAAAATCCACAATAGTGGTGACTTCTGATGGCGGGGTGTCACACATTCTGCGGAGATGCGGCGGCTGAGAAAGTCAATTGTAGAAACCTGAAGTGACATTCGGAGGGGTTAATAATCAGCCCATGCTGGCTTAAGCACTTGAAAAGTGTTCCATTTTGGCTGTGCTGGCGACAAGTATGTTGCCCAGGTAAACAAAAAGAAAAACTAACTCTTTGAACACAGAGTCTATTAGTTGCTTGGAAGTCTGTGCTGCATTTTTCAGCAAAACAGCATGTGCAGAAGCTCAGATTGGTCAAAAAGCAGTTATATACCAGCAGCTCTGGGAACATCCTCAGTGTGCACAGGCATCTGATGGCAGCCCTTGACTAATTCTACTTTAGAAAAAAGTGATCTTTCCAGCTAAATGTACCGAAAGTCTTGAATATGTGGCACTGGGTAACAATTCAGGATGGTGGCCTTCTTAAGGTAGCAGTAATTGCCACATGGGTGGCAACCCCCATTGAGCTGGGGGACCACGTGGAGAGGTATAGCCCACGGGCAATTCAACCTACATACAAGGCCAAGGGCTTCCAGGTTAGCAAACTCAGCCTTCACGCTGGCCAGCTTTTCTGAGTGCACGGGCATGGAACGATGAGCCCGTTGTGGAAATGTGGTGCTTGACCCCACGCTTTGTGACAGTGGTGGAAAATGTGGGCTTGGTGTGGCTTGGGAATTCACTCAGCAGCTGAGAGAATTCACATGCGGAAGTGCGTGCGCTAGTCAGAGTCATCATAGGGAGCTTGCTGGGGGTACAGGATAAGGACCCAAAATCCTTTGCGACCACAAGCCGGCAGTTCTTAAGATCTCCTAGCAGTCTTTTGGTGCATGGGAAACCTGCGGAGAGCAGAGGTCTAGCAACTTCAGCCAAGACAAAGTCTCAGGTGTAGTGTCGTCCACTGAAGAAGAGTGTCGAGCGTTGTGTCCCATAAGTCCGAATCCTGCTGCCACTGGTGGCCTCCAGCGAGAGCCCGTAGCAGTCTGTCCTATAATCAACGGGCAATGCTGGCCGCACACTCACTTAAGTGCCCACATCACACAGGAAGCGTTGCCCTGAATGGATGTCTGTAATGACCAGTGGACAACCCCAGCAGCTGGAACCCATAGTGTTTACAGACCTTCACTGTCCCCATGCACTGGCAATATCGAAGCTGCATGGTGATTGGTATTTCTTGGCATCCGTGCCAAAGTGGACGTGGCAAAAACATAGATCCAGCATTGCCTGGTTTGGAGCCATGTTCGTGAGTTTGCTGGAAGCTCTGCGGACAGAGATTATTGAGACAGGGAAGGGAGAAGGAACAATGACCCTCTGCCTGGCTGAGTGTAGACTATCTGCCATTTTAGCAAGCTACCTTTAGTCCTTTAGGGGTGTGGTAGTGAGGGCTGTGCAAACGTTGCATAAAGAGTCCTTCAGAAATTAAACAGGGATGGTGATTGTCCAGGAGAACTGGCACGTAGTCCATTAGTTCTGAAGGCCTAGCGTCACCCAGGCCAGGAACAGAGAGCAACCGTTTGGCGTGTTTAGACTTAGCCAGTCCAAATGTTTGTAACAGGGGAGCTTCAGATTTATCACGTGCAGGCAGGTCTTCTAGTAGACTCACCACTCTGGCTGCAGTGGAACTACTTAGCGATGCTATAACATAATAAAGTTTGGTGTTGTCCGCAGTGATTTCTCACAGGGCTTCTGCCTGTGCCAACCACGCGGTGGTGTGTTGCTCCCAAAACTCCGGCAGCTTCAAAGCGACTGCATTAGTTCACATGAAGCTGAGTAACTCTGGAATCATCCAAGGTCGTCAGGGCTTCAGTGTAGGATTTTGTGAATAAAACATGCGAGAGTCGTTTTATGGGTTTACCAAAAGCCGCAGTTCTTTACTTCCATTGCAAACAAACCACAGGAGTGCATTACACTGGCGTTATGTCAGACACCGTCTCTTAAAGTGAACACAACAACTCAATGATGGTGTTTATGGATTGCGCAGAACTGATTCTATTATGAAAAATGCGTCATCCGTCACATATTACATTACCCTACTGTCCTACTGAAAATGGTGGAAGTTGCAGACAATGATGTGTTGGATATGGAGACTCATGGGGTGGGAAGAGAGGACAGAAGAACTCTAAACCCGTTAAGGCAGTGGGAGAATGGGGTGAGCGCAGATATTTGGTAATGGAGGAGATGCGGTTAATGGCAGCACCAACAGTGGAGGAAGGGAAACCTCGTTTTTTGTTGAAGGAAGACTTCGCTGATGTCCTTGAAAGGAAAGCCTCCTCCTAGGAACAGATGTGGAGGAGACAAAGAAACTGAGAAAAGGGAAAAGCATTTTCACAGGAGTCAGGATGGGAAAAGGTACAGTTAACATAGCCACAGGAGTTGGTAGGTTTATAAGAGATATCAGTCAACAATTTGTTTTTAGAGATGGAGACAGAGAGATCAAGTAAGGGGAGAGAGGCCTCAGAAATGAACCAAGTGAACTCAAACAACCATGCATTACAACAGTAGTGTGCAAAAGAGCATCTCTGAATGCACAACGTGTCCAACCTTGAGGTGGATGGGCTACAGCAGCAGAAGACCATACTGGCGTCCACAACTGAACCTAACAAAGTGGGGTCTGAATGTATAATCAAGCATAGCAAAAGTGACAAGGAAAATTACAATTTAGCTGCCTATTCAACTGTACCAAGAACCTGATGCCCAGGCGTCAGGAACATACAGAGGTCAACCATGAATGGAAGAAAGAGGTGCCCGTTCTATTCATTCATCTATCCTGTCAGGTCCGTCATGTCCCACCTGTTGCGGAGGCTGCAGGCACATTGGTTTCGTCAGCCACCTCCGAGCTCATGGAACTGGAATGAAATAAAGTCATCCTCAATTTTGAGGGAAACTGAAAAAGAATATCTTCTCCGTGTTCGTAGCAGACTTCCCCTTAGATACACCCATGATTTGTCTTAAAAGTAAACTTCACATTCCCTCCGTTCTCTGAGTAACAAGCTGCCTTACTTGGAATTTATTCTCCTCTGGAGTTGTGCTGGGATATAATTCAAAACTGAGAGCCATATTCAAGAACTAATGAAGGCAAAGAGAGCCCATTTCTCAGCAGATCTCATTTAAAAGCTGAAAGACGATCTATAGAGTTTGACCACTAATGAAATCATGCAAGTGTTTTTATAGGCCGGTTTTCCATTGGACTTTTTGGATTAAATTTCCTTACCTTTCCAATACATTTGAAGGATTAGTACGCGATCTCCACAGTTCTCATCTTCCACTATTTAGAAAGTGCTTTGTTTAATCTCTTTCTGCTTCAAAGGAAATGACATTGACATTGAAATCCATGCACCACAGCCTTGTTTAATTGCTCCTTGTTCAAATGTATTTATTCGTGGGAAGGGTGAAAAAAATGGCATGCTGTGGTGATAGGGGATTTGTTCATTAGGGGAACAGACAGAAGGTTCTGAAAGTGAGAATGAGATTCCCAGACGGTATGTTGCTTCCTCAGGGTGCCAGGGTCCAGGATATTTCAGAGCAAGTCCTCAGAATTTGTAAATGGGAGAGTGATCAGCCAGAACTTGTGGTACCATGTAGGTCCCAATGACATCGGTAGGATGAGTGATGAGGTCCTGCACAGGGAGTTCAGGCAGTTAGGTGCAAAGTTAAAAGGCAGGTCATCTAGGGTTTTGTTCTCAGGATTGCTATCCATGCCACATGCTAGTGAGGCTAGAACTTGGATGATTATGTAGTTTAATACATGGCTAAGGAGTTGGTGTAGGAGACAGGGCATAAGATTTTTGGATCATTGCTCTCTCTTCCAGGGAAGGTGGGATCTGTACAGAAGGGACTGTTTGCACCTGAACTGGAAGACCTCAGACAAAGTTAGAAATCAAAAGGTTCAGTGGTGCGACAAAATCAAAAAGGCTGAATACAGGACTAAAGGCGATGTATCTAAATGTGTGCAGTATATGGAATAAGGTAGATGAACTTACAGGTTGGCAAGAATGATATAGGCATCATGGAATCATGGCTGAAAGTTGGGAGTTCAATGTATTGAAATGATAGACAGAAAGGTAGAGGTGGCGACATTGCTCTGTTGGTAAAAAATGAAATCAAATCCTCAGAAAGAGGTGACATAGGGTCAGAAGCTGTTGAATCATTCTGGATAGAGCTAAGCAACTGCAAGGCTAAAGAGACCCTGCCTGATGGGAGATATATACAGACTCTCCCAAACAGTAATAAGGTTGCTTCCTACAAATTATAGTGGAAATATAAAATGCATGCCAAAAGGGCAATGTTACAATAGTCATGGGGGATTTCAATATGAAGGTAGATTGGGAAAAGCAGGTTGGTGCTGGACTGCAGGAGGGGAAGTTTCTAGAATGCCTATGAGATGGATTTTTAGAGCAGCTCATGGTTGAGCCCAGTAGAGGATCAGCTATTCTGGATTGGGTGTTGTGTAATGACCCAGAATTGATTAGAGAGCTTAAGGTAAAAAAAAACTATTAGGAGAAAATGATCTTGGTATGATCAAATTCACGCTGAAATTTGAGGTGAAGCTAAAGTCAGATGTATCAGTATTACAGTGGGGTAAAGGGAATTAAAGAGGCATGAGACATGAGCTGGCCAGAATTGATTAGAAAAGGACACACATAGGGATGACAACAGAGCAGCAGAGGCTGGAATTTCTGGAAACAATTTGGAAGGCACAGGATATATACATCCCAAAGAGGAAGAAGTGTTCTAAAGGCAAGATGACACAACCATGGCTAACAAGAGAAGTCAAAGCCAACATATAAGCCAAAAAGAGAGCATATAATAGAGCAAAGATTAGTGGGAAGTTAGAAGATTGAGAACTTTTTAAATACCAACAAGAGGCAACTAAAGAAAGTCATTAAGAAGGTAAAGATGGAATACAAAAGTAAGCTAGTCAATGATATTAAAGAGGATACGAGAAGATTCTTCAGATACATAAAGTGTATAAGAGAGGTGAGAGTGGATATTGGACCACTGGAAAATGGTGCTGGAGAGGTAGTAATGGAGGACAATGAAATAATGAATGAACTGAATAAGTATTTTTCATCGGTTTTCACTGTGGAAGACACTGACAGTATGGCGGAAGTTCCATGTGGAAGGCAGCATTAAGTGTAAGAACTTACTATAAGTAGAGAGAAGGTTCTTGGGAAAGTGAAAGTCTGAAGATAGATAAATCACCTGGACCAGATGGTGCACACCCCAGAGTTCTGAAAGAGATGGCTGAAGAGATCGTAGAGGCATTGGTAATGATCTTTCAAGAATCACTAGATTCTGAAATGGTTCCCGAAGACTGGAAAACTGCAAATGTCACTCCACTCTTCAAGAAAGGAGAGAGGTAGAAGAAAGGTAACTATAGGCCAGTTAGTCAGACCTCAGTAGTTGGGGAAATGTTGTAGTTGATTATTAAGGATGAGGTATCAGGGTACTTGGATGCACATGATAAAATAGGTTGTAGTCATCATGATTTTCTCAGGGAAAAATCTTGCCTGACAGATCTGTTGGAATTCTTTGAAGAAATAACAAGCAGGATAGTCAATCGGTTGATGTGTACTTGGATTTTCAGAAAGCCTTTGACACATGAGGCTGCTCAACAAGATATGAGCCTGTGGGTATTGCAGGAAAGATCCTAGCATGGATAAAACAGTGGCTGATTGGCAGGAGGCAAATGGTGGGAATAAAGAGATTCTTTTCTGACTGGCTGCCAAAGACTAGTGGTATTCCACAGGGGTTGGGACTGATTCTTTTTATGTTATTTGTCAATGATTAGGATGCTGGAATTGATGGCTTTGTTGCAAAATTTGCAAACAAGATGATGATAGGTGTAAGGGCAGGTAGTTTTGAGGACATAGAGAGGCCGCAGAAGAACAGACAAATAAGGAGAATGGGCAAAGAAATAGAAGATGGAATACAATCTTGGGAAGTGTATGATATGCACTTTGGCAGAAGAAATGAAAGGGCTGACTATTTTCTGAATGGAGAGAAAATACAAAAAAACTGAAGTGCAAAGGGATTTGGGAGTTATTGTGCGGAATTCCCTAAAGGATGATTTGCAGATTGAATCTGTGGTGAGGAAGGCAAATGCATTGTTAGCATTCATTTCAAGAGGACTAGAATATAAAAACAAGGACGTAATATTGAAACTTTATAAATCGCTGGTGAGGCCTCACTTGGAGTATTGTTAGCAGGTTTGGGCCTCTTATCTTAGAAAGGATGTGCTGAAACTGGAGAGGGTTCAATGGAAGTTCACAAAAGTGATTCCAGTATTGAATGGCTTGTCATATAAAGAATGACTGATGGCTCTGGGCCTGTATTCACTGAAATTCAGAAGAATGAGGGGTGACCTCATTGAAACCTATCAAATGGTGAAAGGCCTTGACAGAGTGGATGTGGAGAAGATATTTTCTATGGCGGGAGATTCTAAGACCAGAGGACACAGCCTCAGAACAGAGGGGTGTCCTTTTAAAAAGGAGGTGAGGAGGAATTTCTTTAGTCAAAGGGTGGTGAATCTGTGGAATTCTTTGCCATAGGCAGCTGTGGAGGGCAAGTCTTCATGTATATTTAAGGCAGAGTTTGATAGATTCTTGAATGATCAGGGCATGGCGAGGTAAGGGGAGAAGGCAGGAGACTGGGGCTGAGAGGAAAATTGGATTAGCCATGATGAAAGAACTCAATGGGCCAAATGGCCTAACTCTGCTCCTATACCTTATGATCGTATGGTCTTCCGTTGTATATTTCATCCTTAGTATGCCTGGTGCTTACTTGTTCAATTTTCACATAAGACAAGAAAAACCTGAAAAAGTGGTTAGAGGATAGAACATAGAACATAAGACCATTGGACCATAAGACATAGGAGAATAAGGTCATTCGGCCTATCAAGTATGCTTTGCCTTTTGATCATAGTTGATCCATTTCCCTCTCAACCCCATTCTCCTGTTTCTTCCAGTAACCTTTCACCTCCTGACTTCTCAAGAATATATCAACCTCCACCTTAAATACACGCAGTGACATTACCTCCACAGTCACCTGTGGAATTAATTCCACTGATTTACCACCCTCTGGCTGAAGGAAGTCCTCCTCGTCTTCATTCTGGACGGGTGTCCCTTTATTCTGAGGTTGTGTTCTCAGGTCCTGGACTCCCCCACTACAGAAAACATCCTCTCCATGAACCAGTACAGCAGGGCTGGCCCCTTTGTCTACAACGTGCTTATCTAATTAAATCAGTAACGAAAGGCCCATCCAATTAATCTGTCCTGCTGACACAATGTCTACATTCATCAATTTCCTGCACATTCACGCGCCTATCTAAAAGCCTCTTGAGTGTTCCTGTCATATTTTCCTCCATTAACATCCCAGGTAATGCATTCCAGGCACCCACCATTCTGTGTAAAAACTTGTCCTGCATGTTCCCTTTGAGCCTATCTCCTTTCATATTAAGTGCTTTAAAAAAGTACTAGTGTTACAATCCAGCAACAATGAATATAGAATTGAAACAGGTTTTTCTATAGCAAATAAAACATTTATTAAACACTGCTAAAAAAAAAAACCCGAAAGTAAAAAAACGACTAACTAAGGGAGTGGAAGTGGACTGCTATACATCAGCTCGAACAGTTCTTAAAACGAGAAATGCGAACTCATTTCTTTAAAGTAGTAGATTCAAAACTCCAAATGATTTACACAGTCAGTTAGGAGAGACTTTCCTTGAAGTAATAAATTCTCTTACGTGACGTTACTGCTGATCCCAGCTGAAGTATGCGTTGCCCAAAGGATTTACGATGAAGGAAATAAAACGGCTTAAAGGCACTGACCTTTCGTTGGTGAAACCTTGCTCCAGTCCTTTCTGCTCTTTAGCAGGGACTATCTTGGACGCAGGTTACTAATTCCTTCCAAGTAAGGTCGAACCTGCTTTACTGCCAACAACACCAACTTTTCTCGTTCCTTCAGCTTCCTGAACTTTGATAATTCTTCACTCTCTGACTGGACTTTAACTGGCAGTGATTTTCAGAACTGCCGGCACAACGATTCTTACAGTAGAAATGAAAACTCCACTTTTAAAACGAAACTGCATCATAAAATCAAGTACACAGCAGAACAGAGTCACTGACGAATTAAACCATGAACTGACCTACGTCACAGGGACGGGTTCCCCTTTTATACCCTGATGAAAGACCTCTCACTGGTGGGAAAATTACATCACTCCACCATCACAAGACCATTGCATCATGCCCAGCAGAGCCTCAATTACATCATGGTCATGTGACAGTCACAGGATACCCATGGGGTATGTAACACTAGCTGTCTACACCAATGCAATGGTGGACATTACCTCCCTTCTATCTGCTCCCCAAGTTCAACAATATCTAATTTTCCCCAGTTCTGATGAAGGGTCACTGAGCTGAAACATTCACTCTGTTTCCCTTTCCACAGATGCTGCCTGACCTGCTGAGAATAACGATCAATTTCTGTTTTAATTTCAGATTTCCAACATCTGTTTTATTTTGCATTTACAGTTTTACCTTAACTCATTTTTGGAACCTGAATGTCACTAGCAAGAGTAAGCATGTATTGTCCCTCATTACTAGTACTTTCAGTAGTGATGGTGTGCCTGTGTCCTTAGGTATACCATTGTGAATGTGAATGTGATTCTTATTGTTCTTTGTAGTACAGAATCAATTGCCCTGCAGAATTGTCGGGCATTGCCCATCTCCAAGAAGACAGAGTCTAATTATCTTTCTTGACATTCGATGATATAACCGTCAACAATATTCACTAGATACAGTATGCCAGTGGAACAGCCGCACAGATAGTATAATTACAAGAGCAGGATGAAGACTGGTGTTATGTTTTGTAACTCCAAAATATAAACTAATCAAAAAGTAGAACAAGGGAGACTGAAAGACGTGTGTCTTAGTTTTGTTTTTTCTTTAAGTGATGCGTGCACGTATGACATGGTGGCGCAATGATGTACATCATTCACCTACTTTACATATTACCCACAATGCATTATGGAAACAACAAAGAATGCTTAATCAAACAATATATTTACAATATTACGGAAGTATTAAGTACACAACACTCTTCCCTGCTGAGTTATAAACTCCAACAATATATAATGCATCTCATCTGATATATATGCTCCTTTTTCGCAGCAGAACCTAAAAAATGGAAAATAGTAAATCATGTAAAAGCTAAAAATACAAAAACTAAAAGTTTAGCAGTTCAAAGTATTCAACCTTCTTTGCTCAGAACCACATCCTGTAGTTATGACGGCCAGTAGTCTTTTTGGATAAATCGCTGTCAGCTATGTACAATGTGATGGAGCAGATTTGTCTGTTCCTCCTTGTAAAATTGCTCAGGCTGAGTCAGGTTAGTTTTAGTTGGGGAGTGGCGGTGGACAGCAGTCTTGAGACCTTGCCAGAGATATTCGAACTGGTTAAGGTCAGGACTCTGACTGGGTCACTCAAGTACGTCATATCTCTTCATTTGAAGTCACTCCATTGTTGCTTTGGCAGGGCGCTTTGGTTTGTTGTTCTGATAAAAGACAAGCCTCCTCCCCAGTTTCAGCTTTCTGGTAGAGGTTAGCATGTTTTTTTTAAAATCCAGGATCTCTTTATATTTAGCAGCATTCGTCTTCCAACAATCCCGACCAGGTTTGCAGTCTCATCTGCTGAAAAGCACCTCCACAGCATGTTGCTACCTCCACCATACTTGACAATAGGGATGATGTTGCACAGTATCAGATGTACGGCTTAGTGTTGAGGCTAGAAAGCTCCACCTTAGATCCATCTGTTAAAAACCACCGTTTCTTTTAATAATACTTTTTATAAGATTTGTAATTTTTAACAAACTCATGTATCCTCACTAACTGGCAGTTAAACCAACGGTGATTCACCTTTTCCATTTTTCATTGGCTCAGTAGTAGCCCATTACCCACGTAATGTAATTGTTTTAATTATGTAGCCTATTAATTAGTTTATCTATATCTAAGGAATTTCTTATCTATAAAAGTGATAGATTTTTCAGAGGTGCCATCTTGGCTTCTTCTTTATTCTTTTGTCTATACACCTCAACATAACTTCTCAGCTCATTATTTAGTTTGTTTAGTTTTAGTATGTTTGTTTGTACTCTGAAACTGAAAGCTTAGAACGAAAAGGCTCTCAGCCCAAAACGTCAACTTAGTTTTTTCCATAGATGCCACCTGGCCTATTGAGTTCCTCCAGGATTCTCTTTGCTTTGCTGAAATCTTGGAATTAAGTCTACCGGTCATTCTTGACGCCTGGAGGAACAGTAAGGATCAGAAATTAAACAGAGATCCAACACATCCGACCACAGGACCTTCCGTGTCTTTATAGTATCTTCTAAGTGATACTTTGTACAATTTTTATGGGCAAGGATATGCTTTTTTTTTGAGCCAGGGCTTCTTCCTTGCCACTCTTCCATAAATTCCCTTCTTGTACAAGGTCTCAGAGATTGCAGAATCATGAATGTCATCTCCAGCTGCCGCCACTGACTTCTGCAACTCAGCCAGAGTGACTGTCGGTATCTCAGTAGCTTCTCTTAAAAGTGCCATTCTTCTCTAGTGACAAAGTTTAGAGGAACAGCCTGCCCTGTGCAGTGAGGATGTTGTTTCATTGTTTTTCCACTTTTTCATGATGGACTGCACTGAACTTTAAGGTATATTCAGTGCCGTTGAGATGGTCCAATACCCCTCCCAGATTTGTGTTTCTTTATTATCGTTTCTTCACTTTGCTTTGGTCTTTTGAAAATCTAACATACTTTTGGATGAGAGAGAGAGAGAGAGAGAATGAATATGAATGAGAATTTTTTCTTATGAGTTCATTGGAAACAGGTGATGCTCCAAATTTCTACATCAACAAATTGGGTGAGTTGTTCAGTATATTGCATCTGAGGAAAGTTAGTGCAGTAATTACAAAGACCATAAGACATAGCAGCAGAATTAGGCCATTTAGCCCATCCAGTCTGTTCTGCCATTTCATCATGGCTAATCCAATTTTCCTTTCAGCCCTAGTCTCCTGCCTTCTCCCTGTAACCCTTCATTCCCTGACTAATCAAGAATCTGTCACCTTTTGCCTTAAATATACCCAATGATTTAGCTTCCACAGCCACCTGTGAATGAATTCCACAGGTTCATGTCCCTCTGGCTAAAGAAATCTTCCCTTCTTAGGGAGTGGAGAGATATTTGCAATTTTCCATTCCTCTGCAAACAGACCAGAATCAAATTGATCATTACTAATGCCTCAATAACCTCTTCAGCCACCTGCGGGTGTACACCATCTGGTCCAAGTGATTTATCTATCTTCAGACCTTTAAGTTTCCCAAGAACCTTCTCCCTAGCAACGGCAACTTCACTCATTTCTGCTTCCTGACACTCTTGAACTTCCAGCATACGATTAGTGTCTTCCACAGTGAAGGCTGAAGCAAAATATTTATTCAGTTGGTCTGCCATTTCTTTGTCCCCATTACTACCCCTCTAGAGTCATTTTCCAGTGGTCCAATATCTAATATCATATCTCTTTTACTCTCTATATATCTGCAGAAAATTTTGGTATGCTCTTCAATATTATTGGCTAGCTTACCATTGCTTCCTTTTTAATAACTTTTTTAGTTGCAATCCTCTAACTTCCTACTAATTTTTGCTCTATTATATGTCTTCTCTTTGGCTTTTATGTTGGCTTTAACTTCGTTTGTTACCCATGGTGTGTCACCTTGCTTTTAGAAAACTTCTTCCTCTCTGGGACCTTAACTTTAGCCTCTGGTAATTTCCCAATAAAAGATGTCAGACCAACTGGCCTTAAATTTACTGGTTTTCCTCTCTCACTTTTATGAAGCAGGGAACAAAATGTACAATCATCTAAATTAAAGTTGTAGTTAAAGAACTGAAAGTACTTTAACTTCAGAACAAAAATTACATGTTTTGTAATTTTAAAATATTAAACTAATTCAAAGAAAGACATAGGAGTTGAAATGTTAGCCTAACTTTGTGTTTACTTTAAGGGAGGCATGCACATATCACGTGGAAAGTGTGATGTAAGCAATTCACAAACCTATACATATAACCCATAATGAATTATTTAATCTAACAAGAATGCTTGATCAACAACATATTTACAAGATTACTCTGGATCTGCTTCGATCCTTTTTCTTTTTCATGTTCCTTCTCTCTTTCACACATTTCTCTTTCTTGCTCACAGTCTTTCTCTCCATCTCCTCCCATCTTTTTGTTTCTTCTAGTTTGAGCATTGTGGTGAACTACATATACCAGTTTGGACACGCCCCACCGCCGACTGCTCCTGTGGCTCCTCCCACAGACCCCGGTATAAAGGCGATTGGAGCCACAGACCCTTCCTCAGTCTCCAGGATGTCGTGTGATGGTCACTTGCTGCTTGTGCTTTCTTCCAGCCAATAAAAGCCTACCTTAACCCACGTCTCAGAGTTATTGATGGTGCATCATGCATCTTGATCTTGGGAAGGTGCACTTAATTCACAGGATATTCTCTTATTAATCCTTCTATTGCTCCCTTTATGATCTGATCTCTCCTTTTGGCTTCCTCATCCACAACTTCGTCTGACAAATCCTCTGTATTCACATCTCCATTGACTGCTTTCTTTTTGGCCTTCCATTCATGGAGCTGGGCTTTGGTCTTTGCATTTACCTTTGCAGGCAGCTTTTTGTCCCCCACTTGAAGTTCACGTTATAACTCTAATGCACGGGAGTATTTTCTGGTTGTTTATGTTCACAAAAGCTGAATGTTTGCAACTTTTCTGAAACTCCTTGAACTCTCTTCCAGCTTAAAACCAAGCCCCATTTCACAAGTAACTGCCTGATTAATATATAAGAAGCTTTCTCAGATATGTTGCCTACAAAAACTGTTGTACCCAGACCACTGCTTTCAACACCTTCATGCTTCCTCTCAGCAGCATGGTCCTTCCTTGGTCAAATCCGCCTTCCAAGCAGAGATACAGCGGTCAGCACTAAGACTTGGGCCTCAACATCCCCCTGTGCAATTGGATTGTGGGTTTCCTCACTTGTAGACCCCGGTCGGTTTGGATTGGCAAAAACATCTCCTCCACAATTCCAATCAGCACCAGAGCACCACAGGGACCTGCACTTAGCCCCCTGCTCTACTCGCTTTACACCTATGACTGTGTGGTTAAGTACAGCTCCAACACCACACACGTTTGCTAATGACTCCACTGTTGTGGGCTGTATCAAAGGGAGTGATGAATCAGCATACAGGAGGGGGACTGAAATTTTAGCTGAGTGATGTAATAACAACAACTCACTCAATGTCAATAAGTCCAAGGAACTGATAGTAGACCAGGAGATGGAAATTAGAGGTCTAAGAGCCAGTAATCATCAGAAGTAGAGAGGGTCAGTAATGTCAAATTCCTATGTGTCACTATCTCAGAGGACCTGTCCTGCACCCATCATATGAACATAATTGTGAAGAAAGCATGGAAGTGCCTCTACCTCCTCAGGAGTCTGCAGGAGTTCGGTATGTTATCGAAAACCTTGGCACTCTTGTGTGGTGGAAAGTGTGCTGACTGGCTGCTTTATGGCCTGGTACGGGAACACCAATGCCTTTGAGTTCTGGTCGCCTCAGTATAGGAAGGATGTGGAAGCATTGGAAAGGGTACAGAGGAGATTTACCAGGATTCTGCCTGGTTTAGAGAGTATGCATTATGATCAGAGATTAAGGGAGCTAGGGCTTTACTCTTTGGAGAGAAGGAGGATGAGAGGAGACATGATAGAGGTGTACAAGATATTAAGAGGAATAGATAGAGTGAATAGCCAGCACCTCTTCCCCTGGGCACCATTGCTCAGTACAAGAGGACATGGCTTTAAGGTAAGGGGAGGGAAGTTCAAGGGGGATATTAGAGGAAGGTTTTTTACTCAGAGAGTGGTTGGTGTGTGGAATGCACTGCCTGAGTCAGTGGTGGAGGCAGATACACTAGTGAAGTTTAAGAAACTACTAGACAGGTATATGGAGGAATTTAAGGTGGGGGGTTATATGGGAGACAGGGTTTGAGTGTTGGCACAACATTGTGGGCCAAAGGGACTGTAATGTGCTGGACTATTCTATGTTCTATGTTCTTGGTGTACCATCAATAACTCTCTGAGACGTGAGGCGAGATATCGGCTTTTATTGACTGGAAGAAAGAACAAGCAGCAACTGACCACCATGCTACATCCTGGAGACTGAGGGCAGGGCTCAGGCCCCAAGCGCCTTTACACTGGGGTCTGTGGGAGGAGCCACAGGAGCAGTCAGCGGGGTGGGGGGGGGGCGTGTCCAGACAGGTATATGTAGTTCACCACAGTTCTTGAGTGAAAAATCCTACAAAAGGTAGTGGATTCTGCCCTGTACGTCATGGGTAAAACCCTCACAACCTTTGAGCACACTTACATCAAGCATTGCCATAGAAAAATAGCATGCATCGTCAAAAATCCTCACCACCCAGGCCATGATCTATTCTTGCTGCTGCCATCAGGTAGAAGATACAGGTGCCTCAGGTCTCACATTACCAGGTTCAAGAATAGTTACAACCCCTACTGGATTTTAACTACACTCATTGAAGGATTCTTTTATCTTGTTATTTCATGCTCATTAGTTATTGCTATTTATTTATATATGCATTTGCACAAATTGTTTACTGTTTACAGCTCCTGATGTACTACAGTTTACAGATCCTGTTTATAATTACTGTTCTATAGATTTGCTAAGCATGTCATAGAAAAAGCATCACAGGATTATATGTGATGACATGTATATGGTGTGAAAATAAATTTTACTTTGAGCTTTGAACCTGTTTGCCCTCTGTTGGGCAGTGGTTCATGGTGTTCATGGTGAACACGGAGACAATTGTGGCATCATCCAGTACCTTACTTAAATCACTTTCAGAAAATTCCATTGCAGAGGATGTGGCATGCAAATGCTGGATGGATCTCCAATCAAGTTGCAGTTGTCTCAGCCATTCACATCCCACAATTCTGGTCCTCTTGTTTTTACCACATACAAGCTCAATGTGACTTGTTGGTCGCTGTATTTAGCCATTACGAATGTCATTTCCACAGAATTTATCTATACCCCAGTACAAGCTCTTAGTTGTATATCTGTATGCTTCAGTTTAGTGTCTTTGAAATTCTGTTCAAACTCTTTGCAGAATGACAAACAGTTCAACCAGCATCCAATTCCATTTTAATAAATTTGCCATTCACTTCTGGTATGAGCCATGTTGCTTGTCTCATGTTAGTTTTCACATTGTAAATCTTAAGGCTTCTCAGTCCTGTGTCACTCTCATATTATCAAATTTTTTATCAACAGCGTACATCTTAGTGCTCTTCTTTGAAACTGCAACTTGACTTTTTGTATTTTTCTCTTCCCTGTGCAAGTTGATTTATTTTTGTCTGCTGAACACGCTCTTTTTCTTTGTTCTACTTGGTTGCATTTTCTGCATTTTGCCCTGAAACTTGCATTTGTTTGTTTACACGAGTCTCTGCCACAAAGGTAATATAATTTGTTTGGCCAGACTGGTTTCTCTTTAAGTGTTGAAATTATGTTCACACTCTCTTTCAATTGTATCTCTGTCTGCTGGTTCCATTGATACAGTGATTTCAAATGCTTTTTTAAATGTAAGATGCGCTTCATTTAGCAGCTATGCTTTCTTGTATCATTAAGGCCATTACTGCCAACAATGCTCAGACAAATTCTTCAATTCAGCCATGTATGCTGAAGTGGCTCTCCATCTATTTGATTCCACTTATGAAAACGAAAGTGCTCTGAAATTAATGATGGCTTTGGTTGTAAGTGTTTCTGCATTACATTCAAGGGTCTTTTCTGCTGGTTAGATTGGAGCAGTTAAAATTTGAAGCTACCTGTAAGTCTTTAAACTCAATGCACTCAGCAAAATTGGTACTTGTTTCTCATTGACTATTTCATTTGCTTCAAAATAGTGTTCAATTTGCTCAGTATATAAAATCCAATTATTTTTTGCATAATCAAATGTGTCTATTTTTCCAATGTAGCCAGCCATTTCTGATCTTTTTATTTAAGATTATTATCACCTGGTACTCTGATTCAGATTCAGTTTATTGTCATTTAGAAACCACAAATGCAATGCAGTTAAAAAATGAGACTACGTTCCTCCAGAATGATATCACAAAAGCATATGACAAAACAGACTACACCAGAAAATCCACATAAAATTTGACAATCCCCAATCCAGAGTCCGGAGAGGCTGCTGTGTGTTAATATTGCACCACCGTCTTAGCACGTTCCCCAGAAGGGAGCTTCAAATCCACCAGACAAACAAGACCAAAAACTAAAGCTACAAGACCTGCACAAAACCACATAATTACAACATCTAGTTACAACTGTGCAAACAATAGCATAATTGATTAAAAACAGACCATGGGCACAGTAAAAATAGTCCAAGGATGTTAAAGGACTATAAGTTCAAAAGAAATCACCACACAGTTTCCACAAGTCCCCAGGGTCCCGACAGACTCGCCATCCCACGCCGGCGGCAGAAGGGAATACCCCCGCTATGGACTTCCACGGTGCCGCCTGACTCAGCCTCGCAGACGCAGTACACAATGAAAGCGACCTGACAGCAGTGGACTCCAAGTCAACGACCATCCCCTCCGGCACAGCTTCTCCGAGCACCATCCTCTGCCGAGCGTATTAAGACGGCTCCACCAACAGCCATCGGCAACGTGACCCCGAGGACTGGGGGCCTGTTCTTCCCAGCAGAGTCCCGGACCTCACAGCAGTAGCAGCAAAGAAGAAGGTCTTCCTGGAGATTTCCCGATGTTCCTCCGTGCTCCCACGTCTGTTTTCAATCGATTATGATTGCGCATGGCACCCCACTTCACAAATAACAGATAATCAGCTCCGGAGTGTCCGCAGCAAGCTACGTCGCACCGCCATCTTGGAAATCATTTAAGTACCTATGAGTTCTTCCATTCCTTTTCCTTTAACTCAACCGCCTCTGCATGTCCTGAACTATGATTTTACTTGCCACTCCTCGCTGTGCTTTGTTTAGTTCAAAGGTCTTGTTGCGCTTTAACAGGTTAGTGGACATCACAGGTTTGTTTTAAAAATACCTCATTGGCACTGTTATGTTTTGTAACTTTAAAACATTAAACTAATTCAAAGGAAGACACAGGAGTTAGAAATGTGAGTCTATCTTCATGCTTACTTTAAGCACTGGCCCTCTGTTGAGTGCCTATGATTCAAGAAGGCAGCTCACCACTAACATCTCAAGGACAACTAAAGACGGGCAATAACTGCAAGCAATGCCTAGATACCAAAAAATGAATAAATAAGAAATAAACAATGGTTAGGCTACTAGTAATGTCCTTAACTACTTATAATAAAATTCCAAAATGCATTTCAAATGGTCATTGAGATTTACGCACTTTCATGATATCAGGGGAGAACTGCTTGACTTTTCAAAGTTGTGTCAAAAGTTGTTTAGCTTCTCTAGGTATGAGGGATCTTTAGATTAACAACCCATCCCAAAGCCACTGACAGCAATCTTTCAGGATGACTTTGAAGAATCAACCTGTGTATTGGACACTAGGATTGGGATTTCAATCCACAACCTCATGATTTGATATTTCAGGCAGATGGACACTGGGTGAGGACAAATGCCTTTTTCTTGTTACTTCCACCAGAAAGGAGGTACAGGAGCCAGAAGACCCAAACCTCAAAGCTTTTTCTTCATGACTGCCATCAGGTTCTTGAAACAACCTAAAAGAACAATTTTACCTCAGATTTCCCTCAATTTGCTCTATTATGATTATATTTTGCTAAGTAATTTACTTGGCTAGGTTGATCTACAGAATCAGACCCTGGCTTTCACCAACTTCAAGCCAAACAGGAGGGAAAATCTGAGGATGAAAATCCTCAAAGGGGAGGCACAGTAGAGTTGTGGTTAGCATAACACTATTACAGTGCCAGCAACCCAGGTTCAATTCTGCCACTGTCTTTGTTAGGAGTTTTTATGTTCTCCTGCGACCATGTGATCATGTTCTGGTTTCCTCCCACATTCCAAACACATACGAGCGAGTAGGTTAATTGGTCACATGGGTGTAACTGGAGAGCTCATTGGTCTGGGAGTGTCTGTTATTGTGCTGTAGCTCCAAATAAATGAAAATATTTTAATAAAACTAACAAGATTGTCGAGAGCTTTTCACAGCAGCACAGTCATTTCACATGGATAATATCAAGAGGCCTTTACATTCAGAATAGCACTGTTAAAGGGATATCAGATTAACATTGCCAGTTTCAGAAGCCAGGCCAATGATTCCCCTATGTACCATGTTGCTGATTCATGCCAGTGAAATGAGTGTCAAATTGGACTCAGGCAGAGAGCAAACAAGCAGTTTACACGATATACTATATACTTTTAAAGTGAATTTCATTATCCCAGAACTTCACAAAGCACTTTGCAGTCAATGGTGCACATGCTGAAGTGCTGTAACATGGGAACTGCAGTTGAAACGTAATTTTCAGAAAGCATGATCCCACAAACAGCGATGAGTTAAATGGAAAAATGATTGCTCATCAGTGAATTTGGCTGAGATAGCCATAATTCCAGATGTTAGACAGGATTCTGGTTCTTATTGTCAAACGCTGTCTTGATCTTTTAAATATGTCCAGGAGATAACAATTAAACCCTTCAGCTTCAAGATTAAATCCCCAACAGTTCTGCACCAAATTGTCAGTCTAGGACTCTAGGTTAAGCCCTAATGTTACAATTAACTGAGTCACAGCATCACCAGGCTGGCAAACCTACAGGCTTGTGCCAATGGTTATTCACATGTCAAGTTCCCAATAAGGTGCTAAATTGGCAATGAGGAGAAAACTGAAAGATGAGTTGGGATGCACCACCCTTGAGATCGTTCATGTACACCACACAGACTGAATTGAGACAAGATCACTCTTGTCTTTGCACTTAAAGATCTAAATTTATTGATTCATTTAGGAAGCTATATACGCAAAAAGATGGATTTAGCTATTCTATGCTGATAACAAGCTGTTTGTATTAAATGATCCCTGAAACACCATTTAGCAGAATTGTTGAATATTTAATATACAATTTAGCATTAAAGATGCAAGATGGACTGAATCTTTAAAGACATTTGTAATGACTAACAAAAGCACAAGAACAAGGGATAAGTTGGGGAGAATAAAAACAGGGATTAATGTAGGAGTAGTCTCAATTAGTGATTGATGGTCAGTGTGGCTGAAGGGCTTGTTTCTGTGTATCTCTGTGGGACACTAATGAATGACACAGCCTCAGAATAGAGGGAGCGCTCTTTTAGAACAGAGATGAGGACGAATTGCGTTATATTGAATTTATTTAAATTTTACATCCATCTCACGATGTGAGGAAGTAAAAATATCTGTGTTATGACTCTGTCGCAATGTACAGACTTGTGAACTTATACATGTGACTTTAGCCAGAGAGTGGTGAATTTGTGGAATTTTTTGCCACAGGCAGCTGTGGAGGCCAAGTCTTTATGTATATTTAATGGATAGCACGAGAGGGCATAGTTTTAAGGTGCTTGGAAGTAGGTACAGAGGAGATGTCAGGGATAAGTTTTTACGCAGAGAGTGGTGAGTGAGTGGAATGGGCTACTGGCGGCGGTGGTGGAGGGGGAAATGATAGGGCCTTTTAAGAGACTCCTGGATGAATACTTAGAGCTTAGAAAAATAGAGGGCTATGGATAAGCCCAGATAGTTCTAAGGTAGGGACATGTTCAGCACAGCTTTGTGGGCCGAAGGGCCTGTATGGTGCTGTAGGTTTTCCATGTTTCTATGTTTCTAAGGCAGAGGTTCATAGATTCTTGATTGATCGGGGCATGAAGGGATATAGGTAGAAAGTAGGAGATTGGGGCTGAGAGGAAAATTGGATCAGTCATGATGAAATGGCAGAGCAGACTCAATGGGCCAAATGGCCTAATTTTGCTTCTATATCTTACAGTTTTATGGAAAATTATTAAAATGGCAAAAAACAACAGTCTATGGTCAAATTATTTGGAATGAACCGGCTTTTTAGGGATTGCTTCGATGATGATAAATCTGGGGGGAGGTGAAGAAGTACATTACTGAAATAAGACCAGCTTTAGGCAGATAGATTCAATGGAATTAATATCAAAGTGAGTAATTAATCCCAGCTCTATGTTGTTATTTATCAGTCCAATGAATAGTAGCCACAGCCCTGGCTTCCCTCATACCCCCACCATTGAACTACCTGATTGACATGATCTTGCTTCACCCGAACTCCCACAGCCCACAGTCCTCAGGCCAGCAGTTTTCCTGCTAGGTTCAAGGTTCATTTTATTGTCAAACTATGCATGTACAATACAACTCTGATAATGGTCTTCTCCAGATAGCCATGAAATACACGTCAAAAAGTAAAAGAAACAAAACTCACAGACCCCGGAATCTCCCTACTCGCTCCCCGCAGAAAAACAGCAGCAACAATAACAATCCCTGATGCAGTTCTTTACATCTCCTCACTTTAAACCTCTGAGCCTCTCAAAACAACCTGGATCCTATCTGTCCCGGTTGTTGTAGTACGACATGCTTCTACTAAATCATCCCTGTAATCACTAATGTTCTTACAAAACCAAGCATAGTGTACACCTGCCCACAAAGCACTTTTGAAATGTGATCATTCTACATTGTAAATTGGCAAGTAGGTTTATTACTGTCACATATACTGAGGGGCAGTGAGAAACTTTGTTTTGCGTCCCATCTACACAGATCATTTCATTGCATCAGTGTGTTGAGATAGTCAAAGGAAAATCAGTAACAAAATGCAGAATAAAGCGCAGAGTAGACCGACAATGAGGTCCAAGGTTGTAACAAGGTAGATGGTGAGGTCAGTAGTCCATTTTGTCATACAAGGGTACAGTTGAACAGTCTTATAGCACTGCAAATTAACTACTAGATTGTGCATAGAAAGACCCCACATCAGGTGAAAAGATCAGAATATCTGTTTTAGTGGGGCTGCTTGAGGGACAGTTATCAACCAATTCTCCTTCATTTGATCAGGGCATAAAATGAGTGCGCCTCTCCCTTAATCACAAGCATCATTGAGGTCTCTATCAGCCAACTTCATTTCTCAAGCTGTATATGGTCCAATACTTTCAACGTCACTTGCTCCGGGCTTCTTTTACACTGGGTGCTGTCACTGCGATTTTGTCAAGAAACCCAGTTGGCTGCTCCTATGCCACAAAATGACTGAACTACTCTTCCAAGTCTGGAGCTGGGCATCCTGGAGTTGCTTCAAAGGTGGCTCTCGTGTAGTGGTCGGAGGCCAAAGACTGGGAGTCTAAGCATGTTGCTGTCCTTCTAAGGAAGAGTGGTTTAACATAAGCTCCCTCCAGCCATTTTGTCTCTTCTACTCATCGTCACATTCCTCTTGTCCTAATGTTGAAATTTGAGAGATGGAGCTGGCAGAACAGGATATGGCTATGTTAATGTTATGTAGTTAATAATCCAGAGATTAAGAGTTCACCTTCTAGCATTTGCAGTTGAGGATTTCAATTCAGTTTAAAACAAATTACACAAATAAAGACAATATAAAAACTCATTGGTCTTTAGAAGAAGGAAATTTCCCTGGTTATGTAGTGAAGTAAAATAGTCCCAGAATTTCTCTTTTCGTTTATTTATTTAAAAGATCACAGCTGCCCAGCCCAGTTATTTATTTCTCTTTTCTGAATTTCCTTGACAACGCATTGCTGAGCCATCTTTTTTAATCATAACTATCTTGTAGATAAAGGTATCTGCACATGTCATTGAGTCAAAAAGAGACAGAGTACAGAAACAAGCACTTTGGCCCACTGGGTCTGTGCTTGATCACCAGCACCAATCCTATATTATTACCCCCTTTTTTAATTCTCCCTACATTGCTATTAGCTCCTCCTAGATTACTGCCACTCACCCGCACACCAGGGGTAATTTACAGAGGCCAGTTGGATAAGGGAGGAAATCAGAGCACCCAGGGAATACTCATGTAGCTCCAGGGAGCCCATGCAATCACAGATTGCACAGAAGGTCAAGACTGAACCATGTTTTCCGGCACAGTGAGGCAGTGACTTACCAGCTCTGCTACTCTGATGCCTGTGGCTGGGTAAGATGTTTCGGGAATGAAATTGTCGATGATGAAGCTTCAATGGTGTACATTTTTATGTCTCTTCTCCGAGGATCATCACTTTGTCAGGGCTGAGAAGCTTGTGGGTCCCTGAGATCCCAAGAGTTGATGCTGTCTGGAGCTTAGCTCCTGGTAGGGTCACCCCTGGCGGCAAAATCAAGGGGGAGTTTCTAGACAAAGAGCGATCCAAGCATGACCTGAGCGCTGGGGCTGGCAGAATATGATGAAGGTGGAGGAAGGCTGCTGCAGTGATGGGTCCCCGTGCCACTGGACCCTTCCCCTGATCTGTCAAGGACTGTGTGGTATCTGTCCATGTGTCAGCCTCCCCATGCTAAACAAAGTTACACCCAGGCATTCTTTATTAAGGGAATAATCCCTCAGGAGAACATCATACTCGACTTGAGTGATCGTGCTACTATTGTTATGCCTGATGTGGAGGGGAATCTCCAGACGGTGAGGTTGCCAAGCAACTGCTGTCCCTGTCTTTCTTGGTGGTAGAATTTAGAAGGTGCTGTCAGAATAGCATTGGCAAATAACTGGAGCACTTTGTATGTTGAAAACACAGGTAGATGTTGAAAATGATAGAGTGAGGGCCAATCAATTAGGCTGTGTTGGGCTGGATGATGTTGAGCTTTTTGGGAGATATAGGTGCTGCATTCATGACCTGTCCATGGAAATGATAGAAAGATTTGTCAAAGTCAGGAAGAGAGTTGTTGAACCAGGTAACTAGCTGTCACCCTGCTCTTGCAGACTGTACCAGGTAACTAGCTGTCACCCTGCTCTTGCAGACTGAACCAGGTAACTAGCTGTCACCCTGCTCTTGCAGCTGGTTCACTTGAGTTTCTAGTGCACGCTAGTCCTGAAATGATGTTGGTGAGGCCACTGGTGGGTAGATGGACTCATGTCTTCTTGCAGATAATCTTTGCCTGGCACCTGTTGGTGGAAATATTACCCATCTCAGTCCATCCCATGACCTTGGAATGGTGTGGGTGATAGTTTGTATGAATTTGCTCCTTTTTGGAAAGGATAACATTATAGTACATGTAAATGTGTGTAATAGTACCCTTAAAGATTGAGTGTGCCATTGATACATTGTTGTACAAGCCATTGATGTTTATTTGAGGGTTACTAACTTTAATAAAAATACTCTTGTTTATAGGTTTTTTTTATCTTTACACAAGCAGCAGCAAAAAGGTATTTACCGGCATACCAAGTACATTTGACAGATAGAGAACGTGGCAAACTGAGAACTGTTTCAACAGACAATAGGCAGTAGGTGCAGAAGTAGGGCATTCAGCCCTTCTAGCTAGCACCGCCATTCACTGTGATCATGGCTGATCATACACGGTCAGTACCCCGTTCCTGCCCTCTCCCCATATCCCTTGACCCAGCTATCTATAAGAGCTCTATCTAACTCTCTCTTGAATGCATCCAGAGACACAAAGCACAAAGCTGTGGGTGATTAGCTGCCTTATGTGAAGAATAATAAATTCGATGGAGGATGAAAGAGGAAATCAAATGAATTTTTCACAGTGTTGTTCAATGACACTGAGTAAGTAACATCAGGTAATAGAACACATTAAAAGTTCACTATAGAAATATGATAATAAGGTAATCCCAATGCTCTATAACTTATTGAAGTGACTGTTATTATTGCCAAGTATGGACCAGTCACTGCTCTGCAGGAAGGATATAGCTGCTATTGAAACTATGCAGGAGATCACTGCAATGGCTGAGGTGATGGAGAGAGTGGCTTATGATGAGCAATTATTTAAATTGGACATTTTCTCTAGAGAAAAGAATGGTTCAGAGGCAATATGATTGCTGTTCTAGAATTCTGTAAGGTGCAAATATGTTCCGCACGTTATGTCATCTCTTCAGGAAGATAGGGACGTGGAAAGCTTTTGAATTAAATTCTAATCATCAGAAACAATATTCTCAGGGCGGAGGAGCAATATCTGGCTAGCCTTCAACCTGATGACATGAATATCAATTTCTCTTTCAGGTAAAAAAAAAATTCCCTCCACCTTTCTTCTTCTATTCCCCACTTTGTCCTCTTGCCTTTTACCTACCTATCACCTCCCTCTGATGGCCCTCATTCGAGCAGACTCGATGGGATTAATGGCTTAATTCTGTTCCTATATCTTATGGTCTTATTTTATGATACAAAAACCACACCCATTGATACAGCTTTCCCTCTGAATACACTGTCCATCCTTATCATTTGTAAGTGCATGAACAGGTCACAATGGACATGCCATCTATTTGATTTTTGAGATCTCAAGATGTTTCAAGGGGACGTCTGAGCTTAGCTACACATGTTTTCTACATGAAGTTCAGATGCTTGCCACTTTCAAAGGACACAGGGACAGAGCAAATCATGCCAACAGCATCTTCGTTCTGTCTGTGTTGATTTGCAGATCGTTGTTGCCAGGGCACAACAAGGGTGCAGCGAAGAACATAGTAACTCATAGGGTCATTGTGAGATACGACCAGCTGAGTCTCTGCTATCCAGTGGCAATAATCCTAGATTAATCCTGTTTTCACTCTCCCCACTTTCTCATCAACTTTGTTCTCTGGAAGGATCTGTAAACTCCACACACTCAGCACTCAAAGTCAGACTGCACCCAGACCTCTGATATTAGGAAGCAATGGTTCTATTCACTCTGTGTGATCCAGCTTCACCCCCTCCATATTTGCTTAGGCAGCTTCTTCCTTCAGCCTCCTGCTGTTTTAAGAGTCTCATTAGATCCCCATGGCCCCTCACTGCAAATGCGATAGAAAGTCTAGTCTGCTTTAAGACCATATTGGTTTACTATGAATTAGGAACACATCCAAATCCTTACCGAGCCTTCTCTGGCAACCTCCTTAAAGAGTATCTAGCTTTGGCCCTTGAAGATCTCTGTGGTTCTTCTGGGGATTTAGCATTCCTTTCAGCAAAGCTTCATGGACATTTGCCGTCCCAAACAACCCCTGGTGCTGCCGATTGTAAGTTAGCAGCACTCTCCATTAACTAGAGGAGTGCAGGTGATGTTGTGCATGTGCGCATCTGCAAGAGTTTTCGGTAAACACCATTATTTATTGACTGACAACCTTGAATAGTCTAATGTTAGAACTTCTTTTAACAAAAGCTTGAAGGAGACACGTAGAAACGAAAGCTGCAGATACTATCTGGAGCAACAAACAATCTGCCTGAGGGACTCTGAGGGTTAAGCATCATCTTTGGGGGTAAAGGAATTGTGTATGTTTGAGGTCAAAATCCAATTCCTTCCCCCACACGGATGCTGCTCAACCTGCTGAGCTTGTCCAGCAGATTGTTGGAGACACACGACACTAAGTGCTAGAAAAAAATTGCTGCAAACAGATTCTGAGGCCAAAGGCCTAAATTTTATGCCGCACTCTTCACAATTTAAGAGTACATTGCAGCCAATGTCTCTGGAAGTGAAATCATCTTTGCAACGAAGGAGAGCCATGGCAACAAACATGGAAATCAACCTCCTGAAAACAGGAGCAAATAACGACGACTAGAGGATCGGAATACCTGTCATGTTGGTGAGGGACGTACTGTATGTTAAAAATATGAACAAATGACTTAGTAAACCCTGTTCCGACCTGATCGTTAGCCAGGAAATCAAGATCTGTTTGTTTTCTTTTTCATAGAATCTTTCAAGTACACCGCAGAGACTGACCTTCTCTCTTCCGAGAAGTGGCATTGTCCATCATGGCTGTGTTTTGGTGCTCGCCACTTTGAAATGATCCCACAAGCAGATGGTTCAGAGTGCTGCAGCTGAGCCATGGCTCATGCAGTAGATCAATTCTCAAAAGAGGAACACAAGAAATGAGAACAGCCATGGGCCATTTTGCCCCTCAGGCCTACTTGTCTGTTCAATTGGGTCACCTCTGATCCGACAGTCCTCACATCACTTTCCTGACTTTTCCACATAACCCTTGATTCCTATAATGATTGGAAATCTATCTCAGCACTAGATCTTCCACACTCCCCAGCATTCTGCGCTTATCCTATCTAAAGGCATGAAAATCCTACAGAATCAGTGTGAACACGGGAGATTCTGCAGATGCTGAAAATCCAGAGCAACACACACAGAATGATGAAGGAACTCAGCAGGTCAGACAGCATCTACGATAAGTCGACGCTTCAGACCGAGACCTTTCATTGGGACTGGAAAGGATGGGAGAAGGAACGTTTGATAAGATCTGAGTAAAAAATGTCAAGTGTCAACACCGGGCAATAATGAAGGGGACCTAGAATGTCCAAGCTGCTGCCTCTCCAAGAGGACGTTAGAGCCACACGTCATCTGACACCATGTTGATGAGCAGCAGAGGTTTGTCTGGAGTCTTGATCTCAACTTCCTCTAAAACATTACAAATTTATCTGGTCAGTACCACCTTCTTGGTATGAGATCTTATTGTATTCAAAGTGGCTACATTTTAGATGAGGCAGCACCCTCTACACCTCAGCTGTACTGTAGATTGTCTGCTGAGGAGTACCCGGAGACTGAGGGAGGTTTGTTAAGAACTTTCAAAGTCAGAATCAGTTGAATTTATTGTCATATGCACAAGAACATTGTTTACACAGGTGCAATGAGAAACATAGCACAGGCACATAAGCAGCATTCATAAGAAAAAACACAGAAATTAAACATAAAGTTCCTGTCTTTGCAAACAGCCATACCAGCCTGAAAACGACCAATCTCGACTGATCGCAGAAGTTAAGCAGGCTCTGGCCTGGTTAGTACTTGGATGGGAGACTGCCTGGGAATACCAGGTGCTCTTTGTCTGACTTCTGGTTTAGGATGTCGCTGGTGAAGCACAGCAAGTACTTGCTGGTAGCAAACAAAACTACTAGCTACTTTATTTTCTCAGAGATGATCACTGCACTCAACAGCCTATGATTTCCCTTTCAGAGTTGAGCTTTTGGAATGCCTGGGTGTCCGGGAATTTTTTCGGTGTGAACAGAAGTCTTGAAGGTGCAGGACAGTTGCAGTGTGGCGTGTACGGGCTGGATCAAGGAGGAGGGGCTTGGGCTTGAGAGCGGGGAATGACCCAATGTTTTGCCATTGCTGGAGCCATCTTGGAGGTGATTTGATCCAGCAGAATCCAGTCAAGGCAGAGTCGAGGCAGCAGGGCCCAGTCCTGGGCCCAAGAGTGAGGAAAGACCAAAAGTTTGATCAATTTAAACACCAGGGCCGAATTAGAAAGGTCAGGTACAAACTGAATTGAGGTGGCAGGGCCAGGGCCTGAGAACATATCAATGCGGCAGAGCCCAGGTCCAAGAATGAGGAATGAGGTTTGGACGATTAAAGCACTGAGCCAGGTTGAAAAAGTGAGGGACAGGCCGGTTCAGCTTGCTGCTCCTCAAGGTTTACCTGTCTCTGTGCTGAACTGAGGCCATGGCCTACAACTAATGGGCTTCTCAATCAGCTGCAGTGATGGCTATTTTTGTGTCTGTGGACTCATTTCCCCGAATTTCAGTTCTGAATGTTAGTTGCTTACTTTTATTGTTTGCACGATTTTCTCCCTGCACTTTGGGTGGTTGACAGTCTTTTTTAATGGGTTCTGTTGGGTTTCTTTGCTTTGCGGCTGCCTGTAGGCCTGAGTCGACATAGTAGTAATAAGGAGATGAATCTCAAGGTTATATATAGTGTACATTGATAATAAATATACTTTATAGACAATAGGTGCAGGAGTAGGCCATTCGGCCCTTCGAGCTAGCACCACCCTTCAATGTGATCATGGCTGATCATCCACAATCAGTACCCCGTTCCTGCCTTCTCCCCATATCCCTTGACCCTGCTATCTTTAAGAGCTCTATCTAACTCTTTCTTGAAAGCATCCAGAGAACTGGCCTCCACTGCTTTCTGAGGCAGAGCATTCCATAGATCCACAACTCTCTGGGTGAAAAAGTTTTTCCTCAACTCTGTTCTAAATGGCCTACCCCTTATTCTTAAACTGTGGCCTCTGGTTCTGGACTCCCCCAACATCGGGAACATGTTTCCTGCGTGTCCAATCCCTTAATAATCTTATATGTTTCAATCAGATCACCATCTATATAATTTATACCATTTGTCTTTTCTTCTGCACACAAGAGACCGCAGAATCTGGAGCAAAAAAATCTCCTGGAGGAACTCAGAGGTGTCAGGCAGCATTTGTGGAGGCAAAGTGAAGGATGACATTTTGTAAGAGGACCCTGCAACAGGACAGAGGGGAATGGGGAGATAGCCAGTTTAAAGATGGTGTCTGTTCAGGCACATGTTGGAATTGCTCAGCAAAGTAAATCAGGAAGTGTTAAAGTAATTGGGCAGATAACAACTGTTTAATAGGCCTGTCAATCACTTGTTGGTGAAATCGTCACTCAGTTTATTGCAGGATTATTAGACACTGTTCAGATCTTTATTTACAGTGAACAATGCAGCCAGTAACAACACTCACTCTTTGTCATGTGCAGCACAGATCATGGGAAGTCAATTCCCTTTGCAATGCCTCTGGGTTCAGGAACACTCAATTTACGCAGGCACAAGACTCAGAAACTATTTGGCTGAGTGGTTGCATGTTTGCTTCCAGGTGTCTTTTGCTGCCTCTACCTCAACCTTCGAATCTAATTCACTCATTTTAGACCTTCCTTAAAACTCACACCTTTGCCAGAGCCATCAGACATCCCTTTGGCTCATCAGCCATTAATGTTCAATGAGACCCCTGTGCAATCTATTGAACTCAGAATCGTAGACAGCTACAGTAAAGGATGAGGCAATTTGGATGTTCACACCAACTATCTGACAGAGTAATATTTTGTTTCCATCCTGTGGCCCCTTCTCCATAACCTTGCAAATCGTTCTTCACCAATTCCTTTTTGAAGGAGACAATGAAACCAGCCTGCACCACCTGTGCAAGCAGCCCATTCCCCATTTTGCTGTTAATTTTCTTCTTTATTATATATCTCAGGTACTTAATTCCACCCCCAATCTGCAGTCCCTTTGGGTCTCTAAAGCATCTACTCAGGCAATCACAGATCTCTTTACACAAGGGCTTTTCATCACTTTGTTAAAAAAATTAGTGTTCTTGAAAGATGTGTTTCACATAGTGTGATGGTGCTTCTGCAATTCAATACCTCAAGGAAAGTCACTAAGATTTAACGTAAGATACTCAGAGCTGGGGGAAAAAGAAGATTGCAGATTCTGATTTTGACTTGTTTTACAAATTGAGCAATAGACACAAATTGGGATGTTTTTCTTTCTAAAACAGCATTTCATTGAAGGGGTTTCATTGTCCACTTGTGGAGAACTTACTGAGTGGTCTTGTGGAAGCTTTCAACAGCAGAAGGGTCTTCACTTAACTTCTCATTTGCAAGATGATGCCTCCAGCAGTCCCTCTTCACATTAAAGCTTCACCTCTAAATAACATGCTCAAGTCACTGGAGTGGGACTTGAAACCACAGTTATCTCACTGAGACAGCTGGCTCAGAGTCAATCCTGTGGGAACTTTATCAACACATTTTCAACTTTTCAATATCCACAGCCACAGTTGTCTACAGACACCCTCCTTGCACCTCAAGAAAATGCAGCTTATTGAATAGCTTCTCCTTTTTAAATCAGTTATCTCCCCTGTCCCTTTAGTGCCCTGCATGATGAAACATTTCTGCTGGATGACGTGGTTGAAAGATAGCATGCTGCCATCAAGTGTATCATCTTTACAATGCATAAACTTAGCCCCAAATTCATTGTATTTCTCACCTCTGATCTCCTTCAGCCAAGAACCATTGAATTTTCTCTCCAATGCTCGAGCACCGTCCTGTTCCCTGTCCCCACTACCTCATCAGTGGCATCACCCCTCGCCCCTGCATTCTCCTCCCAACATTTCTACTTCATTAATTACCTTCAAAGTCATTCTGAAACTCCTCCCCATTGTATTCCAACTGCTAAATATAGAAACATAGAAAACTTACAGCACAATACAGGCCCTTTGGCCCTCAAAGCTGTGCCGAACATGTTCTTACCTTAGAAATTACCTAGGGTTACCCATAGCCCTCTATTTTTCTAAGCTCCATGTACCTATCCAGGAGTCTCTTAAAAGACCCTATCGTATCCGCCTCCACCATTGTCGCCAGCAGCCCATTCCATGCACTCACCACTCTCTGCATAAAAAACTTACCCCTGACATCACCTCTGTATCTACTTCCAAGCACTTTAAAACTGTGCCCTTTCATGCTAGCCATTTCAGCCCTGGGGAAAAGCCTCTGACTATCCACATGATCAATACCTCTCATCATCTTGTACACCTTTATCCAGTCACCTCTCATCCTCTGTCGCTCCACGGAGAAAAGGCCAAGTTCACTCAACCTATTCTCATAAGGCATTCTCCCCAATCCAGGCAATGTCCTTGTAAATCTCCTCTGCACCCTTTCTATGGTTTCCACATCCTTCCTGTAGTGAGGCAACCAGAACTGAACGCAGTACTCCAAGTGGGTTCTGACCAGGGTCCCATATAGCTGCAACATTACCTCTTGGCTCCTAAACTCAATCACTCTATTGATGAAGGCCATTGCACTTTATGCCTTCTTAACCACAGAGTCAACCTGCACAGCAGCTTTGAGCACCTATGGACTTGGACCACATACTTGGATCCTCCACACAGCCAAGAGCCTTACCATTAATACTATACTCCTCCATCATATTTGACCTACCAAAATGAAACACTTCACACTTTTCTGGGTTGAACTCCAGCCGCCACTTCTGAGCCCAGTTTTGCATCCTATCAATGTCCCGCTGTAACCTTTGACAGCCCTCCACACTATCCACAGCACCCCCAACCTCGGTGTCGTCAGAAAAGTTACTAACCCATCCCTCCACTTTTGCCTCCTTCCCTGTCCTTTCTGAAACATCTGAAGCCTGGCACTCGAAGTAACCATTCCTGCCCCTGAGCCGTCCAAGTCTCTGTAATGGCCACAACATCATTGCTCCAAGTACTGATCCATGCTCTGAGCTCATCCACTTTGTTAATAATACTCCTTGCATTAAAATAGGCTCATATCAAACCATCGGACTGAGTGTGTCCCTTCTCTATCGCCAGCCTATCCTCCCTCTCGCACTGTCTCCAAGCTTTCTCTATTTGTGAGCCAACCATCTCTTCCTCCATCTCTTCAGTTTGGTACTCACCCCCCAGCAATTCTAGTTTAAACTCTCCCCAATAACCTTAGCAAACCTCCCTGCCAGGATATTGGTCCTCTTAAGATTCAAGTGCAACCCGTCCTTTTTGTACAGGTCACACCTTCCCCCAAAAGAGGTTCCAATGATCCAGAAATCTGCATCCCTGCCCCCTGCTCCAATCCCTCAGCCCTGCATTTATCCGCCACTGCATTCTATTCCTATATTCACTGGCACGTGGCACAGGCAGTAATCCCGAGATTACTACCTTTGTGATCATGCTTCTCATCTTCCTTCCTAATTCCCTGCAGTCTGCTTTCAGGATCTCCTCCCTTTTCCTACCTATGTCATTGATACCAATATGTACCACGACCTCTGGCTGTTTTCCTTCCCACTTCAGGATGTCGTGGACGTGATCAGAAACATCCCGGACCCTGGCACCTGGGAGGCAAACTGCCATCCGAGTTTCTTTCCTGCATCCACAGAATCACCTGTCTGACCCCCTAACTATAGAATCCCCTATCACTGCTGCCATCCTCTTCCTTTCCCTACCCTTCTGAGCCACAGGGCCAGAGTTTGTGCCAGCGGTGCAGCCACTGTTAATTCCCCCAGGTTGGCCCCCCCCCCCACAACAGTACTCAAGCAGAAGTACTTATTCTTAAGGGGGACAGCCATTGAATTACTAGCATTTGACTCCTGCCCTTCCCTCTCCTGCCTGTTACCCACTTATCTGTTTCCCGAGGCCCCAGTGTGACTACCTGCCTGTAGCTCCTCTCTATCACCTCCTCACTCTCCCTGACCAGACGAAGGCCATCGAGCTGCATCTCCAGTTCCCTAACGCGGTCCCTAAGGAGCTGCAGCTCGACGCACCTGCTAAAATGATCACTATCCTCTTCCCAGCTACACACCTCATTCAAAGCACTCCCAGGTATGCTGGCTCCAGCGTCTGGAAGGGCAAGGTCTCAGGTATGTGGGAAGACTATCTCCAAATTACCTTCTAAATGCTCATTCCCTAATGCGGCCCAGTGAGCTCCTGCTGGGATATCTCCATGGGTTTTACAGCTTTAATGTCTCTGGGAATGGACTTCACCATGCCAGCAACCTCGTTCCCACACCTCAGTCATAGTCCAAGCTTGTGAGAGGACGGTGACCACCTGAGTGAGCCAATAGGTGGTGCGGCCTGTGGTAATCCTGCAGTCCGGCTGTTGCCTGAGTGGAGTTTACTCCTTCTCCCAGTCACCATGTGACTTTCTCCAGGTGCCCCTACATCCCAAAGACACGTGGGTTTGCGAGTTAATTGTCCGCTGTAACGAGTGTTAGAATCTGGAGCAAATTAGTAGGAATGTTGGAGAGTAAACCTCTGGAGTGTCCTGGAGTTGGAGGCTTGTGAGGGAGCGATGGTAGCAAGAGGGCTTCTCTTGTGTTCCGGTGTAGTTTTACTGTTGTTACTGTTGTTGTCTCGCTGAACACTGTGTGCTCGCTGTGTCGGCGGTAGAATGTGTGGTGACACCCGAAGGCTGACCTCCATACATCCTTGGATGTGGTTTCTGTTAACGTAAACGATGCATTTCGCTGTGTGTTTTGATTTACATGTGATGAGTAAATTCGAATTCGAATCGAGTGGGATTATTGTGGGCTGATGGTAAATGGTTGGCATGGATGGACTAGATGGCTCCATTATCCTATAATTAAGCAGCACTGTTTAGATTTATAAACACACACACACCAGCAAATGTCAGACCATTTAGGACCAGCTGAGAGGAATCTAAGTTTAGTGACTTCGACTATAATCCAATAGAAAGGAATCTTTATCACATCAACATCACAATGCGCTGACAGGATGAGCAAAGCAACTACTGACTGATGTCCCTTCACCACTTATCAGCAAACCTATCAGCTTTGCAATGTCAATTTATAAATGATCAGCATTTTTCAACTCTAACATTTGCTCTTGATGCAGTAACCTCTCTTGGGTGAGCTATCTCGATCAGTTCAATCAGGCTCAAGAGTCTCATGTGCCCATGGGAACTGATTATACACTCACAGGTAGCTCAAGGAATTGTGATTGCAATGCAGCTTCATTTCACAATAACATGCCAGGCTGGTTCATGCTCGCACTCATTCCTGTTATAATTAAGTACAAGTGCACCAGAAACAATCTTCACAAAGATAATTAACCAGAAGGCTTCAGAAAGACTCCAGTTGACCTTTGATGGAATTTTATTCATTACACTTATAAGCAAATTCTCATAGATGTTGGCTGTTACGCTTATTACCAATTGATCACTGTGGGATGTCTGTACTCTACGGATTCCTATTACCCAACAAATCCAATCGCAGCGTGGAGACAAACACACACGAGAAACAACATGCCTCTCTTTACTTAAGAGCTCCTCACACACTGTGCCTCTGCAATTTTCTATAAATACTGTTGAGTCCAGAGAGCGGCTTGTCACATGACACAATCCTTAAAGCAGCAATTATTATTCACATTTCCACAACCCACAAATAAACAGAACAGTTGGCTCGCAGGTAGAGTCCACAATTAACATACTTTGTGCCAGAATAGGAGGTTGATTAACGACTCTGGAAGGCAGTAGCCGATTCCTGTGTTTTTGCTGATTAACAATATTCTTCAATTGTCATTCAAAGTTCAAAATAAATGTATTACCAAAGTATATATATGTCACCATATACTACCCAGAGATTTATTTTCTTGCGGGCATTCACAGTAGGTGCAAAGGAACAAAATAGAGTCAATGAAAAACTACACACAAAGACAACCGACCGACCAATGTGCAAAATATGACAAGTTGTGCAAATGCAAAAAGAAAAAGCGAAATAGTAAATAAATAACATTGCGACCGTGAGTTGTAGTGTCTTTGAAAGTGGGTTCATCGGTTATGGAATCAGTTCAGTGTTAAGGTGAGTGAAGCTTTCCATTCAGGTCTATGTTCATTCACAGTGTATTTCCTCATCCAACTGTTACAGATGCTTCTGCGTATGAGTTTTATTTGATACACAGTAAGTACAGCCAGTTTTTATAAGCCCAGTCAGAGGCACAAATCAAGTTTATTAATTATATTTTTTAGTTGCAAGTTCAAACAAATTTGTTTTTGCTTCTGTTTTGCATGTTCTGATCCAATTTCCCCTTCGAGTGGATGTCAAGGATCAGATGGCACTATTACAAACAGAAGAATTCTCCAAAATGTTATTCTTCAGGTACATAAAGCTGACAGGAATCAGTGATTTGACAGCCTCAATGCAGCTCCTTGAATTCTCTTGAGGGACCTTGGCTACTGTGTTCACCAAAATAGTGGCGACACTTTAAATACTAATTGCATGCATTATAGACCGAGAACGTGAAAGGCACTATGTAAATGAAGAAACAAACAATTTTTAATGTATGGCCCTGAGTGAGTTACAAGTTGGGATCGAACTCAGTTGGGATTTAGGTAGATTAAATATTGAACAAGTGATTCCTGAGAGTGGGTTGCAGGAAGGAATCTAATCAAGAGGGTCTTTTAAATTATATCACAGGTAAGCCCTTCTTAATATAACTGATAATAATAGGTGTCTGTCCAGATGAAGGGTCTCAACTCAACTCTCAACTGTCCATTTCCCTCCACATACATATGTTGCCTAAATTTCTGAGTTCCTCCAGCAGCTTTTTTGTTGCTCCGGATATGAGCGTTTGCAGTCACTTCTGCCCTCTTAACTCTTGGAGGAACGATTTGATCTGTTGTGATTCCGGCAAGGAAAAAGTTACATTTCAGACAGTGGGTTATGCAGGGGTTACTGCTTACACTCTCCTGTCAGAGGGGCTCCACTCGTAACCGCGACCTCTAATCACTCAAAATCAAAACACCTTCCACTCACTGAATGTATGGGTGATGATGGATCATCAAGAGCCGTTCTCTATGGTCAATGAAATGTATGCAGGCAACACCCATGATTCATTCATCTCCTTCCTAGATCCTCTTTGTCATTGATTGCTTTCATTGTATGTAGAGCTGTTCTTTCCGCTTGCTGCAGAGTGTGTCTTTCAGAGCTTACACAGGGGCTTTGGTTTTCAGGAGGCGGCCAATAAGGTTCCACATAAAAAACTTACCTATAAGATAAGGAGGTATTGGCTTTGTAAATGTAGGGGATTGGTTCATCGATAGAAAGCAGAGTCGGGTGCATTCAGAAACATAGAAAACCTACAGCACAATACAGGCCCTTCAGCCCACAAAGTTGTGCCGAACATGTCCCTACCTTAGAAATTACTAGACTTACCTATAGCCCTCTATTTTTCTAAGCTCCATGTACCTATCCAAAAGTCTCTTAAAAGACCCCATCGTATCCATTGTTGCCGGCAGCCCATTCCACGCATTCACCACTCTCTGCATAAAAAACATACCCCGTCATCTCCTCTGTACCTACTCCCCAGCACCTTAAACCTGTGTCCTCTTGTGGCAACCATTTCAGCCCTGGGAAAAAACCTCTGACTATCCACATGATCAATGCCTCTCATCATTTTATCCAGATGTTTGTTTCAGATTTCCAGAATCCATGTACTGTACATATCAAGAAAAGTGTATTCTATCTGATAAGGCTAGAAATTCTTCTACAAGTAACTTTCATTGTAATTTTCACATCACTAACAAATGTACAAATATAATTACTGAAATATTTACCCTTACATCTACTGTAGACAATACCAGTTAATTTGCCACTAACATATTGGAGACACTAATGATAGCAATCACAAAGCAATTCATCGCACATGATGTTGTTACCAAGGGAACAAATGGACAAGTCCCATTGGATTCCAGAGTAGATTATTCAACAGCTCTCTTTCCATCACTTACTTTCTGGTGTTTGGTTATCTGAGTTGTTTTATCAAATTTAGCTGGACTTCTGACCCCAATCACGAGCCTGAGAATGTGTGGAAGATCTCACTCTGAGGGGAAAGCAGACAGCTGGCTTTATCACCTTCTCACAGCACCTGGAACCCTCTTGCACTGACTAGACCAGGGGTCGGCAACCGGCGGATCCGGAGCCGCATGCGACTCCTTCATCTCTGTGCTGCGGCTCCCCGGGGTTTGTTAGTTTTTGAAATGTAATTCAAAATTTGAAGATTATGGTGATCTTGTACAATCTAAATAAAACGTTGTGGCGACCCCATTTCCTGGCACATCCGAACCGGCTCACAATTAGCCACCATTCCGGCTAAGGGAGATAGCCTACGGGGGTTTGTGAGTACGTGTCTTTTGGAGCATCCGCGCCCACGGGGGGCGGGTTGAGGGAGGCTTTAAAGCAAGGCTGTTTAGTTCGAATAAAGTTATCTTTGACTGCAGTTTACCGATTCCGTGTCGTTATTTTAGCGCTGCGTTTAGCACATCACTACAACGTGTTTTTTATTGCTATTGATATACATCACCACTGCCAATGCCTGGCACCCGCCAGTGCGCGATTTCTTTTAATTTTTCGATCCAAGGTAGGCTAACTATGGAGTAACCTTCAACCCAACGTCTTTTTTTCGGAGTTCAAAATGTTTTTGTTGCATGCAGAAATGTAATTTCGTTTTCTCCGCAGGAGTTCATCAATTTCATAAATGCAACACATTATAGTTTGTTTATACATAGCATAAAGGCAAAAAAAAACATTGTATCTAGTATTATTTCATTTTAAATGTCAAACGGGTTTTCTGGCTCCCAGTGTTTTCTTTTCTGTGGGAAACGGGTCCATATGGCTCTTTCAGTGGTAAAGGTTGCCGACCCCTGGACTAGACATTGCCGACATATATTCACTTTCACAACACCCTATCCTGATTTACCTTTACTGGAAGTGTTAGTCTAACATCCAATCTGTGCCTTACCTGAACCAGATTTCCAAGATGTCCAAAAGTAGAAGGTTATTTGCTACTTGAAACCAGAAATCCCTAAGCTCAGTAGGCCAGGAAACACAAGAAGTGTCTAGCACAAATGTTATCTGGGTTTTTTTGAAGTTTATATGCAAAGGATTATAATGTTCCAGTGATCTGAAATGTTGATTTCTAGTTCTCAGTAAAACCAATCCAGTAAAGCCAGTTTGATGATGAATGGATTATAACCGATCACATCTAGAATAAGGAACAATGTAGAAATGTGCCCCGTGACTGAACAAAGAACAGTGTGGCAAAGGTTTATTAAACAGAGGTTATTGCTTGCAATTATTTTAGAAATCTTTTCATTGACATACAGCATACAATAGGCCCTTCTGACCCTTTGAGCCACACCACCCGCTAATCCCCGATTTAACTCTAGCTTAGTCACAGGACAATTTAGAATGACCAATTAGCCTACTAACTGGTACACCTTTGGACTGTGGGAGGAAACCGGAGCACTGGGAGGAAACCCACGCAGTCAGGTGGAGAACATACCCACTCCTTACAGGTAGCTGCAGGAATTGAACCCGGGTCACTGGAACTGTAAAGCACTGTGCTAACCACTAGGATATTGTGCCACCCAGGTAGGGTATAATGGTAAAATGTTAGCATTGATGAAAATCACCCCATGTTCAGGAAGACTAATAAAGACTGAACAAATTGTACCACAGCCAGCAATTTCCTGGGACATCAGCAATGGCTCACTATTTACTCATACCCATGTGAAAATATCCTACAGCACCATCGTAGTGATGACCTGCTCCTGTTAGATCATTTGATGTAACTTATTTTTTTATTCTTTCTTACTTCTCTTTTAATATTTGTATATCTGTGCACTTGTAATGCTACTGTGACACTGTAATTACATTTGGGATCAATAAAGTACCTATCTATCTATCCTAGACGAATAGGGGTCTCTAGACCGTGCTTCAGGAGATCCCGTCACTCCCCCTTCTCCTGGATTTTGTTCCCAGACTCAGCCGCATATGAAATCACCCACCCCTGGCAGGTTCACACTCAGCTTCACTATGACATCTATGATTCGTGAATCACATGCTCAGACTGCAAGAGTGATACATGAGTAAGCACCCAGCTTAATACTATTATCATACAGAAGCAAAGACAGCTCCAAATCTGGGCCTTCCCTACTTACAAACAAAACCTGTATTTATACATCTCCATATAAACTCTACTCCTTTATTGGCATTCTTCAGTATGTGTTTTTTTGATTTAGGACATTCCTGCACCCAAACACCTTTGTATTTTGACTATTCCTAAATACGTGTATTGCAATTAGAAACATAGAAAACCTACAGCACAATACAGACCCTTTGGCCCACAATGCTGTGCCGAATATGTACTTATTTTAGAAATTACCTAGGGTTACCCATAGCCCTCTATTTTTCTGAGCTCCATGTACCTATCCAGCAGCCTCTTAAAAGACCCTATCGCATCCGCCTCCACCACTGTTGCCAGCAGCCCATTCCACGCACTCTGAATAGGCTTGGAACATGGACTGTTCCACAAAGCCAACAAAAAGGCAGGCATAACTGGGACCCATGCAGGTGCCCATGGCTACACCTTTGGTTTGGAGGAAGTGGGAGGAGCCAAAGGAGAAATTATTGAGAGTAAGAACTAATTCCACTAGACGGAGGAGAGTGGTGGTAGTGAGGAATTGGTTAGGTCTGGAATCCAAAAAGAAACGGAGAGCTTTGAGACCTTCCTGGTGGGGGATGGAGGTATGTAGGGACTGGACGTCCATGGTGAAAATAAGGCTGCGGGGGCCAGGGAACTTAAAATCATTGAAAATATTCAAAGTGTGAGAAGTGTCATGAACATAGGTGGGAAGAGATTGAACAAGGGGGGATAAAACAGTGTCAAGGTATGCAGAACTGGGTTTGGCAGGGCAGGAGCAAGCTGAGACAATAGGTCTACCTGGACAGGCAAGCTTGTGGATCTTGGGTAGGAGGTAGAAATGATAATTGCGGGTATGGAAACTATGAGGTTGGTGGCAGTGGATGGGAGATCTCCAGAGCTGATAAGGTGGGTGATGGTATTGGAGACAGTGGCCTGGTGCTTTTTAGTGGGGTCATGATCAAGGGGTAAATAAGAGGAGGTATCAGAGAGTTGTTGCTGTGCTTTGGCAAGGTAGAGGTCACTACGCCAGACAACAACGGCTCCCCCCTTATCAGCGGGTTTTATAGTGAGGTTGGGATTGGTGTGGAGGGAGCGGCGAGCAGAGAGTTTGGAAGGAGTGAGGTTGGAATTAGAACACGATGTGTGAAGTTAAGATAGTTGATGTCCCGTCGGCAATTATCAATAAAGAGATCCAGAGTAGGCAGAAGACCAGTGCGGGGTGTCCATGAAGAGGAGGGGGGTTGAAGACAGGAGAAGGGGTCATCGGTAGGGCTAGGAGAGTCCTTGCCAAAGAAGTAAGAATGGAGATTAGCCGGCGGAAGAAGAGTTCAGTGTCATGGCATACGCGGAACTCGCTGAGGTGTGGGCAAAGGGGGACATCTGCCCATCACTCTGCCCGTTCTCCATCTCCCTCTGGTTCTCCCCTCCCCCTTTCTTACTCCCAAGGCCTCTCGTCCCATGATCCTTTCCCTTCTCCAGCTCTGTATCCCTTTTGCCAATCACCTTTCCGGCTCTCAGCTTCACCTCACCCCCTCTGGTCTTCTCCTATCATTTCGCATTTTCCCCTCCCCCTCCTACTTCCAAACCTCTTACTATCTTTCCTTTCAGTTAGTCCTGACGAAGGGTCTCGGCCCGAAACGTCGACAGTGCTTCTCCCTATAGATGCTGCCTGGCCTGCTGCGTTCCACCAGCATTTTGTGTGTGTTGCTTAATTTTCCAGCATCTGCAGATTTCCTCGTGTTTGCTTTGGACACTACCTCACTTTTTTTTAATATACAGTCTTTCTGTCTTTGCACATTTAAAAAAAATCTATTCGACATATGTAATTGACTTGTTTATTGATTATGTTTAATTTAATTTATTATTATTTTCTCTCTCTGCTAGATTATGTATTGCATTGAACTGCTGCTGCTAAGTTAACAAATTTCACATCACTTGCCGGTGATAATAAACCTGATTCTGATTCTATATACTGTATGTGAAGGTATCCAATTCAACATAGGCCAAGTCTATAGGCTATTCATGCAACATACATAGCTGTTGTATACGATGACACACCGGTGCAAACTCTACCCGCTCCTGTGACACAGGTTTGATCCAGGAGTTTGCACCTTTTTAGGAAAGAATGCATTTTAGGAGTGATGTAAAGCCTTTGGAGAGAGTGCAGAAAGAATTCACAAAGTAATTCCAGGGATGAGAGCTAGGTGGACAGACTAGAGAAACTGGAGTTGTTCTCCTGGACTAGATTATGTTTGTAGAGGGTGTGATGCCATTGGGTAAAACCATGCAGGGAGTAGACAGGATAGGCAGGGAGAAATTGTTGATGGGTCAAGATCTGGAGGACACGAAGCTGAAGTGAGTCGTAAAAGAACAAGAGGGAAATTGTTTTACACACAATGCGCATGGGGTCTGGAATGTATGGACAGGGGCAATAATGGAGGTTTCAGTTATGTATTTAATATTTCAGGAATATTGGAGTAATATTGTAAATAGAGTATTCTTCATTTAAATAATTCATTATGGGCTATATATAAAATAAGTGAATTGCATATGTCATGACACTGCCATGTGAAATGTGGATGCCTTGTTTAAAGTAAAGAGCAAACTCAGTCTCGCATTTCCTGGGCTCCTATATTTTCTTTAAAGTAATTTTATGTTTTGCAGTTACAAATGACAACGGTGGCAACAAGGTTTTTAAAAAGACAAACCCAAAATGGCTACCTAGATATTGAAGCTCAGTGAGATGTTCAATTTAAAAAACAGTGCAGCAAGCCAGGGAGTTAAAAAAAAACAGCACAGCGCATGTTCTTCAGAAGGGAAGAGAGGATCGAGTTTAAAAGAATGGTAGAATAAAGAAAAAGTCACGGGTTTATAAACAGTGAGTACAGGGTGATAACAATTATATAAATAAAGCAAAAATGGCTGGCTACATTGGAAAAATTGACACATTTGATTACACAACAGAATACTGCATTTCGTATACTGAGCAAATTGAGTAGTATTTTAAATTAAATGGAATGGACGATGAGAAGCGAGTGCCAATTTTGCTGAGTGCATTGGATTTAAGGGCATACAGTTCACTTCAAAATTTAATTGCTTCAGCCAACCAGCTGACACGAACTTTGCTGATATTGTGAAAGTAGTGCAGGAAAATTTAGAACCAAAACCATTGTTGATTGCAGAATGCTTTAGGTCTCAAAAGCAGGATGAAAAGGTTGGGGAGTCCATTTCGGTATATGTAGCTGAACTGAAGAAGCTGTCTGAGCATTGTCAGTTCAGTGATGGGCTTAATGATGCTCTGAGAGATCATTTAGGTTGAGGAATCTTACAACAAAGCATTCAGAAAGTGCTCCTAAGTGAGCAGTTGAAATAACTGTATCAATAGAAACTGCAGAGAGAGACGCAACTGGGATGCAGTCAGGAGTGAAATTGCAATGTCTAAACAGAAAGCTGCCTGGCTGAACGAACAGTATTACTGTTATGGCAGGGCTCATACTCACCAGACCAATGCAGGTTTAAATGGGAAACTGGCAGAAAATCCACCAAAATTAGGACACATACAAAGAGTATGTGGGGCAGATAATAATAAATGGGCTGCATAGGGAAGAGAAAAAGATAACAGGTCAAAAAGAGCTCTAAGTTATGTATTATTGATAAAAAAAATCTGGTAACAATGAGTATGACACAGAAAACTAACAACAGACAAGCAATATGGCTTACACCAGAAGTGAACAGCAAATTAATAAAAATGCAATTGGACACTGGCTCAGCTGTTTCAGTTATTCCACAAAAATGAGTTTGAACGGCATTTCAAAGATACTAAACTAAAGCCTGCAGGTATCTAACTCAGAACTTATACTGGATAAAAGATAACTCCTGTGGAAATGACATTTGTATCAATGAAATACAACAACCAACAAGCCACATTCATGTTGTATGTGGTAAAACCAGGAGGGCCAGCACTGTGAGGGCATGATTGGCTGAGACAAAAACAATTTGATTGGAGGTTCATCCACCATTTATATGCCACATTCCCTGTAATCAAATCAACAGAAATCAATTTTAAAAAGATACTGGACAATACCACAACTGTCTCCATGCTCTACACCACAAATCATTGTCCAGCAAAGGCCAAGCAGGTGTTGGTGCCAACCTCTGTGCCTCTGGCAGGGAAGCATATTGGACCAAGGAAGGCCCATGCTGCTTCAAGGAATCAAGAAAGCACTGGTCTGACTACAGAAGTTTTTGTAGGCAACATATCTGAGAAAACTTCCGATATGTTAATCAGGCAGTTACTTGTACAATGTGGCTGGGTTTTAAGCTGGAAGAGAATTCAAGGAGCTTCAGGAAAGTTGAAAGTATTTGGATTGTGTTAGTATTAAGAACCAGAATCTACCCTGTGTGCATTAAGGCTATTGCTTATAACTTCATAACTTATAATTCATTGCTTATAAAATGGAGGTGAGAAGACTGCAACTAGCAGGACAATGTCTGTGCCACCCTGAGCTACCTGCCAGCCTCGTCATCACATGGGAGCCCAAGCATGGGAGGATGAACCCTGGGCGCCCTCTCAAGACTATGGTCAACACGCTCCTGGAAGATGGCGGCGCGGCTAATGCAGATGAACTGAACACACTGATGAGGGAGAGGGTGGAGTGGAGAGTCTGTCATAGTGACCGATGCCGGCACCCTAGGCCCGAGTCACATAGTAGTAGTTATAACTTCAAGTGGGAGACTAAAGGTTGCTTGTAAAAGTAGTTGCAAAGACTAAAACCGAGCTGAATGAATGGAAGGCCAAAAAGAAGGAGTCAATGGAGATACAAAAACAGAGCATCCAACAGATGATATTGTGGATGAGGAAACTAAGAGCAGGGATCAGATCGTAAAGGGAGCAATAGATGAATTAATAAGAGAATATCCAGTGAACTAAGTGCACCTTCCCGAGATCAAGATGCACAATCTAGGAAGAAGAAAAAAGACAAGAAAGAGGAGGATGATATCAGTGCTGTGGGAAAAGGATAAATGAGACCCAATTTCTTGAGAAATTAGCAAATTCAGAGATACTCAAAAGAAACTAGAAGAAGAAAAAGGTGAAAAAAAGAATGACAAGAAGTTGAAAAGGAAAGAAGCAAGAATCGAAGTAGATCCAGAGAGAAAAGCCAAGAAAGGATGGTGTCCAGATATATCAGACCTACTTCCTGCAATCTGGGAGTCAACTCCTATAACCACCACTGAGGAGGCTCCAGAACCTGAGATTGTATCACAGCCACAAGCCTCACCTCCCCAGGAGAATGATCCCTGTCGTCAGGAAAGACTTCATCCCACAAGAAAGCCCGCACAGAAATTAAATCTTCAGGCCAGAATGGGACAATTAAAAATTTACTATGCAGTGGATGTCAGTGTAGTAGTTGTGTCATACAGTGTACTGTGTATATAAGTTGAGATGCATTCCCTACTGAGTTAGAGTTTGTAGCTAAACCGGAAGGAGTGTTGTGTGTTTAATATTTCAGTGGTATCTGAGTAATACTGTAAATATATTGTTTGATTAAGCATTCTTGTTTATTTAAATAATTCATTATGCGTTATTTGTAAAAATAAGTGAATTGCATATATCATGATGTTACCACATGATACATGTACACCTCGCTTAAATTAAACATAAAATTACTCCTATTTCTGACTCCTTTGTTTTCTTTTCAATTAATTTTATGTTTCTGGGTTACAAAACGTAACAGTTTCCATTGTGTTTTCCAGAAGGGAGCCGGATAGTGGCCAAAAAGAAAGAATTTTCAATGTCTAGACTGCTGTTACCTAATGCAAGTACAGACTTAAAAGGCTAAGTAGCTTCCCTCTGAGTTAAACCATTTGGTGAGCCTGTGTCTCACACTGTGGTGTGTGGGAGTGCTGATTGTTGCGGCATAACATTTTTCCCTTCCCCTTGTCTTTGTGCCATGGCCCTTTAAATAACCGCATCAAATACTCATTCATTTCTCACTCGTCTCTCTGGACACAAATTCCTGTAGATATCTTTGTGCCTCCAGACACAGCCGTTGTGCCATTAGCCCAAGCTCTCAGTATCCCTTGCCAATCAGTGTTGCAAGCATCATTTTAAACTCCATGAGGTGGTTTATATATGGGGGGGGGGGGGGGGTAGCTGAAAATGAGCACTGTGTGAGCAGAAGCTGTGTCTTCAGCCTCCATTTGATTGGATGCCCTTACTCTGGCTTGCCAGCTAACAAACAACTTCCTATATTCCTTTGTTACTCTGGCAGGGGTCATCAATAACGGGTTGTGAGCAGGCTTTGTAATCATTCTGCTTCAAATTGGACAATTTTAAAGCAATCTGGTTTGCTTCCCAATCAGCTGCCATATACTCTCCTTTGATTTCCCAGAGTGCCAATTTAAAGTGGAGGCTTCTCATTTTACATTAAATAGTTATAGCTAAAGGTACTTGCTGTAGGATAATGGTCTGCTTTGGAGATACTTCATTGAAAAGCTAGACCAGCCACAGTTTTGCTGTCAATCTGTGATGCAACAGACACTTCCAACAATTTCTTTCATCTCCTCCTCACCAGTTTTTCTCCCCCTTCATTCCTTCCTTCCTCAGTCACTATTTCTTCCCCATTGCCATCCTTCCATCAATACTCAGTAGTGGGGGGGCATCTGAGTCATGTAGTCATTAGCCCCCCCAAAACTCCCACCTTGCAAATCTTGCAGCGTGGCCTCATTGTCTTAAATCCATTTAGCACAGACATGCTTCCAGCGCTGTTCATTAGACAGTGATCAGGAGAGGTGAAGAGGGGGAAGACTGGTTGATTTTCTAAGCTGGGGTCCCCCAATTACTCTGATCCTTTGTTGTTAAGACCCTACATTAGTTACCAAGCAGGCAAAGTACTGAAGTTTGTACAAAGGCCAGAATCACTGATCACGGAGCATCATTCTGGGGGAATTATGGAATTGGGAAGCTGACAGCTTGTGAAAGGCTCTTCACTGTATAGCCAGCCTCAATTCAAGAGGATCACCTCCTGGGACAGGTAAATAAACACTCTCTTGTCAACACCCCAGGATTGAGATTGAGAAAACTTCTGTTTTGAGCATGAACTGCAAGTGCTTAAAAATAGTTTTCATCACCCATCGTCAACACTCCAACATCACACCCAATGTCATCACAGCCTTCACTCCACCTTTACCACTGCTCCACGTCCAACATTGGCACCACATCTCACTTCTGTGTAAGTAGTTTATACCAACTTATATTCTACGTTGTCTGACTTTCCCAGTGCATATCTATTTTATAATACCTGTTGCAATCTGTTTATTCATCTTTTTTTCCAAATGGGATTAATTATTCATACATTTACTAGTTTAACAGCATTCCCATTGTTCTTCTGGGCCTCAGCCACCACTATAGTAATGTGTGTGTTGGGAGGCCTGAATATGCATAGCATGATGGAGTTGGTTAACCACCTGTAAGAGAAACAGATGGGTAAAGAATAGGAGAGTGGGACTAATTATATTTCTGCGGCTGATCTCTACTCTTCTCACTTGATTCCTGTGACTAATAAACGGTTAATAAACCAAAGGTACCCAGTTATACTCTTGCCGTGGTATGGCTAAGTGTTGACAACACCAGAATTGTTCTGACCCCTCCAGGAATGGAAAAGGATTTTTCTAATCACTGCCTTGAGAAATCCAGGGTAAATCCCATTTCTGACTGAAAAACTTTCCTCAGCCTCGAGAAAAAAAAATCCTGTAAACAGTTAGACAAGTTCTCTACGTTATCAATGTTTAATAAAGTTCGAAGTAAAATTTATTATCAGACTACATACATACATACAGCCACATACAAACCTGAGATCCTTTTTCCTGTGGGCATGCTTAGCAAATCTATAGAACAGTGACTGTAAACAGGATCAATCAGCAATAAACTGTGCAAATGCAAATATAAATAAATAAATAGTATGAAATAACATGAAACTCAAGAGCATGAAGTAAAATAAAATATTTTATGATCAGCCTAGTATTGTCTTGAGCAATCCCCCATACCATCCAGAGGCAACATGGGGATTCAGATCTGGAATGGGGTCTTTAGATGAGTCCTCCCTTTCCGTGGGGTTGAGGTTAACTATTATATTCCACCAACAACTGCTGAACAAAATTAGCCCTTAAGCCAATAGCACTGAAACAGATGATCTTACCATAGAGTAATCCATGGAGAACAGGCCTCTAGGCCCACCAGGCCACAAAAGCCTCACTACGCAACATCTTTACTAATCACATTTGCCTGCAGTTGATCCACAGCCTTTTGTGCCTTGGTGGTTCAAGTGCTTCGTGAGATACTTTGTAAATGTTCTATGAGAACCTTTCTCTGCCATCTTCTCACACAGTGCGTTACACCCTTGGGTGAAAATATTTTTCTTCCGGTTCTCTATACCTCTCCCATCTTCACCTTAAACCTTTAGCTCATGTTTTAGGTGTCTCTATTATGGAGAAAAGTTTCTCTCTATCCATCTATTTAAGCACCTCTTTAGTTAAATCTCCTGTGCATTCTCTCAAGTGCATGTATGCCCTTCCTGCAGTGCAGTGATTGGAACTACGCACAATACGCTAACTGCGCCCTCACAGAAGTTTTATGCTATTATATTCTATGCTGTGGCAAATGAAAGCCCATATCCTGCATGCCTTCATCAGAACCAGAATCAGAATCATGTTTAGTATCACCGACATATGTCATGAAAGTTGTTGTTTTTACAGCGGCAGTACAATGCAATACATAATAATGGAAACAGAGACATGAATTACAGTAAGTGTACATACAGTATACTAAATAGTTAAAAAAGTGGCGCAAAAGTAGAATTTTTAAAAAAGTAGTGAGGTAGTATTCATGGGTTCAATGTCCATTCACAAACTGGATGACAGAGGGGAAGAAGCTGTGTGTTGAGTATGTGTCTTCACGCTTCTGAAAATCCTTCCTGAGAAATGTGAATAAGGCATGACCTGGGTGATGGAGGTCCTTAATGATGTATTCTGCCTTTTTGAGACACCTTATCTACTGATGCAGCCACCTTTAGGGCGGATCTACAAACGTTTGTAACTAGTTGGATACCAATATAACCATATAACAATTACAGCACGGAAACAGGCCATCTCGGCCCTTCTTGTCTGTGCCGAATGCTCACTCTCACCTAGTCCCACCAACCTCCACTCAGCCCATAACCCTCCATTCCTTTCCTGTCCATATACCTGTCCAATTTTTTAAAATGACAAAATCAAACCTGCCTCGACCACTTCTACTGGACGCTCGTTTCACACGGCTACCACTCTCTGAGTAAAGAAGTTCTCCCTCATGTTACCCCTAAACTTTGCCCCTTAACTCTCAACTCATGTCCTCTTGTTTGAATATCCCCTGCTCTCAGGGGATAACTCTATCTATCCCCCTCATAATTTTAAATACTTCTATCAAGTCCCCCCTCAACCTTCTATGCTCCAAAGAATAAAGACCTAACTTGTTCAACCTTTCTCTGTAACTTAGGTCCTGAAACCCAGGTAACATCCTAGTAAATCTCCTCTGTACTCTCTCTATTTTGTTGACATCTTTCCTATAATTTGGTGACCAGAACTGTACACAATACTCCAAATTTGGCCTCACCAATGCCTTGTACAGTTTTAACATTACATCCCAACTCCTATACTCAATGTTCTGATTTATAAAGGCCAGCATACCAAAAGCATTCTTCATCATTCTATCCACATGAGACTCCACCTTCAGGGAACTATGCACCATTATTCCTAGATCACTCTGTTCTACTGCATTCCTCAATGCCCTACCATTTACCATGTACATCCTATTTTTATTACTCCTACCAAAATGTAGCACCTCACACTTATCAGCATTAAACCCCATCTGCCATCTTTCAGCCCGCTCTTCTAACTGGCCTAAATCTCTCTGCAAGCTTTGAAAACCTACTTCATCATCCACAGCGCCACCTACCTTAGTATCATCTGCATACTTACTAATCCAATTTACCACCCCATCATCCAGATCATTCATGTATATGACAAACAACATTGGACCCAGTACAGATCCCTGAGGCACACCACTAGTCACCGGCCTCCAACCTGACAAACAGTTATCCACCACTACTCTCTGGTATCTCCCATCCATAGGATGGGTCCCTTTATTCTTCAATACTCTTTAGGGCACTGCCATCCATGGTGTATGTCCTACCCTGGTTAAAATTCCCAGAATGCATTACCTTGCACTTATCAGGATTACATTCCATTTGCTATTACTATGCCTACCTTACAAATTGTTTAATATTATTCTATAGTCTCAGTAGATCCTCCTCTCATGTAATTTACAAGTATACCAATTATATCTTGTACAATTATTAATGAATAAATGCTCCAGCACCAATCCCATCATCATACTTGGTCACCTATTACCAAGACAAAGTTGCATCCAATTTGTCAAGTTGTCAAGATAGATGCCAGTCTTTTGGAACAGCATTCTATGTGAGACCTTGTCAAAGGCCTTAAGACCATAATACCATAACGTATTGGAGCAGAATTAGTCTATTCAGCCTATCAAGTCTGCTGCACTATTCTATCTTGGCTGTTTATTTTTTCCTCTCAATCCCATTCTTCTGCTTTCTCTCCATATCCTTTTATATCTTTACTGATCAAGAACCTAACAACTTCCACTTTAAATATACTCAATGACTTGGCCTCCACAGCCAATTGTGGCAATGAAATCCACAGATTATCTGCCCTCTGGCTTTTTGTTTTTCTTTATCAGGCCCTCAATCTCCAATGACAGTCAGGATTTCCTGGCCTTGCCTTCTTTACTTTTCCCTTTACAGGAACGTACTTGCTCTGAACTCTTTGTGTTTCAATTTTAAATGACTCCCACTTGTCCGACACCGCAGCTTCTCCCAGTCTACTTTTCCCAGCTTTCTTCTGGTGATGCTGAAATCGACCTTCCCTCAGGTCAGCACTTTAATTTCCAGATCACGACTGAGACTTCATTACTTTCCTTCACTACCTTGAACATTACAGTCACTACCCCTAAAAGTGCTCGCCAGTGGATACATAACGTCCAAGTTCAGCTTTGGTTTCATACCATTCAACCGTACACTTGTATACCACCAAACCAAACAACATACTTCCAGACCAAGATGCACAAGACAGTACATACAACTCACACTCACAGCACATAAAGCAATATTACCACGATTATCACAGTCAAATAACAGATAATAAGGCACATCAGAGAAAAAAGTAAACAGTATAACACTACTGGTGTTTCATAAGTGATGAGACCTGGGTAGTTGCAGGGAATTTAATACTCTTACACCCTGCGGGAGAAGCTGTTGCCCATCCTAACAGCTCTTGTCCTTGTCCTGTCTCCTGCCTGATTTCTCGGGGGGGAGGGGCAAAGAGATTTTTTGGATGGATGGGAAGGATCATTGACAATGTGTATGCAGCGCTCCTGATAAATATCTCTGATGGGTGGAAGAAAGGCCCTCGTGATCCTGTCAGCAGTCCTAACAAACCATTGGAGGGATTTGTGGTCAGAAGCCTTGCAATTCCTGTACGAGATGATGCAGCTGGTCGGAACACTCTTGACAGTGCTCCTGTAAAAATTGTTCAGAATGGGTGTGTGGTGGGGGGGAACTTCACTCACCCCTATCTCCTCAGGAAGTGGAGTCGCTGCTGTGCTTTCTTGTCCAAAGAGATGGTGTGAGGGACCAGGTGAGATCATCTGCTATGTTCACTCCCAGAAACTTGGTGCTCCTAACTCTTTCCATGGAGGAGCTGTGTATGTGTAGTGAGGAGTAGTCAGCCTGCACCTTCCTAAAGCCCTCAATCACCTCTTTGGTCCTGTCCACATTTGTGACTTAAGTTGTTGTACTCACAACATTCTGCCAGCTGCTCCACCTCCTCTCCGTAAGCTGTCTTGTCCTCGTTGTTTATGAGACCAACGACTGGTGTCATCGGCGAATGATGATTCGGTTTAAACTGGATCTAGCAACGCAGTCATGCGTCAGCAGCGGGATGGAGCATGCAGCCCTGGGGAGTGCTGGCGCTCAGCACGACCGTGGAGGAAAATATTGTGAGTTAAAGATTATGATAGACAATAGGTTAATATTAACTTTTTGAGTATGGAAACCAACTTGCAGCTTAGTTTGTTATAGATACAGCTTGACTTTCAGCAGAGACAATTCAGAATAAATACTTGCAGCTGCTTATCTTTTAAGTGCTAGAGACTCAAGGATAAGAGACAAATTGTTTGTTAATACAAAGTTATACACAGGACTGAATTTTTTAATTTTTGGCTGTTGCTATGGGTATAGTTTATCAAAAAAAAAAATAACTGCATGTGAACCTAGCTTAGCTTTTCTATTTCACAAGGTTAATTTTTGCAATCAATTAGTACATGCATAAAAGGAGCCGTGCTCTCTATTATTTGGAGTTAGTGGTTACACTCCCCACAATATTGTGAATAAAGCTCTCTTTGCTTCATAGTCCATGTCCAATTTACTTGCAATCAACTTTAATCGAATTTCCTAAGCAAGTTAATTTCCCTAACAATGATGGAACACTCTTGACAGTGCTCCTGTAAAAATTGTTCAGAATGGGTGTGTGGTGGTTCTGCCAACATATTTCCTGATATTAAGTCAAATACCAGCCATTCCCTATTAGACCTGTCTACATACTGGCTCAAAATATTTCCTTGATTCTCTTTAAAAATTCCACCTCCTTTCATATAATGACAATTCCAGTTAACATCGGGGAAGTTGAAATCTCTGATGGGATTAGTGTGGAGGGGCAAGAAGATCAGTAGGGACATGATGGGTTAGGTAGCCTTCTTCTGTGCTATTTGACCTTGATTTCTCTGGCATTTCTCTGTGGTTTGTCTACATATCTGTTTTTCTATCTCTGGCTGACTGTTGGGAAGCCTGTAGTACACAATCCTTTTTATTTCTACCAAACTGGCCACACTTGAAGAGCTTTGTAGAACATCCTCCAATATTACTGTGGTGATGGTCATTAAAGTTGTAATAGTCGGGGGTGGTATTGGGACAAGCTCCCACTACGTATGTATTAAATGTTCCCAACGGCATGCGCCTCAAATAGCCCCTGACGACCAAGTCCAGCTCCTGGTCTTCACGTGTGGCTTAGCTATGAAGCCCGGCGGAACCGTTTCTACTGGCAGGAGAAGGGGCAAAGGTGGGTTACTGGTGCCTTAAAACCAGTTTGGGCAGATGGGACTCGTCAGCCGTGGTAATGGAAAATTCTGATCTCAAACCTCCATTGCCTTGCAGCTATACCCACTCACGGGAAAGGCTTCAGGAGTAAACCCCGAGGGAGACATCCAGAGTTGGATCTCCTGGGGCAGTCGTACATTGAGTTCAATGCTGACTGGCAGCTCCTGCAATGCTGCTGGTACCAAACTGTATCTGTCTCTGCTGTTCCTTTGGGCTCATCAGATGCATGGAGAGGGGGAGCTTGCTCTCCATATTGTGTATCCAGACAGCAAAATCCATGGTCCACCTTCACAATGATTATTGCAATGTCCCACCTCTTTTACTTCCTCCTGTCATGCCTGAAGCTTCTATACCCTGAAATGTTGAGCTATTAGTCATTTAACATATGGACATAGAGTGATAAAACAGGTCCTTCAGCCTAACTCGTCTATGCTGACCGTTGCCCAGCAAGCTATTGTAATCTGCTCATGTTTGGCACACTGTGCTCTAAGCCTTTCCTATCCACGTACTTATCTTGATGTCTTTTATATCTTGCTAATGTGCCCACCTCAAACATCGGTCCTGATAGCTCAATGCAAATAAGCCTCACCTTTTGTGTGAAGCAGCTGCCCTCGATATCCCTTTCAACTATCTTGCTTCTGATCCTGGACCTGTGCCTTTTTATTCTTAGTACCTGCTCCCCACGTCCTGGGGAAAAGACTGTGAGCTTTGCCCCTCTCTATGCCAGGGTGAAAGCACGTCTAGTCTAGTCCTAAATGTAATCCTACCCTTCCACCAATCATCTTTCTGTGACTGCAACAATATCATATTCTCATGTGCTAATCAACACTCTGGGCTCATCTACCTTATCAGTCATGCTCCTTGCATTAAAGTTGTTGTAAAATACCCTCCCAAGCCTCACACGCTTTGCTTAATGGGTGGAGTTATTTTTCAACACTCAAAGTAAAATTTATTATCAGAGCCACTACATACAACCCTGAGATTCTTTTCCCTGTGGGCATACTCAGCAAATCTATGGAATAGTAACTGTGAACAGGATCAACAGGTGAGCAAGGGCATAGAAGACAACAAACAATGCAAATGCAACCATAAGTAAATAGTAATAAATAATGAGAGCATGAACTAACAAGATAAAGAGTCCTTCTTAGAGGGAGATCATTGGTTGTAGAAACATCGGGCTGAAGGGTAGTAGCTCTTCTTGAACCTGGTGGTGCGAGTCTTGAGGCTCTTGTACCTTCTACCTGATGGCAGCAGCGAGAAGAGTGTGTGGCCTGGGTGGTGAGGGTCTCTGATGCTGCTTTTCTACGACAGTGTTGCACGTATACGTGATGAATGGTTGGGAGTTATTTTCCTGTGATGTACTGGGACGAATCCACTACGTTTTGTAAAATTTTTCCATTCAAAGGCATTAGTGCTCCTATACCAGGCCGTAAGGCAGCCAGTCAATACACTTTCCATGACACGTCTACAGAAGTTTGGCAAGGTTTTTGATGTAATGCCGATTCTCTGCTACCTTCTTTATTTCCTTCCTCCATCGCCACCCGAACTGTATATCTGCCCTGATATGTTAGTGAAACCCTCCCCACAGGGAAGTCAGGCCGCTTTAGTTCAGCTGCAACCCTTCCAATTTGGATAGACCTCACTGACCCCAGTAATGGTCCTGAGGATCCAAAAATCTAAAGTCTCCCCTCCTAATCCATCCCTTTAACTAAACATTCTGACTTAACAGCTGAATTAATGCCGTAAATGTCAATTTATTGTTTTATACAGTTATAGAGTCAAGCAGCAATAAAACTAATTTTTAGCATACTGTATTCACATTGACATTTACAGTAAAATCATTTGTCTGCGTTATGTATGCATACCACAGAGTCTATTTGTTTGCTGGTGTAAATGCTTCTTAAAAGCAACAATTGTATCTGACTTGATCAGTCCACCTCGCAGTGAATTCCAGAAACCAACCACCGTCTGTGTAAAAAATATACCCCTCAGATTCCCAGCAAAACTCTTTCCTAAAAGTTCTCCAAGTGTTTTTCCAGGACAAGCATATAGGTGAGATTGGACCAGGGTTTATATTGCTGAACAAGGTACTTCGAGGATGAAATGAACTGAAGTTTCATCTCCTCCCTCTAAAGATGACGTGTGTGGTAGCTTACATTCAATGATGCCAGTCTGACATGACTCTGTGATTTATTTGTTATCAGATCGCACGTTGGCAACAAAGCTGCCTTTCCTGCAGTTCATCTGATAAAGTCCTTGTCCTCGTCACTTGCTGATGGTGTCCCAGATAAGCAGGTAAGCATCCAGTTGGAAGTCCACAATCAGATCTTGGTTCCCAGCCAAAATTTAGTGAAAAAAAACGAGGTCCTCCCTCAAGATTTGGGACCAGAAACATTAACCTTTCTTTTTCAATCATTTTATTGAATTTTTCAAAGACAAGTACTTAAAGGTCATAATAATACAAAGGGAATGGGATTACGTTGTTGGTAATTAACATATGTGATTAGAAACTATAGGCAACACCAATATAATTGACCTCCCAAACCCCTAATATAAACAAGATACAAGGAAATAAAAAGATGGGAAAAAAACCCCAAATTGAGAAACCAAGAACAAAGTAAACTAAACTAAACAAAACTAAAAATAAACTAAACAAAGCTGGGCTATTCTATTATATCAAATAAAATCATTAGAGTCGTCAACTCCACTCCTCTTCTCAAATTAATGAATAATATAAAGGAATCGGAAATGGTCAAATTAGATTCTATGGAAGTATTGAATAAAAGGCCTCCAAGTCAGAAATATCAACTTTATTTCTCTTTCTAACCTGCTGAGTGATTTTCTGTTTAAAACCAGTGTTGATTGCTTGCTGAATATTGAAGCTAAAGAGGCAGAGAGATACAAAAGGAAAAGAGAGACATAGACAGATAGATAGATGGATTGATAGATAGAGAATGTGTCTGGTGGGGAGTAAGAGAGAGAGAGATGAAGTAAGAAGGGCCAATGTGGAGGAAGAAAAAGAGAGAGAAAGTAAAAGAAGGGGAAGATGAATGGTGTGGAGGATCAAGGAAAAGAGGAGAGGAGGAGGGCAAAGGTGTGGGGAAAGAAAAAGAAAAGAGAGAGGAATGAGAGAGGGAGAGATAAAGTGGACAAGCAAGAAATAGCGACTGAAACAAAAAGGTAAGCAAACTATTGGAGATGGTGGCCTGAGTTTCCCTCCAAAACCCCAGTTTAAGGTGAGAGGCAGTAGAGCAGAATGTTAATGCGACATTCAGTAGGTGAGCACAATGCCATACTGCATTTTCATCCTGTCCAGCAGATCTCTTCCCTACTTCCAACTGAACTGCTGCAGCCTTCTCCAGTCCTGCTGAGGAAGGGGCAAGTACCTGGATCCTCACTCACTTCCGTGCCCCAAACTTTCGCTGGGAAGTCTCCAGACCGTGATGGTCTTAAGGAACAGCTTCAGGCTCTGGAAGGAGCAGTGAGCCTCTACTCCCTGCTTCCCTGCACCAGCACGAACAATGCTGAGCGGGAAGCTGACATAGGTATACAATATTACAGAGGAACACCCTCATGGCAGAGGTGATTAAGAGCAGTGGGTATTCATTGAAGGCAAAGAGTAGGAAGTTTACAGGGAATGTGAGGAAGACTTCTGACCCCAGAGGGTAGTTGAAAACTGTAAGGAAACTGCTTAAGGAGATGGTAGAATCCGAGACTCTCCAATATTTAAGTATCTGACTGAGTACTTGAATTGCCAAGATATATTAAGTTATGAATCGAATGTTGGTAAAGTTGATACTTGATGGTTTCCATGGAAATGGTGGGATTCAAGGCCTGTTTCTGTGCTGTATGGCTCTATGGTTGCATTATCCTTTGGGTATTAATTCCACCAGAAAAAGACTGAGATATAAAAAAACAAAAGTCATTTCTATATGACTCTGCCAGAGGATTCCCGTCCAGATTTATGAGAGTGTGAGTAGGTGTGAGAGGGTGTGTGAATGTGAATGAACAGTGTGCATGCAACAAAAGTGGTACAATGATGCTCTTAGGTATGTCCATGAATATGCAGAGAATGGAGGGATATGGACCTTGCATAGTCAGAAGGGATAAGTTTAGTTAGGCATTTAATTACAAGTTTAATAAGTTCATCACAACATTGTGACCAGATTTCCTGTTCCATTGCTCCACTGTTCTGTGTTAACTATGAGTGTGAGAATACGTATTGTGTCTTTTATTCAATGGCTGCCTGTAACAAGACCATTTCAAGGTTGTATAAATACACATGCTTTGATTAAAAATGCACTTTGAACTTTGATTAAGTGAGATTGTCAATGGACCTTTTCCCTCTACTCTGACACTCTGCATTTCAGGAATTACTTATGTCTGCTTCTTCCAAATGAATACAAATCTCATTTGTGATGGTCTATATATTCCACAATGTGGCTGTGTTTTTAACTCTTCCTTACTCATCAATCTTGTCCGGAATGCGGTTGCTGGTTCTAAATGTGCTCACTCTAAGTAAATGGCCTGTTTTGCTTCATGATCTAATATTTTGAGACAAATAAATGAGGACGAGACTAAATGCCATTAGGGATCAATACTGTATTGATTGATGTAGTCAGTCATGCTGTGACCACTGGTTTATCACAAGATTGATGCTTGCGCCTTAAATATTCACATTTATATTAATTACTTAGCCGAGGGAATCAAGTGTAACTTCTCCACACTTTTGCTTATGACAGGAATCTAAACAGGAATATGAGGAGACTTCAAGGGAAAACAGCAAGAAGCAAGAGTGGGCAGATGGAGGACAGTGTGTTAAAATGTGAGTTCATGCCCTCTAAAAAAGACAGAAGTATTGAAAGTATTTTGTATTAGCATGGTGTTCAAAGAGACCCGTGTGTCTTCTTAAACCATTCCTCAGGATTGGGGATGATTTATTCCCTGTCCAGATTTACAGAAGCCAATGTGACAACTGTGGACACTTGTACTGATGAGGAGACCAATGGGATGGATGGATGGGTAGTCTGTGAGATGACTCACTCCCACCTGCAATGTATGCTCTCAGTGCATGGTCATGAGGTTCTCACACCAGCCCTGATGCCCCTTCTCCACTTTGAGTCAGAGGTACAAGAATCTGTGAGGTGATGAACTTTTTCAAGGCGGCTTTGTGAACCTTAATCCTTTCTTTTCCTGTTTGCCTGTTAATCTCCTCCTGCTTGGAAAGAGCTTGGAATATTGCGCCTATTAGAGCGATTTTTGGAGTTAGCACCTGTAGCAAATAACTTTAACTGACTCCATCCACAAGCTTTCAGATCTGAATATGAACTGTGGATTAAATCTAAAATGCAAATCTGAACATTGTGTTCCTAAGAACTGTGAGCCAAGTTAATTTGAAGAACAGACGTGCTGATTTTAATTCATTACTTGCGTGCATTTGGGTGTCAGTAATTTAGGTGTGAACAGGAAGGTGTGTTGGTCAGAAGATCCAGGCACTTGAGACTGTTATATGTAGTTCAAAGGAAGCATTGTAAACAAGGATTTGTTTGAATTGTCCTGAATTTTTCTTTGATCATTTGCATATAAAATGTTGTGTAGTGTTGGGTCAAGCAGTTCTCTTGTTCTGAAAGGGCCGCTTTCTTTCTCTCTCCTCTCTCTCTGACTTCCATGACTCTGAAGGCTGTCAGCTTATTTGTGATACTTGGTTGATTAAAGAGACTGCTTCAATACTGCCAGTACTTCCCTCTGGTGACTTCATTCATGCAACAACAGTTTGGTATTGGGCATGCAAACCACTTGGCCAGCCCACTGTAGACAACTGAAACTAAGGCCTCAACCCTGGGGATGTTGACTTGGGTGAAGATGATGATGGTGGTTTGCTCTTCGTTTCAGTGGATATGGAGGATTTTGCCAAATAATTGAAAGCTAATCTGCAGGAGTAGCAAACAATTAGGAAGTCAAACGCTTTGTTACCTTGGACTAATCTTCCCCAGATTACAGCAAAGTTACAATCTTGTAAACTGTTCATAATCCAGGCAGTTCGCAAACTGGAAACGTGGCCACTAACTGAGCTCCAAGGTGGGAGGGAATGTCTGTAGCCCCTCAATGTCCAGGAAATCAATCCCTCCATCTCCTAAACACTTATTTGTTTGTATGGGTATGTATGGGGTGTTGGGTATTTGCAAACTTGGGAGAACTTAAAATACAAGTGGATTTCAGTACAACAGCAGGGACATGTCATCACACTTTGGTTCCCTAACTTAAGAAGGATATATTTCTTAAAGAGAGTGTGGGGGACTTGTTTGCCTGACTGGGATGGGATGTCTATAACTTTGGTGAGGGCGGGGAGGGGGAGATTCAGTATATACGTCTTAATGTTTCAGAGCTTAGAATGAAAGGTGGCCTCATTAAGACGTACAAAATTATATTAATTTTTTTAGAAAAGAGAGCTTAGCAGGATAGATGCATAGAGTATATTTCCCCAGCTGAGGAATTTATAAACAGGGCATGCAGTCTTAGAATAAGGAGTAGGAATGACTTTTAGAGCTGAGGAGAAGAGAAATGTGCACACCCAGAGTGATGGAGCTTTGACATTCCCTACCCCAGTGGAGGGTGAGTAATTGCGCGCAATCAAAACAGCAATCGATAAACTTTTGGATACTAGAACATTCAAGGGATATAGGGGTAGTGCAGGGAAATGGTACATGAGGTAGATCACTCATGATACTGCGGAGTGGCAGTGCAATATTGAGTGGAATGACCTGCCCCTGCTCCTATTTCTTAAATTCTATTCTGATGAACAAGGGACTTCAAGTGGGAGACCCTTATTATCACTTCTGGGACCAAGGTTACATTTCAGCCCTAAAGAATGGCATGGTAGCATAGTGATTAACACAACACTCTCCAGTACAGCAACCCAGGTCCAATTCCCACCGCTGCCCATAAGGAGTTTGCACGTTCTCTCCATGACTATGTAGGTTCCCTCTGCACGTTCCAATTTCCTCCCACAGTCCAAAGGCGTAACGGTTGGTAGGTTAATTGGTCATTGTAAGTTGCCCTGTGATTAGACTCAGATTAAATTGGGGAATTCTTGGCCAACGTGGTTTGAAGGGCCAAAAGGGCTTATTCCAACCTGTAACTCAATAAATAACAAATAAAAAAAGATTATTCTTCCTATCTCTAGGTCAGTATGGTGAAATACAAGAATCACATGATAGGACAGCAGTACCCTGGCATGCTCAGTCCAAATTCCAACTTCACATTGTCAGGGTAGAGCCGCGCTGGTTGTAAAAGAATGTCAGTACATTAGGCACAAGCTGTGGATTATTATGTGGGATCTTGTCAGGGTTGATCTGTGTAGAAATTGAATGCATTGCTCTCTATTCCTTCGAGTTTAGAAAAAGAGAGGTGGCCTTATTAAGACATTCAAAATTCTAAGACTAGAGGCAGGGAGTACATTTCCTCAAGATTCAGAGCCTAGAATTTGTGTCCATCATTTCAGAGTGACAATAACGTTACCTCAAGCAGACTTACCTCTCTACTGACTAGACTTGCAGTTTACACTCCACACTTTGTTAGATGTGCCTCTTTCTCGGACAACTCTTTCACATCTTAATTATAATTCCGATCTTCTGAACTTTTATCAAACCTCTATAATTCATTTTGATGTTCCCTCTACTGACTTAATTTATTATTTATTTACTACGTTATTTATTCAGGAGGAAAAGCGTCAGCCAGAGAATGAAATGAAACGCTGGCAAAACTAATCAGGTCAGGCCACATCGATGGAATGTGAAGCATCCAAAACCTTGGGTCTGTAGCCCTTTGTCATCTGCAGAAGAATGTTTAGGCTAATGTCCATAGGACCAGAAGACCGGAAGATATAACCATATAACCATATAACAATCACAGCACGGAAACAGGCCAGCTCGGCCCTCCTAGTCCGTGCCGAACTCTTAATTTCACCTAGTCCCACCTACCCGCACTCAGCCCATAACCCTCCACTCCTTTCCTGTACATATACCTATCCAATTTTACCTGAAATGACACAACTGAACTGGCCTCTACTACTTCTACAGGAAGCTCATTCCACACAGCTGTCACTCTCTGAGTAAAGAAATACCCCCTCGTGTATCCCTTAAACTTTTGCCCCCTAACTCTCAAATCATGTCCTCTCGTTTGAATCTCCCCTACTCTCAATGGAAACAGCCTATTCACATCAACTCTATCTATCCCTCTCAAAATTTTAAATACCTCGATCAAATCCCCCCTCAACCTTCTACGCTCCAATGAATAGAGACCTAACTTGTTCAACCTTTCTCTGTAACTTAAGTGCTGAAACCCAGGTAACATCCTAGTAAATCGTCTCTGCACTCTCTCTAATTTATTGATATCTTTCCTATAATTCGGTGACCAGAACTGTACACAATATTCCAAATTTGGCCTTACCAATGCCTTGTACAATTTTAACATTACATCCCAACTTCTGTACTCAATGCTCTGATTTATAAAGGCCAGCGTTCCAAAAGCCTTCTTCACCACCCTATCTACATGAGACTCCACCTTCAGGAAACTATGCACTGTTATTCCTAGGTCTCTCTGTTCCACTGCATTCCTCAATGCCCTACCATTTACCCTGTATGTTCTATTTGGATTATTCCTGCCAAAATATAAAACCTCACACTTCTCAGCATTAAACTCCATCTGCCAACATTCAGCCCATTTTTCGAACCAGCATAAATCTCCCTGCTAGCTTTGAAAACCCACCTCATTATCCACAACACCTCCTACCTTAATATCATTGGCATACTTATTAATCCAATTTACCACCCCATCATCCAGATCATTTATGTATATTACAAACAACATTGGGCCCAAAACAGATCCCTGAGGCACCCCGCTAGTTACCGGCCTCCATCCCGATAAACAATTATCCACCACTACTCTCTGGCATCTCCCATCTAGCCACTGTTGAATCCATTTTAATACTCCAGCATTAATACCTAACGACTGAACCTTCTTAACTAACCTTCCATGTGGAACTTTGCCAAAGGCCTTGCTGAAGTCCATATAGACTATATCCACTGCCTTACCTTCGTCAACATTCCTCGTAACTTCTTCAAAAAATTCAATAAGTTTTGTCAAACATGACCTTCCACGCACAAATCCATGCTGGCTACTCCTAATCTGATCCTGTCTATCCAGATAATTATAAATACTATCTCTAAGAATACTTTCCATTAATTTACCCACCACTGATGTCAAACTGACAGGTCTATAATTGCTAGGCTTACTTCTAGAACCCTTTTTAAACCATGGAACCACATGAGCAATACGCCAATCCTCCGGCACAATCCCCGTTTCTAATGACATCTGAAAGATCTCCGTCAGAGCTCCTGCTATCTCTACACAAACTTCCCTCAAGGTCCTGGGGAATATCCTGCCAGGACCCGGAGATTTATCCACTTTTAAATTTCTTAGAAGCGCCAGTACTTCCACCTCTTTAATTGTCATAGGTTCCATAACTTCCTTACTTGTTTCCCACACCTTACACAATTCAATATCCTTCTCCTTAGTGAATACCGAAGAGAAGAAATCGTTCAAAATCTCTCCCATCTCCCTCAGTTCCACACATAGCTGACCACCCTGATTCTCTAAGGGACCAATTTTATCCCTCACTATCCTCTTGCTTTTAATATAGGAGCAGATTTAGACCATTTGGCCCATCGAGTCTTCTCCACCATTTCATCATGGCTGATCCATTACCCTCTTAGCCCCATTTTCCTGCCTCCTTCCCATATCCCTTCATACCCTGACTAATCAAGAATCTACCAACCCCTGCCTTAACAATAAACACAAACACAAATGTTGCCAGTTTCCAGGGTTTTAGTAGCTGGTGGGAAATTCCACCCTGACCTTCCACTGGGATTCTCATTAGCATCACAGGCACAGTCCTGATGACAACAACAATGCAGCAGGGCAGTATATGACCACAATGATCCATAACGTTGCATATTAGAGGCACGGGAGATGCTGGAGATCTTCAGCAACTCACATTTCTGGCTGAAACGCTAACTGTTCATTTCCCTCCATAGATGCTGCCTGATCTGCTGAGCTCCTCCAGCATTTTGTGTGCTGTCCAGTAAGCAGCGTGTCTCGTTCACTGACACAATGGTATAGTGTTTCCCCTGAAGTTGTGCCATGAGAAGGGTCTCCACATTAGTTGGTGGGCCACTCAGAAGCACCCCTTATTCCACAACAGTGTTCTGATTTTCAAATCCCATGAGCCAATGGTGGCTCCCATTGACTCAGAGCAGGTGCTAGAGATATGGGTGGGCATGAGTAAGGACATCCCTCGGGATTTATGCTGGAAGTTTCTGTGTGTACACAATGCAGTTGAAGTGAGGGCTTGGGTCAGGTGTGTCGACAGTGTGGTGGTTGGGTGGGGTGGGGGATCAGGACCTGGAGGAAAATAAACCCAGTGGCCACTTTATTAGGTACACCCAGACACCTGCTCTTTAAATATTTAATCAACCAATGATGAATGCATAAAAGCATGCAGACAAGGTCAAGAGGTTCAGATGTTGTTCAGACCAAACATCAGAATGGGGCAGAAATGTTTATAAGTGACTTTGATGGTGGAATGTTTGTTACCTGATGGAGTAATTTCAGTATTTCAGAAACTGCTGATATCCTGGGGTTTTCAAGCACAACAGTCTCTAGAGTAGGGGTTCCCAATCTTTTTTTATGCCATGGACCAATATCATGAAGCAAAGAACTTGAGGACCACAGGCTGGGAATCCCTGCTCTAGAGTTTGCCGAGAAAGACAAAGCAAAAAATACCCAATGAGTGGCAGATCTGAGGGCAAGAATGCCTTGTTAATGAGAGATCAGAGGAGAATGGCCAGACTGGTTCAAGCTGACAGGAAGGTAATAGTAACTCAAATAACCTTGTTACAACAGCAACTCTAAATGCATAACCCATCGAAACTTGAAGTGGATGAGTTACAACAGCAGAGGACCATGAGTACACACTAAGTGACCACTTTATTAGGTATAGTGGACATTGAGAGTTGCAGAGTGGTATTGGTGCACAAAGGCAGGCCACAGTCCATCCATGATAGATCATCTTAGTCACTTTTCTTGTGATCGTAAGACTCTGTTGGACATTGTTAATGTGGAATGCTGCAAGTGCGATTCACTGATTTCTTGGCAGGTTGCCGGGGGAGCTGCGTGGCCTCTGTTGGAGCGAGGACTAGCCCTCAAGCCGCAGTTGCCCATTTACAGATGCCAGGAGAGAGGCGCCCCACCGGAGACAGTATGGCATGTGTACAGGCTGGAGCCAGTGCTGCCCCCCAGTGTTCATTCAGCAGAAGACAAGCTGCATTGTGTTTGCAGGTTTTTTTTTTGCGTGACGGTACTTTACTGACATCATATGTGTGGTTGCTATCTTATACATGTCTTGTGCAGTGTGTGAATGCTAGTGCTGCATTTTGCACCTTGGCCCTGGCTGTTTCGTTTGGCCGTATTCATGTATGTTGATTGACAATCAAACTTGAACTTGCACATGGTCAGGGGGCAAGTGCGTGGATAAATTGTGGCAGGGAACAAGTTGCGAGGCAGGAATGTGGTTGGGGGGCCAGAGGAAGGCCAGCACTGAGAGATGGAGACTGGAAATGCGGTCAGCTGGGAGGGAGGGAACGCGAGGCAAGGGCTGAAGGGACAGGGTCGGTGAAAGGGCAGGAAGCGGTCAGAGAAGTGGTTGGCCGGTCTAGGGGAATTGGGGGATTCGGAAAACTCTGAGTGATGCTGCTCAGGGTGAGTGAGGACACGTGGGTGTGGCTGAGGTCAAGGGGAGGGTGGGTGGAGGCTGAGGGAAGTCAGAAGGTTGTCAGTGGGCAAAGGTGTCAGCGCCCAATTCTGTATGGATGTGCGTCTTTGTGTGGCACAATTTTCTAACATCTCCAAGAGACCAATTGGTGACATTGGTTCATGGCAGTCGCAGGTAGAGCAACCCCAATTCCTCTTTCTTTAACCACCTCCCCCCCTTTGCCCCTGCCACTTTCTCTTTACACGAGCCTCTTTAGACCAAGCCTTCCTTGTGCCAACAACTTCACTTCTGGTGCGGGGCCGTCTGCGTCTCACACTCCCTATCTCAACAGCATGCAGAAGGGACACAGGGCTGGCGGCACAGCAGGTTGCCACAGAGGGGACGCAGGAGAGTGCAAAGCAAGACTCAGGACCAACAACATTCTCACCCAGCTCTTGCTGAGCCCTGGCTACTCTACCACGAACGTCCTCGTCATGATCTGCAACTTGCAAAGCAGCCTCATAATCAAAGTCAAGGTTGTCACCCTTAGCTATCCAGCCTCGGCATTGACTCAGGATGCTGCCATTAATCTGCCTCACATTTTAAAAGTTAATGCATTACTGAAGGAGAGTAGATTTCATCTACTTTTCCTCCACCCTAAACCTTTTGTTCATGAGCACCTCTTATCATTCCAGGTTTCCCAAACTACTGGCATTCAGAGTCAAGTCAATGTGGATGTCAGAGATCTCCCTAGCAAGCTCCTGCCAAAAGCTCCTTTAGTTACTGTGGGGCACTGTGGTGAGGTACATATACCTGTCTGGACACGCCCCCACCGCTGACTGCTCCTGTGGCTCCTCCCACAGACCCTGGTATAAAGGCGATTGGAGGCAGTCTCCAGGATGTTGTGTGGTGGTCATTTGCTGCTCGTGCTTTCTTCCAGCCAATAAAAGCCTCTATCCCGCCTCACGTCTCCAAGAGTTATTGATGGTGCATCAGGCACATAGGAGCTTTCTCCTGTGAGTGATCTATTAGTGAATCTGAGTGTCCTCTTCAACCTCTCTCATAACCAATTTCCACATATCATTGCAGCAGCAATCATTTTCTGCTGCACGTGTTCCCTTAAGAGTTGCATCTCACGACTCCAGCTGTGTGGTTAAGGGCTGGCAGCTCTGTGACATTGCTATGGAGAAGTTCAGCAGTCTGTGCTCAGTCACGATTTGGCACTATTTAATAATAATGATAACTTTATTGATATAGCACTGGTCTTACATTAAAATGTAGGGTCATAGTGCTTCACATAGATTGTAAAGATAAATCAATAGAGTCATAAAAATGAGACAAAATTAAAATCATAAATAAAGATAAACATATAGAATAAAAGGTAATCAAAAATACCTAATTATATAATCAACATCAACAGATATTGAGTAATCCTATAAGTAGGCCAAATTAAAAAAGGTAAGTTTTCAGAAGTGTTTTGAAACATCCCACAGTCCCAGCCTGGCATACCTCACTCAGTAGGGTATTCCAGATTTTTGGTGCATAAAAGCAAAAGGCTACACCACCAGTTCTTATATGCTTGGCTCTAGAAACATTAAGCAAACCAGCATTAGTGATTAAGGATGTAAGGGGATAGACACTTCAAAATATACGGGGGGAGATAAATTACTCAGAGCCTTACATACAATTAAGAGTATTTTAAAGAGTATCTGATCCTAAAGGAGACAGGCAGCCAGTGTAATGATGCCAAAACCAGTGAAATGTGCTCAGATTTTCTTTTTGTTTGTTTGGTTAAGATTCCTGCTGCTGCATTTTGCACAAACTGCAGCCGATCTACATCTTTCCTAGACAGTCTCGAAAAGAGTGCACTGCAGTAGTCTAATTGGCCAAAGACAAAAGTGTGCATCTATTTTTCTGTATCTTGAGATGTTATAGGAAATCGAACTTTTGCAATGTTCCTTAAATGAAAGAACATTAGTCTTACTAATATGGCTAATATGGGATTTCAGATTTAGCTCAGAGTCAATAGTAACACATAAATTCTTTACTTAGGTTTGATTTGTAAAGCCACAGGATCAAATTTATTTCTAAAATTCATAATTTTTTTCATTTGCTACCAATTTTTCCTTATTTAGTTTAAGGAAGTTTGATGGCACTCATTCTGTAATGCTAGAAAGACACAGAAACAGAGGTTTTAAAGCCTCATGGTCATCTAGAGTGATAGACAAACACAGCTACGTGTTGCTGCAAAGCCGGGATAATTCACCTTGTGCTTTGAAAGAATCTGACTAATAGATGGTGGGGTGGAGATATGTCTCTACCAAAGGAGGTGTAAGGCAATCCTTCCCTCCACTAGCTGCAGGTGATCCTTGAGTAACTCCTGCTTAACCTCCCGATCAGGGTCACGTGAAGCCTTAGGAGCGGGCAGTGGACGGTCGTATGAGCAGCCGGTGCGTATCACAAGTCCTTGGTTATGTGGCCACTGATGCCACACGCAATCTCTGAAGGGCATTGATAATGGCTGTGGTCACCTGTTTTGTAAAGGCACTGCCCAGAAGAGGGCAATGGCAAAGCCCTTCTGTAGAAAAATTTGCCTAGAGCAATCATGGCCACAAAAAGACCATGATCACCTACGTCATATGACACGGCACGTAATGAACAAGCAAATGGGGAGCATGTAGGCTGAGAGCGGCAATGGCCCAAGAATTGATCCTTACGGCACACCAAAGACAATATTTAGGTTTTAGACATACGATCGCCTTAGCTAACCAAAATATTTCTTCCTGTTATATAAGATTGAAACCATCTTAAGGCAGTATTAGAACAATTCAGGTGGTTTATGAGAATGCTGTGACTGATGGTATCAAATGCTGCACTCAAATCGAAGAAGAACTGATATGTTACCTGCAAGTGACATGAAGCCACAAGCCATCACATACTTTAAGCAATGCAGCTTCAGTACTATGATTTGATCTAAAACCTGACTGGTAATCGTCAAGAATTGTATTTTTATTTAAATAATCACTTAATTGTTGAAAAACAATTTTTTCTAAAATCCTACATGGAAAAGGCAGGTTGAAAACAGGTCTAAAATTGTCCAAAACAGAGCAGTTTAGCTTATTTTTCTTAAGCAGGGGTTTAACTACTGCAGTTTTTCAGGAGTTCAGAAAGATGCCAGAAACTAGTGAGCAATTAACTCTGTCAACTACACTGTCAATTAGCGTGTCAGGAACTTCTTTAAAAAATGCCTGTGGGAATAGAATTTGACTGATGAACCATACAGTGCTTTTTATTGATGATTGTGTTAAAATATTACAATGCTTTTTAATGTTTTCAAAAGCGATATAGAATATTTAGGCTCTTAAACCACAGTTAACTCTGCTTACACCAGTGCATCTTAAGAAAACCCCACGGTGATATTTGGGGCACGATCGAAGTTATCCCCAATGTCTTTACCAATAGTTACCTCACAACAAACATCAATAAATGGATTATCTGGCCATCATCATATTGCTGTTCGAGGGAGCTCTGTGTGTACTAGTTTGGACAGATTTCCTTCATTACAACAATGAATTCATTGGATGTTAAGTATCTTGGAATGCTGGTCTCCTGCTCTCCTCGTTCCACCCACTCTCACTAGGGTCAGCTCATCTACCAGCATGTCTTTGGAATGTGGGAAGCAACTGAAGCACAGAAGGTGAAGCCCTGCCACAGAGAAAACTCCACGTTGACAGCATCTGAGGTAAGGATCAAACCCAGATCACTGGGCATGCGAGGCAGCAGGACCAACTACCCTGCCGTGGTCCTGTCTGATGCTAAATTGAGTACGAATCCTTGCAATATTCTTCCAGCAGTCAACATTAATGCAACAGATTCATCTGTGGGATCTCACTAACTGCTGGTACATTTGCAACAGTTTTCCCCTCTTGCTATGCATCTATAAATACAGCCCAAGACAAGGAGTACAATTAGATTCAAATGCATATTTCTACACAATGTTTTTAAAGACGCCTTCAGCATATTTCAAACTAATTCACAACCAAGCAATGGGTTCTGTAGTGCTATTGTCACATATGCGAGTAGGATGTCTAGTGTGTGATTCACTGCTCGTTTCAAATCCCCATTTCACAGCCTACTGAGACAAGCAATAAAGAAAAGCCCAGCAGGATCATTCATGTCATTCTTTTCTCTCAAAACAGTTTATTAAATAACATCTTGAAACTGTAAAATGTTAAAAATTACTCAAATCAGTACTGAATGTTAAATACAGAAAGTGCAGAGCTTTACAAGAAGGAAAGAGCAGGCTGTACATTTATACAATAATCAGAGAGTGGTGGGTAAAACAGGCAGAGTTAGAGAAGATGGCATCCCTTGGGATAGACCTGGTCAGGCTGCCCTGTAGCTCACAGTTTGCAAATGGACCTTTTGGTTTTGTGGCATTTAATTTCTCAAGATCAGTCCAAAACGGCATGAGTTACATTCTTTTGGAAGACTATTCTATATGGAGGGTCAGTGGACTTCGTTAATCGCTTAACCCATGCCAGGTGCTGTGGGAGTTTCTGGCGTCCTGGTACCCAATGTGAAGGTGGAGGAGGTTGCACGTATCAGAGACCGGTTTGACATTGAATTCCCAAGCAGGGAGGCACGCTGGTAGGCTCCGCATGGCTGCCTCAGAGGTCGGTGAGCATTCCATTGTAAGACACTGGAGGAGAATAAGGCAGCTAATGAGGGTGCACGGGTGCTTGAGAGTGAAGGAAGTGAACATGAGGAGTGAATAGGGTGGGGTGTGAGGTGATAAAGGGCCAAGAGGGCAGGGAATGGAGCACTGAGGGAAGAGGGCAAGGGAAGCGGAAATGAGGGAAGAAGAGGTCAGGAAGCAAGCTGAGGAGAGAAGACAGCAAGGGAAGGGTAGGCGAGGGAAGAAGAAAGGGCAAGTATAGAAGGATGAGAGAAGGTGATGGTGAGGTGTAGGGGTTCCCAATCTGGGGTCCATGGACCTCTTGCTTAATGGTATTGGTCCATGGCATAAAAAAAGGTTGGGAACCCCTGGAGAATTTGAGAGAGGAAGCATGTGAAGGAAGTGGGAGGACAGCAAAGGGCACAAAGCTTCAGAAGTGGGAAGAGTTGCAGGGTGATGGCAATTGATGACTCAGAAACTGAGAAAAGACGCCGTAGGCAGCAGGTCACCTGACCTAATGGGTACAATCCAGCACTGGGAGCGGGGAGGGAAAGAGCAGGAACTTCCTGCCGACCTGGGAATCTCCAGGACATTACGCTTCACGCAACTCTGCTCTGAGTTACATTGCAACATGGTTAACATCAATAAACAAAGTGGGGACAGAAGGTATTTCCCCAATAATCACAGACTAGAATCTGGCCAACACCTCGTAGCCAGTGCAGTGGCGGTAGCTTGGATGCAGTTGTGTTATTATTGGTGGTTTGCCTGTTGGATGGTCAGAGTGTCCCTCCCAAGGGACTTTCACAGAGAGCTAACAATCCCAACACCACCCAGGACAAGGATATAAATAAGAGGCTAGGCTACAAATGGCCTTTAAATCACAGCTACTCCCAATCATCCGTGCCATGCTATCGTCCCTTTGTGATAGGAATGCAGGTGAGATGTGATGAGGCTGGTGTACACGCAGCCTGTGTAGGGGAACAAGGGAGCCATCCCCCAAGATGTACGCACAGCACTCTAACTTATTGCTCCAAGTATTCAACAGAGTGATTTCATTTTGATAAAATAGAAAATCTGTGCTTCCATGAAACAGTACAGATATAAAGGCAAAACTGAAACAAATTCAGGCACAACATGTGGCAAAGGACCAAACAAAAGGTCTGATCAGTTCCTACCAACACCACATCAATCAAAAGTGTGGAACCGGAACTGTGTTAAACATTAATCTCTGCTAATCAGTGATACTCCAAAAACCAAACTACTTAACTAGCAACAAATCACTCATCAAACTTCTTGAAATGGCACCATACTAAATATAAAACCTACTTAACTAGCATTATGCCAAATAATCACCCAGGACCTTTCTGAATTACTAACATTTCTGACTGGCACTGCATCATGTTTCATGATATCCGAATGTTTCCTGCACCAAAATAAGTTACAGCAACCAAGACTATCCACTAGTCTAACCTGCACTGCTGAGTAAAACCTCAGATTTGCATCAAGATTTCAGAATCCTTACCATGCCAAATATTTTGCCTGAAATAACCAGGTTGTTCAAGTGTAAATGTTGGGAAAATCAGGATTTGTATTCCCGGATCTGGATGTGCGGCTTGGACTCAGAGTTGAAGACTCTATCCCGACACAGAGATGAAGCAGCAACACTGATCTGTGCAGGAGCAACGTCCTTACAGAGAATACATTGGGCTGATGTTCAGCTTAAACCTTCAATGTTGCTTGGGCTACAATTTGCCTCTGTGGCTGAAGTGATTGGTACAAAGTGGCAAGATGATCACTGATCATTTAAAAAGCATCCTCCCTGACAGTTCTTTGATGCAAAGAAATTCACGGTACGTTGAAGATGCAGTGAAACTCAGTCTGTGGACACAATACTTTGATCATGAACATTCCTGCAGCTGACGGTTCAGTTTATATGTATACTTCTAGATGGTTTGTGAGGACCATTTATTTTCGATGCATTAACTTTCGCCACAAAGCAACTGAGATCGATCGTTTTTTGGAATTTAAGAGATATGGGATCAACGAAGAGTACCAGTGATGTAAGAGGCTACCCGTGATCTTATTGAACAGTCAACAAAGGAGCTGAACGGCCTACTTTTGCTTCGTCGTTTTAAGCTTTCTCAGTTTTCTAAGTATTAACCCTTACCTCTCCACTACCACCTCCAAAATCCTTCTAATGCTCTGCCATTTAGAATTCGGGGCCTGAAAATACTCTTAATTATTGATAGAGCTTGAAATTAGATCTGACTCATTCTTGGTATTGTTACCCTGCAAGCTCTTTCTGTGAAGCCATCTGGCATTTGATGCAACAACCCACGAGATTTACAGCACAAGCTCATATAACTGGGAATGGGGAAAAAGATTTTGGGATTGGGGGGAGGAAATGGCAGGAATTCAAGAGCAGGGATGAAACGGGTTGGGAAAAGAGTAAATGGAAATTCAATATAATTGGAGTGACTTATCATCTGCTGAACTTTGCTAATACTATTAACACAAAATGTGCCTTGATTAACTGGGGTATCAGCTCCACCATGTCTTTTTTAATCTTAGGTCTCCATAAAATTTACATCATAATAAAAAAATCTGCTGATTTTAAATGTATTGAAGCTTAAAGACCCTCTAATCAATTATCTGAACTTAATTATTGCCGTTTCAGATAGCTCATTTGAAACATTATGTACATAGAGTGCTCTGCAGTCTGGTAAAACTATCTTTACAAATCCTCTGTATAACTCATTGCAGGCGCTACATATAGAAAAAAATAAGAGAAAGCTCCAACAAGGATAACACGGGAGAGGAGACTGAAAAAAAGGTGCTCTGTCCCTTTGAACTTCTGGTGAAAAGCTCCAAGCAGTACAATTATAGAATGTGTTCTTGACAAAACTGGGTTACCTCTCCAGGGAAAACTTCCAGCCGCATTTGCTGCTGACAATTAAAAATATAATGCAGCCATTTGACACATCTCTGAGGTGTATTATCACCAATGCATTTAACTAAACTTTTGCATTTAATGCATTATTAATGCATTTAAATAAGGGATCACGACAATAACTGTATCCAACATCTCTCACATAAGCTACCTGAGACATCAGTTGAGGAGCACGCGGGACAGGGTTGTTCCACCCACTCCCTACTGAACGATGGCAATCGGCCTGTGTATTTAACAAGCAGCATCAGGACGCAATAGATCAGTTGGTGCCACCATCAACAGTGAAAATCCGACAATCCAGCACCTGATTGTTTAGAAATGCTGATGGTCCAACACTTGCTTTGCTCATTAATCAGGAATGAGAGGCAGGGTCCAGAGTATAAGTGTAGTGTGTGGCTAGAGGTATTTGGAGGATTCGCAAGAGTCTAAACTGGGTTGTAGCTTAAGTCAAGGTCCTGTGTATCTGTATATTTCCTACCCTCCTAAAACTCACTGGGTTCACTGGAAATGTTATTTTACTAACATGAAACAAAGAGAAATAAATGATTTTTTTGGTAGGAATAGGAGTAACATCCTATCACCCAGTGATATCCAGTGCCCAACAGTGCCAATTAGCACAGTCTTACTTTATTGCCACATAGCACCAACCTGCACCAAAGTGGGTTCATTGGGTTTTTCCAGGAGGTATTTTAAGCATAGTGAACCATAATGCATTAGGAAAGCAAGGGATGAGAAAAACTCCAACACCCCACTATGCTAATGGTCAGTGAGGATCCAACCCAAGTCACTCGAGATTTTTATCTACTGAAGCCTATACTAGGCTGAACTTTTCTGTAAATGAATTAAGTGTGATGGGTGTATCAAAACTAAAAGTAACTTCTTCTACACTCTGCTGACTTCAGGTTATCAAGTTAATTGAGTTAATTCTATAAACTGTCAATCAATGCTTAACTACTCTTCTACTGATCAATCACAGGAAGATTCTAATCCATATTTCCAATGCTTGTGCCCTGTAAACGGCTTTGAGAGACTCTGGATGTTTTAGGCAACGCTCATTGACAAGTTCTAGACCAGTACTTCTACAAAAATTGGGGGGAGCACGGTAGTGTAGTGTTTACCACAACACTTTACAGTGCAGGGAACCCAGATTCAATTCTTGCAACAGTCTGTGAGGAGGTTGTACGTTCTTCCTGAGACTGTGCGGGTTTCCTCCTAGGGTCCAAAGACATATTAGTTGGTAGGTCAATGTAAACTGTCCTATGATTAGGCTAGGATTAATTTGGGGGATTGCTCAATGGGCCAGAAGGGCATATTCCACGTTGTATCTTAATATATAGTATATAAAAATTAAATCAGATTTCCAGTTTATCTGAAATAGTTCAATAATGAATGAAAAATTTCTGCTAGCCCAACCAAACTTTGGTCTGGAGTTTGCAGTAGTTTCCTGCCGAAGGGTCTCAGCCCGAAACATCCATAGTTGCTGACTGGCCTGCTGAGTTCCTCCAGCATTTTGTATGGGTTGCTTGGCTCATGGTTTACTCTGTAACTGTCAGCAACTTCCAGTGTTCATGTGCATGGAGCTATGTGTGGAAATCCAGTCACAGCTGTCATTTCATCCCCAGTGCAATCAACAATGAATGAGTGGCTTGACATGAACTTCAACCTCATAAAAAAATCAATATAAGTGTTCAGTCGTGCAAACATAATGCAACATATAGTTAAACATAAGCACAACTGAAAATTCTCCGTGGTCCTGAAGTTCTAATTTTAAATGTAAAATAGTGTGGGGCGAGATAAATATCTGGGAATGAAGTAATTCAGAGGTTGAACCAATACCCCATTTCTGAGTTTGACCTTAACAGTGAATTGATGATGGTTATCATCAAGAACATGTGAAACACGCCAGTGGTTGCAGAAAAATGACTCACTTTAAAGGCAGCCTCCCAAAGGACAGCTCATAATTTGACTGTTGCTGAACAAAGGAGTACTGTAGGGTGTAACAGAGGGACAGTTAACAGTGTGCATTTTCAGACCTTGTTTAAATTAAATTGTGAAATTGTTTCAGAAAAACAAAGGTTTAATAAAGGCAAATTCAAAATGATGAATTGCTGAGTGACTGTCCTAATTCAAGTTGTCGTAACGTTTCTCAGGGACTGGTACAGATTTGTGGCAATTCTTCGCAAAGCAATTAAATCAGTAATAATGTCCTTTCTCCAGGATGTCTGGAGACACTACTCTGAAATTTCAAGGATCAGTCACTGAAGGAATTCCAACCCGAAATGATTATCAGAAAGCACACAGGAATCATCAACTTTGAAATGGATCTCCCACATGAAAAACCTGGAACTTATTTAAATAACCAACCGAGTACTGTTGCAGGACAGGGTTGAGCATTGCGAGAATGACCAAAATGGGATGAATGGTCTTTCTTATTCCTAATTAACTGATGGTCCATTTGTTAATTGTGTTCCATCTGTAGTCATAGAACGTGCTCACCTCTAATGACCGGCAGTGCTAAATTTGACTAACATTAATTGTTGAATTATAAGTATGTATGTAAAATACTTAAGATGAATGTTTTTTTTTAATGAACAGCTGCTTGCTTTAAATGGTGAAATTAAAATTATTTGGTACAATCACAATATACCTGCATGATAATACTGTATTCTATAGCTTAAGGTTTTATAATGAGGAAATTGTGATTGGAGAATATATTTGGTGCTTGGTAATCTGCAATTCTTTGGGTTTTGGAAGGTTAAGGTCTTCAGTGTCCCCTCTTCTCACCCCACCCCCCCACACACTCCCAACTTTTAACACAGAGGTAACAATCTGGCTACTGAGACGAGCCTATTTTTTTGTATATTTTACATTAATAAAGAATTCAAGAGTTGAAGGAACTACCTTAAAAGTAGCTGACTGAAAATCAAGTTTGAGTGTTTCTCCCCTCCCCCCATATGGCTAGACTACATTGCAACACATTCAAGAATATTCTTTTATAAAACCTTTTGATTACAGTAACATCCTAACTAAAGGACATCTCCTAACCTACATAGCCTAGCCTAAGTCACAACAATAAAACATCTCCAAGGTTCTGCCACACAACCATTTTAAGAAAGTTACTTGCTATGACGGTGCAATGGAATTGAGCATAAATAATCATTAAATCCAATCAATACCAGAACGTCAATCAATAAAAGTCAATGTTTCATATTCAGACCTTTGCTAGTGCATTAGGGCTTCCTTGGAGAGGGACGAATCCAGAATTCGTAACAAAGATCATCACAGTGTCTCTAATTAGATAAAGGCAATGCTGTTGGTGTTCATAACGGATCTGATAAAGCTTACCCTGTAAGAATTGCCCTCACAATAAACTCCTGTCATTGTTAAATCTCCTATCTAGTTGTTGCCATTTTACCAACAACTTAATTGCTGATTCTTCACGGTTTCCACATCCTTTTTGTTTAAAACACAATAAAACCCACAAAACTATTTTTCTACAACTCTATCACATGTGATAGACACAATGATGCTAGGACTGTAATAAACAAAGTAAAGGCAACAAATTTACTTCATCACAGGAAGGTACCTCTCAGTATTTCTGTTTGAAGAGTCACTTTTCAACATGGTGAACCCTTCACCTGGCTCGTCCTTGCCACTGATTGAGTGGTAAACTAATGTTAATGGGAACCCACTGCATCACACTCTCAAATAGATGAAAATATCCTAACTACCGAGAAACTCTTATTAACTAACTCATAATTAGCACTAATCAATTAAAAATCCGTTATACCTATATTCAGTAATAAAACTTTCAACTGCTTTTTCTCCCCACAATACTGGCCTCCATTGAAGGTCTCAGGTCCAGGAGCAATGAGGGGGAGCTCCAGAACCATGCATGTATCAAGTCAAGCCCAAGGAACCTTCAAGGAATCTTGTTTGGTACCTTCTCGTTTATCCAGGATCCCAACAGCTGATCCCTGCAGCCCATCCTTTGTGCAAGGAGGGTGGGATGAAAAAAAAAATAACCCGAGCTCTCCTGTCTTGACCTGGGTCAGACTCACCCTGCAGAAAGTAAAATTCGGGCTCCTGCTTTATCTGCAGAAGGAGGCAAAGCTCCTAACTGCTCTGATCCATTCTTTACCAGGACTTCCATGAACCCTTTCTTCCTCCGAATAAGATACAACAGAACTGTGTCCTGGTTCTTCTCCGTCCCTTCACAGACACTCCATCATCTGCACTGAGGAGATGTCCTTCACAATAGGAGCAGTTACAATTGATCTTTCCAATACCATCTTTCCTTTTCTCACAAGATGTCATCATAGTCCAGCAGTTTCGAGTGCTGCCTGGATTTCCAGAGTCTGTACAGACGAAAATCAAAGTACGTCTCTATCATCCGCTTCCCTGTAATTCAATGTGACAACTGTCAGTTAATGGATTTATCAAAGATAACTGTCTTCAAATCATTAAAGTAAAATATAATGAAGTTATTACTGCCCATTTCTATTTTTCCTTTTAACACAGAAGGAAGTTATTCAGTCTGTCTAGACTATGCCAGCTCACACAGTAATCCCCTTTCCCCAATAATCATCTCTATGAAAGATTCTCTCACTTTCCTGTCAGCTACACCCTGACTCTATCCCATGCCAATAATAGCGGCATGGTATAGCAGCCAACTACATTTGTAGCCTACCAACCTTTTTCTCTTTGGGAGTTGGGAGGAAAGTGGAGTACTCGAGAAGAACCCATGTGGGGGAATGTGCAAATTCCACATTAACAGCACTGGAGGTCAAGAAGGAACCTGGTTTATTGGAGCTATGGGGCAGCAGCTCTATTAGCTGCACCACTCTGTCATCCTCACCAATTCCTGCACCGATTACATGAGGAGTCTGCATCTTGTCAGTTTCCCATCAGGGCGCAACCATTCTGCAAAATCTCCTTCTAAAAGGTTGCTCTAAAAGACACAGCTAGCCCTTTGTGGAGAAGGCTGTGGAGGCAAGTTATTTTTGGTCAATACCCTGGAAAGACAAGAAGGGAAAAGAGAAACCACAGTCTGCGCTCAAGGGAAAAGAGGCAGCTGAAATCCCACCAGAGAGAGGGGAGGAACCTCTTCCAGCATTTTTGTAAAGCGGAGATTGCAGGAACTCAGCTGACTTCACACCAGCCTTTTCAAACTGGTTCAGATATTTTGCACATTTTTGTTTCCTTCATGCTTGCAAATCCTGCTACATTTGGGGGATGGATCCACTGCAATATCCCAAGTGCTCAGTCTGGATGCACTGGCTTCCCACGGCAACACTGGCATGGCCGTCCAGAATGGCACATCCCGTTCCAATCCGACTTCACAGGGCCCTCTCGTAGGAACCTTCAGGAACTCTGAACAACACTTACTCCCTGCTTGTACCTGAGGTGTCGAGAGCATTCTGGTACACACTACGGATAATCAGACTGCGTGCTCACGGTGTTGCAGGAGACACACGAGATGGATTTGCTGTCTGAGCTACTGAGAAAAGCGTAGCTTCCTTGGCCGCCCAAGCTTTCACCACACTGACCGGCATTCCCCAAGAGCAGCAGCAGCTCGTTAGGGCCGGGAGGGAAATCAAAGAGCAGGTGTCCACCTGGAGTATCATGGAAACCGGGAACTCCTACCCCTGGAAGAGGTTGAGGGTAGGTCACTGCAAGCATTCAAAGGCCAACACACTGGGATTAGGCAAGTGTCTCAAGGGAGGTGGAGCAAAGGTAGGGAGATTGTGTTAATGTGCAGATTAGTCCAAGTAGAAACAAAGGCAGAACAGTGATAAGAGGTGAACAAGGTTTCTCCTGTTCCTTTGCTCTAGAGCTCCTTTAGAGTTCCTTTACTCCAAAAGGTTACCAAATTTTATTATGCCATGGACCCCTAGCATTAACTGAGAGGTCCGTGGACCCCAGGTGAGGAAGCACTGCAGTAGAGATTCTAAATGACTCTACGACTTTTTTTCTTGTTCCTCTTCCATAGTTCCAGACATTCCAACCTACATAAAACTTATGCTTGTCCAAAAATTAGGACTTCTTGGACAGTGTCCCTCTCATTTTTTCCCTTGGATCCTTGAACTTTGACCCAGCTTCTTTCGTGCCGTCTGCAGACTTGCAGTTGGGATTTTGCATCTTATTCCTGCATTTTCAGTTGGGTCAGTTTATAAAAATAATTTAAAATATAAGGGAATTTTTCCAGCTATGCTTCCTTTGGGACTTGGATTGAGCCAGCTATTGTTAACCTTCAAAAGGGAAGCCCTTTAACGAGGACATCTCTGAGACTAATAAGGTTATTGAGCTCAAATTAAAAGGCCTCAATTTTCCCAATATTTGATCTGACAAACGTCAAACTGATGCCTACTGGTTTGATCTGGCAGGAGGGGCACTACATACAAGGAGGGTCTTTGATCAGAAAAAGTAACTGTTTCTCTTGACGTGGCCACCACCCAAAACTGATGAGAGTTTCCAGCATTTTCTGCCTTTATTTCAGATTTATCATCATCTGTGGGTTTTTAGATTTTCAAATCTGGACATACCTTGGGCTGACAGTTCCAAAGGAGACTCGAAGGATATTCGGTGAGGATTCATTAGATTCTTCAGACTCAGAAAAAGCTGAAAGCAGAAGCAATGAATAATTAATTATAAGGGAATTCCAACGTGAATGAAGTGCTGTCAACGTACACTCAGTGGTCAATATATTAGGTACCCCTGTGCATCCGCTCGTTAATGCATATATCTCATCAGCCAATCATGTGGCAGTAACGCAATGGATAAGAGCATGCAGGCATGGTCAAGAGGTTAAGCTGTTGTTCAGACCAAACACCAGAATTGGGGAAAAATGTCATCAAATGGACTTTGACCATAGAATGATCATTGATGCCAGAATGGGGAGTTTGAGTATCTCAGAAACTGCTGATCTCCTGGGATTTTCATAAACAGTCTCTGGAGTTTACAGAGAATAGTGCACAAAGCAAAAAAAAAATCTAGTCAGCTGCAGATCTATGGGCAGAAAAGTCTTGTTAATGAGAGTTCAGAGGAGAACAGCCACTTTGGCTCAAGCTGAAGGTGACAGTAACTCAAATAAGCAAGTGTTACAACAGTGTTATGTGGAAGAGCATCTCTGAATCATTGAAACTTGAAATGAAGTGGCCACTGCAGCAGAAGACTATGAACAGGTACAGGAGTATGTAATAAAGTGGCCACTGTGTATATAGGAGCACACTTGCAAAAATAGATTTTTATAGGAAATAGTTTAGATCATCAATTGAGTTTGAGTCTTTCCATTTTCTTGTTCTTAATTTAATTAAAATAATGATTTGATAAACATGACAAGAAGCTGCCTGGGGTGAGTACAAATGAGGAATTAATCCATGGCACACTGGTAATATCTTCAAATTGACTTAACGAGCGGAATCTTTCGGCTCCAGTTGATGAGTTTTCAATGTGTTGTTCGGATGGTAAATGGAAATAACTTCTTCTGATGAGGTAGTCAAAGACAAGACCGCTAACCTTAAAATTAGAGCTATGCTGTTAAGACTATGTCAGGAGTACTTCATCATAAAGAGGAAGGTAAGGATGCTGGCATTACTATTGTGCAATAAAGGGTAGCTCAGTAAAATTAAAATCCCAATTCTAAACATAGGTTATTGTCTGCCAGCAGTAAGAAGGGTTAGAGAACAAAGATGGGTAAACAGAGGTCTTATCTAACCAAGGGGTAATAAATATTTCACAGGGTGAATAGCTTCCACACCATCTCCATTGTGTTGCAGGGTTAGGGTTACACCTAGGCTTAGAGAGATAGAGTGAGGCATGGGAATGGGAAAAGAGGTGAAACAGTAAAGAATTGGAAAAAAGATGAACACAGATATTAAGCACACCAGGGAGGTAGGAGGAGAAAGACTGTTTTATCCTCAGGAACATGTGTGCAGAGGGAAAGGGTGGCAGAGTGATACAGAAAGAGTGAGTGGGGAAGAGAGAGAGAGAGAATGAGAGAGAGAATAAGTGAGAATGAGAGAAAATAAGAGTGAGAGAGAGAATGGGATAGAGAATAAGAAGTGAATGAGAGAGGGAGAGGGATATGATGAGAATGCCACAGATCACGATAAAGATAGAAGCAGGGTGATGTCATTCCAGATAGTCCCCTGCTTCAGGAGCAGGAGTGTTTGGACTGTGTTGCTCAGAAGGATCCTGTCTTTAGGCACCCTGGAACAGTGATCTGAAACTTAACTTCTAACCTTAGATGGCCACATGCTAAATAAAATCTCTGCCTCCACTGCACTAAAACAAGCTTCCCCGAATGTCCTAGATCCTTGACCCATATTTAAACTCTTAATTGTGCTCACCCAACGCTGCAGCACCACCTCCCAAACTTGTTTTACTGTTGTCCTGCCAGCCCACACCTGTTGGAACATACCTACCTCCCTGACTTCACACCCCTACCCCCACCAACAGCTGCTCTGATCTCCTCCTCCTCATCCTATTCACCACGAGACTGCTTATCCCTCTCAACCTCTACCCCCTCCCCATCCTGCAATAATGGAGACGGCCAGAATACCAGCAGTGACTGCTCCAAGGTTCCCTATATTCACACCTCACACTGTTCTAGCTCATCCCTCAGGCTGAATTTGAATGTCTCTGTGCTAGTGAAGGAAACCTGGCAAGGGTTAGCAGGTACAGCGAGATGGAGGGAGAGTGAAGGCTTGCAATGATAAAGTGGGACAATCAGAAGGATAAGAATCTAATCAGAAACTAAGTCAATGATTAGGTCCTTCGCTATTGATTGATAAATAGAATTAGCAAATTAAAAAATCAAATTCAAAAATAAAAATTGTGTTTTTATTTGGCTCACTATCCATGGTTGTATAATCTTAACGTTTGAAGGGAATTAAATCATTTGCCTTTAGAGTGATCTAGGCAGTATCGGCTGTTCTAATCACCTTTCCTGCAGAGAAATTTAAGACTAATACATAACCTGGCTTTACAAAAGGAGTCATAATTCATTTTTGTAACAGGCACAAACGATGCCATTTTGTCAGGTTGATGCTACTGCCTACTTCTGTTCAATCATGAATAAGACTTCACACTGCAACTGAACTGCAGATACTGAGCAGATTGGTAGACTGGGAAACGCATTAAGATAACTACTTGGTGGCCAATATCAATGCTGACAGTTTCCATATAACACTATCAGGACCCGTGCCAATTCTCTGAAGAGCTATCAGGTTGATCGAACATCTCTACTTTTTCCCCATCGCCTTGTCACACAGCTCAGCATATCACGGAAACCAGACTCCCTTCCACAGTCTCTCACTGTTCTTCTCGCTCCTCGGTAAAGCAGCCAGCATAATTCGAATTCCCCTCCCACCAGAGTTATCCTCTCTTCTCCACTCCTGTCGGGCAGACGATACAAAAGCCCGAAAGCCCTCACTGCTGGGCTCGAAGATAACTGGAAAGTAGAAAAGTACCTCACAGGAACAGCCCTTCGGCCCACGATGTTGTGCTGAACCAGCTGAAAAGTAAATCTAAAAAAAAACAAAAACTAACCCCTCTTTCCCACATAATGTCCATATCCTTCCACCTTCCCCACATGCATGTTTGTGCCCATCTAAACATCTCTTAAGAGTATTTGACTCGACCACCATACCAGGCAGCGCATTCCACTCATCCACCACTCTCTGAGTAAAAAAACTTACCCTTCACATCCCCTTTGAACTACCCCCTCTCATCAATGCATACCCTCTGGCCCTTGAACCTACCCCCTCTCATCTCTAATGCATGCCCTCTGGCCCTTGAACCTACCCCCTCTCATCTCTAATGCATGCCCTCTGGCCCTTGAACCTACCCCCTCTCATCTCCAATGCATGCCCTCCAGCCCTTGAACCTACCTCCCTCATCTCCAATGCATGCCCTCCGGCCCTTGAACCTACCCGCTCTCATCTCCAATGCATGCCCTCTGGCCCTTGAACATACCCCCTCTCATCTCCAATGCATGCCCTCTGGTCCTTGAACCTACACCCTCACATCTCCAATGCATGCCCTCTGGCCCTTTGAACCTACCCCCTCTCATCTCCAATGCATGCCCTCTGGCTCTTTGAACCTACTCCCTCTCATCTCCAATGCATGCCCTCCGGCCCTTGAACCTACCCCCTCTCATCTCCAATGCATGCCCTCTGGTATTAAACATTTCCACCCTGGGAAAAAGATGCTCCCTGTGTACTCTATTGATGCCTTTCTTAATCTTACAAATCTCTGTCAGATCTCCCTTCAGCCACCACCCCTCCAGGGTAAACAACCCATGTTTGTCCAGCCTCTCATGATAGCATATGCCCTCTAAACCAGGCAGCATCCAGGCTAAACCCCTTCAACACCCTCTCCAAAGCCTCAAATTCATTTCTATAGTGTTGTAAACTATTGAAAGAACCTCTTGTATGCCACGATGAACTCGTGACCTCATAACCATCATCGTGTTGGCCTAGCACCTCACAGTCTGCCTGCACTGCACTTTCTCTGTAACTGAAACACTACACTCTGTGCTCTGTAACTCCTTTTCCCTGATATATTGATGTGATGACATGATCTGTATGGTAGGTGGGCAAAGCGTTTTTCACTGCAGCTCGGTATATTTTAATTTTATTTTATTTGGAGATACAGTGACAAACAGGCTCTTTCAGCCCAGCAAACCACACTGCCCGGCATCTCAGCTATTTAACCCTATCCAATTTACAATGACCACGTAACCTACTAACCTACAGTTAAGGTCACGGGTATCGTTGGGACCCTACTGAGAGAGTCTCTAGAGGACTGCCTGCTCGTCATGATGAATGAAGACTTCCATATAACCAGCTTCAAGGTCTCTCCTGTAATTCAGGTCACAGTCACACCACCACCATCGGACAGATCACAACGGTGTACAGTTTACTCTTTATGTCTCGTGAGTTGAGGAAACCCACATGTTCCACTGGAAAGGCATACAAACTCCTTACAAACAGCTTTGGAATTGAATGTTAAGCACCAATGCCCCTACTTGTAATAGTATTTCACTAACACCAACACTACCATGACACCCCAAACACGTGACAATAATAAGCCAATTACCAATTTAATTTTGTTTTCAACTATTCATCCAGTTCCTAATCGAAAAGTTATCAATGAATTTCATTCCACTTTTAGGGACTATTGAGGAATTATGGAATTATGTAAATATAGCAAACATTAATTCAAACAAGAACCAGACTCCAGTTCTTAATGTAAGTTGCAAGCAGTGATTACTTTGAAGTTAAAAGGACACCTTTGCAAATAAACAGCACTGTCCGTGGAGCACAGCTGGCTGTGGCTTGCACCATCAAGTGACCATGAGATGTCCTCATATGCAACGTAAGACAAAGTGACCATGAGACATTCTTTTATGCAATGTCGGACAACGAGGTTAATTGACCTACACCATTTTGACTTGAGGTCAAGCTGGCAGACCAGACTGAAGTTGTCACTTAGCATATCAGTGATGATCACAGGTATCTTGGCATTCTGCTGAGAGTGTCTCCAGAAGAGTGCTTGCTTGTGGTGATTATCAGCTTCTCTCTGGTATTTCAGATCTCAGTTTAAAACACCATCAGCAGGCAAATCACAATATATCACGGTGCATAGTTTATTCCTCATCTCTCCTCTTGACATCTCTCCAGGAATCCACTCATCCCGTTTTCACATCTGTCCACATGGTATAGTGATCATACTTCCCCCCGTGGGGCAACCTGCGAATCTGATCCAGTAAGGATTGAATGCAGGATTGCGAAGAGAGCATCTTGCCCTGCGAGACTTGCAATGGAGTGTTCACTCACTGTCTACGAGGGATCAAAACAGCAAGGAAGTCCCATGCTTTTGCCCCAGATTAATCAATGTGAAAAAGGAAGAATTGATGGCTCTGTTCTGAATGATATTTTTGATGCTCTACACAATGCTAAATGTCATTTGTACAGTTTCTTCTGTAGGATACATAAGAGACTGCAGATGCTGGAAGTCTGGAGCATTACATAAAGGTGCTGGAGGAACTCAGAAGGTCAGGTAGCATCTATGGAGGAAAATGTATGTTCGATGTTTTAGGTCTTGATCTGTCTAGAGGAAGGGTCCCAACCAGAAATGCTGACTGCTCATTTACCCTCCACAGATGCTTCCTGCCTGCTGAGTTCCTCCTGTGCCCGCATGTGTTCCTTCTGTTGAAAGTTCATTAGAAAGTGCAAGGGCTGGCAGTTGGAGCCACCTTGTATCTGGGAACTGTTGCCCAAAGACACTGGGATTGCCAGGACACCTGGATGGCATAGACTCCACCCAAAGGATTGTCCACCGCTCGGTGAGGCCTACCTTTTCTCCATTGGGGTTTCCGAGGACGTAGCAGCCCATTATATGGATCACATTTGGCTCGGGGTTAATCTTGCTCATCATCCTGCTGAGTCGCCTCCAAAACCTGCGCCGGACAAGACACAAAACTCTTGTCAGATGTTTCTGCTGCCGATCAGCCAACACAGACCCACCCTCTAAGAACCACACGTGGCGAGAGCACCAGCTTCTCGATTCCCATTTGGCCCAGAGAGAAAAACGCAGAGGGACAGGCGTCTGCAGTGCAACCCCTCACCTCAATCCACATCTTCGAGCCACCAATTCGCAGGCAGAATTCAGGGACGCAACTGGAAACCAACATGCCCAAATGCTGTAAAGCTCTGATAATCTGTTATCTGATCGATCGGTAAATCCGATGGGTTTGCATCTGCTTCTGTCACTAGTAGGCAACATTATCCATGGACCTGGCCCGTGCTACGGGCCAGCTGCTTATCACTGGGAGTTTGAGCCAGAGTGTGAGGGATCCAGGGTGCTGAACGTGTGTGTTTCTAGAACAGGAATTGGGATTGTGGGACCAGATGTGACACCGGAGCTCGAATTTAGAGCCAGAACTTGCTGGTCAAGATAAGATAAACCTGCAGTCTCTGTTGAGGTCATGGCTCCGAACTAGTTGTTCTTTAGGTTTGTAGGGATGATTTTGCAGAGGAATTAGGGATCTGGTTAGGGTTTAGAGACAGGGATGTGGGGGAATTAGAGGTCAGGCCAGAGCTTAAGCCTCCATTCAGCATTCAGAGGCCAGCAATATGAACGTGGGACATCTGCAGTCGGGGTGTCGGGCTGGCAGCCCAGCGTGGATGAGGGTTGGTGGCAACCCCATCCGCATCCCCCCAACAGGTCAGCGTGTTGTTGACGGGTTCTGGAACCAGAATTCCACGCAGGCTGGAAGGAGGAGAGTTGGTGACCCTCTAAGTATGCAAATTGGCGCGACTGTAGTCCGAAGCCCGATGTTCAGGTCCCAGCAGAGGTGAGTCCGCCGTTCAAGGCCTGGTGTTCATCCATCATCTTCGGCGAGCTATGGGTCAATACCGAAGCTGGATCGGAAGTCGGGTGGTCAAGACCGGATGTCCGGAGCCCTGAGTCTGTGAACCTCTGCAAGTCTGCTGGGGAAGTCAAAGGCCCAATGTCTTTGAGTCCTTGACTCTGCTGGAGGCTGAGGGCAGCCTCTCTTGGGGTTGGTGGACTGTGTATGTGGGTGGGAGAGAGGAACGGGGCTTGGTTTGCTGGTTGTCACTTGTTTTGTTTTGTAGCTCTGCCGAGCATTGTGGAAGTGCCATGCTGACGCCAGAGCGTGCAATGACATTTGCGGGATAGCCCCAAAACATCCTTCGGTGTTTCGGTTGCTAACGCAAACAATGTATTTCTCTGTGTGCTTCAATGTACACGATAAATAAATCTGAACCTTGAATTTACAAGCTGAAACTCACTGCATTCAGCTTCCCACACACTATTCAAACATACTGGTGCCATTCAGTTTCCCATCCCATTTAAACTCATTGTTTCCATTGGAAAAACGTATTATACCACTGAGTAACAATATAGAAATCAAATAAATGTGTGTGCGATACATAAGTAATATCTAACAGCCAAAAGTCTGGATTATGATGGGTTATTGCAGTTTCAATGTGTCTGCTTTCAAGTTCAAGTTTATTATCATTCAGCCGTACACACGTATACAGCCAAACGAAACAATGGTCCACTGGGACCAAGGTGAAAAACCCAGAACATATATCACGTGAACATTAACACCATAATATTAACAGATAAATAAAAATATTCTGTAGACGCATAAGCTAATATAAAGTGTATATGCCCCTTAGTTATATATACAACAGTATAAAGTGCATTTGAAACATACAACAGCATAATACTGTCACAAATAATTTGATTTGGGCGGTAGGAGAATGTTCAAGTGTCACAGTCTGGGTGAAGCAGCTGTTACCCAGGCTAACATTTCTGAAAGCCCTTCCAGGAAAGAAAGGCTTCAGTTACCAGAACCAGAGGTAGGACATCCGTCCCTGCGCGTGTGCTTGGTGACAGGATAGCTATTGTGGGATTCTGACCTCATTAACGATGAAGAATAGAGTTGTTTTTACTAATTACTTTCTCCGGCGTCTGCAAGACCACAAATCCCCGTGGTGTTTCATGTTGCCTCTGACATTGGAAGGGGATTTTCATTTTTAAATGCGGTGACTGTAGTGCAGTCGCTAAAAGAAAAAGGCAGATTAAATATAACTTTCAAAAAGGAAATCAGATATATTCTTAAAAAGGAGAAACCAGCAAGGCTCTAGGAAACATCTTTGTTCAAAAAGAGGTCTAAGGAATTGTCAGGTAATCCCCGGTTGTGGGGTGTTTTGAGGAAAACTGATTCCAGAAAACGATAGCAGACACTTGGAAAACAGAAATCCAGCAGTGACCTGCCGGATTTTGACTAGCCCAATATAGATTTTGATCAGGTAACCGAGAAGGTTGAAGAGGCTACAGCTGATGCCATCTGCATGGAATTTTAGATGTTATTCTCCTTAACGCAGTCCCTCCAGCAGATTCTCATTGAACCACGTGCCAGAACTACTGAGGGACGGATAAGACCCCTAGTAGGTTGTGGCTAGGACTGGCATTGGGATAATCTATAGGTGAACTTATTCTCCCTGTAGTTTAAAATTAAATTGTTTTCTCTATCCAAGTCCACAAAAGGGTCTTCCACTTGAAACATTAGCTCTGTCTCTCTCTGCAGAGCTGTTGACTGACCTGCTATGTACTTCCAACACCATTTTTATTTCAGGATTCCAAAAATCCTCAAGACTACAATTTGCATATGACATGCAAATGACTTACAGAATCAGATCCTCCTCCTTCTCCACCTTTGCAAAAGTGGCAACCTTGTTCTTCAGAAGGTACAAATGGCCAGGACCCCCCTATCAAAAAAGCACAGAACCCATCATTACATAAAGTGTTGCTGTGGCAACAGCATATTTGCATCACTTTACTATAACATGCCTTGTGAAGAAATGATCAATTATTGAAGACAATTTCACAAGATATGTTGACCCAGGCATACAGGAATGCCCATTTTTTGGAAATTTTGTTAATGTCTTCAATCTCAGGATGTTGACATCATGAGAAAGTCCAGTCCTGTCTTAACTGTCCACAAACGCTCGTGGCCGTGAAGTCACGTAGAAGTCAAATTAGATATTGATGGCAGATTTCCTTCCCTGGAGAACAATATCGAGCGAGATGGATTTTACTCGACTTTCATGGTCACCATTATTGAGACTAGATTTTGTTTTTAAAATTTCAGATTTATTTAACTGCTTGAATTGGAACTCTGCTCCCTTGATCAATATTCCAGGAAACTTGCAACTTGTGAAAGAATCAAACGCTATATTGAGAAGCGAAGTGGGAATAGGTGGAGGAGGGAAAGGCAAACAGAACAAGATCTAAGGTTTGGACTATATTGTAATAGAATCAATTTAATACCCCAACCCCACCAACAGAGATGGCAGAGGGAGAGGGAGGAGTATGTGGGTGTATGAGAGATGCGATGCTTGCAGCATATCCTGCAGGTCTTTAACAAAGTGAGGGAGCAGTCAGTGAAACAGCAAAGGGCAGAAATGGTGTTCACAGTGGGTCTCCAGCTCAATATACGGCAGAGGCACAGTCCAGTCCGAGAGCGCAAACCTCTACAATGGATCTGAGCTCCCACTCCTCTCATAAAAGGGCCTGACTGATGACACTCCAAGACTGACTCATAATCATAGGACATCAAATTGATAAGAAGAGCGGTCAATCGCACAGCATCACCTGACAGAAGATCAGCAGCTTCCAGATCTTGCAGCCCCTGCGATAGGTGGTCAGCTTCCTCTCAATCTCCTCTGTGAGGAAACAAACATGGCTTCAGATTAGATCAGCTTTATTTGTCACGCCTACATTGAAACAGCCAATGAAACGTGTTGCTTACGCCAGCAACCGACACAGTCTGAGGATGCGTTGGGGGGCAGCCTGCAAATGTCACCATGCTTCCAGTGCCAACATAGCGTGCCAAAAAGCTACCCACCCACACACCTTTCGAATAGACAAACTCCTTGTGGTGGGATGAACCCCAATTGCTGGCACTGCGAAGCGTTACACTAACTGCTAAGCTACTGTGCTACCCTCACACTCATAGCACTGTGAGTAAGGCTCCAAGCTACTATGCATAAAGAGGGAATTTGCCTGTGGATCTTGGGGAGGAGGTAGAAGCAGGCTGTAAGTGGCTGAGGCTTTTCTGGAGGAGTGGGTGTGGAAGATGGTGTCATCAGAACAAATACAAGGCAGCTCGAGGAACAGGGAATAGAATGGAGGCTGCCAGAACAGAAGAATGTGTGGGTGTCTGTATACATGAAGGATACTGGCACCCAGCCTATTAACTGATATGGAGATAGAGTGTTGAGTAAAGGAAGAGAAGGACTGCGTGAAATGGAGCATGGGATGCAAACTGGGAGCAAAGACACTGACCTTTCCTAGTTCTGTACAAGGAAGCAGCACTGATACAGTCATCAAAGTACTCGGAGAAGGCTTGAGGAAATCTGAGCCACATATACACTCAGTGGCCACTTTATTAGGTAGCTCTGTAACACCTGTGTGTTAATCTAACCAGCCAATCATGTGAGAGCAACTCAATGCATAAAAGCATGCAGACCTGGTCAAGAGGTTCAGCTGTGTCACAGACCAACATCAAAATGGGGAAGAAATGTGATCTAAGTCACTTTGACATTTGAATGATTGCTGGTGCCAGATGGAGTGATTTGAGTATCTCAGGAACTGCTGATCTCCTGGGATGTTCCTGCACAACAGTTATCTCGAGTTTACGAGAGTGTGTGAAAAACAACAAAAAATCCAGTCAGCAACAATTCTGTGGTCAAAAGCACTTTGTTAATGAGAGAGATCGGAGGAGAATGGCCAAACTGGTTCAAGCTGACAGGAAGGCAACAGTAATTCAAATAACAACATGTTACAACAGTGACACAGAAGAGCATCTCTGAACACCACCTATCAAGCTTTGAAGTGGATGGACTACAGTAGGAGAAGATCACACCGGGTTCTACTCCTGCACTTAATAAAGTAGCCACTGAGCGTGTGTCCCATGTACATGCACAAGAGTCAGAGGTGGCCTGGACACATGACCTCTGAGTTGAAGAAAGAGAGTAGAGTTGAAGGGTCAATTGTTCAACATGAGAAAGAGGGGTTCAGCCAAGTAAAGGAAGATTCTATTGCAAGGTGACCATTTGTGCTCTCTGGCCATCCTGGTGTAAGATGGAAATGTAGAGAGACTGGATTGGTGGAAATGACCTGTCTGGAACCAGGAAACAGTAAACCATCAAAGTGGTATATGACATCAAAGGTGCTATGGAAGTAAGTGGGAAGAAACTAGACAAAGGGGCATGGAGTTCAGAAATAAGATTTGCGGGATGGTGCGAGGATGATGGGTCTATCAGGGCAGCCCCATTTGTGGATCTCGAGGAGGATACAAACACAAGCTTGGTTGATGGACAATGAGGCAGGAGACCGACTGAAGGACTGAGGGATGAGAGTGACGAGCTCTAAAGAAACTGAGATCAGAGACTGTCTGGGAGACAATGATCTAATGTTTATTGGTGGGGTTGTGGTCCAGGGGAAGTTGTGAAAAGGTGTCACAGAACTGGCAAAGAGCACCTGTGCAGCTGAGGTCAGTTTGCCAACTGGTGACGCTACCATAAAGCAGTAAACCCGATCTATCTATCCAACAAACTGACACACCTCTTGACCAATCAGAAGCAGGTTATTCACCCCCTTCCTGCCCACTGCCTCACAGTGCTCAGTGTTTGTGACCGATGGAGGGGCTAGAAGTCACCTCTCTAGGAGATCTGGTGGGGATTGGAACAGCTGCAACATTGCAACATAATTTTTTTACAGAGAAAAAACTCTGAAATGAATGGAATCTGAGCAGGGTGAACTTCGGTTTAAAAAAATGTTTTGCATTTTCACTGCATCCTCAGATCATCCCCAATCAACTTGCAGCCAACTGAGTGCATTGAGGTGCTGCATTTGTGATCATTCAGAACAGAGGCATTTTAAATGCACATGGCACTTGACACTGATTCCACAATTTGTTTTAGTGCTTTTGGTTGAGGGATGAACATTGGGCAGAACACCAGTGAGATCCCTCCAGAAGACCTTAAGGGGTCGGACCAGATTTAGGCCATACAGCCCATTGAGTCTGCTCTGCCATTTCATAATGGCCGAACTATTTTTCCACTCAACCCCATTCTCCTGCCTTCTTTCACATCCTGGCTAATCAAGACCTATCAGTCTCGCTGCCTTAAGTACACCCAATGATTTGGTCTCCACAGTTTTCTGAGGCAACAAGTTCCCCAGATTCACCAGTCTCCGGCTAAAGAAATAACTCTTCATCTCTGTTCTAAATGGACACCTCTCTATTTGCACCTGCTACTCCTCCTCCACACTGTTCCTCGGAGTCTTTTTACATCCGCTGGAGATGGAGCCTTCAGCCATGTATAATAACTATTTCACCACAAAATGTACCATATCTTTCTAGATCATTGCAGGATCTAGGCAAAGTGAATCTTTAAATGCTCTGGCCAACAGTGGCTTCAACAACCACTTAAGCCTAGAGTTCACTCACCTAAGATATCATCAAATGTAGCGTGTTCATGGTCCTGTTGGAGAAATGAAAAGCACTGTTAACCCTTTAAACATTTAGTACCTTCTCGCCACACCTTTACCTGCCTTGGATATGTTTTATCCTTCAGCAGGTGTAAGTGGCCATGGTGAAATATCAAATCTTCAGTCCCTACTGACTGGAAATTAATATCCTTCATATTGCTTTTATGATAATTGTTGTTATATATTTTATCTTTACTTAGCTCAAGCTGGTAAAACCTGAGTTAGGAGCATAGCCAAGCACACTCGTTTCTCAATTGCTGGGAACTTTCGGACTATTCTAGTGGTATTGTGGCTTTCTGGAGATTTACATAAATATTGCTGCATAAGTCTTAATTGTTTAATACTACTGTGTAGTGACTTTGGGACGATACCAGTTGTAGTTAATACTATTGGGACAATGCATACCCTGTTCATGTTCCATTGTCTTTCAATTTCTTCTTTTAATTCAGCATATTTCTGGTGGTTTTCACTTACTGATTTCTGATGTTGTGTGAATTTGAAATGGCCATATCTATTAAGTAAGCTATTCTTGCTTGTTTATCCTGTAATATTATATCTGGACAGTCATTATGGATTATCCTATCTGTGATAATGGATCTGTTGTAGTATAACTTGGAAGGATTCTGACTCTAAAACTGGATCAGACTTGTATTTATAGTAAGGTAGAAGGTCTTCTATCAGTTTCTATTTTAAAGTAAGATTTTGGTGAATGATGTTTGCCATTTGACTGTGCCTAGGTAAGTAATCAGATTGAGTTAAATTGCTGCAGGATCCTGTAATGTGTTGGATGATTTCTGATTTCTCTTGGAATTTTCCGCATTTATCATCTTGAATTTGTTGGTTTCTTATTACGTATTTTTAATTTTTTTTGTGTTAACCACCTGGTCCCGTATTGCCACAAGGAGCCCCTCTGTTTCTGAGATGAAGTCTCCAACTCTGAGCCAGGCGTTCAGCACTCCCTGCTCAGATCGAGGAGGGTCATGCCCTTCCACTGGTTAACTTTTTCTCCTGTAGTGATAATTTCTTCACTTTTCAAGGTGTGCTTCCATTTATGTTTAGTGGTGTGTAGTTCTTAACAAAATTGCATATGCTCACACGGAGTGCTAAATCCTGTTTTTGTTGATCAAAATATATCCTTTGAAGTTTTATCTGACTGTTGCGTAAATTTTTAATGTCCGTTATTCCTCTTTCTTCTTCAGTCCTAGGTGCTGTGAATCTAGACGTGCTTGAGAGTACATAGTGTTTGCATTTGTCATTTCGGGTCTTATTTTCCTTTGTAAACTTTCCAGATTGGTTTCAAACCAAGATATTATGCCAAAAGAATACATTAATATGGGTATAGCAAAAGCATTTATTGCCTTTGTTATATTTTTACTGTTGAGCTCTGGCAGATTTTCTTAAGCCTTAAAGTCAATTCTGTCAAAAATTTTCCCTTTATTGCACTATGATCTACTTTCTTTGCTTTTTGATATCCCAGATATTTATCTAAGTTTTGTATTCATCCATCTGTTGTATTGTATCCTGCTGCTTTGTTTTACATTCTATGACCTCTATTGCACCTTTCTTTATGGTTAATGTTCTGCACTTATCGAGTCTAAAGTTCATGTTAATATCTTTTGAAAATAGTTCTATTATTTGAATTAACTGTTTTAGCTTTACAGATGTAGGAACATAATTTCAAATCATCCATGTACAGAAGGTGTGTCAATATATAATTTGTTCGGTCATTTCTGATTTGTTCTCTATTTTCGCCTGATTCAGTAAATTAGAGAGCAGATTTAAAGCCAGACAAAACCATAGAGGGTTTAGAGAGTCATCCTGAATAACGCGTCAGTTTATTTTGACAACAGTGGTTGTTTTTTTTTGGTTGTTAATAGATAGGGTGATTACAGTACACCAATGCTTCATCAGATGTTGAAGGAATTTCACAATTATTGGGTGTAGTTTATATACATTAAGAACTTCCATTAACCATGAGTGTTGGACAGAATCAAATGCTCTTTGGTAGTCGATATAACAGAATGAAAGATTTCTGCTTTTCTACTGGGCTTGAGTTAGAATTACAGAACCAATTGTCAGTTGTTCTTTACATTCTTTCTGCTCTTCTGTAAGTATATTGTGGCTATCTAAGTGAGTGGTGATTAGTTGCGAGATGCATGATGTTGCAAATTTATATATAGTTTGTAAACAAGTAATGGGATGATAGTTTGATGGGTCATTTGTGATTTCTCCTTTAGATAAAATATATGTTTTACCTTCTGTCAAGAATTTGGGCCCTTTTCAGGATTTTTGAGAAATTTGTTGATATGTATTAATATGTTTTATTATTATTATTTGCATATGTAGAGTCACAGTGGAAAACTTGTCTTGCATAGCATCCATACAGATCAATTCACTACAACACTGCACTGAAGTAGTACAAGGTAAATCAACAACAGAGTTCAGAGAAAACATAGACGGTAAGGTGCGAAGTTACATTGAGGTAGATTGTGAGGTCAAGAGTTTGACTATTGTCAAGAAGTCTTTTTGCCACTTAGGATGGTGATGATCCACAAATGGCAACGAATTTAAACTCAATTAATTAAATCAATTCTGGAATTGAAGAGCTAATATTAATAGTGGGAATCCAAAAACTTATGTCTCCCAGGGAAGGAACCATGTCGCCTCCACTATGTAATTCTAGACCCAAGGTAGAGATTCTTAACTTCTCTCTGAAATAGCCTGGCAAGCCACTCTGTTTAGGCGGGAAGGTAATAAAAGTGAAGATCATACGTCCATGATTGAATAGAGAACAAAAGTTTGAATACAGCCCCGAATATTCTACCAGAGCTCCAGCAAAGTACTTTGTACTGTCCCGGCCTGGTTTCTGCAAGTCAACTCTCTGATTTACATTTATTCCTGGGTTCAGCTCAGTGCTGTTGCCCCAGGTCATCTGCACAGGCCTGGATGTTAATGCACATTGTACAGAGTGCATTACGTGGGGAGGTTCTTGGCTATGGATTCCAAGGTACAGGACACTGGTGTCAGGCAACATGATCTCAGATCTGGTGGGGATGGATGGCGTTGTGATTGTTTGCCAGGGACTGCCCTCTTTTTGGGTGGCAGGGAAAATTGTGATTTTAGTCAGGGAGTTAGGGAATTAGGGACAAGAGGTTAGGAGTGGGTAATAACACGGCTTCAGGGGAAGTGAGTACACAATGGGGCTCTATACTTCCTGGATCATGTGCACTGATTTTCTCAACACTACTACCTTTCAAAAGAAAATTAGTGAAATACTCAATCATGAACAAGAGAAAATCTGCAGATGCCGGAAATCTGAGCAACACACAAAAAGTGCTGGAGGAACTTAGCAGGCCGGACAGCATCTAGGAAAAGAGTAGAGTTGAAGTTCCGGCCTGTACTCTTTTCTGTGATACTGCTTGGCCTGCTGAGTTCCTCCAGCATTTTGTGTGTATTGCTTGGAGAAATACTCATTCTACATAACCACAAGGATTGCAGGGAACAATGTGGAGTAGGAAAAATTGAAGAGGTTGGACAGCATTTTCAGACGACCTTCTCTTCTACCTAATAAACAAAAAAGTTGATATATGTAAATTTTAAATGGCTATGTGATTTTTTTTTCCCACAGGAACTGCTTACACGGTGTCCTTGAGATTCATCCAGAATTCCTGGAGACTGTGGGTTTTTAATCCTAATCCATTCAGGCGTGAAATATTCCCCTTGACTAAAACAGCCAGACTGGAAAGCAAATGTCCGAAAATCTTTACTCACATAAAGGATGGGGATGACGGAGGGGTCATCCCTGCGGATTATGGTCGGAATGTACTCTGCCTTGGGAACCTTGGATGAAATAAGCTGCAAACAAAAGAAGATAATTATTTGAGGTGGAGGCAGACAACACTGCAAATGCTGGAATCTGAAAGCAACAAACAAAACACTGCTGGAACTCAATGGGTCAGGCAACATCTGTGGAGGAAATGCAACACTCTCTGAACACTTTGTTCTTTGTTGTTCTAATTATATTTCCATTCTTGTAAAAATTATGTATGATTTGTTTATATATATATCTTGTGAATGCTGCTTATATGATGCTCTGTGCTTGTGATGCTGCTGCTGCTTCCTCATTCCAGCTGTGCATTCATGTACTTGTGTATGTGATGATAAACTTGACTTTAAAAAATGTCGTTCCCCAAAATAACTGGCTGGATTGTAATCTTTTTGTTGCTCATCAGCAATAGGCTAATTGAAGATGATTGGCAGCATACTGAACCAATGATAGGCAGGCTAAGTAGATGAGCAGAAAGAGTTTCCAATTCCAGCTTAACTACTGCCAGCAAAAATCAGAAGATGCTGGAAATACTCAGCAGATCAAGCTGCATCAGTGCAGTAAGTATCTTACATCAAAGCTGGGAACATTCATAAACAAGAGAAAATCTGCAGATGCTGGAAATCCAAGCAACGCACACAAAATGCGGGAGGAACTCAGCAGGCCAGGCAGGCAGCGTCTATGGAAAAAAAGTACAGTCGACGTTTTGGGCCGAAACCCTTCAGAGTCCTGCCGAAGGGTCTTGACCCAAAACGTCGCCTGTACTTCTTTCCATTGATGCTGCCCGGCCTGCTGAGTTCCTCCAGCATTTTATGTTTGTTGCTGGGATCGCTCATAGGTTTTAGGGTTACGCCTGCAAGATGAACAGAGGTACTTCCCAAAGCAATCATCCAATCTGCATTTGTTCTCTTCAGTGTAAGGTCGCATTGTAAACACTGTTTGCAGTTCAGTGGATTGGAATTGTACAGTGAATTTCTGCTTCAGTTGGAAGAGACTGTTTGGATCCCTGCTGGGTGGAAAGGGAAGAGGTATTGCCCCTCCCCTGGTTGCATGGGAAAGTCCTGTAGGATGAGGAACGGTAAGAGAGGACAGAATAGTGGTCCATGGACTCACAAAGAGTGTAATCCCTTTGAAATGCTGAGAGAGGAGTTCATGAGGTGGAATCTAGTTGCAGCTGGCAGAAATTGCAGAGGCCTGTGAGGTGGAAGGTGAGGATGAGCAATCTCTGTCCAGTGGGTGAAAGAGTGAGGAAATAGATGTGTTGTGATTTGACTGCTCTGTCCACAATAGGAGAGGAGAAACCGTACTTAAGAGAGAATGAAGTCCCTTTATATTCTTGCCTCTATTTCTTGGTCACCTTTATTGTCTCCTTCAACAATTCTGTCATTCGATCTCTGAGGCCTTCTACTCCCTCTGCTTTTGTGCTCTCTGCCTTATCCTCTGTAACCTTAAACTTGTTCTACCTTTAATTTTTCCCATTTCTGATGAAAGATCATCAACATTTTCTGCACAGATAATCTGATTATTTCCAATGCCTGTAGTTTTATTTTAAATTTCCAGCATCTGCGGTATTTTGCTTTCAGTCTCTGCTCTCAGCATCACATCCACCCATGTGAGGATTGGTCGTAGGGCCACTAGGCCCGATCTGTTGCCTTGGCAACAGTTTTACTGCCCGGGTTCAACGATGACATGTGTTTATATAACACCTTTAGCTTTGGCAAAGCTCCAAAAAAACTGTAACCAAACACCCAAAACCAGCAAGGCAACAGACCAAAATCTTAAGTCAAAAATGTAATGCGTGCTTTAAGGGAAAGAAGCAGTAAGATTTAGGAAGGGAATTCCAGAGCTTAGGACTTGAGCAGCGCAAGGCCTGGTGAGCAATAACAGAGATGCAGAAGCCAGAGGGGTGCAAGTTTCAGGAAGGTTACAGAACCAGGAAGGTAGAGAAGTTTAACAAGAAGTTATGTGTTGGATTGGAAGCGTATAGAGAGTGGTGTACAGTGAAAAAAGAAGAAATGGGAGCAGACTGAGGGCATTCAACCCTTCCTCCTACTTTGACAGTCAATTCGATCTTTAGCTCACAGCTGTTAGATGCCAGGACTAGGTATGAGATATTAACTGCGGTATCACTCAGAAGAAAAGGTGTGAGAGTTGAATCCAGGCCATTATTGCAGGACAGCTTTTGAGCTGACATAATTATGTGAATTAACTGGCTTGGGCTAGTCAAAAACTTCAAATGGCCACTGAACATTCCCTCATTGAAAACCTTACCATAATCTTGGGCGGAACAAAGTCTTCACCGTCGCACGACAGCAGCTCCAACTCCTTCTCTGCCTCCCAGCTGAGATCATCGAAGTCATCATCCAAAGCAGCGCACAGGCTCTGCAGCTCGTGACCTGGTGTGACGCAAAAAGGGAGATCAGGCAGTGATTACCATGGAGACCTAGGCAGTGTTCCAACAGTGCAGTCTTTTGAATAAGTATTTCATAAAAACACACTGTCGGGGCTGAGCTCAAAAGACGCCCCATCTGTTACTTGGGCGTTATGTGTCTTCATTACGCGTGACAATGTGAACCTCTCACGAGGAGATGCCGCTGCAGGGACCCCCGTGGAAAGGAGTGAGCTGAGGCACTGAAGCTGTTCAGGAAGCAGGATTATCGGATCACTTCAGGGGCTGACTTCAGAAAGCAGATGCCACTCACACAACATGGTATCTCCTCTTGTAATTCCATTAACTCCAGAGCGTAAATCATAATTAGGTGTCAAGCTAATGAACGGGAACGAACGAGGTTGTATGGGAGCCCAACATTTAGAGGAGCCTGAATAAAGCAGAGTTGGATGAAATTGTCCCAATTTGTACGATTTGGTCCTATTTCACCATAACTGCCTTTGTGGCTGCAATCACTTATTTTTAATTATTGAGATACAGCACAGAATTTGCAACCCCCCCCCCCCCCCCCCACACAAACACACACACACACACACACACACATACACCCTTCAAGCCATGCCACCCAGCAATCCCCTGATTAATCTGAGCCTAATTACGGGACAATTTACAATGACCAATTAACCTACCAACCAGTACGTCTTTGGACTGCGGGAAGAAACCAGAGCACCCTGAGGAAACACACACACGGCCATGAGGAGGACATGCAAACACCTCACAGGCAGTGGCGGGAATTGAACCTGGGTCACCTGCACCGAAAAGCATTTGTGCTAACCACTACACCACGGTGCCACCCCAACATCTGCTTTCTGTATCAATCAATAACACATCACTATTTTCTCTGCTGCTCGTCAGATGACAGACATCTACAAAAACGTAGATGCTCTGGTACCATCTAATCCTCTCAGAGACCAAGCAAGGTGCAAGATAAATTTGCTTTATACTGTCTGAATGCTGACCCCCAACTTGGTATAATGTGAGGTGTACTATCAGGGGACTCCTGTGCACCTACAATTCCATTGCTTCATAATATTATACGGCTTCCTTTTATAGTCCTCTATTCACAAAATTCCAGGGCAGTTCCATATGTGCTAGAAACTGCCTTTTCACACATTTCTAGGTCAATTTGGAGCTGATCAGTTGCCACAGTAAATCTCCCTCCCTCAACGCTTTCCCATCAAGTGTCACTAGCAGAAGATGCATCAGATGCCAGTGGAAGTGGTGGACGCAGGGTTGATTTTAACCTTTAAAGGAAGTCTGGATAAGTACATGGATGGGAGGGTTATGAATGGCTATGATCTGGGTGGAGATTGATGCAACTAGGCAAAATAATATTTCAGCATGGACTAGATGGGTCAAATGGCCTGTTTCTATACTGTAGTGCTCTATGACTCTAAATACAATAAATTCCATTTGCACGGTCCCATCAACTAATTACCACACTACCAAATGGTGCAGATCTCCTCCCAGTTTCCCGGAATCTATTCCCAAGTGTTTCCTTTGCGCTCTGCTGTAATTGCTGTGGCATTTGGACTGTGCTTCTGTTGACCCGGCCTTCTGTATAGAAAGCCTGTTGAAGCCCAACCTTGTTGCCTTACAATTCAACCTGGGCCCAGGGACCTAGTAACATAACTTTGAACAGCAATTTAAAACAAAACACCTGAGATTCCACCCCCCTCCCCCCGAGAAGTTAATGTTAAACCGGGAGAGGTGTGCGGCTGGTGATTTGGTAAACCTTCGTCAGATCAAACAACTTACACTTTGCATTTCTTGATGACGTAGAAGGAAGTCATTCAGTCAATGCTGGCTTTGATTGAGCCGCTGTAATAATCCCATTCCCTTATTTAATTCCCTGAACCCAATCTCTCTTTCTCTCTCTCTCTCTCTCTCTCTCTCTCACACACACACACCGCAGATTCTGCCACCCACACCCGTGGCAATTTAAGGTAGCCATTGAACTCACCAAGCAGCACATTTTTGCAATGTTTAAGGGAAACAGTGCACCTGAGGGAAGCCCCTGTACTTGCAGGGACAACAGGCAAACTCCACACAGTGCACTTCTGTGAGGCAGCAGTACCACCCACTGCACCTCTCTGCTGCCCTTAACCTTAACCTTGTTTACAACCTCCACTGCATTAATAGATGGACTTAAGACACAATTTTACACCTAACAGCTGTGGAAGCTATAATGACCCTTATAATGTTTGCAGACATCTTAACTTCTTTTAACTTATCCTGTATAAAAGGCTAATTAATTTTTACAAGTTAAGATCCCACAAGCTGCTAATTATATCAACTTTCAAATAAGCCACTTGAGGGAGAGATGCCAGCCAGGAAATTTGAGAGAGCTTGTGGTTCTTTTAAGACCATGTTACTAGGCTGACAACGACACTCCACCACGCTACCAGCCCAACAAACCCATAAACTCCTGAAGGAAAGGAAAGGAAACTAATTGATGTAAAAAGTTACTGGTGAACCTACTATCACGGGGGTCACACATCAGATCGGACTTCACTGGTGTGGGGTCACTCCAGGAGCGACCTAAATTTTTCTCTTGTCGCTCAGAGAAACCTGTAAAAAGGTGTGAAATGTACCATGTTATTGATAATCAATGTATAAAACACAACATTAGTACCACAGAGTCATAGTCATTGAGTCATACAGCATGGAAGTAGGCCATTCAGCCCAAGTGGTCCATGCTGACCATGGCTCCCACCTAAGCTAGTCTCATTTTCCCATGTCTGCAGATCAGGGGTTCCCAGACCCCTTGGTTAATGGCATAAGAAGGACTGGGAGTTCCTGCTCTAAACATTTCCTATCTATATACCTGCCTTGTTAATGTAGCTGCCTCGAACACTTCCTCTGGCAGCTCATTCCATATACCGACCACCCCGGATGTAAAAAAGTTGCCCCTTGGGTTCCAATTAAATCTTTCCCCTCTTACGTTATGTTTATGCCCTCTAGTTCTTGACTCCACAACTCCAGGAAAAAGGGCAAATCAAGCATTCAAGTGAAAATGAAATAATGTAACTACTTCAACAAGCTTGGAACTACGAAGGATTTGAAGGTGTGGACAATCATCTTGAATGTTACAATGAAAATGAAGATCTGGAGGATGCAATAGTCAAAAATTGTATGAAGGCAGTCCATTATCTGCACCAGGAATCCACACTGATATTGTTTATTTACAGTCAATCAAAAGAAGGCGGCAGTGTGTAGGTACACTAGGTGAATTCCTCCATCAATAATAACTAAAACACAGTTTTATGTGCTGTAGTAGTATTGATGGTGTTCTAATTTGTCTGCATTTCATTTAAATACTTAATTTGTTACTCAGCTAAATGGTAGCTTGTCTTTTTCTATGCCTTTATAACTATTGTGGGCAGGCTGGTGGTGTAGTGGCATCAGCACTGGACTTCAAGACAGAGATCAAACCCAGTCCACTCCCAACCTGGGCAGCAACAGTATCTGCACGGAAGAAAGGCCTGGCAATCTACTTCCATACAGACCCTAAGGTCCATGAAGTCACAAAGAGACAGACTTGACTTAACGAATGAACAACAATAACTACTGTATTTCAATGAAACTTTGGCTGATTGGGGTAGCCTCTTAATTGGGCCAAAATGCATTTGTCCTGATGTGTCCCAATCAGCCGGAATCCACGGTATATATATATATATTGCTCATCTCATGTTGGAATTTTTCTGTGCACCTATCGCATCCCAGTTCTGTGGCATCCCTAGCCCTCCAAAACATGTGTTCTGTTTTTTGAGGAGTCGTGTGCCTTCCTGCACCCTTTGGTCCATGATGGGCAGAAGGCTCCTCAGTCTTGAGGCTCAGGGGAAGTGTCGGTCTGATTAAGCTCCCATCAACGCGGGGACTTCTGCTGCAATCAGTCGCAAAGTACAACTTGGGGTCTGAGGAAACACGTTGGGAATGAACTAGCTGTTGCCCAGCAACGGTGCTTCAGGAGCAGCCTCTGCATTAAGATCACAATTTAATGGAAGCTTACTGTGCAATCTGCAGGAGACAAGACTGTCCAAAGCTTCCCTTCCCCACAAGGGCTGAAGATAGTTGTTTAGGCCTCACTGGCTCTGGCCTCAGCCTTCTGTGGCTCTCCTCTGAGCTGCCTGCACACCTTCACGCACTGAGTAACCAGGGGATGAGGCCATGGACCAGGGAATGAAGTTAGTGGCTGAGGGGAGAGTTAGAGACTGTGGGAAGAGACTGGGATTCGTAGGGAGAGATCAGTGACGGTGGACAGGGTTCAGTAATCATGGGGAGGGGTCAGTGACCATGGACAGGGTTCAGTAATCGTGGGTAGGGGTCAGTGACCATGGACGGGGTTCAGTAATCATGGGGAGGGGTGGAAGGGGTTCAGTAATCGTGGGTAGGGGTCAGTGACCATGGACGGGGTTCAGTAATCATGGGGAGGGGTGGACGGGGTTCAGTAATCGTGGGGAGGGGTCAGTGACCGTGGACGGGGTTCAGTAATCATGGGGAGGGGTGGACGGGGTTCAGTAATCGTGTGGAGGGGTCAGTGACCGTGGACAGGGTTCAGTAATCATGGGTAGGGGTCAGTGACTGTGGACGGGGTTCAGTAATCATGGGGAGGGGTGGACGGGGTTCAGTAATCATGGGGAGGGGTCAGTGACCGTGGACAGGGTTCAGTAGTAGTGGGGAGGGGTCACTGACTGTGGACAGGGTTCAGTAATCGTGGGGAGGGGTCAGTGACCGTGGACAGGGTTCAGTAATCATGGGGAGGGGTGGACGGGGTTCAGTAATCGTGGGGAGGGGTCAGTGACCGTGGATGGGGTTCAGTAATCATGGGGAGGGGTCAGTGACCGTGGACGGGGTTCAGTAATCGTGGGGAGGGGTCAGTGACCGTGGACAGGGTTCAGTAATCGTGGGGAGGGGTCAGTGACCGTGGACAGGGTTCAGTAATCATGGCGAGGGGTGGACGGGGTTCAGTAATCGTGGGGAGGGGTCAGTGACCGTGGACGGGGTTCAGTAATCATGGGGAGGGGTGGACGGGGTTCAGTAATCGTGGGGAGGGGTCAGTGACCGTGGACAGGGTTCAGTAATCGTGGGTAGGGGTCAGTGACCGTGGATGGGGTTCAGTAGTAGTGGGGAGGGGTCACTGACCGCGGACAGGGTTCAGTAGTAGTGGGGAGGGGTCAGTGACCGTGGACGGGGTTCAGTAATCGTGGGTAGGGGTCAGTGACCGTGGACAGGGTTCAGTAGTAGTGGGGAGGGGTGGACGGGGTTCAGTAATCGTGGGGAGGGGTCAGTGACCGTGGACAGGGTTCAGTAATCGTGGGGAGGGGTCAGTGACCGTGGACAGGGTTCAGTAATCATGGGGAGGGGTCAGTGACTGTGGACAGGGTTCAGTAGTAGTGGGGAGGAGTCAGTGACCGTGGACAGGGTTCAGTAATCATGGGGAGGGGTCAGTGACCGTGGGGAGGGGTCAGTGACCGTGGACAGGGTTCAGTAATCGTGGGGAGGGGTCAGTGACCGTGGATGGGGTTCAGTAATCATGGGGAGGGGTCAGTGACCGTGGACAGGGTTCAGTAATCATGGGGAGGGGTGGACGGGGTTCAGTAATCATGGGGAGGGGTCAGTGACCGTGGACTGGGTTCAGTAATCATGGGGAGGGGTCAGTGACCGTGGACAGGGTTCAGTAGTAGTGGGGAGGGGTCAGTGACTGTGGACAGGGTTTAGTAGTAGTGGGGAGGAGTCAGTGACCGTGGATGGGGTTCAGTAATCATGGGGAGAGGTCAGTGACCGTGGACAGGGTTCAGTAATCGTGGGTAGGGGTCAGTGACCGTGGACAGGGTTCAGTAGTAGTGGGGAGGGGTCACTGACCGTGGACAGGGTTCAGTAATCGTGGGGAGGGGTCAGTGACCGTGGATGGGGTTCAGTAATCGTGGGGAGGGGTCACTGACCGTGGACAGGGTTCAGTAATCGTGGGGAGGGGTCAGTGACCGTGAACAGGGTTCAGTAATCGTGGGTAGAGGTCAGTGACCATGGACAGGGTTCAGTAATCATGGGGAGGGGTGGACGGGGTTCAGTAATCGTGGGGAGGGGTCAGTGACCGTGGACAGGGTTCAGTAATCGTGGGTAGGGGTCAGTGACCGTGGATGGGGTTCAGTAGTAGTGGGGAGGGGTCAGTGACCGTGGACAGGGTTCAGTAATAGTGGGGAGGGGTCACTGACCGTGGACAGGGTTCAGTAATCGTGGGGAGGGGTCAGTGACCGTGGACAGGGTTCAGTAATTGTGGGTAGGGGTCAGTGACCGTGGATGGGGTTCAGTAGTAGTGGGGAGGGGTCACTGACCGTGGACAGGGTTCAGTAGTAGTGGGGAGGGGTCAGTGACCGTGGACGGGGTTCAGTAATCGTGGGTAGGGGTCAGTGACCGTGGACAGGGTTCAGTAGTAGTGGGGAGGGGTCACTGACCGTGGACAGGGTTCAGTAATCATGGGGAGGGGTGGACGGGGTTCAGTAATCGTGGGGAGGGGTCAGTGACCGTGGACAGGGTTCAGTAATCGTGGGGAGGGGTCAGTGACCGTGGACAGGGTTCAGTAATCATGGGGAGGGGTCAGTGACTGTGGACAGGGTTCAGTAGTAGTGGGGAGGAGTCAGTGACCGTGGACGTGGTTCAGTAATCATGGGGAGGGGTCAGTGACCGTGGACTGGGTTCAGTAATCATGGGGAGGGGTCAGTGACCGTGGATGGGGTTCAGTAATCATGGGGAGGGGTCAGTGACCGTGGACTGGGTTCAGTAATCATGGGGAGGGGTCAGTGACCGTGGACAGGGTTCAGTAATCGTGGGTAGGGGTCAGTGACCGTGGACAGGGTTCAGTAGTAGTGGGGAGGGGTCAGTGACTGTGGACAGGGTTCAGTAGTAGTGGGGAGGAGTCAGTGACTGTGGACAGGGTTCAGTAGTAGTGGGGAGGGGTCACTGACCGTGGACAGGGTTCAGTAATCGTGGGGAGGGGTCAGTGACCGTGGATGGGGTTCAGTAGTAGTGGGGAGGAGTCAGTGACCGTGGACAGGGTTCAGTAGTAGTGGGGAGGGGTCAGTGACCATAGAGTGGGTTCAGTAATCGTGGGGAGGGGTCAGTGACCATGGGGAGGGGTCAGTGACCGTGGACAGGGTTCAGTACCCTTGGGGAGGGGTCATTTCTGGGGGTAGGTGTCAGTGACTGTATGGGGGTGGTTCAGTGACAGAGGGAGGGGTCAGTGACTGAGAGGGAGGGCCAGTGACTGTAGGTGGGGGTTGATCAGTAAATGGAGGGAGGTTCTTACTGTGTGAGAAGGCCAGCGACTGGCGGGAGATTGGAACTGTAGTGACAGTGGGGAGAGGGTCAGCTAATGTGGGGAAGGGGTTAATTACAACAGGGAGGGGTCAGCGGCTCGGGGTGGGAGTCAGTGACTCTGGAGGGGTATTGCCAGTGACTGTGGGAGTGGTTAATGACTACAGAGAAGGATAACTGATTGTGGGAGCGGTGAGTGACTGCGCCAAGGTGTCAGCTGCCATGGGAAGAGGCCGGTGCTGAGGGGAAAACAGCCGAGGGGAGAGGTTAGCAGTGGTCAGGATGGTGGGGAGGGGTCAGAGACTGACGGTGGAGGATCAACAGCAGTGGGGAGTGGTTTTGGGATCGGGCAGCAGCTCAGCACATCCCCCCTTGGACCGTTGCCACCCGACGATGTGCCGCATGAGCAGAGCAGCGGACATGCTGGTCCATCTGCTTGATGTCCCCTGCGCTCTGTAGTGATTAGCCCCGTGTCCTGCCAAGCACGGTCTCGGTATTCTTAATCAAGGCTCACGCTGCCACCCAAGGGGATGCTTTTAATTAGTTTTTGACATCAGCAAGGTGATATGGTACTTAAAAGAGCAGAATGCGTTAAATAATGCATGAAAGGACAGGGCAGGTGATGCAATCCACTGCAGGATTTAATAAGCAATTAAATACCAACTCTGTGATCAATCTTGTTCCTGAACTCTCTGCTGTACAGCTTGCAGACACTCTGTCGTTGAGCTATACAGCACGAAGCAGACCATTCAGCCCAATTCATCCATGCTGTCCAAAGCCCCATTCTAATCTGGTCCCAATATCTACCTAAACCTCTTCTCTCCATGTACCTGCCCAAGTGCCTTACCTGCCTCAGCTACTCCCTCCAGCAGCTTGTTTCATATCCTGACATCCTCTGGGTGAAAGAATTCTACCTCAAGTTCCCTTTAAATCTCTCCTCGCTCACCTTAAGCCTATGTCCTGCAGATCCCAATTCCCCAACCCTGGGGAAGATCACCTTGTCTGTGTCCCTCATAGTTTTAATCACCCCTATAAGATCACCCTTCAGTGAACGAGAGGGTTAATGTATGCCGAGTGTTTGACGGTTCTGGGGCTGGACTCCTGGAATTTAGAAAAATGAGGGGGGGGGGGGTGATTTCACTGAAACATACCAAATATTGAAAGGTCTAGACAGAGTGGACATGGAGAGAATGCCCCCAATAGTGGGCGAGCCGAGGAACAGGGGGCACAGCCTCAGAGGTCAAGGACATCCCTTTAAAACAGAGGTGAGGAGGATTTTCCTGTAGCCGAGGGTGGTGAATCTGCGGAGTTCACCGCCACACCTGGCTGTGTAGGCCAAGTCACTGGGTACGCTAAAAGCAGAGGCTGTCAAGAGTTTTGATTCGTAAGGACTTCAAAGGCTTCAGGGAGAAAACAGGGGTAAAATTTTCACCAGAGGATGGTCAGTACATGGAATGTGCTGCCAGTTGAAGTGGTTGAGGCAGGTACATTAACAACATTCCAAAGGCAACTTAAAGGACAGGAACATACACAAGAAAGGTTTCGAGGGATTTGCATCAAACATGTGCAAATGGGATTCGCTGAGATGGGAACAGTGGTCAGTATGGTCCAGAGCATGGACTTAAAGACCTGTTTCAAATCTATGACTCTAAAGCCTCCCACGTGGTAACTGCTGATGATGCCAGCAGTTCGTAATCCTGAACACATGGTGCAGAACCAATAGGTTTGCAATTTCACTCTCCCATTTGCCAGGGTAGTCCTTCAGGCTGAGGCTGTGTCTCCTAACACAGGGCAAGTGAACACCTGAGCTCTGTGGGCCAGCTGCATCAGCATCTGCTGACGGTTACTCTCCCCTGGGTCCTCCGGAATAAGCAGCAGACCTTCCTGCAATCATTCTGCCCTAGAATCCCACAAAGTTGCACCTGCCTTAAAGCTACTGTGCGACATACAGACAGGGAGAGGCCTTAAGTGGGCAATGTAGACAGGTAGCTGGATCCAACTGCTCCCACAATCCACCTCAACCAGCAGGCTGCAACAGGAAGTCCCCAGGCGGTGCAATGAGACACTCCTGCTTCATATAGTTCAATTGGAAGGACTTGGCAATGCTAGCAGGAAGAACACGATGTCCTGGGCAACTCAGGCTCAAGGCACTGTTCAACGTGATGCCAGCCAATTTCTGACAAAGCAGAAGACTCCGGTGGCGTTAAAAACTCTTCTTTCCGCTACACCAGCGGAACTAACAAGTTCCTGCACCGTCCACCGACCACTGTTGGTCAGCAGCAGAAACTTGCGCCAGGCACAGGTTAAGAAGGGCGTTCATTTAATACGGCATGGCTCATATTGCAAGGCATCTTCCTGTGTTCACAGAAAGATTCTTCAGGGAAGTGGGGCAGCCGAATCACAAAGAGCAATGAGATGAATATCCAGTTCTGGTGATCCTGGTTGTGGCAGGAATGTTGTCCCAGCTCTTGAGTAAACAGTAAAGATCAGTAAACTCCATCTCAATCCACAAAAGGACCCTGATATAATCTCTCTCACTCAGACACACTAACAACACATACCTTCCCACACACTTATACACGTCCCAGTCAGACTCACACATCCACCCCGAAGTAACACATAAACACGCAGGTAAAAACAAACGGAAACAGGCGGATCACAGGCAGGCAGACTGACGCGGTCAAGGGCAGAATCACACTGCCAGACACAGGGAGACAGGCATCCTCAGTACTTACTCTGAACTCTGATTCTTCGACTCCCAACCATTCGAAGGTGTTTTCGGAAATTTCTGCAGGGAAGAAACTTCACTTAAAACCAAAGTAATCTGAGTCGTCTCAAAGCCAAAGTACGCGATGAAATCGCTGTGATTGAAGTAACATACAGTTCGTCGCGTGATGGTGAAGGTATCAGTCAGGCAAAGCCACAACGCACTAGAAACAGACGACCGTGTGCAAGGGCTGGAAGATCCCTCTTGTAACTGCACCGGCCTGAGGAGATATTCAGCCTGTGCCAAAATCTGTCCCCAACAGCCTTCTTGTGTTGTTTTACAACTTACCCTGGACACCTGGCTATTGACATGGCCACATGTGAACTGGGCCAGGGAAGAAGGCCATCACATTTAGTGACCTGAGGCAAACTTTACACCAACATACAACATCACTGCCAGACTACTGAACTTCAGAGACTGTGCGTGTAATTGACAGGACATTCCCGTTCAGTATCAAACAACAGGGGATACAGAGCGCAAAGCTTCATCGGCACTGCTCCAATGCAGCAGGGCATCAGTGCGACATTCCTCCAGTGCTGACCGAACGGTTCTGATTCTATATCCTTTCTCCAGGATACACTGTCAACAGTAACGTGAATTGTAGCAGACACTTCTGGTCTTTACAACCAACGGTCAGAAGTCCTCGCTCCACGCGTATGCCAGGATGAAAGGATGGGACAGCGACTCCAGTAGTGTTGGTTTTGGGGGTCGCAGTGCACAGCCGCTGGTTGCAGAACCTACCTGTTCCAGCTGGGGTTCTTCCACAAAGTGGAGAGATAGGACTGTCAGCACAGCAAGGATCGTCTCACCCACGGCATCGGCAGGGCCAATGCAGGTGTGCACCGGTGCAATGCTTTCGATAAGAGGAACCGGGGAGAAGATGCATACCTCTGGATCACAGCTGCACACTCATTCTCCCGTTTTCTTCTCTTCCGCTCTGTGAAGCCTCGGAAAGCCCTGTTGGAAGATATGAGGGACAATCAACACAATCTGAGGTGTGATTTGAAAATGCACGTATTTGAAAGAGGAAAGAGCTGCGATGGAAATAAAGTAAGGTACTCACGAAATCCTTCATGATAGGCACATGGATAGGCATTGAAAGGAAAAAAAATGAAAAGATCGGATTAGTGACTTTGGAGCAGATATTATCCAACATTTGAAAGGACATTCTGACAGAAACTTATTCTGTAATTGAACACATGACATTCTTCCTAAAAGTCACGACAAAAATTCAGCGCAGGTACACTGGTACAGAATTTATTCTGTAACCCCACAGAAGGATGGTATTACAGTAGCTCATTACAAGTGGCCCCCGTTTTTCGAACATTTGCTTTATGACAGCTCGCTGTTACAAAAGACCTACATTAGTACCTGTTTTCGCTAACCACAGAGGATTTTCGCTTTTATGAAAAAAAGACGGCCGCTTTATACGTGTATTTACTCTGAGAAAGACTACCATGACCGTGAAGCCTTGTGCAGGCAGCTGTGTGCGTAGGTGTGTACGTACGCATGCGAGTATGTGCCATTTTTTTTTCTCCAAATCAATTTTGGCTCGCTGTCTCCCAATTCTGATATGTGAAACTTCACCGTATATACAATCTTAATATTTTATATAGGCTGTATATTTATCATATCATTCCTGCTTTTACTATATATTCGTGTTATTTTAGGTTTTATTTGGTATGATTTGGTAGGTTATTTTTTGGGTCTGGGAACGCTCAAAAATTTTTCCCACATAAATTAATGGCAATTGCTTCTTCACTTTGCGACATTTCGGCTTACAAACAGTTTCATAGGAACGCTCTACCTTCGGATAGCAGGGGAAACCTGTATATAATCCAAGTTGTGGGAATTTTTGTTATATAAAGACACTGCAAAAATTCAGCACAGGGACACAGATACAGAACTCATTCTGTAATCCAACACAGGGATGCTGTGACAGAAACTCCTTATATAATCAACATATGGATATTTTTACATGAATGCAATACTTAATCCAGCACAGGGACAATATTACAGTAAGTCACTTGATAATCCAACAGTGGAGTATAGTTGTCATGACTCATTCTAAGATGAAAGGCAATAGGACACTGATACAGTAGCTCGTGCCATAACCAACATGGATTCTGTTATATAACCCATTCTGTTAAACAGCATCGAGTCACTGTTACACTAACTCACTCCATAATCCAACACAGAGCTAGTGTTACACCAGCTCACTCCAAATCCAACACATCGTTTGTTATGCACCATGTGGTATGATGTGGGTGATCATGGTCTTTCATCTCTCTTTAATACCTCCTTCACTCTGCTGTTCTTACTCTTGTCTTTTCCCACGACCATGACTGCTCTCAGCAAACTTTTCTACACAAGTGGTTTGCCATTGCCTTCTTCCGAGCAGTGTCTTTACAAGATGGTGACCCCAGTCATTATCAATACTCCTCAGAGATTGTGCGCCCTACGTCAGTGGTCGGACAACCAGGGCTTGAGATATGCACCAGCTGCTCCCGTGGCTTCACGTGACCCTGAGGGGTGGTGGAGGGAGGGGCTAATTTGCACCACAGTCCAACAAAGGAGCAGCAACTCACTCCATAATCAAACACAGAGACCGTGTTTCACAGTTCATTCTATAACCCAACGCAGGAACACTATCACAGTAACTCATGCCATTTCCAATAGAAGGAAAGCGTCAGAGTAACTCAATCCCTAATCCAACAGAGGAACCCTATTGCCAAACGGAGTCCATAATCCAACACAGTGCTACATAAACTCACTCTGTAACCCAATGCAGGAACACCGTCACAGTAACCCACTGTACTCTAACAGGGATATTGTTACAGAATTCACTCCAAGATCTACAATGCATGCTTCTTGTTGTAGCAATTTACCCTACAATTCAACATATGGACAACTATTTCAGAAACATTTCTTAAATCTTTGTGCAGGTATTGTAATCATAACACTGTACAGTTCAACACAAGGATAGGTTACTGTATTCATTATCCAACACGAAGACAATGTATCAATTAGTCAATTCACAGCTACTAACATGCCCCATTAATGCTGTTCTGGTAAAATTCACACCCTTGTTTCAAATCCTCCCTTCTCTTGACTTGCTATCTGCCCTATAGAATTGACTTGTGTGACTTCACCATTCTGGCCTCTGGCACACATAACATTAATCTGTCTCTCATCAGAAGCAGCTTCTTCCATTAAGATCTGTTGTTGCCTCTTTAAACCTGCTTCCCTTTCCTCTTTCAGGATTCTCCTCAAAATACTGCTTCACTTGTTATAGCATTCCTGACCTTGGAGTAATAAAAGTCAGGGGTTCAAGTTTAGTGCAGTGTACAAAAACTAAAGCTGATAGATCAATGCAGTGATACAGACCTGCACTGTTTGAGATGCCAGTTTTTCTTCCTTTGCTGTAAATGATTACATTACACCATTTTGAAGAAAAGCAGGTGAGTTATTCCCTTTTGCCTGGTGAATATGAATTCCTCAAACCAATGACAGATGCATAACTGTTTATCACCATGTCACTGTTCATCAAGCCTGTGTTTGATGTTGAATTCCGTTCATTTGGGCTAAGCAAGCATTTAATTAGGATGAACACTTTTGCTTGAGGGAGGAAAGGGGATTGTGGGTAAGAAAATGGCAACCTCTGGGTTCTGTACATGATCGTCTTTGTTATTTGAGTGTTAACATTCAAGTTACCCATTTGCTTCCTCTGTAGTCACACATCAAAGCCACTCCACTGGCCATTAACCACTTATAGGGATGTGAAAGGCTATATACAAGGCCCTTCTTTATTGAGTAAGATTTTACCCTATGAACAGAGTATATAGAACGTTCCACAAGCGCAAGACATCACAAAGCAGATTACAATGAAGTGCTTGGTCTGAACTGCTGCAGAAAGTATGAACTCTGAAAGCTAAAGGGTGGAGAAAAAGCAGTTACTACAGAATTACCCCAGAGAGTCAGTTTAGACTTTGGTGTTTCTCGACCTACTGGGCTCACAGGCTGACACACTCATCAGTTGGTATTGCTTTCCTTGATGACTCTCTTGTGGAAGGTGCTTTGTACTTATTCTTTGAAAGGCTTAAAAGAAAATATTTCCATAGTGCACCACGCAATGGCTATTTCTCTTGAAAGGAAGTCGAAGAAGTATGTTGTATAATACTGTGACCTGGGTAACTTTAAGCAGCAAACACGGGCAGCCCCCTTAACATGCTGGTCAATGTTTGATTGATTTGAGCAACTTGCTGAAGGGAATTTTGAAGGGAGGTTGAATAACCAATCAGTTTGGAATTAGAGGCCAAACAAAGCTACTTTGGGGAAGAGGGATTAGTATAAATAAGTACAATGAGCAGCACAAACATGTTGGGTGAAGGGCCTGTTTCTATGCTGTGTGGCTCTATTATGACAACACGTTTCCTTCCCTACCGTACATCAGAACATAAAGAAAAACTAGTTAGAATCCCTCTGTTAACGATAAGTAGTAAACTTAATCTTAAAAGGAATAAACATTTCAGTTTATATTTTTTTTACATGAAAGCTTTATTAGTTGCAGGCATAAACAGCTTAAATATTTTGGAGCCCGTAACATTGCAACAAGGTACTGCTGTATGTTCAAATTCTCTCTTCATGGAACGATGCCTATGAGCAAAAGACAGGTGTCAGGTGGATTATTTTTCATATTTATTCAGCAGGGAAGGTTTTAGAGTGCCTGCTCATTTATTTGGAGCCACCTGGGTACCAGTGTTGTGCATTAGTCAGTCAGATTCCCCTCCAGACTGGATGTTGCTAAGTGGAGATAGTCAAAATTCAAAGTAAGTTTCTTATTTAGTTATTGAGATATAGTGCGGAGCAGGCCCTTCCGGCTCCTCATGTTGCACTGGCCAGCAACCCGATTTAACCCTAGCCTAATCACAGGACAATTTACAATGACCAATTCACCTACCAACTGGTACGTCTTTGGATTGTGGGAGGAGACCAGAGAACCCAGAGTAAACCCACGGGGTCACAGGGAGAACATACAGCCACGGGAAATGAACCCGGGTCTCTGGTGGGGTAAAGCATAGTGCTAGCCACTATCAAAGTATGTATACATTATACAAGCTTGAGATTCGTCTCCTAACAGGCAGCCTCAAAACAAAAGAAACCCAAAGATAATGAACGTCTACGTCTGCTGTGCCCCTTACAATACTAAATTGGTATGAAAACCAGCCATTCCCATTTGTCCTGTCTGACGGGCATTACGAAAACGATGGGTCCGCAGTCCTGTGTGCAATGACGTCTCTTTTCTAAACTAGAATGAGGAATGGAAAGCAGGCTGAAATCAGAGCATGGTGCAGAAGTTCAAGGTAATTCTCTGATTAGTCATTGAAGTGAAACAGTTGCAGAGACCATTATTGCTTCACTACAATTAGAACCTGTAGATTGGAAATATTTCATATTTGCAGATATCACTAAACAAAGGAGGTCACTGGGAAGACTTAGAACGTCAACACAATTATGAAGGGGACACACAATTGGTAAATCACTTATTAGCAATGTGCCAAGAATAAGGAAGTAACATGTTTCATTAAAAATAGCTCCTAACTAAGCTGGGGGATATCAGGGACTGATACACACAGAGGCTGCTTAAAGTAATATCATACCAATAATGTTGAACAAAACAAGGAAAATGGGTAACACACACAAAATGCTGGTGGAACGCAGCAGGCCAGGCAACATCTATAGGAAGAAGTACAGTCGACGTTTCAGGCTGAGACCCTTCATCAGGACTAACTGAAAGGAAAGATACTAAGAGATTTGAAAGTGGGAAGGGGAGGGGCAAATCCAAAATGATAGAAGACCGGAAAGAGTCTAAGAGCTGGAAAAGTGATAGGCAAGAGGGATACAGAGCTGGAGAAGGGAAAGGATCATGAGACGGGAGGCCTAGGGAGAAAGAAAGGGGGAGGGGAGCACCAAAGGGAGATGGAGAACAGGCAAGGAGTGATTGTGAGAGGGGCAGAGAGAGAGAGAAAAAAGGGGGAAAAGATAAATAAATCAGGGATGGGGTAAGAAGGAGAGGAGGGGCATTAACAGAAGTTAGAGAAGCCAATATTCATGCCATCAGGTTGGAGGCTACCCAGCCGGTATATAAGGTGTTGTTCCTCCAACCTGAGTATGGCTTCATCTTGACAGTAGAGGAGGCCATGGATAGACATATCAGAACGGGAATGGAATGTGGAATTAAAATGTGTGGTCACTGGGAGATCCTATAGATGCTGCCTGGCCTGCTGCGTTCCACCGATGTTTTGTGTGTGTTGCTTGAATTTCCAGCATCTGCAAATTTCCTCGTGTTTGTAGGAAGATGAGTAAATTTCTGCAAAGGTTGCTAAATCCCTGCTAGACCTGGCTAATTTGCTAGATATGTAGCAAAGCAATGTTAAATTTGTATATTCATGAGTACTTCTAAGAATTTAGGCCTCCAAGAATTAAAACATTTAGGGCAGCAGTATACAAGGTGCAACGGATATTTAATAGGATGATGCCAGAACTGGGAAGTCATTAAGCTGAGCAGATACAGTCAGTGGCCACTTTATTAAGCCCACCTGCTCGTTAATGCAGGTATCTACTCAGCCAGTCACGCGTTAGCAACCTGATGCATTAAGACATGCAGACATCATCAAGAGGTTCAATTGTTACTCAGGTCAAACACCAGAATGAGGACGAAATGTGAGTTGAGTGACATTGACCGTGGATTGGTTGATGTTAATTTGAGTATCTCAGAAACTGCTGACCTCCTGGGATTTTCACGCACAGCAGACTCCAGAGTTTACAGAGAATGGTGCAAAAAACAAAAAATATATCAAGTGAGCAGCAGTTGTGTGGGCACAAACCTTGTTAATGAGGGGTCAGAGGAGAATGACCAGACTGGTTCAAGCTGACAATAAGGTGACAGTAACTCAAATAACCACGCATTTCAGCAGTGGTGTGTAGAATACGATCTCTGAATGCATAACATGCCAAACCCCGAAGTGAATGGGCTACAACAGCAGTAGACTAGGAATGTACGCTCAGTGGCCACTTTATTAGGTACAGGACGTACCCAATTAAGTGGCCACTAATTGTATGATACTGTCTGTTCTGCTGAGTTTTTCCAGTGTTTTATGTGTTGACCAAGCTTTCCAGCATCTGCAGAATCTCTTCTTTCTTATGTTGAAGAATATGATGAAAGTTTAAGGGATAGACAGAGACTCATGTTAGCCATTGATAACCCGTATGGATCTCTCAAGCTGAAATGCTTGGAAATCTGGCTCTTGCTATTTTATTATGCTTCTCTTTTACACTGGCAAATTGCCACAGATGTACCCTGGAGCGCGTTCTAACCGGCTGCATCACCGTCTGGGTATGAGTGGGGGGGAGGGGGCTACTGCACAGGATCGAACGAAATAAGCTACAGAGAGTTGTAAACTTAATCAGCTCCATCATGGGCACTGGCCTCTGTAGTATCTAGTACATTTTTACGGAGCGATGCATCAAACAAGTGACATCCGTCATTAAGGGCCGCTATTAGGACATGCCATCTTCTCTTCTCATCAGGAAGGAGGTACAGATGCCTAAAGGCACACACTCAACGATTCAGGAATGGCTTCTTCCCCTCTGCCATCTGATCTCTGAATGGACGTTACCTCACTACTTTTTATTTTTATTTTTGCACTACTTATTTGACTATTTTATATTATATGCGTGTGTGTGTAACTAAATATACATAGAACTGTAATTCAGTTTTTTTCTCTTTTACTATATATTGCATTGTATTGCTGCTGCATAACAATTTCACGATATATGCCACTGATATTAAACCCGATTCCAGTTCCGTGTATTGACATATTAGAAGGTGATTTGCCACATCTTTACAACTCCAAGTAAGTTTCCCTCCACAATTTTGTGAAAAGAAATTACGCTCATTTGATGTTCCTTGTTTGAAACTAAGTCCCGGTATTTCTACTGGAATACATTTTCATGGCTTAGTCATGCCATGGTCATTTGAAGTCACACTCTGGATTTGCACTTACTAAAGGCAAGCTGATGAGCAATTACATTGAACCTCATCACCTTGGGAACTGAGACATGTGAAATACAGGAGACAATATCGAGCTCTGGAAGCGCTCCATATTTAAGGCAAGTGTAATCATTATTCGATCTGCTGATTCCTAAAGAGGATTATCATCAAGAAAACTATTGGTTGAAACCCTGGAATTATTATACTTTATATGACCCACCACTGGTGCAATAAATTTACATTCAATTATAAATTTACCAATGGGAGCACTCACTTAACATGTTAGCTGATTGAACTTACTGCTACTCAATATTCAGTGTGATCTCATTAAACACCAAACTTAGCTCTCAAATGCTGGCATACTTTGCATGTTTAACAAAAAATCACTGATAGGAATAATGGAAATGTTTTAGAGAAAGCTTGATTGTTATGTGACACCCAATTAGTTCCAGATTAGTGGAATACTACTTAGGGTGTGGGATGCTTATAAAGCCATGTTCAGACCTCTTGTTGGTACCGCCTGTTTCTGTCATTACTAAATCCAGGTGCATTTTCCTTTCATGTACAGTACACGCCAGATAAAAGAGAACAAATGCTCGCATCAGTAAAACGCAGCTCGTGCTTGTTCACTGCCGACTCCTGTTTGTGTGGCTTGACCAAAAGGGAATAATAATTGTCTGTCAGGTTGCACCTGAGCACAGCAGCTTGCACTGCTGCCAATCCCCATATCCTCTGCTTTACAATTCCCATCCCCGTTTTCAAATCCTTCCAGGCTCATGGCCTTCTTCAGGTTCAGAGTTCCTCTGATGCTGTACCCTTGCTCATCGCCCATTCCTTCACCCCTCACTCGGGTGTCTGCCATCAGCTTTCCTGATCCCTACTCGAGAAATGCCCTCTACATCTCTTGGTTCCCTTTCCTTTCCACCAAATGTTATCCAAACACCATTCGGAGTGCAAGAGTCATACAGGACAAAATTTGACCCATCGGCCCATCAAGTGCACTAAAACCATCAAACGCCAATCTGCACTACTCTGACTTAAATCCCTTTTTGTTCTCCCTAGATTTCCGTCAACTCCCCCCCCCCCTCCGATTCTAACACTCGCCTATATATTAAGGGGAAATTGGTCAATTAACTTACTTCCTTATGAATAGAATTCTGAGAATACCTTTGGGCATTTTGCTATATTAAAGGTGTCTTAACTTGCTAGTAATGTATGGCTTTTGAAGGTCACTGTGTCATTTTCCAATATGACTGATGTAAATAGGGCTTGAGGGAGCTTTTCCACATCATTGCACAGCAACCAGCATACGTTTCAAGCAGGTTTCACCATCAGCGGCACTGTATATAAAGTGGAACAGGCCATCCCTTCAATGCAATCTCTTCCATTTCCACAGGACATTATCGTAACCGTCTACAATGTCACCATTATTGATGTGTGGTTGTAGCTTGGGGCAAAGAGGAGAAACTGCAAGACTACGTCTCCATCAGTGCCAAGCTCTGCCTACTCTCTCACATACACTGACTGCTTCTCTCTCTCCCTCACACACAGAGTAACTCACTCTCATGGACTCCCTCACACATAGTGACTCTCTCCTTCATAGACATTGGCTCCCACTCCCTCTCTCACACAATTACACTGATTCTCCCTCAGTTACATACACAGATGACCCCCGCTTTATGAATATTCACTTTATGCCACTTCGCCTTTACAAAAGACCTACATTAGTAACCTGTTTTTGCATTACAGAGAGCATTTTCGCTTCTACAAAAATTTTTCCCATATAAATTTATTCGCTTTACGTCATTCCGGCTTAAGAAAGGTCTCATAGGAACGATCTACCTTTGTAAAGGTGGGGAGGGGGAACCAGTTCTCTCTCAGAGACCGACTCTCCCTCCCTCACTCACACTGACCCTCTACCCCCCACACTCTGACTCCCCCACGCAGACCTTTCACTTTCTCACTTACACCAACTCACTGCCCGCATCATGCACAGTTCAGACGTACTATGACTCCTTCACCTTCATATACACCTCTCTTCCTCTTGCATTGACACTCTCCCTCCCCATGTGCTGACTCTCTCTCTCTCTCTCTCTCTCTCTCACAAGCACTGACTCTCTCTCCCCAAACTATGCATTGAGTCTGTGCTTCAGTCTCTCACTTGCTGACCCACTTCTTAGGAATTATTTCTTGCTCACACTTCCTAGCAGAATCGTTTTTCACACCTTCTTTCTTTAACCTGCTGATACTCTCTCCCTCATGCACTCACACTCTGGGGCAGCATGGTAGCATAGTGGTTAGCTCAGAGCTTTACAGTACCAGTGACCAGGGTTCAATTCCCGCCACTGCCTATAAGGAGTTAGTACGTTCCTCCCAGGGTCCAAAGACCTACCAGTCAGTAGGTTAATTGGTCATTGTAAATTGTCCCTTGATTAAATCGCAAAATTGATAAAACAATATAACTTACTAGTCCTATGTCTTTGGACTGTGAGAGGAAACTGGAGCATTTGGAGGTAACCTGTACATTCTCCTTTCAATTACAGAATTGAACCTCCAACTTCCAGTCTTAGGTGCTGTTATGCTACTAGCTGTTATGTTACAATGCCACCCTTCATCTTCAGCCGCCATATGAACTTGACAGAGGGAGGGGTCTTGCTCCAATAGCAACTGGAGACCAAATTCATCTACATGTATATTAACAAGCACACCCAAAATGTGGTGGGCACTCACGTGGATATTCCTTAGCATATTCTTTTCTTTCTCTCCTTCTCCGTCTCACACACACATACACTCCCTGTCCCTGCAACAGCCCACATACAATTTGGGAGAAAGATGAAGACAGCCACAGAGCTGTGAGAGAGGAGTTCATGGAGGAACCAGTGCTTCAGGGTCCAGGTGAATGCTGCTCCCTGTGCAGTTGATTTTTAAACGCCTAGCAAACCAAAGCAGATAATACTGGCCTTGTCAGCAAAGCCCAGATCCCAAACAAATGTATAAAAGTATCATCAGAGGCAATAATTCATTCTCTCGTAATATTGTATAACTTGTCTCTGTCCAGGTCTTCATTGCACTCTTTGAAAAAGGAAGTTTCACTGTCATCCAGGACAACTTCTACACTTCCGATATGGAGGGAATGTATGAGGGCACAACCTGCGATGTTGTAGCTCAAGTGATTCAATGTTCATTTGGATGGAAGGGAATTTGTATTGCTCCCTGATGGCACACAATTGATGAGTGACCCTTATGTCTGAAGTCTGAACCTGACCACATTATTGACATAATGAATGGGGAAACTAAGATTTGAAAGCAAGATGCCTTGAAACTTCCAGGCTAGGGAAAGTTTAGCTTATGAAGTTCCCCTAAAATTAATGTATTACCATCAACAGAAATCTTAATGAACCCAACCAAGTAAGGCTTTCAACAGACTGAATCTTTGGCCTTTTCTACTAATGGTACATATTTAAAGAAATAATTTGCATTTATATGAAAACTGAGTCAGAATGCAAATGCTTGTGTAATGGCTTCTTTGTAATGTGTCACTGCTAAGGCTAATGTAATGGCTTCTCTGTAATGTTACCTGCTGAGGTAATGGTTTCTCTATAGCACAAATGTCTGGGTTATGGAGGGAGATAACAGGATGCGTATTAGCCAATCAGGATTCTGTTGCCCTGTCTGGTGACACTGGAAGCTGTGGGTTTCGCGGGCTTCTGCCAGAGGGCGAGAGAGGAATGAAGAGAGAAGACGCGAATGGAGAGATTCGGTAGGCCGCCAGATGGAGTGGACTCCGAGTGGGGGGGGGGGGGTCCAAAGGTCGGCAACGCTCAGATATCGAGTGGTGGAAGGCAGACTACTGAGTGAGCTCCAACGATTGTGCACAGACAAATAAGATTGGCGCCCTTTTTCTTTTATATTTTGTTTCCCTACTAACCATACAGTCAAAGTAAGAGTTATAAAGCTTAATTGTTAAATTGCGTATTGTGCACTGTTTGTTATTTCGGGGTACTGATTTGTAACAGGGGACACATCGCGCAGTATCCACACAAACGAGATTTCTTAAGTTTGGCTGGGCAGGGGGGGGTTATCATCCCCTATATTAAGCTGCTGGTGAAGCAAGTGTTACACTTGAAATTTGAAATTTAGAAGAAAATGATGAAAAAACACTCCATAGGCCATGTAGCAACTGCAGGAAGTTAATATTTCAGGTTGAAATATGTGTGAATGGGTCTTTATCAATTTCCCTCTGGGTGGGAGGTGGTCACTGTCTAGTGTAATAGATGACCACTGTTCACATGGCAACAGGCTTCCTCGAGTTGAGTTAAGACTAATTCACTTATTTCCCCTGCAGACACAATCTGGAAAGTAGCCATGAAATTGCACACATTTCTGCAGCAAATCTGCCACTGCCAAATTAAAGTCAAATTTCCTCAAATCCCAAACGTGAAGTGTTATAAATCAACCTGGGCCCCAATGAAAGCCAAACCTGGACCCAAAGCAAAATAAATCATTGAAAATCAATAACTGCAGATATTGGCAATCTGAAATTATCGTAGAAAATGCTAGAAACATACAGCAGATGTGGAGAGACAGAGTTTAAAAAAAAACTGGTAAGAAGAGGCTCTGACAAAGTTAACTTGGCCTTTCTTCCCATATATGTTGCTGAAACTGATGAATGTTTACATGACTTCCTGTTTTTATTCCTATTTACATATTACCTTTCATATGTTCTTGAAATCCCAAAACACTTCATTGTTAATTAATTATTCTTTACATTTTGTCACCATCTTCATTTAGAGAAATATGGAAGGTAGCATCTTCACTGCAGGACACCATACACCTAAGCAGTCTTGTGGGTAGAGTGAATATTGCCCGGATTTTGATAACTTATCTTCATGTGCTTTTCTTCAAAATGTGCATTCTTACATTCATGTAAGGTAGTTGGTAGGGTTTAAGCTTAAACATATCACCTGTGAGATTGGAATTCTAACACTGCAGCGATCACAGACTCAAAACTAAAAGCAAAATTTGCTTGTAATGTTGTGCACCAGTAAAAGTTTGCCAAGTAACTTCCCTCGTCTTTCTTTCCATAAAAGAATGTGCACTGACTGGCAATTGTTGGGTTTTGCTGTGAAAACAATAACAGTTCTGGCTTTAAACCTGGGGTTACTTGCACCAGTAAACTTTGCCAAGTAACCCCAAGTTTAAAGGCAAAGTGGTTCTTGTCCTGCAGATTTCCTCGTGTTTGTGGTCTTGCTTTATCAGCAAAACTCAGCACCTTACAATTGCATGTCTTTGCACAGTCTTTCACATGAGATCATGATAGAAAAGACAGGAAATAGCAGCAAGTCATCAGCAGTCAAATCTTTTCTGTCTTTCAATATTAGTTCTGAATCTCTGTAATAGTCTTCTTTCCTACAATGATCTCCAACACTTAAAATTTCCTTACCACCTGAGTGATCTTACCTAATAATGAACTTTCAGAAAGCAAAGGCAATGTGTTACTATACTCACGCCTGCATTGTGGTGGTGGCTGTCTGAAAGTTGAAAAGATTTTCCTTTGGAAACCAAGTCCGGATTGGAACATCATCTGAAAAGAAAACAGACTTTGATCAGAAATAACAATGGAAAGATCAATTAGGGAAGTGATCCTGTAGAGCTTGCACTAAAACAGACAGCAGTGAGCTACCACTGAGTCTGTTAACTGGATACTGACTGTGACCATAGATAGAAATGGGGAGAGAAGATTGACCCAGAGATGTCCAAGTGACCAACAATCAGCCAATCATGGGAGGGGAAGGGAGGTGAGAGAGGTCAAGCAGTATCTGTGTGGAGTGTGGAAAGAAGGAAATGTCAGTGCTACAGGTTGAATTAGACCCGAGGAACTGAGGCAGGAATTTGACCCAAAATGTCGAAACTCCCTTTCCTCCCAAAGTGCTGCTCAATCCACTGAAATTACATTGCTGCTCCAGATTCCAGCATCCAATCTTCAATTGAATATCAAGAATGGAGAGAATATCACCCAGCTTCAAATGAAACTCTGCATCATGGGTTAAGGAGCCAGCACTGCAGAAGTAGGAAAAAGTAGCAGATCCAGAACCTCACTGGCCAGCCCTTAGGACTAAAGGCGTCCAAACATGAATGTGAGCTAGACAAGCACTCATCTGTTCGGTTCCTACATATAACTCCCCACTCCCATTGATAAGCAGAGCTATCTGCTGATTTCCACAGAGCTTGATTCGATTAAGCATCACTGAGGTGAAGGCACGATCTGATCTCTCCAAACTGCTGGATCCTAGATTCAAGACAGTCGCTGCAGTCTGAATTTGGCACATCACCTCGGTGTCTGTTCAGCACATCTACCCGGGGAGACTTACATCCAGGGCCGAAGACTTTGTCCCAGGACCTTTAGGACTTTTGCCTCAAATCCTACATGGTCTTTTACCAGGATCTCACAGTTCTATGCAGGACTACCTGACGCTTTGCTAAAATCAGACTTCTAGCATCATATCACATAGGAGTTTAACTGCACAGGCAACAGCATGCCATTCCCCCTGCTGATAGACAAATACAGCACAGAAACAGACCCTACATCTCACTGAGTCCACATCACTCAAAATAATCCAAAGCAAACCACAGTATCCTCCCCCACATTCCAACAAATTTGCTCCAAGTTCTCCCGGTCACCATGGGCATTTTACAGTGGCCGGTTAACCTACCAACCTGCACACCACTGTGATACGGGAGGCAAAGCCCACACGGTCACGGGGAGAACATGGCCGACTCCACACAGTCAGCAGCCAAGGTCAGGATTGAACCGGGGTTACCGAGGCTGTAAAACCAGCCATGTCAGGACAGTGCACTTATCAAAAGTGGGCAGACTGAACAACAGTGCCATTATGGCCAACTCAGGACGTGCTTAAAGAGGTGGAAACTGATGGAAATCTGCCTTGGGGTTCTACGATTTTCTGTCATCCATTCTCTGGGATTTCTCTTCTGTTTTGTGGATGTCTGTGAAGAGTAAGAATTTCAGGCTGTATGCATTCTCCGATATTAAATGGAACCACTGATTATACCTGCGGAGAGTAATAGTCAGATCCATTTGCGAATGCTGAAGGCGAAGAAGACAGATAACTCCGCAAGCCATCACCCATCCGAGTCATTTTACAACTGCCTTGTTGTAATCATGCAAAAACACAGTAACCCACTACACAGTATGTTGTTACAAAATACACGCTGACTGTACAGCCTCCTAGCAACCAACTGAAAATCATTTCTCAATAAGACTCCTGCCTTGAAAATCAGAACAGTAATTTGCTTTTGAGCTTGTTTCAACACAGGAGGCTTGATCATTGTCTCTCTGCAGCAGCAAGTACCTCAGCTTGAGACTCCTCCCCAGACTCTCGGGCTCATGACCAAAAAGATGACATTAGGCTGCTAAGAACGCAGAGGAGATTTACAGGTACCTCTTCAGGGCTCAACAGGCTGAGATATATAGAGAGGCTAAGTGGGTTGGATCTTTTTATTGGAGCAGAGGAGAATGAGGGGTGACCTTAAAGAGGTGTATCATATTGTATCATTTAGAAGGATGAGAAGGGATTTGATTGAAACATATAAGATTATTAAGGGATCGGACACACTAGAGGCAGGAAACATGTTCCCGATGTTGGGGGAGTCCAGGACCAGCCACAGTTTAAGAATAAAGGGTAGGCCATTTCGAACAGGGTTGAGGAAAAACTTTTTCCCCCGGAGAGTTGTGGATCTGTGGAATGCTCTGCCTCAGAAGGCAGTGGAGGCCAATTCTCTGGTTGCTTTCAAGAAAGAGTTTAGATAGAGCTCTTAAAGATAATGGAGACAAGGGATATGAGGAGAAGGCAGGAACGGGGTACTGATTGTGGATGATCAGCCATGATCACCTTGAATGAGGGTGCTGGCTCAAAGGGCTGAATGGCCTACTCCTGCACCTATTGTCTATTATGAGTGTATAGACAGAGTGAATGCCCTCTAGTCCTGATTTCCCAGGATGAAGTAAATCGAGAACTAGAGGACGTCAGATCAAGGTGAGAGGGCAGAGATTTAGTAAGGACCTGAAGAGTAACATTTTCACCCGGAGTGGTTAGTAGATGGAATGAACCAGAGCAAACGGTTGAGGCAAGTAATATCTGAAACATCTAAAAGATATTTGCACAGATACATGGAGAAGGAGAGATAAGAGGGATATGGGCAAAACGCTGGCAAATGGAACAGCTTAGATGGGGATATTGGTCAGCATGGACTAAATGGGCCAAAGAACCTGTTTCATGCTAACCCTAGTGCCACAGGCAGCTGTGGAGGCCAAGTTATTGGGTTTATTTAAGGCAGAGGTATGATAGATTTTTGATTAGTCAGGGCATGAAGGGATACAGGAAGAAGGCAGGAGATTGGGGCTGAGAGGAAAAATGGAATAGCCATGGTGAAATGGTGGAGCAGACTCAATGGGCCAAATGGCCTAAATCTGCTCCTACATCCATGGTCTTATAGTCTTCTGACTCTAGGGGAGAGGTCACCAGGTCTAGGGTACAATTCCGTATCTTACTGAAGACTCACTAACTATGCCAGATGGTGACTCTAGACGAGACTGAGGCAGGAACAAAAGCCAAATGAGAAGGGACTGGACATTCACTGATTTCAGTGAAGAAGAGCAAGGCTATCTCAAGAGAGGAAGAAGCACTGATAAATGCTCTAGTGCTTTTTGGATTTAAAAAAAAAACTTGGATTGAAATTGCTTTAAGGTAGGACACTTGCACCGGCCATCAGATTTAAACTAGGTCACTGAGGTTGCAGTCGTGTTCCATGATCCCACATCTAACCCACCAACATTGGCAATCCAGCAGAGAAAACCTGCAGGTTGAGCAATGTCAGTGGTAGGAAAAGAAATGAAGTTTTCTTTCGATAGGCAAGTCTGCCCTTCTCCTCCGACACAACGACCTGCCATCTTACACCCCATCTCAGCCCACCAATCCCCTCCTGGACTCCTATCCCAGCACTCCCTTCCTCTCACTACACCGCACAAAACGGGGTTGTTTGTGGAGTTTCAGAGGCTGAGGGGAGACCCACTGGAAATTTAAACAATTCCAAAAGGCATAGATAGTGTGGACAGACAAAATCTTTTTCTCCAGGGTAGAAATCTCGAATTCTCGAGAGCTTTAGGTTGAGAGGGGAAAAGGTTAAAGATGTACAGAGTAAGTGTTTTTTTTTATTACACAGAGCGAAGGTGGTGGAAGCAGATACTGTCGTGGTGTTCAAGTGGCCTTTAGAAAGGTGCATGAGCTTGCAGAGAATGGAAGGATATGGATCAAGTGCAGCAGAAGGGGTTAGTTTAATTTGGCATCCTGAAGGGCCTGTACCAGTGCTGCACTGTCCTGTGTTCTATGTTCTACACTCTGCTGTCCTGTGTTCTACATTCCATGTCCATGGCCAACCAGCCACACGCAGGCCGGCGTCCCCACTCACCAGACACCCTGTCCACGCTGTACATCCGCTCCAGCTTCTTGCGATTTCGGGCAGGCTCACGGGACGCTGCCTGCTCCAGGCTGAAGGTCTGCGGGGTGGGCACAGAGCCCTTTGCACAGCCGGGACAGTCCCTGGAGCTCTGCTTGCTGCTGGACCAGCTCCTGCCCGAGCTGCAGGGCCCTTGAGGTGCCTGCTGCCCCACCCTGCCGGGCCGTGGGCCCTCGCTCTCCCTCTCTGCCATCAGTTGGCTCTCACCGGAGATGGTGTACACCCGGGGCTTCTGGGCCTCGGTCGACTTCTCTGTCCCTTCTTCCGAGAAGCTGCGGTCCAGTCTGCTCTGTGAGATGGCAGACAGGCGGCGTTTGTTCTGCACTGGTGGCTGGAGCTGAGAGGAGTCTTCTGGGCCGATTGATGTCTCTACCACAAGATGATCTGAAAGGCGAGGAGAGAAGCAGTTGATACCTCCATCTATAGAACCGATTTCATTAGAATTCTGTGGAATTCATTGCCACAGATGGATATCGAGGCCAAGTCAATGGGTATACTTAAAACAGAGGTTGATAGGTTCCTGATTAGTCGGGGCATTAAAAGTTTGTGGAGAAAGTAGGAGAATGGAATTAGGAGGGAAAACAAATCAGCCATGATTAAATGGTCGAACACACTCGATACATTAAATGACCTAATTCTGCTCCTTAAGTGCTATGTCTTAACAACTACCACTTTTTTCCCCCAAACGACCATCTCCCTGTGCCAATTCAGTGGACAGCACAGATGTTCCCAAGCAGAAGGCCGAGAGTTCGAGCCTTGCTCCAGGAACATGGAGGAACTCTCTTCAATACCAAAGGAGTCCTGCATGGTCAGTGGTGAGGCTTTAAATCAATGTACTGACCATCCCAACCGGTGGACATGGAGTCACAGAACAGTGAGCCAAAAAGGAGGCCATTTGATCCTTCGAATGTGTAGTGGCCCTCAGCATGAGCGATGAGCCAGGCCCACACTGTTGACCTGCAATTTATAACCTTGCCCTTGGAAAACAAAGAAATCAAAAGCATGATGAAGAAAGGGAGAGGTATCCTCAGTATTTCCACCAATGTTTATCTCTCAGAGATCATCATTAAGGAACAGCTTATCAGTTACCACATTGATTTGGTAATGCCTCTGCTCAGTAGGATTTAGCACCGTCTTTAACGAAGTACTTGAATTGGCAAGGGGAGATTTGCAGTGGCCCATTAACCTCAACTGGCACGTCATCAGGAATACCCCAATAACTGTTCAGTGACTAATCTGGACATTTGAGGACAGGGGCAAGGTTGGATGTGATGAGGCCAGTGGTGGAATAGCCTGCCAACACCTACAGAGTGGCAGCAGGAGGGCTGCCCAAATCCTCTGATGAGATGCCCAGGTAGGATCAGTGGGGAAAGGAACTGGTTTGCACTAGTGTCCAAAGTAATTATTGATGCAGAGGGCACTCGGCTCCAGAGCCTGTACTTTCTGGGTCTGAGTCGTGAATCTACTGTCTGCACAGAGTAGTGTGAGAAAAGAAGCAACTATCAGGAAGCTGACAATGACAGCTGGAGATTATACATCCAGGGATTAGTGATCCAACCAGACCTGCTTATCCGTTATTTCAACAGAGGGGATTACAATACAGATTTAAAGCAAATTAGATTTGCAGTATCTTAATTCTTCAAATTGCTCTTCTAGACAGATCGGCATTTTCACTGCTTTTACATAAAAACAATTCCCAGGTCAGAGTTCAGATGCTGAGGGACTTGAACACCCACCACTTGGCTGACTGCAGACCGCGTTCCCAGCTGAGAGGGAGGCACCTGTTACTCACGGCATAAACGTCAGCTCTCCCAGAATGCAGGCTGTTCTTACATTGTCACTCACACGGGGCCAAATGCTCCCATTGTTAATGGCAACAACAGTTCCGCATCAGATTCCACATTACGTAACTCACAGCAGGCCCTGGAGTGAGCGAGTGACTGGGAGAATGGCTCCCGTACTCATGCAGATCATCTGTCCCCATTCATCGTATATTGCCAATGCTACACACTTGTGACTGCAGCTGTCCACAGACTGCAGTTTAAAGGCTGAGTGGAAAATCAAGGTATCTCTGTCGGTGCATTTCCGATCATTCATTTATCCAGCACCCATCTTGGTACAGGAACAACACCTCACCTTCCCACCGGCTTCACCGCAGCCTGCAGGACTCTACTAAATTAGTGAAGGCTCGGTAGTGTAGTGGTTAGTCCAATGCTTTACAGTCCAGGTGACCCCACTGTAAGGAGTTTTTACGTTCTCCCTGTGACCGCATGGATTTCCTCCGGGTGCTCTAGTTTCCTCCCACAGTCCAAAGATGTACTGATTGGTAAGTTAACTGGTCATTGTAAATTGTCCCATAATTAGGCTAGGATTAAATCTTGGGATTCCTGGGCACTGTGGCTCGAAGGCCAGAAGGGCTTATGTTCAGTTGTAACAATAAATAAATTGCCCAATTCTCAGTTTCTCTCACTTTCTATAGTAGAGTTTCCCAAGCTGGGGCCCATAGAGCCCTCGCATAATAATATTGGTCCATGGGATAAAAAGAAGAGTTGGGAAGCCCTATACCATGGGTATGGATGGTTGTTGCCTGTTATCCTTTTGGTTCGGCTTTTCCTTTTTCTTTGCATAGTTTGCTCTGGTGGATATAGAAACAGAAAGAAACAACACAAAACAGGCCCTTCAGCCCACTGAGTCTGCACCAAAAACCATCCACACATTTACATCAATCCTACAAATATTCCCATTTTTCTTCTCCCTCATTCCCATCAACTCCCACTAGATTCCACCACTCACCTTCATACAGAGAAATTTTTACAGTAACCAATTCTGAACCAGTTCAAAGTAATTTTATTATTAAGATATGCTTTGTGTTATCACACATCTCCTCAAGATTCATTTCCTTGCTAGGCACTTACAGGGGAAATAGAAATACAACAGACCATGAAAAACTATACATGAGCAGTCAAAGGCTGATAAACAACCGAAGACAAACTGCGCAAATGAAAAAAATACTGAAAACGTGAATTATAAGGAGTCCTTGGAAGTGAGTTTGTAGGTCGGTTAGTGGGAATGAAGTTATCCATACTGGTTTAGGAGCCTCATGGTTGCAGGGTTATAACCTACCCACTGGCATGAGAGAGGAAACCCGTAATGTCACACAAACGCCACTCAGATAGCACAGTAAGTGAGACAACTGCTCTAATAACTTCAAAATTCTGTTAAGAAGGGTCTCAGCCCAAAACGTTGACTGCTTATTCCTCTCCACGGATGCTGCCTGACCCGCTGAGTTCCTCCAGCATTTTGTATGTGTTGCTTTGGATTTTCAGCATCTCTTATGTCTCCTCTATAACTTACCACTCACTAGCTATTCCACACGCAAGGAAGCTTAATTGCATCTTCAATGTCCCACATTAGATCACCCTGTGTCAATGGACCAGAGAAATTTGCTTGGTTCCACCCATTGTACTCCCCTACCTTATCTGCTATCCAAATTAACTTCTCTCTTTCACACTGCTGATTTGGGATTCCGAGCTGGGAGTCCAGAGATACTGACTGACCTACTGAGTATTTACCGTTGTAGTTCTGTCTCTGTTGGCTTGGCAATGGCAGAGCGACCAGGGACAGGAATCAGCTGCCTTTTCTACCGCACTAAATGCTTAGAGCGAAATGCACTGAAGCAGCAGTGAGCCTTAGTGCTCATAGAATTCGGTGATAGTGGCATCTGGATCTTTTCAGTGGCTGTGCAGAGGCCAAATTGCCTTCTTCCTGCTTCTAATCCTATTGATCCGATGACAGGAATCATATGACAGTGCATCGCTCCTGTGGTTAATGCGTCGTCTGAGGCATGGAACAACTACCAGCCCGAACTTCTGCAGATAAGAAATAATTCTAAAAACTCTTCATTAACTACAAGACCGTTGTTTAATTATCCAACTTCAAATGCTTCTTCACACTCACTTGCCTCGGGCTTACGCTGAACATCAGAATCAGGTTTAATATCACCGGCATATGCCATGAAGGTCGCTGCCTTTGCGGCAGCAGTACAATGCACACATAATAATAGAAAAAAAGCGTGAATTACAGTAATAGAAATAAAAAAGCTGTGAGGCAGTGTTCATGGGTTCGACGTCCATTCAGAAATTTGATTACAGAGGGGAAGAGGCTATCCTGAATCATTGAGTATGCGCCTTCAGGTCTCTGTACCTCCTCCCTGATGGTAGCCATGGGAACGAGGCATGGCGTGGGTCCTTTTTGATGGATAGTGCCTTTTTGGCCATCGTTCCTTGAAGGTGTCCTGGTTACTATGGCTGCCAGTACCCATGACAGAGCTGATATGGTAGGGTCATCTAAAAATCAAGGGTGAGAGGGAGAAGGTTTAAGGGAGAGTTCAGGTGTAAGTGTTTCACATAAAGAAATAATTTGTATTTAGAATGAGTTGCCTGAGGAGGTGGGGTGGCAGGAACAGTAACAATGTTTAAGAGGCTTCTTGACATACTGTATACCTGCATAAGCAAGGCATAGAGGGATATGGAATTAAGGAAGGCTTGTGGGATTTTATAGATAAGCATGGTGGGCATATATGTGATGGGCTGAAGGGCCTGTTTCTATAATGTACAAACCCATGACTCTATAAAGCACACACCAGTGTAAATACCACTTGAATTAGAGGCACACCATTGACACTCCTCTCTTCACACATGTTGGGCTGCAGAAGGGCTCAAAGAAACACTTGTCATAAGATTAACACTTCCTCTGCCAGAGGTTCTCACCACTGGCTGTCCAAGTCCTAGCTTTTGAGTACTCTCGTGCTGGACGTTGGTTTTGTTTGTTAACAACTTCACTTCTGTGACTGCAAAACATTGTGAATCAAACAGACGTGGATCAGTAAGGCTCAGTCCTTCCGAAGCAAGGCCATCTTTCTGTGAAGTTTGATTAGCAGGTCAGGGTCTTTAAGGACAGCTTTCACATGGTCAGAGACCAACGAGACAAGCACAGACGCACAAATGGCTGAATAAGAAAGCACTCAGACATATGGAAAAGCCTATAATCTATCAACGACAAACCCATTCAAATATGCACTTACATTATACATGCAATATGCATGCATATTCACACACGTATACATTTTTATTAATATATACACAAAGATGTAACCATATATAAATATCATGATTTTATTACTGAGATACAGTGCAGAATCGGGCCTTTTGGCCCTTCGAGCCATGCCGCCCAGCAATCCCCCAATTTAATCCAAGCTTAATTTACAATGACCAATTAACCTACCAACAAGTAGATCTTTAGATCTAGGAAACTGGAGCTCCCGGTGGAAACCAAATGGGAAAACGTACAAACTCCTTACAGGCAGCAGCGGGAATTGAACCTGGGTTGCCTGTACTGTAAAGCATTGTGCTAGCCCCTACGCCACTGTGACAATACATGCGGACACCTGCTCAAACAAATGTTCATTCATGTCCAAATGCCAGATATACAGGTATCCATGTAGAAATATATGCATACAACTCACTTCTGCAGAGGCAGAGACTGTACATACTCAAACATCTCCTTACAGCTGCAAACATGAACACAAGCAAATCCACAGAACAACAGTCATTCTCACATCCACGCCGGCTGATAAAAGCACCCCCACAATACCTGCAACCACAGACAGATTTCCATCCACAGACGGGTACAAACACACAGAGAACTAGTTTAACAAAAAGGCACAAAGAGTGACTGACACCCGCTGGGACAAGTGGATGAGACTCAATTTTGACTTGGATTGAATGGGAACAGGCAGCAGGAGTGACTGCAGGCACCGGGATGTGGGCCAGGTTAACAACAGCAATTAGCTAGCTCACTGTAATTATGTTTAATCGCTGGCCGACTGAGACTGTTGCATTGAGAAAAGGACCTTTAAATCGCTCCTCCGGTCATGGCCCTGACACAATCACTAGAGTATTAATATGGGGGTTGTGATCACTCCCTCCAGCCCTGCACTTAACATCATGATAAAGGGCCATTCAAAAGGGAGTTGGGTAGGAAGCGGTTAGTGTAACGCCATTACAGCGTCAACTCTATGACTGGGGTTGGATCGCACCGCTTATTTATTTATCAAAATACAGCTCGGAATAAGCCTTCTGGCCCTTCCAGACACGTCGGCCAGCAATCATCTGATTTAATCCAGCCTAATCCGAGCCCAATCACGGGAAAATTTACAACGCCCAATGAATTTACCAACCGCTACATTTTTAATCTGTTGGGAGTTTGTATAATCCCTCCATAACCGGGTGGGTTTTCTCCCACGTTCCAAGGATATAAAATTTAGGGTTAGTGAGCTAACGACATGCTGAATTAGTGATGGAAATGTGGCACTACCCGTGGGCTGCCCAACACAATCCACGCCCATTTGATTTGACACGAACGATGCATTTCACTTCATGTTCCAATGAACAATTGATAAATAAAACTAATCTTCATCAGCAGATCATAATACAATGCCCTTCAGTACACCATTAGCTTTCCAATATGTCATGTATCTAGCTGAAGATAAGTGGACATAGGCACACAAAATAGCCAAAGGGCTCTAGCTACAGGAATGGTACTGAGCAAATGTACAAAGCACAGGGGTCAGTCCAGCATCAGTTTATATTGCTGCACAGTTTGCTGATCTCCAGTCTGAGAAAGAACTCTCCACTACCACCCTCTGACTCGTCCCACCAAACCAATTTTGTATCCAGTAGGCTAGCTCACCCTGGATCACGTGTGATATAGTTGTTTGGACTGGCCTAGCATTGCCAACCCGTGGTGTAGTGGCATCAGCACCGGACTTCGAGGCGAATGGTCCCAGGTTCAAATCTGGCCAACTCCTTGCTCATTTCCCATCCACGCTGGGTTGAGTGTCGAGCTAGCAACCTGGCCTCATAATAAACAGAAGAATGCTAAGGAATCAGCAAAAATGCTGCCCAGTGTGCTACGGGACGTGCAAAGGAACTAGCCTACCATTGTAGGCTACATGATCCTTGTGAAGGATCATGTAAAGTTCATGCAGGCTGCCCCCACCTTATCTCAGACTGCGTTGGTCATTGATGCAAACAATACATTTCACTGTATGTTTTGATGGTTCGATGTACGTGTGACAAATAAAGCTAATCTTTAATTTTTATTACAACAGCAGCTATCATCCTGACCTCATCAATCCTCTTGGTCTCCTCTTCAAAAAACTAAATTTGTCAGACACAGTTTTCCACACACAAAGCCACGCTGACTATTCCAAATTAGTCCTCGACTTTCCAAATGCAAGTAAGTCCTGCTGTGTGGGAGAAAATGATGAAAGCCCGTGGCCATAGTATACACAGTCAGAGGTCAAGATTGAAATACATTGGACAGAGCTAGCAGAAAGGACAGAAATTTCCTCACAAAAGGCATTGATGGGCATCTCGATGCCAGCTACAGACAGAGACCCAAGTTACTGCAGATGCTGGAGGACTGGAAAGAAAGAGGGGAGACAGTCAATATAAAATGCCAGAACTGAAAAGAAAATGCTGGCTGTCTCCCCCCCACTTTTCCTTCAGTACTGACGAAGGGTCGTGGCCCAAGACATCAACTGTCCATTTCTCTCCATAGTTGCTGCCTGACCTGCTGAGCTCCCACAGCATTTCCTGGGTTTCTCCAGTTACAGATACCGTTCCAGTATTAATTACCCAAACCTAATACCACTCGTCACTGTGGTGATGAGCTACATCGTGAATCACTGTTGTCCTTCTGGTGAAGGCACTCCCGCAGTGCTGTTGGGTCGGGAAAACGAAGTCAAGATCATATGCAGCTTGAAAAGGAATCTACGTTTGTTTGTTCCTATGCTCCAGCTTCCCTTGTCCTTCTCAGTGGTAAAGGTTATTTGTTAATGTGTCAATAAGCATGTAAAGTTTTGTGTTGTGGGGTTGCTTCTGTCAGATTATAGCTACACAGGATTACATCAGAGTTGATTATGGATGTGTAGCAGTAGGTGTGTGGAATTATGTGTCAATGAATCACAGTCTTACGCTACAGAAACAGGATACTTTGCCTACAGAGTCCATCAAACATCCATCTACATTAATCCAACACAAATCCCATTTCTAATGCTAGGTCCTACCACTCACCTACCCAAGAGGTAATTCACAGGGGCTAATTAACCAACCAACCCACCTGTTTTAACAAGACAAATCAGATTCAGCAAATTATCATCCAATCAGTCTGCTCTTAGTCATCAGTAAAGACGGTACTGTTGACAGCATTACCAGTAATCTGCTCACTAATTTGGTTTTGGAACATGGGAAGAAACCTGAGCACCCGAAGAATCCCAGATGTTCGAGAGAGAATGTGCAAACTCCACGCATGCAGCACTGAGGTAAGTTCAAAGAAAATTTATTATCAAAGTACATATACGTTACTATATACAACCCTGAGATTCAGTTTCTTGTGGGCTCAATAAATCCAATAACCTAAACAGAATCAATGAAAGACCAGACCAACAGGGCAGACAACCAGTGTGCAAAAAAACAAATTGTGCAAATACAAAAAAGAATGGAAACATAATCATAATAAGCAATAAATATCGAGAATATGAAATGAAGAGTCCTTGGGTTGTGGGAGCAGTTCAATGTTGGGGAAAGTGAAGTTATCACCTCTGGTACAGGAGCCTGATGGTTGAGGGGTGATAACTATTCCTGAACCTGGTGGTGTGAGTCCTGGGGGTCCTGTACCTTTTTCCTGATGGCAACAGTGAGAAGAGAGCATGGCCTGGTTGGTGGAAGTCCCTGATGATGGATGCTGCTTTCCTGTGACAACATTCCGAGTAGATATTCTCAATGGTAGCGGGTGGCCCGTGACGGAACCAGGGTCACAGGAGCTACAAGGCAGCAGTTTACTAGCTGCATCGTGGTGTAAGATTGTGACAATGGGTGTGACTATGTGATTGTAACAGAGCTGCTGTCTATTATCTTTGCATCAATTCCATTTATCGCTAGATCATGGTGCTTCTGATATGCTGCAGTATGCTTTCCTTGTGTTAAAACCATTCAAACACTTGTCCTGTTCAAAATCAGAGCAGACTGAATAAGGCATAAAAAGGTAAAGTGGGTTAACATTGTTCTGCCTGTCTTGCAACTGCCTTTAATAAAATCCATTTTCTTTGCATCAGATAGCAATTTACATTTCTCACCTTTCTTTCCTGCAGCCTTTGTGATGTGTTTTTTTAAAAGAACTTCATGTCTATAAATCAGACTATCATGCTCTTTATTTCAAAAGCAGAACTCAAATTCAGTTAATTACCATCCAATCAGTCTGCTCTTAGTCATCTGTAAAGAAGATGCTGTTGATAGCATTATCAACTGTCGCTTATCAGCAGTAATCTGGGCACTAATTCACGCCTTTGTATCAAATAGGCCAGATGACTGCAATGTACTTTTCACTGGCCTTCCAAAGCAATCTATTGATAAATTTCAACTCATTCAGAACACTGCTTTTTAACTCAAACCAGGATGAGGGAGAATATCACTTCTGTCCTAAATACTCTGCACTGGCTTCCTGTATCTTTTAGAGTTGATTTTAATGTTCTCTTGTTTTTAAAACTCTCAATGGTCTGGGACTAGAGTACATCACAGAATCACTTTCATTTTTATAATCCTGTTTGAGCTCTCAGGTCTTCTTCTGTCAGTATCTTAAATTTAAACAATCTCTTATTTCAAAAGAAAATTGGCACGTCAATTTCTTTGTAAACTGCGCTCCTAAACTATGGAACTCAATGCCCAAAACTATAAGAGATGCAGGTTCAGTTGACACTTTTACCAGCTCAAACCCGGTTTCCTCTGAGAGGACCACAAACTTGTCGTGTTTTGGAGTTCTGTGTGTCTCAATGATCCAGAGAATACAGGGAGACTTGGATAGGCTGGGTGAGTGGGCAGATACTTGGCAGATGTCATTCAATGTGAATAAATGTGAAGTTATCCACTTTGGAAGCAGGAACAAGAGGGCAGAGTATTGTCTGAACGGTGTAGAGTTAGGTAAGGGAGAAATGCAAAGAGGCCTAGGAGTCCTAGTTCACCAGTCAATGAAGGTGAATGGGCAAGTGCAACAGGCAGTGAAGAGGGCAAATGGAATGTTGGCCTTTATTACAAGGGGAATTGAGTACAAGAGCAAGGATGTCCTTTTGCATTTGTACAGGGCCCTGGTGAGACCACACCTGGAATATTGTGTACAGTTTTGGTCTCCAGGTTTAAGGAAGGGCATTCTGGCAATTGAGGAAGTGCAGCGTAGATTCACTAGGTTGATTCCTGGGATGGCAGGGCTGTCTTACGCAGAGAGATTGGGCTTGTACACGCTGGAATTGAGGAGATTGAGAGTGGATCTGATTGAAACATTTAAGATAATTAAAGGATTTGATAGGATTGAGGCAGGAAATATGTTCCAGATGTTGGGAGAGTCCAGTACCAGAGGGCATGGATTGAGAATAAGAGGTCAGTTATTTAAAACAGAGTTGAGGAAGAGCTTCTTCTCCCAGAGAGTTGTGGAGGTGTGGAATGCACTGCCTCGAAAGATGGTGGAGGCCAATTCTCTGGATGCTTTCAAGAAGGAGCTAGATAGATATCTGATGGATAGGGGAATCAAGGGATATGGGGACAAAGCAGGGACGGGGTATTGATAGTGAATGATCAGCCATGATCTCAGAATGGCAGTGCAGACTCGAGGGGCCGAATGGTCTACTTCTGCACCTATTGTCTATTGTCTATGCTGGCTAGAGTCAGGTCCTTATCCTTTGGCTTTGATAGTGTCACTCATGCCAAATTGGTCAAAGTGTAGAGGCCAGACTGAGTGATCCACCAGATCTCCAGGTTTGGGAATTCAGCTCAGGGCAGATCACCCTGACTGATAAAACAAAACTGTTACAAAGACAGCATAGAAACATAGAAAACCTACAGCACAGTACAGGCCCTTCAGCCCACAAAGCTGTGCCGAACACGTCCCAACCTTATATGTAAAAAGGTTTCTCTAATACTTGCCAATACCTTATCCAAATAAAAATAAAATTTAAAAAAATATAACTAGGCTTCCCCATAGCCCTCTATTTTTCTAAGCTCCATGTACCTATCCAAAAGTCCCTTAAAAGACCCTATCGTATCTGCCTCCACCACCGTTGCTGGCAGCCCATTTCACACACTCACCACTCTCTGAGTAAAAAACTTAACCCTGACACCTCCTCTGTACCTATTTCCCAGCACCTCAAACTTGTGTCCTCTTGTGGCAACCATTTCAGCCCTGGGAAAAAACCTCTGACTATCCACACGATCAATGCCTATCATAAACGTATACACCTCTATCAAGTCATCTCTCATCCTCCTTCCCTCCAAGGAGAAAAGGCCAAGATCACTCAACCTGTTTTATTAAGGCATGTTCCCCAATCCGGGCAACGTCCTTGTAAATCTCGCCTGCACCCTTTCTATGGCTTCTACGTCCTTCCTGTAGTGAGGCGACCAGAACTGACCACAGTACTCCAAGTGGGTCTCAGCAGTGTCCTATATAGCTGCAACATTACCTCTTGGCTCCTAAATTCAATTCCATGATTAATGAAGGCCAATACACTGTATGCCTTCTTAACCACAGAGTCAACCTGTGCAGCTGCTCCAGTCCTCCAATCCTCCGGAACCTCTGCCGTCCCCATTGATGTTTCAAAGATCATCGCCAGAGGCTCAGCAATCTCCTCCCTCGCCTCCCACAGTAGCCTAGGTACATCTCATCTGGTGACTTATCCAACTTGATGCTTTCCAAAAGGTCCAGCACGTCCTCTTTCTTACTATCTACATGCTCAAGCTTTTCAGTCTGCTGCAATCATCACTACGATCACCAAGATCCTTTTCCGTATTGAATACTGAAGTATTCATTAAGTACCTCTGCTATTTCCTCCGGTTCCATACACATTTTCCCACTGTCACATTTGGCTGGTCTTATTCTTTCACGTCTTATCCTCCTGCTCTTCAAGAGCTTCTTTAAGAACAAGAGGATAAAAACAGCAATGAAGGATCCTTCTACATCCAAGTGTGATGGTATTCCTGAATCTTCAACCGGGACTTGCAAAACCCAAAAACTGAGAGGAAGCTACTAACAAGATGAAGGAAGCCCTGAACACCACCAGAGATGGAGGACTTTCATTGCTGTGCTAAATGCTGCGGCATAACTGGCAGTAAGTCAAAACGTGTTCATTTAATTCTGCTTTTAACTAACATAATTCTGTCTTTTATTTTTATGTTTGCACTTTATCCCATTGTAAAGCACTTTGAACTGCATCGTTTGTATGAAAAGTGCTCGACAGATGTTATTATTGTTATTACCAACGCTAATTCTGGGTTTTGACAGGACCACTCAGCTCAAACCTTGTCGCCACCTTGGACCAAGCATTGATCGCAGAGCTGAATTCCAAAGCAAAGGGAAGTGGGCCTGCTGTGACATTAAAGTGCCATCTGACAAGTTCCAGCATCAAGACACCCCGATAAAACTGAAGCCAAAGGCAATAAGGGGAGAATGGTAAAATGACTCAAGTCAGTCCTTGCATCAGGGAAGACGTTCATCATTATTACATTTCTGAAGTTGCTCAGGATAGGGCTCATGGCCTAACTGTTTTCAACTGACCTACCTACCATCACAGAAGTGAGCACATTCATATGATGACTGCACAATATTCAATTACACTCGTATCTTCTTACACAGTAAAGTGACTGACAACATTCAGGTCTACGCTGATAAGTGACAAATGAAGTTCACACCTCAAAAACGCCAGATAAAATGCCAACTAGGGAGAGTCTGACCACCAACTCTTAACATTCAAGGGCATTATCATCACTAAGACCTTCACCAACAATAACTTGGGGGTCGCTATTCAGCATAAACAGACCAGCAACCCAAATAATGAGCTGGTCAGAGACGACCTATCCTTGATAAATGGCTCTCCTCTTTTCAACTAACGGTAAGTGTCAAGATTAATGTGGGATATGGAATCTCAGGCAAGATCTTTTCTAATTGCCACTGGGAATGTGATAATGATCTGCTGTAGCCCAAATGTTGAAGGCACTCCTCAATGTTCTTTGGCAAGTTAGGTCCAGAAATGACGTAGAGGAGCAGTTTCAAGTGTGAAACATCTGCTTCTAGGTCATGTGTTTGGAAGGTGCTGTTAAGGAACCCATAACAAGCTCATTTACTGAATATTATAGATTGTATAAACTGCGGCATGTGGAGAGAGTGAAACTTCAGGGTAACAGGCTGGTGAGAATCAAGTCACTTTCTTGATTTTGGGTGGCACTGACATTCTCTATTGTTGTTTTACCTCTTGGCAAGTCAAAGATATTCCAGCACTGTTGATGGGGAAAAGACTTTGGGGAAGTAGAAAGTGAGTCACTCAGTGTATAATACCCAGCCGCTGATGTTACCAGTTTAAGGATGAAAGGTCAGCATGGATGTGATGGGCCGAAAGTCCTGTTTCTACTCTGTATGACTCTATCTAATCCAGTTTAGTATCTAGTCAATGGTGATCTCCAGGATGTAGAATCTGCCCATGATAAAGGCATTGGATGTTGACAGCAGGCTGCTAGACACCAACCACACCCACCCCCCTTCATTCTAGATGCTCCTGACTGAGCACTTGTATAGCACACATGCAATTTATGGAGCTATGACTGACCTATACTTGTGGATGTGGACTACACACATTATCTCATGGAGATGTCAAGAATGAGCAGGCACAGATGCACAGTGAAGCCCAGGCCACCTGGTCATGAGGACAAGAAGCAGATATTCATTAGCCACTCTCCCCTCTCCAAAAGCTGCTGAGGTTAGGGTTCCATTGAACACTGAGAGAGATGGATTTTGATTGGGTAAAAGAAATTAAGGGATGCTAAGCAGCCATGAAGAGTTGGAATAAGGAGACAAACCAATGTAGAGCTAAATGGCAGAAGTGTGTCTCTGTATAGACACAGAGTCAATATCAGAAGTACAATCCATCCCAAAGTCTCAGTGAATCCTGAAAGCCCAAGAAGGAATCAGGAACGTCCATACCAGGATCTGCATTCCGAAGAAAGTAAATTGCCTGGCTCAACACACAAGATGTGAAGGAACTAAGGAGGTCAGGAGGGAAATGGGGCGTCAACTTCGTGGGACAAGACCCTTCATCCTGGCAGCCCTCTTAACCAACCTTTGTTAGTTCAAGGCCCAGTGACATGAAGCAGATGATCTCTTACCTGGCAATTTGTTGCTGCTGGTACCAGCCTCACTCTGTGATAAATATTCTCCAAAAGCTTGGGCTGCTCTTCAGGTTCAAATCCACATCAAGGCATCAGGGCAGAGCAGGGAGGCAAAGAGCACAAACATAAGGGGTTTATAAACCTTGCAAAGCTGCACTTCAACCTCCCTCTAGCAAATTACCAATTCATCCCAGCACTTAAAAGGGGCTTGAATGATAAATGTAAAGTGCAACCAGATTCTCCCAGCCTACATCCGTGAGAGGAATAATGAATGAATGTTTGTGAAAGAACCCATCTGCTCTAATGCAGCCAGCACTGTAAATATGATTCATTCCAATCAATAGCCCATTACAGAATCAACAATAAAGCACATTCAATATGTACACATATCCAATTGTTGCACCTTTTAAGTGTTCCAGATAAAGAAAAATATGAAACTAATTCAAAAAGTGAAGGGCACAATTTTTCTTCTGCATAACAATAGGAACATTTACAGAGAGAAATTGAAAATAAAACAGATGCAGGAAATAATTGGTTGGATTATGAGAATTTGATACTGACACACTGCAAAGCCTTCCCATCACTTGCTGAGTATTTCCCGCATTTTTCGGCTTCCACCGGCCCCTGCTATTTCAGCTGCTATTTTAAACGGGCTGATGTTAGAATAGGGCATACAGGAATGTTATGCGGCCCCACAGTTGATGGGGAGCTAATGGGAGTACACGGTAATTCATAGGGTGGATTATAAAACGCAGGCTGCGTTTGTATGAACTGTGTATGAACATTGTCCACGGGAATAAAAGCAGGGCGCAGAGCGAAGTGGGAATAGGTTGCAAAGCGGAACAGAGAAAAAAAACCAGGACTGAGGAGGAGAGAAAATAAGATTCACAGAGCAAAGATATAACACACCGATAAACGGTTCACGCACAATGCAAAGAAAGGAACAGAAATGGGCAATGCAATGAAACAGGGCTGGATAAGGCTGTGCGTTGGGAGAGAGAGGGAGGAACCGGGAGATAGCCCCAGAGAGACTGCAGATGCTGGGATGAGGAGCGAAAAACAAACGGCTGGAGGAACTCAGCGGGTCGGGGGAAATGGACAGCCAACTTTTCGGTGAAGGGTGTCAACTGTCCTTCTCCCCCCAGGGAGAGCTGCAGAGGCTGGAGAAGTCAGGGCGTTTGGACGGGCGCATTTTGGCCGGAATCAGCCCTACATTTAATCAGTGGAGGGACCGGATCATCCTTCCTCTGCGGAAACTGAACCAACGTCTCCCAGGGCAGGGATTTTAGCACCCAGTGAGTTCAGCCGCCTTTCGAGTTAAGAAAAGCGCGCAAAGTTTGTGGGAAAGGAGAAGGCAAGAAAGAAGGCAAGTGTGCCTCTTAGGCACACGGTAAATGAAAGCAGGCTCGGAAACAAGGTGTAAGCGGCAGCAGAATCTCTGGTGCCTGAGGGTTGAGAGCTGAACCCCGCCTCACTTACCTAACCTTAGATTCAGCCGAGGAGATGGCTTCGCTCCGCGGGGTTTTGCGTTTGGATACAGCGCTGCCCATGCTGGATCGAGAGTTCGGGAATGGGACTCATCGCAGTGTCGGCGCGGCCGGGTGTAACCCCTCGCCCACGCCGGGCTGTGCCGGGTTCCTGCGGCTGGCTCCTGACTGCCGCACGCCGCTCACTCCCATGCCCCGCTGCCCGGACTCCCGAGCTCCTGCAGCACCGGCTGTGTGGCACCTTCCCGGGGAGAGCGACGCCGGCCGTCGCCGAGAAGCTGGGCAGGAAGGGCGGCTGCCAAATATGGGCAGGAGGAGGGAGCCGAAGTGACGCGAATGGACCACCCCCAGGGGGGAGGGAGGAGAGATCGGCAGCGGGGGGGGGGGGGGGGGGGAGAGGGCGCTGGAGGGGTCAGTGAAGGGAGGGGGTGAGAGGGAAGGTGTGGAGCATGTCAGATTAGGAAGGGTTAGAGGCGTCAGAGAGAGAGAGGGGGATAGATGATAGGAGATAGGGTTGGAGGGGTGTCAGGTTTGGAGAAGTCATGGCGACGAAGGTCAGTCGATGAGTAGAGGAGACTGGAGGGTCAGGGAGAGAAAGGTCAAAGAGGCTGAGGGAGGTGGGATGGTAGGGGGTTAGGGCTAAAGGGTTCACAGAGAGAGGGAGGGAGGTGAGGAATGGAGAGTTGTAAGAGTCAGAGGGAGGGTAAAAGAGGGTGTCGGGGTGAAGGAATCATAGAAATGAGGGAAGGTATGGTGGGAGAGTGTAAGGGATAGAGGAATGAGAGAAAACAGTGGGGTCAGGAGGGAAAGAAATTCTTGGAGTGGAGATGATTAGTGAGATGGAGGGAGAGAGGGAGGAAATTAGAGGAGCTGGAGATAAATAGAGGGAGAAAGGTAGGGAATAGAGGGAATAAAGAGGATCAAAGAGAGAGAATGATGGAAAGGGGGAGACAGAATGGAGAGATTGTAGAAAGAGCAGATGGAGGGTCAGAAAGAGGAGGACAAAGGTCAGAGAAGGAGACAGAGAGATAAGAAATGGAGTGTAGTTGTAGAAGGAGAGAACTGGAGAGGGTCAAGAGGGGTGAGGGGTCAAGAGGAAAAGAAAGGATTTCAGAGAGACAGGGGTCAGAGTGAGAGTGTGGTAGAGTGGTAGATGCTCAGAGGGCATGGGGGATATTGGAGAGGAGATAAAGGAGGGTCAGAGTTAGGGGACAGAGCAAAGGAGATGAAAATGACAGTGGGACAGTGAGCACGAATCTGCCTGAACACTGGGTCAGCTCCCCTGCCCTCTCCCTCACTTGCTGGGGAAAATAAAATTGTTACTTTGAGTCTCTTTTCTGGTTTTGCCAGTCACTTTTGATCTTGACTTCTCTACCAGTGAAGAGGCAGAGGAGGAACATAGTAGAGCTTAGATAGAGTGGGACCTTAATGGGAAGAGGTTGAGGGAATGGAAAGAGAGAAGGTGGTAGATAAAGAAATAGGAAGTGGAGTGAGGGGACAGCTAAAGCACCTAATTATAGGGAAAGGTATGTTTTGTAAGGTGGATAAGGAGGCAAATTGGAAAACAAAAGGTGAATAAAGAGGGGAGGATTAGAGAAGGGCGAGTAGAGAGGGGGCAGAAAAAAGGCAGAAATGTTGAAGAAAGAACACATAAGGGTAAATTTGCAGACAAACAGAAATAATTTGGAGGTAAAGGGGAAGAGGTCAGAGAAGATGCAGAAAGAGAAATGGGTGAGGCATGTAGAGAAAGAGGCAAATGGGGAAAAGGATAGAGAGGGTAGAAAGAAAGTAGGACGGATAGAGAGAAGATCAATGGGAGAGGACAGAAAGTGTGAAAGGAATTTAAAGGGCAAGGAGAGTTCAGATCAAAGGGGACAGAGAGAGAAAGAAAAAGGCAGATAAAGATTATAGACAGAGAAAGACCAAAAGAGAAGTAGAGAGGTGGACTAAGCTAGAGCGAAAGAGCAGGCAGAGGGAGAAAGGGGCAGAGGACAGAAAAATGCAGAACGAGGAAGATAGACACAGCAGTACTTAAACACACAGAAGATGGAAAGAAGGGAAAGGGACAGAGGGGCAGATAGAGAAGGAGAAGGGAAGATAGAGTTTGGGAAGGCAAATAGAAGCGGGGATAGAGATAGAGGCAGCTGGAGAGGGTAGAAGAGAGAAAGGGGCTTACAGGCTGAGGCTGCAGGGCACATAGGAGAGAGGGCAGAGTGGGAGAAAGGGCAAGGTTAGAGAGGAGTTAGATAAGGACAAGGACTCAGAGAATAGCAGAGCTATAGGCACAGAGGGGGCAGATAGAAGAGGATAATGGCATGTAAAGGGCAGAGAATTGGGGAAGCAGATAGGTGGAGGAAAGAGGGAAGGAGTCAGATAGGGAAATTGGGACAGAGGGGGCAGAGAGAAATGAGTGTAGCTACAGAAGGGTGTTAGAAAGATTGAGAGAGTTATTAAAGGATTTGAGAGCAGCTAGGTGTAGCGAGAAATATAAAGAAAGAGGAGCAGAGAGTTGTGAAAAAATGGGCAGTGGAAAGAGGATGGATAAGAAAGGACAAACAGAGTGGGCAGGTGAGAGAACAGGTAGTTAGCAGAGATCAAGCAGAGGAAAAAGTACATGGCAGATTGCAAAAGGAGAGAAAGACCAGCAGAAAGAACTGGAAAGGCCTCAGAGCTGGCCAAGAAACAGAGGCTGGGCAATTGTGAAGGAAGTCAGAGGCTAGCTACATAGCAAAAGTGCCCAGTGGAAGGTAGATAAGGAGACATGGAAGAGAGTAGATAAAGAGATAAAGTAGATAAAGGATAGCAAGAAGGAAGGAGCATTACAGAGAGAAGCTCAGAGACAGAGAGGCTGATATCTGGTAAAAGAATGTAAATAGTGTCGCGAGTGAATCAGAGAAGCAGATGGAGCAGAGAGATGTGAAAAAGAATGAGGCAAATGAAGAAGAGAGACAGATACAGGGCGGGACAGAGAGTATATCAATAGAACAGTCAGATAGGGAGGGGGTTAGAGAGGGAGATGAAGATGCTTGGACATGTGGATCGGAGGAGGGAAGGAACAAGAGAAGAGTTTAAAATGCAGCTTACAGAAAGTGAGAGACCGTAAGGAACAAAGCAGCAGTGAATAAAGTGAGACTGATAGACGTGGAAAAGGAGAAAGAATTGGTGCTAAAGAGAGTAGCCCTTTTGCTTAACTTTTTTTCAACATATGGTCAAGCACCCCCAATTGCCCTTAAGATGATAGTGATGAGTTTTGAACTACCATAGTTCAGTGGGTAAGGCTGTCCCAGTGAGTTGTTGGGGAGGGAGTTCTTGGATTTGGACTCAGTGACAATGATGGAATGGTGATATACAGTATTTACAAGTTAGGATGGTGTGTGATTTGATGTTTTGATGCATTTGCTGCCCTTGTCCTTCTTGCTGGTAGGGACTCAGAGCTTGGGAAATGCTATTTGTATAGCTGAGGTGGGTAATTTAAGTATATTTAGCAGATGGTACCGTAACAGTTGTGTACCAGGGGTGGAGAGAATGAATGTTTAAGGTGCTGGATGGAATGCCAATCAAATGAGCAACTTTGTCCTGGATGTTGTTGAGGACTTTAGTGTTGTTGGAGATACACTCATCCAAGTGCATGTAGAGTATTCAAACACATTTCTGACTTGAGGCTCTTGGATGGTGGAAAGGCTTGAGGAGTAAGCAGGTGAATTAGTTACAGCCTCTGAGCTGCTCTTCCAGCCACAGTACTTAGAGAATTTATAGTCTCTGGTGATCCCTGGATGTTGATAATAGGAATTGGCAAATGATAACAGCATTGGGTGTCAAAATTGGACTCTCTTTTGTTGGTCACTGTCCGGTACGTCTGCAGTGTGACTGCTACTTGCTACATTACCCCATTCCTGACAACACTATTGAGAGGCCTGAACTGCTAAGGAGTTACAAGTGGAACTAAACATTTTGTCATCTTCACCCAATATCCGCACTCATGACCATATGATGGAAGGAAAGTCATTGAAGAAGTTGAAGGTAGTTAGGTCTATGACACTGATCTGTGGAAGGCCAGCAATGAGGTTCTGGGGCTAGGATAATTGTCCTTATAACAATAGCTATCTTCCAATGTGCAGGTCATGACCCACCACTATTGCAACAGTTTTCACTTGATGCTCATTAATATCATCATTATAAAGCCATAGAGAGAAAGTGGTCAACCCCATTGACCCACTGTCTATGCAGATAATCAACCACCTATTACCACTTAAATCCCCCTGGATTCCATCACTAACATAGGGAATGTTGCAGTGGACAGTTAAACTACTGTCCTGCACACCTTCAGGAAACTAACCCATCCAGAGGAAGGAACGAACACACACACACACACACACACACACACACACACACACACACACACACACACACACACACACACACACACACACACACACACACACACACACACACACACACACACACACACACACACACCACCACCACCACCACCACCACCACCACCACCACCACCACCACCACCATCACCACCACCACCACCTGTACTGAACCGGGGTCTCTGGTGCAGTGGGACAACGTCACAGCTAGCTGTGCCACAATGCCTCCTTAACTTCAGTTTCTCCCAGCTCCAGGGCCACTCTTGGGCAAACTTTGCTAGAGTTAAGGCAGTCATTCACCTTCCCTCTTGAGTTTGGCTGTTTGGTCCACGTTTAGAGAAGCTGTGATGAGTTATCCTGACAAAACCCAAACTGAGCATCAGTGCACTATTTACTGGGAGTACTGACCCTATCCTGTTGTAGCATTCCTGAACACTAGATCCTGCCTTTTGTGAAACAGACATACCTGGGCAATTTTCTACATTCCTTGGCAATTTTCAGTGTTGTGTCTGAACTGGAACAGCTTGGCTAGAGGTACAGCTTGTTTTGAAGCACAGATCTTCAGTACCACATCTTGGAGGTTGTCTCAACCATTTCTCTCAGTCATTTTTTCACATCATGTGAAGCAATAAAATTAGCTGGAGACTGGCTTCAGTAAAGACATTCATTCTCTCCACCCCGGTACACAATTGTCACGGTACTATCTGCTAATACTTCATTTACCCACCTCAGCTATACAAAGAGAACATTGAGATGGATCATACACTGGGCATTTTAGGCTGAACTCTGCAGCAAGTGCTGTATCTTTGTATCTAGTATTCACCTGCCAGGTCCTACCATCACTGACAATGGGGTAGATTCTTGAAATCTCCTCCCCCAGATAATTGTTTAATCGTCCCCAATAGGTGTGGCAGGGCTGCAGAGCTTTGGTGTGATCCACTGGCCATGTATCAACCCTTCCTGATGCTTCTGATAGTTGTTAGGAGAGATCGTAATGGACCTGCCTCTGAGCATCTCTGATAGTTGTGGAGTGTTTCAGCCGTGCCTTTTGCAAAGGGGCGGTTAAGTTTGTGGATCTTGTCCTTCATAGCGGACACTCAAGAGACTGCGGGTGTTGGAATTTGGAGCAACAAGCAAGATGCTGGAAGAACTCTGTGGGTCAGGCAGCATCTGTGGAGGGAAATGGATGGTCGATGTTATGGGTTGAGACCCTTCATCTGGCCTGCAAGAGTAGAGTGGAAACAGTGAAGGAGCGGGAGAACAGTGGAGCAAAGAGCGCTGCACAACTCCAGATTAAGGAGGAAAGCTTACTTAAAGTGAAACATGACTTGAAGTTTCTAGTTCCTTCTTCACCCCTTCACCTTTTTATACTGGCCACTTCCCCTCTATCTGTAGGAAGGGCCTTGACCTGAAGCACCAGCTACCCATTTCCCGCCACCAGTGCTGCCTCCAACAACTTGTATTTCCTCCATTAATTGCTTGTGTTAGCTTCTGTCCAAGGGTGATGCAGCTGGACTGCAAAGCACTGACCTACCCCTTTGGTTCCGCAATCTCACTGCTTGCTCGATCAGCTGTTCAGCCTGCCTTTAAGTCAGTGCTGCAGCTTCACCAGCTGCACATGTCACCCTTTAGGTGTACTTGGTGGCTCGTTCTCTGCACCCACATAGAGGTGGCCAGCCGTTGACTGTGGTGGATGAGGGAGGTGTTGCACTGTGGCACAGCTAGTGCATCCACTGTCTCGGTGCCCCAGCAGCCTGGGTTCAATCCTGACCAGTCCCGACTGTGTACTCTTTGCACGTTCTCCCAATGACCACATTGGCTTTTTCTGCTTTCCTCCTATGTTCCAAAGGGCATGTCGTTTGGAAATTGCCCCTGGTGTTAAGTGAACAGTTGAACGTGAGGGGGAATAAAGATGGGATTAATGTAAAATGAGTGTTTGATAGTCAGCCCAGACCCAATGAACCAAAGTTTCTGTACCGTAAGGCTAATCAGTTTTTACATAAACCCACAAAGTAGCCTTATAGAAGTATTAATTTACAACCTTTAAAATATTATGTCGTGGGATATGCTGGCATTTCTCAAGCACACCATTAGTATGTTCTTGTATTGCAAGCGGCTGGAGAACGAGGAATTATTGTATCATTCCCACTTCACGGGTTCAGTGTACAGGGAGTATAGCCGACGTCTCCTCATTCCCAATCCATTTCACTACTGGGATGACACAAGAATCAGTGCCAGGTCCTCAACGGCTTACAATCAATTTCAAGGACAGACAAAGCTTTGAATGCATTACAGCGAACACAAAAAAAGGGAAAGGAGAGAGTGCCCAGTTTGGTACAAAAAGATTAATGTTAAAACGGAGACAGAGTACAGAAGGATGTGCGGGTCATCATCATGAAACAGAAATTAAACGCATGTTCTCCAGATAATATGGAAGACAAATAGAATGTCAGAGACACAAGAGATTCTGCAAATGCCTGAGATCTTGAGCAACACACACAAAATTCTGGAGGAACTCAGCAGGTTTGGTAGCATCTATGAAGAGAAATGAAGAGTTATCGTTTCAAGTCAAGACTCTTCATTAAAAGTTCAACATACATTTATTATCAAATTATGCTTGCAGTAAACAACTCTGAGATTCATCTTCCCATAGACAGCCATAAAACAAAGAAAACTCTGGAACCCATTTAGGAAAAACATTACAACATGCACAAAATGCTGGTGGAACACAGCAGGCCAGGCAGCATCTATAAGAAGCACTGTCGACATTTTGGGCCGAGACAGTTCTTCAGGAAAAACATTAAACTCCCACCAACACAGAAAAAAAACAAAATAAATCAAGCAGCGGCAAAAAAAAAACAAGTGAAAATCACCGAATGTAAAACATTGAACTACAGAGTCAATGAAACAGTACCGGAATATTTAAATTCTGCTCAGACCAGTTCAATCTAACACTGTGTCATTTGTTGACTGTAGGCCACAGAGCCAGTCCGCCCCAATCAAAATCACACAAAATATCACCAGAGAAAGAAGCAACCAGAAACAAGAGGCACAACATGACAGAGTCCAGTCTACAAACTGCATCGGTTAACCCTTGCCCAAGACCCACGACCTTCGGTACCATCCTCTGGCAGCGACGAGCGAGAGGGAGATGGGCGAGAGACCATCCACTCGCAGACGATGCTGAACACCCACTAGCCCTGCACTCTCATCCCCGTCTCGTTGATTTCAATCTTCCTCGACGCTTTCATCGGTGAAGAGTGGAGTCAATCATGAGCTCCCTACGCTTCTTGGCCTCCACCACTTAAAAGCTCACTGAACTCCCTCAAAGACAACAAAGTGCTGGATCACTCAATTGGCCCAAATACACACAATCAAAATGTAGGTCACAGACTCCAGCAGTGGCTGAGTCATATTTGAAAGAAGAAGAAGAAGGAGGAAAGGGAAGAAATAGTTCCATGATCTGTCTGAAGGATGTCGCCTTCGTCACGTTCTTCGTTGGCTCCATCTTTGTCAGATTCATTGGGATTCATCACCGTCATCACTCAGTCCTGAAGAAGGGGCTCAGCCTAATGCATCAGCAGTTCATTTCCTTCCATAGATATTGCCTGACCTGCAGAGTTCCTCCAGCACCTTGTGTGTGTTGCTCAAACAGAATGGTGTTCTTGATTATAGAGGTGATGGGAGAATAAATACAGCCAGTCCTACACTTGGAGGGGTTGGTGTGGGAAGAGTGAAATGGGTGCTTGATAGTCAGTGTGGCTTCATACTGATGGGCTTGTTTCTGTACCTTTTCTCTCTATGACTCTACCATAGGTCAGATTATGATGTCAGAGTGGTAATAATGGCCCAGAAACATCACAGGCAGGAAGACAGAAACCTCTGAAGTCATAATGAGCAGGAGGACGTCTCTGACCTGAAGTCCAGAGTTTACACCGAGAACCAAACCCTACTCTCTGCCTTTGTTCTGGTAGATCTGTGCTTTGGATCAATTTAGTAGAGAGATCATGCAATTTAATACATTGGAGGGTGGTCTCACTGTCAAAATGAGAGGCATTCTCTGCAATGCCTGAGAGGCAGTCTCCTTTCACTTGTGGGCAGCACATCGGTGGCAAATGGATTGCTGAAGGTCAGTTCAAGCAGGTTTACCTTTCATCTTTCTCTCCATTCTCACTGACGGGAGTTTCAGGACATGAATTACTTGGAGAATGACAGTGCTGAGTTGATAAAGGGTTACGGGGATAAAGCAGGAATACGGGGTTGAAAAAAATTCAGCCATGGTCGATGGCAGAGCAGATCCTATTTCTTATGGTCTTATGGAGCCGCTCTTCATTGAAGTCCCCCACTAGATCACAGTCTATGTCCCTGTCACTCCCGATATTTCTTTCAAGTGTTGTCCAGTGTGGGTGAGAACAGCTCCATCAGATAGAAAATGTGGCGGATTGGTGAATGAACGTCAAAAATCAGTAGGGGGCTTCTGAGTTCATGCTATCCTGGGGCCAGTAATGCTGAGGATACAGACGGTGGTGTTGCATTGATGGTATAGCATAGCCTTGTGGGCTGAAGGGCCTGATCCGGAGCTATACTGTTCTATGTTCCACTGAAACTCACTGAGACACAGGATAAAGCCTTGAGGGCATTTGTTATAATGTGTTTAATTGGTCAAGACTTCAGTAGTTTTGTATATTTCTCTACATCAACTCATTTCTTAGTCCATGGCTGTATAACTTTTCCTCTGTGCCTGTGGATCAAAATATTACCTCTGTATCTCTGTGGCTCTGCTTCCACCACCTGTGCCTTTGAATCCACGTCTGTGGCTCTCTCTGCGTGATTCTCCATTTGTGTGGCCCTGTACACATTTCTACCTGTACCTCGATGTGTGCATGTCAGTGTTACTGTTTCTCTGTGTTTGCGTCAGTTTATGCGTCTCTAATCTTTCAGTGTGGATCTACCGTCTGGGTCACTCAGTGTGAGGTTTAGCCAAAGATATTACTGCTTGCCTGGATTATTATTATTTTTATTTTCATTTTTTCTTTCTTTCTTTCTCTCTCTTGCTCTCTCTCTCTCTCTCTCTCTCTCTCTCTCCCCCCCCCCCTCTCTTCCTCTCCCTCTCCCTCTCTCCCACTCCATGCATGTCTCTCGTCCTTCCTTTAACTGGGATCCCTTTCTCTAACCCTCATCCAGGGCTAATCTGTCTCATAAACTCAGAAATCAATTCTCTGAATGCTTCTCTCACTCGGTGTCTCTTTCAATGAGGCTCTTGACATCACAGCCTGCATGCCCCTTTCACTGTACTATGTAGGCCATGTGAATGGCATTAAACCCTTTTCTCCCTTTCTGATAAAGTATCCGTTTCATTCCACCTCCACAACTGCATTTCCTTTCCATATTTTCATCAGTAAGTTTCACTCTCCATCTAAATTAAAAGGCCAGATTTTAATTCAGCACCAGAAACCATGTGAGCTGAGTTAAATGGGAAGCCACCTTGCCCCTAACTCAAGAAGATCCATGTGACTTATCTGAGCCTGACACATGTCCCGCATTAGTTTTCCTCCAGGGCAGGATATGGTCACTAGTTGGTGGACAGTGGTGGAGAAGCTAGCATAAGAAGCAGTGGAATCTCAAGGAGTGGTGGTGGCCTTAGTCTACTAGACAAGAGGCTTCTTTGTGTTGTGTCAAGCCTAACTCAGTCTTCTCCCAGAAGGCACAATGTGGAAGTTGATCTGAAATTCTACATATTTCTATATCTTATCATCCCCTGTCAAATGAAATTCAATTTCCACAGAAGCCAAATGTAAAGTGGTTATGAATTAACCTACGCTACATGGGCCCCAAAGCATGAGAAACAGTTAACGTTTTGGGTTGAAAAACTGAAATGGTGGGAAGAGATTCTGGTGAAGGGTCTTCACTTTGAAGCATTAACGCTGTCTTTCTACAAATGCTGCTGAGCGGTTTAGGATAGTTATTAATTATGAAAATTTGAAGCATTAGCCTTAATTGGCATGTGCAGCATACTTAAAATCACTACCAGAGGAATCTTTCAAATTTAAATGTGATTAGTTCCATAAAGGTGGATTCAAGAGGATTGAGAATACAGCAGCTTTCAGGGAGAACCATAGCCTCTTGAAGAATGGTGAGAGAGGGTTCATTCGGAATGTCAAAACAAATCAAAAATGCAATAAATGCTCAAGAAAATGTTTCCTGCTGTGCTTAAGAAACTGTTGGTGACCAAAGAGAAAATTTGAGCCAGCTTGGCTGCTGAAAGCTTGCATGTGAAGCTCCCTCAATGACGAGGTTGTGTCTTTGCTGAGGATAGATATGTGGTCGGGTTAGGGAGTGATCGGATAGCGTAGCAAAATGAGACCTCCTCACACAGTGTGAGCCGGAGAAAACGGTGCATCATCGAATTGCGCAGCATGTACTCTGCAGAAAGCGGTCATTCTGTTTTTGCCTCTGAGACTCCTCCCATCCTTTCCCAACTCCCTGTGGGCATGGTCCTCCTCATACATGTATTGAGCAAAACAATTTCCCACCACACCCTCGCACAGTCCTGCTTTTCGCTGAGTAAAGAATTCCTTCCGTATGCCCTGCTTGATAACTTATCGCTCATCTTAGCTTCGATGGTCTCGAGATTTAAGAATCAGAACCAGGTTTAATATCATAGAGAGACCCAGCATGAAAACAGGCCCTTTAGCCCACTGACCATCTCTCATTTATACCCTGCCTATTTTCTCCTCCCCACATTTTGATAAACTCACCCCCCCCGCCTAAAATTTCTGACTCCCAGTTTTTATTGATGCACCACGGAAAGCATCCTATCTGGACGTGCAATGGCTTGGTGCGGTAGCTGCTCTGCATGTGACCGGAAGAAACTGCAGAAAGTTGTAGACACAGCTCCGAATCCAGTCTCCCCTCTATGGACTCTGTCTATACTTGCTGCATCAGAGAAACAGCCAGCATAATCAAGAGCCCAGCCACCCCAGACATTCTCTTTTCTTCCATCCGCCATCAAGCGAAAGATGCAAAAGTCTGAAAACACGTACCACCAGGCTCAAGGAGAGTGTCTACCCTGGTATTATCAGACTCATGAACTTCTTGTAAGTTAAGGTAGAATCTTGACCTCATGGTCTACCTCATTGTGATCGTGTGCTTTACCTGTACTGCATTTTCTCTGTAGTTTTTACACTTTATATTGCATTCTTTTATTGTTTTACCTTGTTCTCCCTCAATGTACTGTGCAGTGATTTGATCTGTACAAACAGTATGCAAGGTAAACTTTTCACTGGATCATGGTATATGTGACAATCATAAACCAAAACTGATAACATTCATCTGGACACTGGGGGAAACTTACGGTGGCAATACACCACGTCTTTAGGATCTGGTAGTAAACAGGAACAAACACAGTTACAGGGAGACATTACAGACTCCATACACACATCACCAGAAATCGGGATCAATCTTGGTTTGCTGGAGCCTTTAGGTAACAGCCGGTAACAGCTCCATCAATGGAGCCACTGTGCTGCCCTATTTTCTATTAAGAGCTCTCTCAAGGATTTCATTCTTCAAAATTCTCTGATGATTTTAAAGATTTCTATCAGGAAGACCCTAATACTGCACCAGATACTTGATCTATGTTAAAATATATTTGATATATGATATCTTCTGATATCATCCAGGACAAATGTATGGGATGTCACTGTCTACTGTCTACGAGAACATTCAAAAGCAATAATTGCCCAATGGTTGAGAGCAACTCTTCACTCAGCAGGAATAACACACTTTGATTAATGGGTGATTCCATAAGCTGACAGGTTGAGAATTTCTGTCAATGGCTGGAAAAGCTCAATTGTTCTTAAACATTTTCATTCTCTTCTGCTGCAAACACCAGATTATTTCTATTACAATTGAAAGCCAAGTTCAGGCCAAGGTCAGAGACGTACACTCAGTGGCCACTTTACTTGATACCTCCTGAGTGGATGCCTCGTGGTCTTCTGCTGCTGTAGCCCATCCACTTCAAAGTTTGGTGTGTTAGCATTCAGAGATGCTCTTCTGCACCCCACTGTTCTAACACGTGGTTATTTGAGTTACTGTTGACTTCCTGGCAGCTTGAACCAGTCTGGGTATTCTCCTCTGACCTCTCTCATTAGCAGGGCATTTTTTGCCCATCAAACCTGCTGCTTACTGGATATCTTTTGTTAATCGCACCATTCACTGTAAACTGGAGACTATTTTATGTGAAAATCCCAGGAGAGGTTCAAACCATCCGGCCTGGCACCATCAATTATTCCATATTCACAGTCAATTAGATTACATTTCTTCCCCATACTGATGTTTGATTTTAACTACAACTGAACCTCTTGACCACGTCTGCATGCCTTTATGCATTGAGTTGCTGCCATGTGATTGGCTGGTTAGATACTTGCATTAACGAGCAGGTGTTCAGGTGTACCTAAAGAAGTGGCGACTGAATGTAAGTCTCATGAATGGCCAAGTAGGATTTCCTGTTAAAATGTAGAATGAAGACCGCAGATAGAGATAGCATTGGCATGGCAAAAGGTATGTGTCCTTTAAAGCAAAGGAGTTACCGCATGGAACTCAGTGGAACTATGTCTGAAGTATCCAGGACAAATTTAACTTCTTACCCACCAGTGGAGGCTTTCAGAGTGACTTCTGGGATGAGTAGTCAACCCAAATGGAAAGATTAAAATTGGTCTGTACTAGGAGAAATTTAGACATATGATAGTCAACCTCAATGAGATATGCAAGGTTATGAGACTTCCTCTCCCGGCTCTGATGTCCATTAGATTTGTGACTAAGACTTAGTTTTCCAAATTTGTAGGTTGTTTTTTGAGGTCAGGGTGGGAACTTATGGGTCAGGTTATGGGGTAAGAACAGTGATTTTTAGGTGTGAGAGATCTGGGGCAATAAATGAAGCGTTACGGGAAGGAACCGGAGGTCAGAGTTCCGTTTGGAGCACTCTGAGTTCGGAAGACACTGATTCCTGAGAACAGAGGTTTGAGGTCTGTGAGAACCAGGGCTCGTGATCGTCAAGGTTGGTGAGTCCTGGGGTCAAAGGTCTGAGATCAGCAAGTCTGGAGGTCAAAACCCAAGGTTAGCAAGGCTAGAACTTGAGGCCCAAAAGTTGAAGCCCCTAGGATAGTAAGTTCAGAAGCAGGAGGTCTGATGGTCTGTGACTCCAGGGCCATGGTCTGGAGGTCAGAGGTGGCCTGTCCTAGGTTTGGAGGCTCATCTGTGCATGAGAATGGGGTGCGGAAGAGGTGGGAGAAAGATATGTTTTGTTGTCGTTGCTTGTTGTATATTGGCTACATGTTGTTCTGCTGACCATCGTGGGCATGCTATGTTGGCATCAGAATGTTGGTGATACTTGTGGGCTGCCCCCAGGCATCCTCAGATTGTGTTGGTTGTTGATGTAAGCAACACATTACACTCTTTCAATATACATGTGATTAATAAATAAATCTAATCTAACTAAGGGGCAGACTCTTGGGAGGGGGTGGGTGTCCATTTAAGACTAGGCAAAGTGCTCAGTTGTAAACTTTTGAAATTCTCTGCCCAGAGGTGTCTGTATGCTCAGACTTTGAGTACGTTTTACATTGAAATCAAAACAGGGAACATGTATGAGGCAGAGGCTGAGCCATGATCTTATGCAATGGCACGGCAGACACCCAATAACCCATTATTTTCCACTTGTCCCTCTGTGAGAGAGACAGTTAATATTTTCATTTGACCTACTCCAGTGTTGGAACCCTAGTAGAAAGGATAGTTCAGCAGAAGCTGACCTTGGCCGTTCTGCCAGTTCCTGGCCTCAAAAAAAGTAATCTTGCTAATCCCACATCCTGCTTGTTCCAAGGACTATTCCTTTCCCTCTTCCTTTTTCCCTTTTGAAAAATGTTACTGAGTCTGTTTCCAACAGCCCTCCTGGCAGCCAATTTCAATTCACAACAACTGACTGGATCAAAGGACTTCTTCCCAGATCACCTTGTTTCTTTTCAACTTTGTTTGAGGTAGTTAGGGTGAACTGTGGAAACAGTTTCTCCCTCTTTTCAATCAAAGCTCCTCAAAGTTTATAACAACTCTATTAAGCACTGTCAGGGCAAAAACTACAAGAACATCTCCATCCTCAGTGACTGTAAGGCTCACTATGTCAGTGCTAAAGACATGCCTGGAGCTTTTGCAATCACTATCAGTCAAAATGCTGCATTCATGATCAAGCTTGGCTTCTTCCTGCACGCCCCTTCATCACAGGAGCCAATTTGATTTACTGCATGTGGTATCAAGAAATGGCTAGATACAGCGCAGGCTGTAGGATCAGACAATATTCCGACTATATAAATAAAAAACAGTGCTCCAAAGTTCACCATGTGTCTGTTTAAATATTTCAGTAAGTTTACAACACTGACAAATTGCTCAGGTACACATTGTCCCTAAAATGCAGGACAAATCCGATTTAACTAATTACTTCTTCTAATAGATTAATCGGTCTATTCTAAATCATCGGCAACATGATGGAAGCTGTCATCTGCAGTGCTAACACGAGACACTTATTCACCAATATCTCACCCACCGATCTCCAGCTTGGAATTTACCTGAATCACTCAACTTCAGGCTTTATCGTAGACTTGGTCTAATCACAAATCAAAGAGCTGAATACCAGACCTAATCTGAGACAGACTGCCCTTGACATCATTTGTCCTGGTGTGGCATCAGGATCCTCATAAAACTGAAGTCAATAGGCAACTCTGGTGGCTGGAGCCATGCCTCACTGAGAAGAAGATGGTTGTTGTTTGTCGTACCAGTACCAGGGCAGAAGATCACTGCAGAAGATCCTTTGAGCGGTGTCCTAAGTCCAACCATGTTCAGCTACATCCTTCCTTCCACCACAAGGTCAGAAATGGGTTGCTGAATAACGATTGCACAGTGTCTAAATCCACTCGCAACTTGTCAGCTAAATGAAGCAGTCAATGACTGCCTGCGACGAGGCCTAGACAACCTTCAGGCAAAGGCTGATAAGTGGTCAGTAGCATTCAATCTACAATACTTCCAACAATGTGACAAAGCTCTTTAGCATCTCCGCCCAAGCTCAAGGTCAGACTGGGGAAGGGTAGAGGATGCAAGTGAAGACTGACATCTCTGAGCTTTTCTCTGAACCACACACCATCCACACATAGATAAATAAATTGAAATGCTGGAACTTCTAAATCTAGTGGGAGCACCTGAACACTAGGTTTAGTGAAAAAAGCACTTACCATCATCCTAAGGTTGATTTGACTTAGTTTTGGCAGTACAGAAATATATTAGGCAAGTAGTTTTGTGACAATGTTCATGTTCCACTCAACTCTTCCTGTAAGCACCTACCCTACCCATCTAAGTCAATCACCCTGTGATTCCTTGTTTTTGCCAAACAATTATGCAATATTTCTATATAACAAGAGTTCCAAATGTTCAGAGGAATTTCTCTCCTTTGCAATACTGTGCCTCTGAAAAGTGTGAACTGTATCCTGGCACTGACTCAAACGGAATAGTGAACAATGATCCAGCAGAGTTCCTGATGGAATGGTGGACAGTGATCCCAATACGGAATCTTATGGAATGCCTCTTCCCAACTTTTGCAACTTTGAGTAACAATGTTTCATCCCCATTCCCTATTTCCTGCTTTAAGGCCACTTTGTTCTCCACTCTATTATTTTTCCTCTGATTCCACATGTTCTGCCCTTAGTCTGGAGTACATTGACTGGCACCTGATCAAGAACTTCTGGCAATACAACATACTGTACCCGTTACATTGTTCAATCTACCTTACCGTTACTTCCTCATTAAAAGTTTCATAAAGGTTGAGCTACCTCTTAGAATAAGTGCTAACATCTCTTTATTATCTTTTCATTTTCTAGATTTGCTTTATTGCATCTTTAAGTCAAAGTTCCTTTAACTTTGAGATCAATCATATCAAGCTAATTGCATATATTTGCCAAGGCATTTACATTAACTTTTTAAAATATTGGAATCACATTAGCTATTCATCAGTCCTCTGGCACACTTCCTTAGTTAATGAATGTGTACTTTTACATGGTAGTGCCTGTGATATGGTTTCCTAGTCTTTATTTAAATGCATGGATCTAAACTATGTGAAGCAGGATCATTTCCCTCATTGTTTTTCCAGAAGTTATGTCCATTATCACTGCTTGGTAGATTCGGATGCAAAATAATTTTGTTCATACAGAACTGTGCAACAGGCTTAGGCACATATACATATATAGCTAGGGTGCCTAAGATGTTTCCACAAAGCTGTAGTAGTTTTATGTATTGCGCTGTACTGCTGCCACATAAAATTATGATTATGTAAAATTATGTAAGTGATTCTGATATGGGTCTCTACTGAGAGTGAGAAGGAGACAGGAAGAGGGGAATCATAGTTAGGAAAAGGGGAAGGGAGAGGGGAGGGAGTGGGAAGCACCAGAGGGACATCATTCAGTAGTGGTCAATAAACCAATTATATTGGAACTAGGTGACATTGCCTGGTGTCTCAGGGCTGGGAGTGTCTGTACCCTGCTACCTTCTCCCCACCCCCACCCCCCCCCCGCCACCCACACCGGCACTCCTTCTCTGCCACCTGCCCCACACTCCTTCTGCAGTGCTCCCCCCTTGCCCCTCCCAACATCTTTTGCTCCTGTCTGATTTACAAGCTCGCTCTCCGCTCCAAATATAGTACTGTGCACAGTACTGTGTTTCCACCATTTTACTAACATACCAGAAGAGTGTTGAAAGAGCCTACAGTGACCTCACTCTTTTGTAATATTCCTTTGCATGTTTTCCTTCTCCTCTTTATATTCCTTAGTATTTCAACATGGTAGCTTATTTCTACTATCTAAATATTTTTTCCTGATCTTTTTACAGTCACCAAAATGCCTTTCCATCCTTAATTGTTTATGTACCTTTTAATTTTTATGTTTCAGTCTGTATTCATCTACTTTAATAACAAGTGTGATCCCAGCGCTGACCCTGATGGAATAGCAAACAGTGATCCCTCTACTGAGCTTGATGGGAGAGCAAACAGTGATCCCGACATTGAGCACAATGAGAAGGTTCATTGTAATCTGCTGGCTGTATTGTCTTCCTCTGATACACTCAATGTTATTTAATGTTCAGTTATTCACATTTGCCTGGTTTTTATTTAATGTAATTCGTATCTCTTTCCTCTGAGCGTCTTCATTACTGCTTCATTACTTTTAATTTTATTGCCTTAGATCTGGTTAATTGCTCAGTTTAGTCATATATTTATTAATTTAATATGACTCTTGGTGTAGTTGTGCTTGGAATCAAATTCGCATTGTCACAGAATCATATCTCAAATATCCAGACTGTTTTACCCATAGGTGAAAGCATTCAGCTGTAACTTTTGAAAAGGGGACTGGATGCGTGCGCCAAAAAGAAAATATTATGCAGGGCATGGGAAAGAATGAATATTACTGGCTTTTCCAAAGCAATGGTATAGATGTGATTGATGAACGCCACTGTGCTGTACAGTGTACCTGTGTTAGCTAAAACCTTTGTGTCTTCAGATGTTTAGAGATTGTCCAAAAAAATTCAATACAAAAATGGAAGGTTTCATAAACACGAGAGATTCTGCAGATGCTGGAAATCTAAAGCAACACATGCTAAATGCGGGAGCAACTCAGCAGGTCAGGCAGCATCCATGGAAATGAATAAGCAGTCGTTGTTTCAGGCTGAGACCCTTTTTCAGGACTGAGAAGAAAGGGGGAAGATGCCAGAATAAAAAGGTGGGTGGAGGGGAAGTTGGAGAGATAGAAAATAATAGGTGTAAAGAAGTAAGAGGCTGAAGTGGGAATAGAAAAAGAGGGAAGGGGAGGGAAATTTTTACTGGAAGGAGAAATAGATGTTCATTCCATCAGGATACAGGATACCCAGATGGAATATACTACCCAGACAGAAAAAGGGACCCAGTTATGTTACAGAAGTTTGGTGGGGGGGGGGGGGGTGGGGGGGAGAGAGAGAGAGAGAGAGAGAGAGAGAGAGAGAGAGAGAGAGAGATACAATGGGATTTTGTCAGGGGAACTACAAGAAACTGAAATCTCAGCTGAATTTCACCCTTCTATTGCCCACAAAGCTGATTTCCAATGATTTATAGACAATAGACAATAGAAGTAGACCATTCGGCCCCTCGAGTCTGCACCGCCATTCTGAGATCATGGCTGATCATTCACTATCAATACCCAGTCCCTGCTTTGTCCCCATATCCCTTGATTCCCCTATCTATCAGATATCTATCTAGCTCCTTCTTGAAAGCATCCAGAGAATTGGCCTCCACCGTCTTCCGAGGCAGTGCATTCCACACCTCCACAACTCTCTGGGAGAAGAAGCTCTTCCTCAACTCTGTTTTAAATAACTGACCTCTTGTTCTCAATCCATGCCCTCTGGCACTGGACTCTCCCAACATCTGGAACATATTTCCTGCCTCAATCCTATCAAATCCTTTAATTATCTTAAACGTTTCAATCAGATCCACTCTCAATCTCCTCAATTCCAGCGTGTACAAGCCCAATCTCTCCAATCTCTCTGCATAAGACAGCCCTGCCATCCCAGGAATCAACCTAGTGAATCTACGCTGCACTTCCTCAATTGCCAGAATGTCCTTCCTTAAACCTGGAGACCAAAACTGTACACAATATTCCAGGTGTGGTCTCACCAGGGCCCTGTACAAATGCAAAAGGACATCCTTGCTCTTGTATTCAATTCCCCTTGTAACAAAGGCCAACATTCCATTTGCTGTCTTCACTGCCTGTTGCACTTGCTCATTCACCTTCATTGACTGGTGAACTAGGACTCCTAGGTCTCTTTGCATTTCTCCCTTACCTAACTCTACACCATTCAGACAATACTCTGCCCTCTTGTTCCTGCTTCCAAAGTGGATAATTTGTGGATAGTAATATGTGGATAATAATAAAGTGGATAATAATATTTATGTAATTCAAGTTCACTTGTAAAGAAAGGGTGCACCGACTTACCATCTGAAAACAGTCCATCTCCAATTCTGTAATTGCTGCTGTATTTCTGTATTAAAAGCTGTCCCATCAGGGAAGCACTAAAGTGCATTGGACATTACTTTGATGCCCAGACTTTACCGATCGTGCTCCACGGTGTGACAGGACCCCTTGTTGTTCAGTCACTTCCCCCTGCAGGAGCTTGTCATTCAGTGTTAAAATGAGCGGGAGCACCTGGAGTCATCGCATTGCAGCAGACTTCTGCTTCACGTATGGCCTTTGTTTATCATACAAAATGAAAGCATTTACAATATTTTCCATTTGAGGAAAGCAATGGCTATAAAATTCAATAAAGTATAATTTTATTCAAAAGTGATAAAATTAGCAATCTAAATAATGTGAGTACAGAGCTCGCTATAGTATTTGAAATTTTAAATTTAATCTTCATGTTTCCTGGAAATGAGAGGATGGCATCAGTGAAACTGTTCTTTAATCTGTAGGATTGCTATGTAGACCCCCTGAGATTATTTGTTCTCTTGAGATTTGAAAGCTTGCTCATCCTACCTGTATAATAAAATTCTACCCAAATATGGATGTGAGGAGGATGCTTCCTTTTGTGGATAAATTTAGAATAGGGATCACTGTTTGATTAAAGAAGGGTTTACTTATTTAAGCCAGCAATTCACTGAATAATTTTTCTTTTCTATTCTTTGGAGCTTAGTTCCTTAAGGGACGGTGAAAGCAGATTCTTAGTTGGAGGAAAACAGATACTTTAAGCAAGAGGATGAAAAGTTACAGTGGAGTTGAAATTTCAGTCAGATTAGCTCTGATCAAAATGGAAGCAGGGTTGAGGAGCCTCCTTCTGCTCTTAATTTGTATGTTCATATGTCCCTAACTATCCTCTAAAGTGGGCCTTATCATTTGCTTAACTGAACTAATGCAAAATAAGTCTCGACTTGAAATAGATGCTGACTTCCTGGTGACATCAATATTTCAAGAATGAAGGTTTGAAAGGGTGAGGTAGAAGGAATATAGCAAAAGTTCACCAGGTTGAATCCTATAATTGGTACGGCACTTGAGGAGAGATTAAGCAGAACAGACCAAGTCTCTCTTGAATTGAGATGAATAAGAAGTGATCACATTGAAACATATAGAATTCTCACGAGGCTTTGCAAGGTAGAAGCAGAAGAGAGATAAGAAATTTCTTCAAGCAGATAGTAGTAAGTCTTTGGAATTCACTCCAAACAGGTCTTTAGGTACTGAGTTATTGGACGTTTTCAGGACAGATATTGATAGTTGTTACATATTAAGGGATTATAGGAATAGTGGGGAAAATGGGTTTGAGGTTAAAACAAATTCAGCCACAAACTTATGGAATGGCAGAGAAGACATAAAGGATCATAATGCCCACTCCTGAGGCTAATTCATATATTATAGTATATTGAAATTTAGCATTGCAATAGTGAAGGCATATCCACAGATAGACACATGTTTCACTATGGATTTTAACGTTCAGGATTTGTACTTCTGTATTCCAAACCATTTCACTGCCAATGAAGCCGTGTTCAGTGTGGTTAATATTAAAATGTGAGAAATATCACAGCCAGTTGTATCATGTGATAATATCAAAACAAGCTGCTTTGGTGATGCTGGTTGACAGATTAATGTTGGCCATGGCATTGACAAATCTCCGTTTCTTTCATTGAATCTTCGACACCCACTTCAGTCTAGGATAGCACCACTGATCCTATGCCCCCCTCCCACTTCAGTACTGCATGTAAATGAGAGCATTGGGAGTAGGTTTGAATGTTTGCCTGTTTGCCTGTAACAATCCAAAAGGCACAATTGAAATGCTGATGGCAGATTTTTATGCAGTGAAATCAGTGAAGAAGTAAATAGTTGGAGATCCTGGCAAGCAGATGTGGGATGAAAACTCCAAAATATCTTGTGAGACTTACACTTGAACTTGAAAATAGTCAAGTTACAGACACATTTAGCAGAAGAACGCTGGGTCTGTGTCCTATACAAGCTCCAGCAATTCTTTTATTTCAGCACCCTGGAGAGCTCATTGACAAAGCTGAACAGAAGCAAGTAGTTCCATCTCTTTGTGCTGTTGATTTAATAATTGTGGTAGTGCTTCAGTGTGGTGCCAACCTTAATTTGACACTCTCATCCCAGAGTCTCAATGTTACTGGTGTTGCCTATCACTACATATATGATCAAACAACCAGCTGATGGAGAATTTTGTAATTTCCTTGGTAAATTCTTTTTTTTGGCAGGGAAGTGCTTATATTATCCAAAATTCTTGAAAGGTGTTGTATAGGCAGATCATTTATTTGTAATCTGTTGGGTGAGGCATTAAAACCAGGATCTAGTTATCCTTCTTGAGTGGCAAAATAAAACCCCAAACACCATTGAAAAGAAGAGCAGTCATTATCAGCCAATGAGTTTGTCAAAGATATCCATACTAGTCACTGCCTGATTTTTTTTTTGGTGCCTCTTTATTCCCAGTTCATTTTGAAGGCTTGGGGTGGAGAACTACAGCTTACTCAGCTGTTATTAGTGTTTGTAAGAAGTCTCTTCAGGAGGTGGAAAAATATCTTCTCGCACTTGGTTGCGATGGACAATTGGCACTGCTGTCTTGATCACCGGTCACTCCTGGTATTTTCTCTGGTGTGATCCATTTAAGAACCTTTAGTTTTCTAAGGGAAAATCAAGGACTCCAGGTGCAGGAGCTACATGATACAACTGTGAGTGACAGCTTGAGAGATTTATTGGATATTGGCAGCTGCTGTTTTAGCACAGAACCCAAAAGACCAAGTTTTTATTCCATTGATGACTGCACAGTGTAGCTCCAACTCAGGAGTATCATCTTTAGAGAACCTCAGTCTTGTCATACAGGGGTATTTGAGTGCATCTCCTAACCTGAAATTTTAGAAGGCAGACGTGTGATAAAATTCCTGCTTGGTCTAACTTTTCTGTAACGCTGTGTATGGGAGCAGTGACAGAGAAATAGAGTAGAGGGCATGAATCATAAGAATCATTTCTATTATAGTCTCATGGAAGTCAGAGAAACCCCAGTTTTCTGTTGACGTAATGAGTCAGTAATCAGTAATGGAAGTCACCAGGACAGATCTGCACTAACAAAGATCACTGGACTGGAAGGTGTTGGATGTTTCCAAGGACTGGGACCACTCGGCATAATGGATCCTCAGAATCAACCACAGTTTATACAGCCACTGACTGGTTATAAAGAAGGTGCAGAAGGATAAATCCTATTCTCAATGCAAATATGATATCAATTTGTATTTCTTCAGTACAGGACTTGTGACAGAAGACCATGAAAGGCTCCTTATGACAGGATCACCAGCCTCACTAGACAAGGAAAGGTCAGAAATGATGGTCTGTACACATTTTCAAAGGGTATACAACCAAATGTTCTTTGATTCTTAGAGGGAGTCTCTCAATTAATCTACTCTGCCTTTGGCATGCATTGAGATGCAGTAAAAGCTCTACTGTTTTAGTCTTTGAGGGCTCTTCAGGCAGAACATATTTTCTTCTCTACAATCCTACAAGTTTCAAGTGCTTCTCCAATCCTGTAGTTCTCTCTTATCTATCTCGCTATCATCCATAACTATCATCCCAGTTTTTGGTACAGTATTTAAGCTCCAAAATTCACTTCTGAAGATTACCTGTTTCTTTTTTGTGTTAAAACAGGTTAAAATGTTTAAAATACTTCAGTTTGACCACATTTAAGACACTTCAGTTCAGAGGAGAGATTGACTCATTGTAATCTTTTTCCTTTATGTGAAGGAAGTGGAGTGGTCTCCTCACAGGTTTATCAAGTCATGAGGACTATAGAGAAGCTGGATAGTTCCAGTCCTTTTTCCAGAAGGCATAGGTTTATGGTGAGAGAAGGGCAATTCCAAGGGATTCTGAGGGAATGTTTTGGTATTCAGAGTCAGCTTCCAGAAGAAGTGATAGAGGTGAGTACAATGACAATGTTTAAAAGTCATTTGGTCAGGAGCATGGATATGAAAGGTTTAAAGGGCTAAGGGCCAAATGAAGGCAAATGGGACTAGCTCAGCAAAGCAGCTTGGCCAGCATGGATGAGATGGGTTGAAGGGTCTGTTTCCATATTGTATAACTCTATGACTCTGTAACTGTTCTAAAATTATTACACGTTGCTTGCTGTTGAGTTTTTTTACTCATTGCATCAGGTGTTTTTTTTCTGGGATACTTTTACTATCTTAAAACTACTACTGTATATACAGTAAATCATATTCATTACTTAAACTTTTGGTGTGAGATGGCACTGGTAATACCCAGTGACTACTTATTGGTGGCAAAAAAAGCAAAACAAAGGAAACTACTATAGACCTTGTTAATAACACTTGATTAATAATGATCAATGCTAACAGTGGAGAGGCAAACAGTGGTGGTGGTAGAGGCAGAGGTGAGAAATGATCGAGGAAAGTGGAAGTGAGCAGTGATGGAGATGGAGGCACAGGGAAGGCATGGTCGAGGCAGGTGAAGGCAGAGGCAGGGTCGAGGCAGAGTCGAGGCAGAGTCGAGGTGTCTCTGAGAGCAAGGACTGTCACAGCATCTGATCTATTTAAGTACTGGGCTAAATTGAAAGGGCTGGTTACAGGCCGAATCGTGCCAGCGAGGTTCAGGCCCAGGGCAGTCCAAGAGCGAGGAGTGACCTGACGTTTGCACAATTTAAGCGCTGGGCCAGCTTGGAAAGATCTGGGTGTCAGGGCTGGAGGTGAGGAGAGGGCAAGTTCTGCTCACTGCTCAATGACATTTACTTAGCTCTGTGCTGAACTGAGGGTGGCCTGCTCCCACTGCTGGGAAGCCTGGCTTCCCTTCTGGGTCTTGCAACATTTGCTCGGCTTTGTGATGAGCTGAAGCTGTGGCCTGCTCCAGCTGCAGTGATGCCTGGCTTTGTGTCTTCGTAAAACTTCAGATCTGAAGCTATTTGCTTATTTTTATTGTTCGCATGATTTGTTTTTTTTTCCTGTCTCGATGCGCATTAGGTGTTTGATGTTCTTTTTTTAAAATGGATTCTTTTAAAGTTTCTTTGTTTTGTGGCTGCCTGTAAGTAAATGAGTCTCAAGGCTGTATAATTTATAGATACTTTGAACTTTGAACTTAAAAAGCTCCTGAGGTAACTGGTCTATATGGCAAATGGCATTCAGGTTATTTGCTACAAGATAGCAAGGCACCTGATCAGGTAAGCACCCAAAACAGCTGCAAATCAGGTAAACATAGAGAACAGCTGCACGATCCCTGAGCCAGTTGGAAGTAAGCAGAAGGAGCATTTCCAGCCAAGCAGAAATACCTCTCTGATATTTACTGGACTACAACACCTGCTTTCTCAAGCACAACATTAAAGTGCCAAGGGAAAATGTAAATAATACAGTTGCATATTTCTAAATTTTCTTACGATATGGAGGAGGCCACTCAGCCCATTGAATCTATACTGTCTCACAAAGCATAACTGCCCTCCCAAAAATTTCCACTACTACATTTTCTCCTCATGTTTCATTCAACATGTGACACCGCCTACCCTCTCCCCTCTCTCCCTGAATATGCCACTCACCTACACACTAGGGCCAATTTACAGCAGCCAATCAGCCCATCAATCCGCACATCCTTCAGAAGTGGGAGAAAGCTGGTTCACCTGGAGAAGGACCATGTGATCACAGGGATATGCAAACTCCACACAGACAGCACTGGAGGTCAAGATTGAACCTGATTATTAGAGAATCAGAATCAGAATAAGAAACAGGATTATTATCACTGGCATAAGTCAGAAATTTGTTAACTTAGTAGCAGCAGTACAATGCAATACATGATAATATAGAAAAAATAAGTAACTCAGTTATAGTAAGAATACATATGCATATTAAATAGTTAAATTACAAGTAGTGCAAAAACAGAAATAATATAAATAAGTGAGGTAGTGTTCATGGGTTCACTGTCCATTTAGGAATCAGGTGGCAGAGGGGAAGAAGGAGAAGGGATGTGAGGTAACAGCTCTGCTAGCTGGAGCACTGTGAATACAATGGGTTTCAGTTAATTAGGCCATCAATGAACTGGAGCAGCCATGTATTTGGGACAACTCTTAAAGAATAATAAGTAAGTCGAGAAAACAGCCAGGATTCCTTTCATCCATTTGGGACACTAAGCCATTTAATTGGGACAGGAGACTATTGCTAAACAGTTTCTAACTAGCAACAGTCATGTGCACTTGTATGGCCATTCGGCACTACACCAGGGGTGGCCAACCTTTTACATTCCGTGCGTCAATTTTTTCACGCATGAGTTCAGATGTGCCATGCAACTCTTGTACCCCCATTCAATTCTTGTAAAAGTATGTTAATATAGACATATTCAGCATTTTTACATGATATATTGATTTAATATAAAAACAGGATAAACATTACTTACCTTAATGAGACTTAACAAATATATTTTGTCTTCTTTTGATTTCTTCCTTTTTCTTAATCACGTATTCTTTCTGTAACTCGGACCCAAGCACTAGTTTCAGTTTTCCTTCTATTTCAGTCTGATGTTGTGTTTTATAGTGTCTATTAAGATCATGTCTTCTATTATGTGAGTAAGTGTTTTCACAAATAATGCACAGAGGTTTTCCTGATGGGCCCGCTATAAATAAGAATTCATTTTCCCACTGTTCATTGAATTCATGTTTACTATCACTTTCTGCTTTTCTTTTGCTCATTTTCTTTTGCATTGTGATGGATAACTGAATGTAAAAACAAGGCTTAATTTTCGAAAAAGTACAAAACTGCAAATGTTCACAAAGGACGAACAAAGCACAACTCCGTAGTGCACAAGTGGCAATTGTAAACTGATTGGCAAAAACCTGTGATGCACCGCTGGTGCAGATGCCTGGCGCCTCAGGATCAAACAAGTATCAAACGTGTATTGAACAGTTATGGAACGACTGCAGAACAAAAGTCCTTCTTTCCTAGTTTGACTCATTGAGTATTTTTTTTAAATTGAAAGCAGATTAATGTGGAAGGAGATAACATTCGCCATAAGATGTGCATGAAATAATAAAATCGCTAAAAATAATTGCTAAGTTTTAGATTTATTCTCAGTAAAACCCATTTCTAGCTCTAAGCTACTTGATTTCCTGTTATAGATTTTTTTTCTACAAATTGGTTTTTGGTTAATACTTTTTGCATGAGTAGGCTTACTTTTTTATTATTATCACTGGGGTGCAATGTGCCGCTTTTGGCGCAAACGCCATGCGTTGGCCATCCCTGCACTACACCATGCTTAAAGCAAACAACCTTTAAATAGCATCAATTGTGTGTGTTTGTATTCAAAAAGCAGTGACTTTTGTCACTGATAGTTGGCTAGAAATAAGCAGTAAGACAATTTGGAACTGCTTTGCTCACCACAGTTTCAAGCATTCAGGCTTGAAGATGCCAAAAATGGCCGGGAGTGAAAACAAAATGATTTCATTACTTCAACAAGTTAGGAATTACAAAAAATTTGGAGGTATTGACGATGTTGCAATTAAAATGAAGATCTGGAGTATAAAGTCAACTAAAGAAATGTATGAAGGCAGTCCATTATCTGCACTAGGTGTCTCTGCTGATTTTGTTCATTTACAGCCAATCAAAAGAACACTGCAGATTAATTCCTCCATCAATAATTATAAAGTAATGCACAGTTTTATAGTACTGTAGAGGTATTAGTTGTGTTCTAATTTGTTGTTTATTTCATTTAAATGCATAAACTGTTACTCAATTAAATGGTAGTTTGTCATTTTTGTAACTTTGAACTATTTCCACAAAACTTCAGTTGGTTGGGGCAGCCTCTTAATTGGGCCAAAATGTACTGGTCCCAATGTGGGACCAATTAACTGCAATCTGCTATATTTTATTTATAATCAGTACTGAGGATCTTCATTGAACAAGGCATTGACAATCAAAGTATAATCACCTCTGTTCAGGGATAGGATCTTAAATCACAGCGAAGCAAATCACCAGGGCATTTCAACTAAATGGAATGCATTTCCCATGTGCATCCAATGTACTCCATTCATTTCAAACTGTAACCTGACTGGAAGAAAACCAATGATACCGCAAGCTCCCTCTGAGTTATTTCAGCAACTTTGTCAATGGAATGGGAAAGCAAAATCAAAGGGGTACTGTGGTGGAATCATAAAAGTAGGAAAAGCAAACTATGCAGCCTGTGGTGGGAGCTGATAGGGTTATTCCTATGTCACTCACTTAGCCACTCCCATATGGGAGAAGTTCATATTCTGGACAGGCAGAGTTAGCAATAAAGTTCAGTTGAATATCCTGTATGCTGGCCTCCTGGTGTGATTTGCACTATCCCTCAGTATCAAATGCAATATAGTGCCAGAAGTGGCCAGATGTTGGTGAATTAGTGCTACAGACCAAGTGAGATCCCCAACAGGAAAGAATTTACAGTAAGACTGTTCCAGTTCATATATATCGATGAAAAATATCCAGAGACTTATCAGCCTAAACTGCTTATGTTAGGTTGCTACCCGTAAGCACCAAGAGGCATGAGCTGAGAAACAGCCAGGGTTGCTAGGCAATGCCTTTGAGCTACACCCAAGAATGGATACATTGTAATGATCTGTGGGCCGCTAGACTGGGGAAGTTCTCAGAGACACAGACACAGCAGAGAGGCTATAGAAGTCAGTCAAACTCTTAAGAAGAGAAAATAAGACTTTTGCACTCCAAATAAATAAAATAACAATAAATAAACAGAAAAATATATCAAATACCCCCTGCAGTACCTACATCTACTTCCCTAATAAAGACCCCTGAGGTATTTTATTTCTCTAAACCAGGGGGCATTGAGAGATGGCTCAAACTCTTTGAGAGAGTTAGGGTTGCAAGCAGTCTCACTCAGGCTTTAGAGGAGCATCAAGTAAGCACACTGATATACTGCATGGGTGATAAAACAGATGACATCATAGGTGGATTAGGACTAAAAGATGCCTAGAAAAAGGAGTACAAACCAGTGCAGGACAAATTCAAAGAATATTTCACAAGAAAGCAAAACATGATATAAGGGAGTGGAACACCAACTCCAGAAAGCAGGGGACAGATAAAAGTGTAAATGACTTTGTCATAGCGTTGCATGACCTGTCAGACAACTGTGCCCACAGAGCTCATTAGAGACAGGATTGTTGTCAGGCTACTAGACGCCAAATTGTCAGACTAATCTCACACTAGAGAAAGCTATTACAATGGTCAGGCAGAGTGAGAATGTTTGTCAGCAACAGGCAGAACTCAGGCACGGAAACAATGATGAGGTAAAGCTAGAAGCTGTACGAAAAGAAGGGCACAACAAGGTGCAGTCGGAAAGACGACAGAAAGAGGTGACAGTAGAGTTCAGCTCAAACAAGACAGGTGAGTGAAACAAAGAGCAAGTAAAATGCAGGCAATGTGGGATGTCTCCATTCCACATCAAAGAGCTCTGTCCAGCAAAAGAAGTGAAATTCCACCAATGCAACCGAGTTGTCACTCAAAATCCAGTGCCACTCAAAAACAGTTCTTCAGGAGGTCAAAGAAGACCATCATTCAGACAAAGAGAGATCTTTCCTTGGGACTCTAGATTCAAATAGACAGGTAGGCGTACTATTGTTCAGATGCAAAATGAGACAGTGACATTCAAAGTGGATAACGGGGCGGATCTACAGCCATCCCTGAATTTCTGTTCACAAAACTGGAAAGAAAACAGGCTTTCCGCTAAACCCAACAAAGAAAGTGTTCATGGGGCCAGGGAAACGTAAGCTCAGTGTGAAAGAAATGCTTACTACTTCTATATTGTTCAGAAGCTCTTCTCACCACTACTGGGGTGACGTACCATCGAGAAGCTGAACCTCACTGCGAGGTTGGATTTGCTAAATGATGTTCAGTGGTAGGAGAAGTAGTCGGAGTTGTTCACAGGCCTGTGGATACTGAAAGAAGAGTACCTTATCCAATTGAGGGCAGGAGTGCTGCCCTACTCTCTGAACACAGTGAGGCATATACCAGCCCCATTGATGAACAAAGTCAAAGCTGAACATGAAAGGTTGGAGGCGCTTGACATCATAACTAGTGTGAATGGACCTACTGACTGGTGTGCGAGCATTGTTCCTGCTATACAGCACAGTGAGGATCTGTTGATCTAACAAAATTGAATAAATTGAAGTTTATTCTGCCCTCTGTTTGGTATACTGGGCAGAACAAAGTTCTTCACCAAATTAGATGCAAACTCAGGGTTCTGGAAAATCCATTTAGCTCCTAGAAGCTCACAACCTTTATCACTCTTATATGGACACTATGCCTTCAAGAGTCTCCATTTTTGCATCTCATCAGCCCCTGAACTCTTTAAGATGAGGGTGAACCAAATTTCGGCTGTACTGGAAGGCATAGTCTGCCACATGGACGATATACACATCTTCTGAGACTCAAATGATGAAAACGACAAGAGTGGAAGCTGATTGGAGAAACTGAAACAGGCTGGTATCACCCTGAACAGAAAGAAATGTGAATTTCCGAAGTTGAAGGTAAAGTTCTGAGGCCACCAACTGTCCTCAGAGGGAGTGCAACCAGATTCAGCCAAACTGGCATGAGTTCGGCAAATGGAACAACGCACAAATGAATCAGAGATCTGCAGTTTCCTTGGTATGGTAAACCAGCTGGGGAAGTTCATTCCAGGTTTGGCAGAGTAAACAAAGCCACTACATTACCCCCTCTCTCAGAGAAACATTTGGATCTGGGGCACACCACAGGAAAAGTCATTCTCATCTCTTAAAGCAGAGCTTATCTCCCCACCAACAATGGCATTCTTTGATCTGAACAAAGCAACCAAGGTCTCAGCAGATGCCTCTTCCTTTGTCCTAGGAGCAGTACTCACACAACACTGCAGTGATGTATGGAAACACCAGTGGCATATGATTTAAGAGCACTGACTCCTACTGTACAGTATTACGCCCAATTCAAATGGAATACAGGCTCTCGTGTGGGCTTGTGATCTTCAGCTGCAGCTTGATAGGCACCTAATTCCTACTTGAAACGGACCACAAGCTACTCGTCAGCCTCTTCAGTTTGAAACACTTGGGTGACTTACCTCCACATCTGTAAGGATTCAGGATGCTTATGCAATTCTGTTCTAACGTTGAACATGTTCCCCGCACGTGTTTCACCACACCAGACACTCTGTCGCGGATGCCATGCAGAAGAGAGTGGACGGAAGGTGACTCCGCCCTCACAGAAGATACCAAAATCTACTTAGCTCAGGTATGTGAAAGCTTTCTCGAATCACAGAGAAAACCGGATGAAATTCACACAGAGTTGAAAAAGGACCAAATCACCAGCAAGGTCTTGGAGTACTGTGAGCATAGATGGCCAGCTGTTCCAAAAGCAGCTCACAGTCTCTGACCTTACTAGCTTGAAAGAGACACACTCACTATTCTTGACAGTTTGCTGCTAAAGGGCTCCGGACTCATCATTATTCTCCCATGCATGCCAAAATCATCAGTTGAATCCACCAAGGACATCAGAGCATCAAAAAATATCGCCTAAGAGCAAGGAAATCCATGCAGTAGCCTGGTCGGAGCACACAGCTGGGAGATTATGTAAAGCAAAGTGAAGCATGCAGAAAATGATGCTGATCCTCTCTGTCCCACAGAACGCCCACACGTTCTATGGCAAGTTGTAGGGATTTTTTAGCTGAAAAGAGACAAATTTCTTCTCATTGTGGGTTACTACTCACGGAATGTTGAGGTGTCCAAGCTCAGAGGCAGTTACACAGCACCTCAAAGCAGTATTTGCTCACCATGGAATACCAGAAGCACTTCTGTCAGACAACGGTCCACAATTCAGCTGCTCAGAATTCAAAGCCTTTCCTAAGGTCTATGACTTCAAACACCTGACAGGCAGTCTACAATACCCACAGGCAAATGGAGAAGTGGAAAGGGCAGTAGAAATGGTTAAAAGTCTATAACTGAAGGCAAAGGACCCCTATGAAGCATTGGCAACTTATCACTCCACATCTCTTGTAAATGGCTACAGTCCATCCGAGCTGTCAATGGGCTGAGAACAAGCCTGCCCTTTTTTCCTTCCCTTCTCCAATCTCACTTACTGGACTTCGATGAAGTGGGAAATTTTGAGATGTCACAGCAGAGAGCATGCATGAGCTCAGACACAGAGCAAAATCCTTGTTGATGCTCAGGAGTGGTAAACTTGTTTGGGTTTCAGATGAATTCACTAAAGGAACAATAGTCTGGCAGCATGTACCATGATCGTTTGTGATAACAACACCACAAGGTGAAATCAGGCATGTGCACCTTCAAAGTCCACAAAAGGCAGAGAAAGAAACAGGGTGGCCTGATCCTTATAATGATGACCACTTACCTGAGGTGGACACACCTGTTCAAGAATCTCCATCCACCCCAACTCTTCCAGGAACCTATACCAGATCAGGTCGTTTATCTGTCCCACCACAGAGAGATACTCCACACCCTTATAGCTTAGGGTAAGTGACTAAAGAGGCAGAGTAATCCTCTCACTGCCAGTGTTCAGGTAGTCTACTAAGTGTTTTTTTAAAAAATACAATTCTAGTGTTGAAAACAATTCACAAAATGAAACTGTTCTTGAAAAAAAGAATTGATGGAATAAAGGAGGAAAACAAAGAGAGAGACTGTTAAAAACAAAGAGAAAGACAGTTAGAATGTTGTCAATTCCTTTTTTTAATGAACAGAGTGGGAGACCATTATAACAAAGAGAAAGACAGTAATAATATTGGCAATTATTTTCTATATTTATGTAAGGAGCATAATTTATGTGCTATGGTTAAAGTGATCTGAATCCCTCAATTCCAGTGACTATAATTTCAATGACGTTCTATGGATAAGAAGTACAAACCTAGTTTATCTTTTTATTTCAAGAAGGGGAGATGTAGTGGTCCGTGATAGTGTTATTCCTATGTCACTCTGTAGGCCACTCCTGCATGGGAGGAGTTCACATGATACAAGCAGATTTATCAATAAAGTTCAGTTGAGTATTCTGCATGCTGGCGTCCCGGTGTGCTCTGCACTCTCCCTCAGTATTGAACGCAATGCAGCCCTGGAAAACATACTGAAAATGACAACCACTCAACGAATAATAGAACCCAATAGCAGTGATATTTGTTCATTAGAACCATCTTATCATCATTTTAGGTGCAGGGGTGACAGCACTTTTGCCTGTGAGTCAGGAAGACTTGAGTTCAAGAGACTTGAGGAGACTCCAGGAAACAACTGGTGCCAAGGGATTGTTGGACTGCCACCCAGTTCCTGTCACTTGGATGAGACCATTAACTTCATTTATCCTCTGGGCAGAGTATATTTAAAACATGGTTTTGAGGACGACTGAAGAGCTTACTCAGGAATCTGAGCTCATTTTCTGGTCATTGCTTTTGATGTAACCCTAACGAGTGAAAATTTAGCTTTTGCCTATTTAATTATAAATAATGGCCTCCCTTCCAATCTCTCTATTCGCTGTAAAGAACGTTGCAATGCCCTGTCTCTGTGAAATGTTGTTTTTTTTCTCCTTTCCTTTCTCTAATACAAATAGAGGCAGAATAAATAGAAACGTCAGAATGTGTGAGTAATGTGCCTGTGCGTGAAATGGAGAGAAAAATTGGGTAAAAGTGAGGGACAAGTGGATGGACAGAAAATGCAGAGAAGCATTGTGTGTTGAGAGACACTGAAAGCTGCACAGACAGGCAACATAGGAAATGTATGTAAATGGAACTGCACAGCTCCTTACTGAGTGTATTATTCAATGGAGCAATTTTTCCAGTCAATGCATTCTGGTACTAATGGGTTATTTTGACTTACATTTGAAGACTGAATGCATGCTTTAGCTCCATGGAACCAATTGTCTTTTTCATTTTTCAAACAAAACATTTCATTACACAATGCCTTCATCAAGGCAAAATGTCTTAAGGCACGACATAAGAGCAGGAGTAGTTAAAACTTAATACTGAGCTACATTAGGAGAGAGAGCAGTTTGATCAAAGGCTTGGTTTTAAAGAATATAAGGGAGGATCAAGAGCTGGAATCAATTGTGGCACATGAGGGGAACCACAGAGCTGAATATTGAGGCAGTTGAATGGTAAATGAATCGATGAACCCTGGGGAGGTGCAAGAGGTCAGAATGAAGAGCACATGAAATCTAAGAGAGTTGAGGATACAGAACCAGCATACTCTCTTTTGACAAAATCCACACTTCCTTGCCGACCCAGGAAAGCGGCAACCATAGTCAAGGTCCCCTCTCAACGTGGTCGTTTTCTCCCCTACTTCCACCCAATCCAGTCAATCTCTCTCCTGCTTCCACCCAACCCAGTCAATCTCTCTCCTACTTCCACCCAATCCAGTCAATCTCTCTCCTGCTTCCACCCAACCCAGTCAATCTCTCTCCTGCTTCCACCCAACCCAGTCAATCTCTCTCCTACTTCTACCCAACCCAGTCAATCTCTCTCCTACTTCCACCCAACCCAATCTCTCTCCTACTTCCACCCAACCCAGTCAATCTTTCTCCTACTTCCACCCAACCCAGTCAATCTCTCTCCTACTTCCACCCAACCCAGTCAATCTCTCTCCTCCTTCCACCCAACCCAGTCAAACTCTCCCCTACTTCCACCCAACCCAGTCAGTCTCTCTCCTACTTCTGCCCAACCCAGTCAATCTCTCTCCTACTTCCACCCAACCCAGTCAATCTCTCCTAATTCCACCCAACCCAGTCAATCTCTCTCCTGCTTCCACCCAACCCAGTCAATCTCTCTCCTACTTCCACCCAACCCAGTCAATCTCTCTCCTAATTCCACCCAACCCAATCAATCTCTCTCCTGCTTCCACCCAACCCAGTCAATCTCTCTCCTACTTCTACCCAACCCAGTCAATCTCTCTCCTACTTCCACCCAACCCAATCTTTCTCCTACTTCCACCCAACCCAGTCAATCTCTCTCCTACTTCCACCCAACCCAGTCAATCTCTCTCCTGCTTCCACCCAACCCAGTCAATCTCTCTCCTACTTCCACCCAACCCAGTCAATCTCTCTCCTACTTCTGCCCAACCCAGTCAATCTCTCTCCTACTTCCACCCAACCCAGTCAATCTTTCTCCTACTTCCACCCAACCCAGTCAATCTCTCTCCTACTTCCACCCAACCCAGTCAATCTCTCTCCTCCTTCCACCCAACCCAGTCAATCTCTCTCCTGCTTCCACCCAACCAGTCAATCTCTCTCCTACTTCCACCCAACCCAGTCAATCTCTCTCCTACTACTATTGGGCAAAAGTTATGAAAGATTGAAAGTATGGATCCCAAGCTTAAGGGCAGCTTCTATCCCACTGTTGTAAGACTCTTATATGATACCCGTGAACTCTTGTCTTCACAATATGCCTCATTGTAGCCTTTGCACCTTATTACATACCGTACCTGCACTTTCTCTGTGCCTCTGACACTATATTCTGTATTCTGTCAATGTTTTAACTTTTCTAATACGTCAACACACTTAAGCTTTAGAATTGTCTGTCTGGATGGCTGAGAAAATGATGTTTTTCTCTTTATCTCAGCACATGTGACAGTAATAAACTAAAAACCAATGCAGCAAAAAGAAATCAGAGAGATGTATGACTGGATAAAGGTATAGAGATGGAAACAGGTAAGACTATAGAGGAACTGATTCAGAATGATGAGGCCTTCAACAGTCTTAAGCCATGCTGGGCCATATTACTCCAACTAGAATACTAAGAACTGGCTAGGGTCACAGTGGCTTATACTGTAATCCTGCAGGATGCACGGGGGCGGGGGGGGGGGGGGGGGAAGATTCCTTGAAGTTCATCTTCTCAGTGGAAGGTTGCTGGACTTTGAATATTGAACGCACTCGATTCTCAGAATGTTATTGAACCAGCCAAGGTTAACGATTCACAAAGCTATTGAAGTGTAATGAATTTCACTGTGGGTTGACAAATGCAGGTAATTAACCAGATGGACATTGCTCACAGTTGATCAGCAAAGTGCCTGTAGTAGGTATTAAAGCAGAGCTTGCTTCACTTTCCCTTTCACTAGAGATCCACCAGAGAGGGTCTGATGTTCAAGGCTTCAAGAAAAACAACTTTGGGTTTAATTTCACTTACCTGCCTTTCAAATAAGAATTCAAGCCCCTAGTCGGGAAACTTCACAAGACTTCTGTCAGATACCAAGAAAATATAAATCAGGTTTAATATCACTGGCATATGCCATGAAAGTTGTTAATTTAACTTAATAGTTAAATTAAATAAGTAGTGCAAGAAAATAGAAAAAAAAGTAGTGAGGTAGTGTTCATGGGTTCAATGTCCATTCAGAAATTGGATGGCAGAGGGGAAGAAGCTGTTCCTGAATCATTGAGTGTGTGCCTTCAGGCTTCTGTACCTCAATTGCATTTTCTAAGGGTCCCACAGAATTTTGGGGTTTTATGTGTGCATACATTTAATATTGATCATATTCTCAGATTTTTGTTCCACTAATCAGGATATCAACATAGACTGAAGATTTGAAATATGTGGCCCCATCACCTGGCAAAGATGACTCAAGATCATTCACCATTTGGTTTCAGTATTTAAAATACTCTTCAAGTGATTAAAATCACCAATATCCAATTATAGTTTTTAATCAAAGTAATAGTGTAAAACATATATATATATCAGTAATAAAGTTGAGTTTACAGATTTCTATTTGTTTGCTGAATGTAGTTATTAATCATAACACAAGCATTTATTGTGCATCCCTCCCTTAGGTCAGTGATGTCTAGCCAATACATTCAATGGAATTGTTTTGTCATGGTTTTGATTTGTAGGTAGCTCCTCCAAAGAGCTTTGAATTAGGCCTCATAATTTTGTCAAGGACAGTGATTCTATAAATGCCGGTTGTCTGGCCTGATTTTGAACGGTGAGCTTGATACAGTAGAAGTCACTGAACTGCACAGCTGCATTCAGAAATATTGCCCAAAAAGTCTGAAGGCAGAACCACTGATGCAGATTTCAGTATTGGCTGAAGCTCATTCAGAATTGCACTTTCTCCTGTTTGGAAATGTGTCAGTCAGGATGGCCTGATCCAGGGATTTGGAGGTGGTTTAGAGGCTTACGTCCAATCAGACTCTTGGAGCCAGGTCAGGGAGTGTTTTGGGAATGTTTTGACAGAAGTATGGGGATCCAAAGGAAGATGAAGGAAAGGTCACTCAGAAGCATGTGCTTTGCGAAGGAGGCCGACATTGGGTGTAACAGATAATCAGAGTCTGGCTTAGGGGTTTCATGTTGTAAGTAGCCAACAATTAGGCTGGATCTGGGTTCCAGCAGCCTTTAAGGGCTAGAGGCTGTGAAGGTCAGTGGGACCACCAGGCGGTTAGCAAACTGGAAGGTAGGGAGATGGGTGAGGCTGGTAATGGGGCCTGGAGAATAAGAAAGATTATTTCACATGCATCTACTGCTTAAACTGCTTGACATTCCATCAAGGTTCCTGCTCCTGAACAAGTAGAAATAGAGAAAAAGGAATACCCATGAGAAACCCATTGGTGCCTGCAATAACATAGCTGCTTAAAAACAATACCCCACAGACACTGATTGATGAGAACTTCAACTTGGGATGAAGGAATCGATTTACATAGAGTGATCAGAATAATCCTCCTTAGGAGAGTAAGTTCATGGAGAGATTGTATTTATTAAGCTCTTGGCATTTCTGAAAAGACCAACATTTACTGTCATTTCTCTTTTCCCTTGAGGAGATGGAGGTGCGGCCCCTGCTTGAACCACTGTGACCCACCTGCTGAAGGTATGACACTATGCTGTTGGGGAAGGAGTTCCAGAATGTAGACCTAATGGCACCATAGTTCTGGTGATACAGTATATATATTCTCTAGCCAATTTGGCCTGTGACTTAGGGGAAGAGAACCTGCTGCCCTTATCCCTCTCGGTGGTACAGCTTGTGGGTTTGGGAAGTTCTACTGGAGTAAGTGACTGCAATGCATTTTGTAGATGGTTCACACTGCAACTTTGGTGTGCTGATGGTGGAGGGAATGGGGAATGGCTGCTTCAGGTGGTGGATGTGATTCCAACCAAGCAAGCTGCTTTGCTTTGAGATAGCGTCAAGTTCCTTGAAAACTCTTGGTGTTGTTCTTATCCGGACAAGTGAAGAACATTGCACCTCATATCTGACTTGTGCCTTGTAGGTCATGGAAAGTGTTTGGATCTTAGGAGGTAAGTCACTCACTGAAGGATTCCAGTCTTTGACTATCAATTGTCCCATGATATTTATGTGGCCAGTCCAGTTGAGCTTCTGGTCCATGTTTAGGATGTTAGGGAATTCGCAGTGAAAATGCTATTGAATGGCTACAGTAGATGGTTAGACTCTCCTCTTGTACTGGAGGGCATGGACGGTAGAGTTGGTGGGCGGGCTGGTGATTCCACCCCACACATTCTTCATCCTGAAGAGAAGCGATCCCTCTGCCCATTCCACAACAGTTTCAAGATTTCGAGAGGAGTTGTGCATTTAGGCTGTGCTATTGATGAAGAATGGGGCATCCCCAACAAACGCAAAGATAAGTGGATCAAATTTGTTTTGAAAAGCTACCAGCTGCCTCTTGCTGGTATTTAAGCTGATGTCTAGAACCTCCCTCTGTGGGTGTAAGAGAACTGAAAGGCAGTCATTAAAGAGGGGGGCACTCTCAGTATGGTGCACTGATTATACCGGCTCATGTTTAGTGTCCTATTTTTAGAACTGGGCCTGATGAATCCCAGGATTGCATCAGCATCTGTGTCTCATGCTAAAGGAATTCAGTAGTAACTAATACTTGGAGAGATTGGGTCACCAAGTGGAGCCTGGGCTGCAGGAAACCAAGAACGCAAGTTACGTCCTGCTTCAGTTCATTGAGACAGACGTGACATCTATTGGCATTTGGCTGCTGCTCAAGGCATCTCATTCCGTACATGAGGCAGTGTATCTCAGTGACCCAAACTATCAAAGTTACTTCCTGATATATAGGAGTAAAACAGCTGAGGATTTACCTCTTCTCCATGTTACTTCACCAGTGCATACAGAACTCGACAGCTGTAACAGTGTAAGTGAGTATCAGTGCAAAAAGCTGACACAAGAGTGAACTCTCAAAGTCAGAATACCGTACAAAGAGAAACCCTCTCGAAAAGTAATAGTTCAGAGGAAAGGAAGGTATAGATTCTGCAGGTGAGCTTCCTGATTGGTTTAATAAGGAAAAAAAAACAATCAGTCCTTGGGGATAAAGAATGAGTGGACAAAGTAGCTTCTTGTTTAAACGGGTACGAATGATTATACTATCGTCAGGCATAGTGTGATTAGGAGAAAGTGCAGGAAAATTCAAGTCTGCACATTTAGGTGTTGAATGCTTTCTGGGAGCTCTGCATAAGAAGTGACTCGGCACACATTTATTGCATCAATGGTGGATGTTATTGAAGGGACAGGACCAAGTGGTGAAGGGCCCCACATAATATGAGATTACGTTGCAATGTGCTGCTGAGAAACGGCTAGCTCCCATCGCTAAATCACTGAAGGCACAGGAGATTCCACAGCACTGAAATAGAGAATGGTCTTTACTAGTGTTTATGGCCCACACAAGTCTCATGATTTCCTATTCATCAATGATCATCAGGGTTCATAATCTGAATCAGGTTTACTATCACTGACTTACATGAAGTGAAATTTGTTGTTATGTGGCTGCAATAAAGAGCAAAGACATAAAGTGACTATAAATTACAAAATAAATAAAAGGTACAAGGAAAACAAACATTAAGGTAACATTCAATGGATAATGGACCATTCTGAGTTCTGCTGACAGAGAGGAAGAAGGTGTTCCCAAATTACTGAGAGTGGGTCTCCAGGCTGTTGCATCTCTTCACTGATGGTAATAATGAGAACTGGGCGTATCGCAGATGATCCGGGTCCTTAGTGACAGATCCTCCTTCTTGAGGTACTGCCTTCTACAGATGTCATCAATAGCGGGGACAATTCTGCACGTGATAGAACTGTGATGTTGTGCCCATGAATTTTTGGTCCTGAGCACTGGAGACTCCACACCATATGTGATGCAACCAGTCAGGATGCTTTACACCATGCATCTATGGAAATTTTCAAGCGACATCAATAATGTATCAGATCTGCTCAATCTACTAATGAAGGCACTGGTACGTTTTCTTCATTATTGTATCAGTTTTTGGGCCCAGGACAGAATTTTGGAGATGTTCAGATTCAAAAACTTAAAGCTGCTCACCCTGATCCTTCAATGAGGACTGGTGTATGTTCCCTCGACTTTTTAACTCCAAACTGTTAAATTAATCAAAAGGAAAGCATGGAACCCAGGATATATATAGGCATCCATTAGTCTCATGACCATGGATTTGCACCTTGGAAGGTTTCCAGGGCGCAGGCCTGGGCAGGGTTGTATGGGAGACCGGCAGCTGCCCAAGCTACAAGCCTTCCCCTCTCCTTGCTACCGATGCTGTCCAAGGGAAGGGCACTAGGACCCAAGCAGCTTGTCACCGGTGTCGTCACAGAGCAATGTGTTGTTAAGTGCCTTGCTCAAGGACACAACACGCTGCCTCAGCTGAGGCTCGAATCAGTGACCTTCAGATCACTAGACTGATGCCTTATCCACTAGGCCACATGCCAACAGTTTAACGTGTCCACTTAGTTCTGACATTTAGTGAAGTGTGCACTGTTTGGCCAATTTAAGCATTGGGCCAGTTTGGGAAGGTCAGGTAGGGGCTGAATCATATCAGGAACATATCAAAACAGCAGGGCCCTTGGCCAAGAGTGAAGAACAACCCAAAATTTCACCAATTTAAGTGCCAGGCCGACTGAAAAGATCAGTGTGCCAGCATCAGAGGCAAGGAATGGCCGTTTAGCTCACAGCTCGGCAAGGTTTACTTGTCTCTGCACTGACCTGAGGCTGAGGCCTGCAACTAGTTCCTGGCTCGGCTGTGATTGACCGTGGCTGTGGGCTCACTTGCATGAACTTCAGTTCTGAATGTTACTTGCCTACTTTTATTGTTTGCATGATTTGTGTATTTTTCTGCACGTTGGGTGTTTGACAGCCGTTTTTTTAATAGGTTCTATTGGACTTCTTTGCTTATGGCTGCCTGTAAGGAGACAAATCTCAAGGCTGTATATAGCATGCATACTTTCATAATAAATGTACTTTGAACTTTGAACTTATGACGTGGTAGTGTAATGATGTACGCCGTTCACACACTTCTACACACAACCCATAATGAATTGTGTAAATAACAAAGAATACTAAATCAAACAATATATTTACAAAATTACTCAAATATTATTGAAATATTAAATACATAACAGGTCCACAATCAGTTCCTTGGTTTTGCTGACGATGAATGCAAGGTTGTTGCATTCAACCAGCTGATCTACCTCACTCCAGTACACCTCCTCCTCATTATCATCTGATATTTTACTAGCAGCAGTGGTGTCCCATGTAAATTATAAAATACCTTTCCATTTCTTCCTCCCTCATGTATTTAACTGGATTCCTCATAAATAATTCATGTGGTGGTGAACTTCAGAGTTGAAATAATGCCTGAACAAAGCATTTTCCCCAGAATTTCTTCCCGAGTATCTTAAATTTATAATGTCTACTTTGGGATCTCATCCACAGTTTAATTTGGGGGTTACAGTAGGTGCCCCAGGCCTAAGGATCAAGAACATATCTACAGTGCCTATAAAAAGTATTCACCCCCTCCCCCATTGGAAGTTTTCGTGTTTTATTGTTTCCCAACATTAAATCACAATGGATTTAATTTGGCTTTCTTTGACACTGATCAACAGTAAAAGACATTATTGTGTCAAAGTGAAATAAGATCTCTACAAAGTGAACTAAATTACAAATATAAAACACATAATAATACATTGAAGAAGTCTTCACCCCCTTCAAGTCAGTATTTAGTAGATGTACCTTTGCCAGCAATTATAGTCTTGAGTCTTTGTGGTAGATCCCCATCAGCTTTGCACATCTGGACAATGCAATTTTTCCTCATTCTTCTTTACAAAACTGCTCACGTCCTGTCAGATTGCATGGGGATCATGAGTAGAGCTGCCCTTTCAAGTCCAGCCACATATTCTCAATTGGGTTGAGGTCTGGACTCTGACTTGGCAACTCCAGGACATTAACTTTGTTGTTCTTAAGCCACTTCTGTGTAGCTTTGGCCCTATGCTTGGGGTCGTTATCTTGCTGGAAAACAAATCATCTCCCAAGTCGCAGTTCTCTAGCAGACGGCATCAAGTTTTCCTCCAGGATTTCCCTGTATTTTGCTGCATTTATTTCACCCTCTACTTTCATAAGCTTTCCAGGGCCTGCAGTGATGAAGCATCCTCACAGCATGATGCAGCCACCACCAAGCTTCATAGTAGGGATGGTGTGTTTTTGATGATGTGTGGTGTTTAGTCTGATGGCTAAAAAGCTGAATTTTGGTTTTATCAAGCCTTAGAACTTTCTTCCAGCTGATTTCAGAGGCCCCCACATGCCTTCTGGCAAACTCTAGCTGAGATTTCCTGAGAGTTATTTTCAACAGTGGCTTTCTCTTTTCTACTGTCCCATAAAGCTGTGACTGGTGAAGCGCCCGGGCAACAGTTGTATGCCCAGTCTGTCCCATCTCAGCCACTGAAGCTTGTAACTCCTCCAGAGTTTTTGTAGGTCTCCTGGTGGCCTCCCTCACTAGTCCTCTTCTTGCACGGTCACTCAGTTTTTGAGGACAGCCTGCTTTAGGCAGATTTACAGCTGTGCTATATTTTTTCCATTTCTTGATGATTGGCTTAACTGTACTCCAAGGGATATTCAGTGACCTGGAAATTTTCTTGCATCCATCTCTCGGCTTGTGCTTTTCAATAACCTTTGTGCAGAGTTGTTTGGAGTATTTTTTTGTCTTCATGGTGTAGTTTTTGCCAGGATACTGACTCACCAGCAGTTGGACCTTCCAGATACAGGTGTATTTTTACTACAATTAATTGAAACATGTTGACCACACCCAGTTCTCCAAAAAGAGATCGCTATTTAATTAATTATGTGACTTCTAAAACCAATTGGCTGCACCAGTGATGATTGGGTGTGTCATATAAAGGGGGTGAATACTTATGCAATCAATAATTTTGTGTTTTATATTTGTGATTAATTTAGATCACTTTGTTGAGATCTGTTTTCATTTTGACATGAAAGAGTCTTTTTCTGTTGATCAGTGTCAAAAAAGCCAAATTAAATCCATTGTGATTAAATGTTGTAAAACAAAAAAACATGAAAACTTCTGGGGGGGGGGGGGGGGGGTGAATACTTTTTATAGCCACTGTTTTTATTTTGTTTAGAGATACGGTGCAGAACAGGTCCGTCTGGTCCACCAAGCTACACTGCCCAGCAACTCAAGTCAAGTCAGGTCAAGTCAAATTTATTTATATAGCACATTTAGAAACAACCCAAAGTGCAGTACAGATCAGAGCAGATAGCTAAAATCACAAATACAAGAAACACAGACATAACCAACAAGGCAAGCAGCTTATAGGCACAAAAGAAACAACACAAGGCCTAGGCACAAACCAAAAGTCAGCCACATCAGGAGGATTCAAACGCTAGTGAATAAAAGTAAGTTTTTAGCCTGGATTTAAAAGAGTCGATGGAGGGGGCAGATCTGACAGGGAGGGAAATGCTGTTCCACAGTCTAGGGGCTACCACAGCAAAGGCATGGTCACCCCTGAGCTTAAGTTTAGGTCACAGGACAGCCAGGATCCCCAGGTCAGCCGACCTGAGGGACCTGGACGTAGAAAAAGGGGTTAGAAGGTCTGCGATATAAGGGGGGGGGGAAACAAGCCATTTAGGACTTTATAAACAAACAGGAGAATCAATTCTGAACCATACTGGCAGCCAGTGGAGAGAGGCCAGGATAGGAGTAACAAGGTCCCTCTTCCGGGCACCTGTCAGGAGCCTGGCTGCAGAGTTCTGGACCAGTTGCACATGGGACAGGGATGACTGACTAATCCCAGTATACAGGGAGTTGGAGTCGTCCAAGCGGGAGGATATAAGGGCATGGATGACTTTCTCGAGATCTCTGAAAGAGAAAAACTGCTTCATTTTGGCAATAGTATGTAGCTGGGAAAAAAAAACTGGCTTTAACTACTGCATTAACTTGCTTGTCAAATTTTAAGGTGGCATCAAATATCACACCAAGGGATTTAGCATGGGGTTTGACAGGGGGAGAGACAGGTTACTAACACTGTTGGTAATCACTTTGATGGGGTCAGGGGGGCCAAATAGGACAACTTCAGACTTGCCTTCATTCAGCTGTAGGAAGTTTTGTGTTATCCAACACTTTATGTCCTCAAGGCAGTTCATGAGGCTGACGAGATTTGACTGGTCATTTGGTTTCGGGGGGAGATAAAGCTGTGTGTCGTCAGCATAACAGTGGAAATAAATGTCGTATTTTTTAATGATTTGGCCGAGGGGAAGCATATATACATAGAGAAAAGAATGGGGCCTGAGATGGAACCTTGTGGGACTCCGCAGGAGGGACTAGCTGGGGGAGAAGAAAATCTGCCTATGCTGACGGGGAAGTTTCTATTTTTGAGGTAAGATATAAACCAGTTCAATGCAGTGCCATCAACACCAACTCTGTATTGGAGACGGTCCAATAAAATGGCATGATCCACAGCATCGAACGCTGCACTGAGGTCAAGAATTAGAATGACAGAGTCACCTGAGTCGATAGAGGGGAGCAGGTCATTGTACACTTTCAGCAGGGCAGACTCCGTGCTATGATAAGCCTTAAAACCTGACTGAAATCTTTCCAAGATGTTGTTTTGGTGTAAGTAGAGCAGCAATTGTTACTGAGAGTAACCTTTTCAGGAACCTTTGGCAGGAATGGAAGTTTAGAAATAGGTCTGTAGTTGCTAGGTAGGGTAGGGTCTAAGTTGTTTTTCTCGGGAGGGGATGGACCACAGCACGCTTGAAGCAGATTGGAATGGTACCAGTGGCCAGGGAACTCTTAATCATAGAGGGTGCTGGGAACGACTATGTCAAAGACATCCTTCAAGAGGGCAGTTGGAACAATGCCAAATCACAGGACAATTTACAATGATCAATTAACATACCAACCAGTACATTTTCGGACTGTGGGAGGAAACCGGAGCACCCAGAGGAAACCCATGCGTTTCACCGGAAGGATATGCAAGATTTCTTACAGAGGTCGCCAGAATTGAACTCTGGATTCCAATGTTCCAGGTGGTAATAACATCATGCATAGAAACATAGAAAATAGATGCAGGAGTAGGCCATTCGGCCCTTCGAGCCTACACCACCATTCAGTATGATCATGGCTGATCATCCAACTCAGAACCCTGTACCTGCTTTCTCTCCATACCCCCTGATCCCTTTAGCCACAAGGGCCATATCTAACTTCCTCTTAAATACAGCCAATGAACCGGCCTCAACTGTTTCCTGTGGCAGAGAATTCCACAGATTCACCACTCTCTGTGTGAAGAAGTTTTTCCTCATCTCAGTCCTAAAAGGCTTCCCCTTTATCCTTAAACTGTGACCCCTCGTTCTGGACTTCCCCAACATTGGAAACAATCTTCCTGCATCTAGCCTGTCCAATCCCTTTAGAATTTTATACTATTCAATAAGATTCCCCCTTCAATCTTCTAAATTCCAGTGATTATAAGCCTAGTCAATCCAGTCTTTCTTCATATGGAAGTCCTGCCATCCCAGGAATCAGTCCGGTGAACCTTCTCTGTACTCCCTCTATGGCAAGAATGTCTTTCCTCAGATTAGGGGACCAAAACTGCACACAATATTCTAGGTGCGGTCTCACCAAGGCCTTGTACACTAGCAGTAGAACCTCCCTGCTCCTGTACTCAGATTCTTTTGCTATGAATGCCAACATACCATTTGCCTTTTTCACCACCTGTTGTACCTGCATGCCCACCTTCAATGACTGGTGTACAATGACACCCAGGTCTCGTTGCATCTCCCCTTTTCCTAATCGGCCACCGTTCAGATAATAATCTGTTTTCCTGTTCTTGCAACCAAAGTGGATAACCTCACATTTATCCACATTAAATTGCATCTGCCATGAATTTGCCCACTCACCTAACCTATCCAAGTCACCCTGCATCCTCTTAGCATCCTCCTCACAGCTAACACCGCCGCCCAGCTTCGTGTCATCTGTAAACTTGGAGATACTGCATTTAATTCCTTCGTCTAAATCATTAATATATATTGTAATCATAGAGGTGTAAAATGAGAGTAGAAGCAAAAAGTAGTAAGGTGAAAAGTAAAAGTGGAAGGCAGGCAAATCCAGGGCAAAAAGCAAAAAGAGCCACTTTTCAACATAATTGTATAAGGGCTAAGAGTGTTGTAAAAACAAGCCTGAAGGCTTTGTGTGTCAATGCGAGGAGCATTCATAACAAGGTGGATGAAATGAATGTGCAGATAGTTATTAATGAATATGATATAGTTGGGATCACAGAGACATGGCTCCAGGGTGACCAAAGATGGGAGTTCAACATCCAGGGATATTCAATATTCAGGAGGGATAGACAGGAAAGAAAAGGAGGTGGGGTAGCATTGTTGGTTAGAGAGGAGATTAATGCAATAGAAAGGAAGGACATTAGCCTAGAGGATGTGGAATCGATATGTGTAGAGCTGCATAACACTAAGGGGCAGAAAACACTGGTGGGAGTTGTGTACAGGCCACCTAACAGTAGTAGTGAGGTTGGGGTTGGCATTAAACAGGAAATTAGAAATGCGTGCAATAAAGGAACAGTAGTTAGAATGGGTGACTTCAATCTACATATAGATTGGGTGAACCAAATTGGTAAGGGTGCTGAGGAAGAGGATTTCTTGGAATGTATGCGGGATGGTTTTCTGAACCAACGTTGAGGAACCAACTAGAGAGCAGGCCATTCTAGATTGGGTATTGAGCAATGAGGGAGGGTTAGTTAGCAATCTTGTCATGCGAGGCCCCTTGAGTAAGAGTGACCATAATATGGTGGAATTTTTCATTAAGATGGAGAGTGACATAGTTAATTCAGAAAGAAAGGTTCTGAACTTAAAGAAGGGTAACTTTGAAGGTATGAGACGTGAATTAGCTAAGATAGACAGGCAAATGATACTTAAAGGGTTGACGGTGGATATGCAATGGCAAGCATTTAAAGATCGCATAGATGAACTACAACAATTGTTCATCCCAGTTTGGCAAAAGAATAAACCAGGGAAGGTAGTGCACCCGTGACTGACAAGGGAAATTAGGGATAGTATCAAGTCTAAAGAAGAAACATATAAATTAGCAAAAAAAAGCGGCAAGCCTGAGGACTGGGAGAAATTCAGAGACCAGCAGAGGAGGACAAAGGGCTTAATTAGAAAAGGGATAAAAGATTATGAGGGAAAGCTGGCAGGGAACATAAAAACTGACTGTAAAAGCTTTTATAGATACGCGAAAAGAAAAAGACTGGTCAAGACAAATGTAGGTCCTTTACAGTCAGAAACAGGTGAATTGATCATGGGGAACAAAGACATGGCAGACCAATTGAATAACTACTCTGGTTCTGTCTTCACTAAGGAGGACATAAATAATCTTCCGGAAATAGTAAGGGACCGAGGGTCTAGTGAGATGGAGGAACTGAGGGAAATACATGTTAGTAGGGAAGTGGTGTTCGGTAAATTGAAGGGATTAAAGGCAGATAAATCCCTAGGGCCAGATGGTCTGCATCCTAGAGTGCTTAAGGAAGTAGCCCAAGAAATAGTGGATGTATTAGTGATAATTTTTCAAAACTCCTTAGATTCTGGATTAGTTCCTGAGGATTGGACGGTGGCTAATGTAACCCCACTTTTTAAAAAAGGAGGGAGAGAGAAAGCGGGGAATTATAGACCGGTTGGTCTGACATCGGTGGTGGGGAAAATGCTAGAGTCGGTTATCAAAGGTGTGATAACAGCAAATTTGGAAAGAGGTGAAATCATCGGACAAAGTCAGCATGGATTTGTGAAAGGAAAATCATGTCTGACGAATCTTTTAGAATTTTTTGAAGATGTAACTAGTAGAGTGGATAGGGGAGAGCCAGTGAATGTGGTATATTTAGATTTTCAAAAGGCTTTTGACAAGGTCCCACACAGGAGATTAGTGTGTAAACTTAAAGCACGCGGTATTGGGGGTATGGTATTGATGTGGATAGAGAATTGGTTGGCAGACAGGAAGCAAAGAGTGGGAGTAAACGGGACCTTTTCAGAATGGCAGGCAGTGACTAGTGGGGTACAGTGCTGGGACCCCACTGCGAACCTGTATGGTACCGTAGCAATTAGTGATTGGGTCATCAAGTGCAGCCAGGTTTCTGTTTGGTCTGAAATGCAAATGGATTTATATTAATAATGAAAAACAAAAGAAAATTCAGTGTGGGACAGGCGTTTGTTGCTGCGCTGATCCAGCAACAAACTGGATGCTTTGTGCTTGTGAGTACTTGTGAGTTTCAGCACAGGAAGGAGCATAAAGGGACTGATGACTTCAGAAAGTAAATCTGGCAGTGGTTAGTGAAGTCATCTGATTAGATTTGTCTCTTTACTTTTTCCAGACAGTCTCTGCGAGGCAGTCTGTGAAATGCTTTACACCTTTAGCATTACATTTCAAGGAAAATCTAATTTTGTTTTAGGTAAAACATCAAGGTTAAACTTGTACATACAGGATCAATGGAATATGAAGAATCAAAAGCTGGGAAAAATCACACGGAAGGGAATGTTTAAAACATTCCTCACCATGTTTTGAGGCTTTCCATCTGAATTTTAAGTGTCGCAAGATTTTAAATCCATGCAGCATGGCTTCAGGAAATACATGACGGAAAGGGGTCAGAAGGTGGAGGACATCTGAGTGGTCAGATCTTTGCTGTGGCAGTGAAACTGAGCTGCAGACAGAATGAGTCTGGGCTGCCACTTGTCTGATAAGAGTAGGGGGTAGGACAGCAAAAACTCTACAAACTGCACCCAGGACAGTGAGCGGTACGAGGCAGCAGCTGTGCCCCAGAAGTTCTCTCGGCCCTGCCAGCTGCAAGAGAACATTTAACAGAGGAACACAAGATTAAATGCAGAGCAGCGTGGCCCAAACCCACTGAATATTTGTGAATTTGATCCGGAGTGACGCAGCTAAGTATGCCACTGTTTCACAGCTCAAGCGAACCGAGTTCAGTCATGACGTCCAGTCCAATCTGTGCAGTTTGCTCATTCTTACTCCCACACCCCAAAGGTATGCAGATTGGTAGGTTAATTGTCCGATATAATTTGCCCCTAATGTGGGAAAGTGATAGAATGGGGGGGGGGGAAGGGGTGCAAGAACAAGGATGAGAAAATGGGAATGTGAGGAGAATGAAATGGGATGGGGGATAAAGGGTTAATGAGTGTTTGATAGTTGGTGCCAACTCAATGGGCTCTGTTATGTTTTTCAATCTACGTAACACTAGTACTCTAAATACTGGAAGCAGGGATTGAAGGTAACTTAATTTTGATTTTACCGGTATGGTGCTCTCACAGACTGCCAATTTAATCCATAAGTTCATTATTCGTATTATTTGCATTAACCAGCCTCTCATTATTGCACTCTAGTGCACTATTCCTGACTCTAAACTAATATAACACTCATTTCTCGCCATCTGCACCGTGCAGCTTACTTTCCCTTCTGGCCAGAGAAGGTGCTTGCACACGTCCTACAGACTCAAAGGTGAGGAAAGAATTTGTTCCAGAAACGAATCCAAGCTTAGAGGTTTGTTATTCAGCACAGAGCACCAAGGAAGAATTTATAGTCCCAAGTGAATGGAGAGTGCAGAATATAAGTGGAGTACACAAAGCCAAGGAAAGCACTAGAGTAACAACTGAGGCTCAAGGAACTCTAAGACTGAGCTCCAGAGGAGGGAATTCTGTGCTGCTTTAGGTAAAATGTGTAGCAAGCAACCATTTGCAAGGAAGTTCTATGGAAAACATCATCTTCACATCAGCAGATAGTGGAACCAAGAATCTGGCTTTTGTTGTCAATGGTGTGATGTCTAGGGTTTGGATGGTGTGGAGTGTGCTATATTAGGTTTGAACCAAGATGCTACATGAGGCTTTATATAGATGGAGGAGTTGTTGTAGCGTATATCCGCTATGCTCTTGCAAGAATTAAACTTGCAAGGATTGTCATAGGTTGTGAAGAAAATCTAAAGAATTATTTCAAGATTGTGATAAACGTAGAGAAGCGTTTCAACAAAGGTATAATGAGTGTAGAGCAACACTAAAGAAAGACAAAGTGCAACTTCAAAGGTAAGAAGTTGCCATGATTGGACATACTGCTGCAAGCCAAGAATATTTTGTAGATTCAGCCAAAATTAAAGCCATTTTAGGAATGTAACCTTGACAGATGTGGCATGATTCCAGTTTGTACTGGGACATGCTCAATATCTGAATAAGCTCTTGTAATCTATTAGATGTGATAAAGCTACTCTGAGATTTCAGAAGGAAAGCTGGAGAAGAGCCCAAGAAGATTTCATTTCTCATTGAGTCAATTCAGGCTTCCAGAGCAATCCCGTCAATCTTGTTTCCCTGCATACCTATTCTCTCTCTCAACTCCACTCTGATTCTCTTTCCATCCACCTATGCTAATGATAGTTAACAGTGGCCAGTTAATCTTTGAGATTTGGGAGGAAATTGGGTCACCCACAGGCAATCTACACTGTCACAGCAAACTCCACAAAGGCAACTGCAGAGGTCAGGATCAAACCAGGGTGAGGGTTAGGGTTGGTTCTGCAAGGAATGAAGTGGTGCTGAGCAGAGATAATTCAGTTCTTAAATATTATCATTGTAGTAAGAGATAATAAATTCATATTAGGGAATAGTGAATTCTTGGCTCTGTAGCATAACAGAGAGAGATCAAAGTACATTTATTATCAAAGTACGTATACATTATACAACCTTGAGATTTGTCTGCTTACAGGCAGCCATAAAACAAAGAAACCCAAAAGAACCCATTAAGGAGACTACTGAACACTCAATGTGAAGAGAAAAGAAACAAATCACGTAGGCAAGCAAAAAGCATTCTGAACTGAAGTCCACAAAGAGAGTCCGAGACCCATAGTTCTACGCACAGCCGAGCAAACAATGTGGATCAGCGAGCTGAACCTGCCTGTGCTTAGCCTCAGGGTCCAACGTTCTGACCCTTTTCAATCTGGCCTGGTGCCTAAATCATTGTCCAAAGATCAGGTTGCTTTGATACGTTCTGGGCCCTGTACCCGACCTCTTTGATTCAGCCTGGGACTTGAATCGATCGAATCTGAAGTCTGCCTCACCCTCGGCAATAGGCCCACTGCCTCACCTCGCCTCCGCCACGTCGAGTTGCCTCCAAGTCCAAACAGAAGTTACAGACTATAGTTTGTGATGATCGCTTACCAGAAAAAGAGTGATTAACAAAGTATTCAGTTGGTTTCCTTGTTTCATTAGCCACCAACCAGAAGCCACTGAGATTCACGGGAACCATCTTGAACAGAAGGGGGATGAGCACGGAGTAAAGAGTTAAAGACAGGCTTACGGGTCTGTAACAGGCCCAACTGGACTGAGCAACGAAGCTTTAGCTAAAACGTTATCGTGAACTCATGCATAGCTACCTAGCAGAAGTTCTTAAAACTTTATAAAACGTTAGGGGAGAAGCTTGTCATTGTACATATAAGGTAAAAAGGGCATTATACAAAGCTCACATAAAGCGTAGGTACTGAAGTTTGACACTGCAAAAGGCTTATCTCACCCTATGTTTATACAGCACGTGCTGGGTAGAGGTAGTGGGGATGGGGGGGGGGTGAGTGGATCAGAAATAATATAAAAATAATGAAAACTTTGGATTGGGGGTATTCGTTCTAGGGTGAGTGACTCCCTTCTTGACATCAACTTGTAATAATGAAAGTTTATTCTGAAGATAAACGGCAGTGTGAAATCTTTCTGTCGACAATCTTCTTCGAAGAGAGGTAACAGTCTAGCCCAATGCCCCTCATTCTGGAGAAACAACAGAAAATGGACATCTGGTTACCCTTGAATCAAGGAGATTGAGAGACACACAGAGACAAGACCTGCACAAATTGATAAGTAATTCTTAGCAATTTCTTTTACCTGTGACAAGTTTGAACCCTGTACCAATGCTTTCGGATTTATCAGGATTAAGCCAGGCTTAGTGAAACTTAAAGCAGATCATTGACCATTGCAGGGAAGTGTTCTCAAAACCACTGAGCAATACCACCAGATACTAGACAATGCTGCAGACTTGATGGAACTTTCCTCTGAGAGTAGTGTTTTAAAATGGAGAAAGATAAATTGATCAGAGCACGTCTGCCAGAGATTAGCATCTGTGATTTTACACATGAGCTGGAAAAGCTTTGTTGCAAACACACTTTGGAAACGGATTAGTCAGGCAGCTGCTTATGAACTGAACTGGAAGCACCTGTGTGTTGCTATTTAGCATGAAGGGCCTCAGAGCGAGCCAGGAATCCTTAAATGTTTCCATCTTAACTTTGATTTTTCTGATTGATTAGCTGTACACTGCAATCTAATCTTTTAAACGCAGTGACTCCCGAGACCAGTTTGCTGCATAAAGAGCTAATGCCAGTTGTTCATTCAATGAACATTGGCACAGATTTGTGGAAGCTGAGTTGACCTCTATTAGCTGTGGATACATCTGAGCATGAACATCAAAATTTAGCATACTTAACTTCACTAAGGAAGGAATCCTTTTTTATTGGTTCCAATTGTTTATTGCAAAACTTATGTAATTTATATTTAATTTATGTTTTCTTCTTGTGAATGCACAAGTGGGGAATGAGTGGGAGAGCTGCAATTGTGGCAAGGACTAAGCCTAAGCTGAGCCTGCAGTGTCACCTGCTGCAGCCACCCTGGAAAGGAGAGCTGAGGTCATATGGAAGAAAGAAGGGGACTGTGCTGGGTGTACTGGGCTGGAGGCTGGCCTCTCCCATTGATGCTGCACTCCAGTACTTGCTCGGTGCTGCCTTCAGTGTTCACTCGGTGCTGCTCTCTAGTGTTCACTTGGTGGAAGAACAAGCAGAACCAGGACAATAACTGTCATGCCACTCAGGGACTTGGGCTATATTTAATTTTCTGTGTGACCACAGGTTTTTCTGAAATCATAATCATATATGCTATTTGTGCTATACACTATGTGCAGTGTGTTGTTGGTAATATTTTGTGCACCTTGGCCTCAGAGGAACACTATTTTGATTGGCTATATTCGTGTATGGCTGAATGATAATTAAACTTAAACTTGCAACTTGAACTTCAGAGCTTCTTTTGTAAGATAGCCAGTAAATCTACAAATGGACTGTAGAGAGGATCCTCATTTGCTGCATCACTGCAAGGACAAGAAAGCTCAACGATCGATGGTCAAAACTGTACAACACAACATCAGCACCGGCTTACCCTCCATCAAGGACATATATACAGGAAGGTGCCAGAAAAGGGCCAGTAACATCATGCAGGATCCTACTCATTCTGCTCATGGATGATCTGTCCCACTCTCATCGGAGAGGAGCTACGTAGTATCCATGCCAGGACCACCAGCCTCAAGAGCAGTTACTTAGTCCAAGCAGTAAAGCTGATCAACACCTCGAACCACTGACCCATCCCTCCACACTTCATGGACATACAATCATCACTTTATGGACATAAAATCAACCTATGTATATAAGCTATCTACCTTATGTATTTATATTTATTGTTTTTTATTATTGTGTTCTTTATCTTATTGTGTGGTTTCTGTGCTGTGTCAGATCCAAAATAACAATTATTTCATTCTCCTTTACACTTGTGTACCGGAATTGACATTAAACAATCTTGAAATCTTAATATTTAGCTCTGTTGAATCAGCAACACATTGACTGAAGAGGAGCTAATCCCATGCAGAGAATAATATATGTAAACTTCACATCTCACTCCAGGCGCACTGCTGCAACCTTGATATATTTTGGAGGAAGAGACTGACCGGCTGATAGGAATGGATGAATTACTGAGATTGAGAAGTGCTCTTGAATGAAGACCTCCCCCCTCCCCCAGTGGCTCTGTAATGTATCCACAATCTCCAAAACCAGATATAATAGTTCTCCATAGTGGATCCCATGAATCAAACTCCAGTCACTGAGGGTAAACACTGGAAGCAGATTTATGAATCCAGTCACTCGATGTTCGATTCATATTTTACAGTGCCCATTGTGATTGCGTATCTGCTTTGGTTAAATAGCACGATTTTTTTTTAAAGAAAATGTGTAAAAAAACTTAAGTTTTCTAATTAAGCATAAATGAAGTGACTAGTAAGGTCAGATAAGTAATTTTCTGATTGATATCATTTCAGAAAGTTTCATGGCATGCGTCTGTGAAGCACCATCCAAAGCAATCTGTAAAATGCTTGTCTTCTTTGTTTTATGACATTTTACTTTAAATAAAAATCAATTTCTCTTTTAGAGTGAAGGAGGATGACAGGTGAATTGATAGAGGTGTACAAAATGATAACAGGATAGATAGGGTGGACAGCCGAGGGCAGAAATGGCTAATAAGAGAGGGCATAATTTTAAGCTTGGTTGGGGGGAGGGAGTTGGATGACAGAAGTAGGTTTTTTTTACACAGAGTAGAATGCACTCCAGGAGCACTGGTAGAGGCGGATACATTCAGGAGATTTATGAGACACATAGCTAGATAGATGTTGAAAGAACCATCTATGTTTGACATTCTATAGTTAATTGTAGGTATACAGAACTGAGTGAGCAGGTGTGATTCAACTGATGGGTTTTTAGTTGATTGTTTTACTTCACACAAGTGGGGAATGAGTCTTTAATTTTGGTCAAACTCACTGCTAGCTGTGAAGATACTTCAGGAAGGTTATCTCAGCCGGATTATTTATGCGACATGCTCTCGCTCCTTCTGGGCTGTTCCATCACCCATGGGACTAATAAGTGCAGGTGCTCTGCTGACAGCCATTAGCTCTGGCTTAAAATGACAATTAGAGTCTCATTTATGTGTAATGCCAGCCCAGTTTCCAGTTTAAAAGGGCCTTGTTGCCTGAATAAGACAGACATATTGAACACTTTGTGAAGAACCTTTTCTAAAATGAATTCTATCATTGAACAGCTTATTTTTTTGAAAGTGATGCTCCTCAGTTTTTTTCTGTGGTTATAATAGACCACTTGAAACTAAACACAATTATAATTTCAGACTACTTGTATCACATAGGATTTTGGAGAAACAAGAAAATAACTTTTATTGAGTAAGTGTTTACTTGCTTAACAGTGCTGACACTTTGCAATAGTTCAACTAAGCTATAAAATATTTTGTTGATGATTTTCATTTGTACTCAGTGTCTGAAGCTTCTCACTTATGTGTCCAATGATAATCATCTGGCATTGATGGATTCCAGTTGCCCTAATACCATTACTCCATGACCGCAATGTTCTGGTGAAAACTTTCGCCATGCTCATAACTGACACACCAAGATTTGCAGGGAAGAAGTCTGAATGGGAATGCAGAAAATGAACCTTTAAAGACATATTGGACTTCATGGATTTATATGCTTGAACCATGTTGTCAACCAGCTGCACGTAGTTTGGTGCTTTGTAGGTGCCAAGAAATTTTTCAACAACATCATTGAATGCTAGTACCAATGAGTCAATAAAGGCACCAGCCTCAGTTAGATTAACCTCTAACAGAACCAGTTAGCAGTCGTGGTCTCTGGTGTGTGAGGATGTCAGAAAGAGAGATGAAAAGGAATTTCTTCTCCAAGAGGGCTGTGGATACTCAGACTCTGAACATATCCAACACACCAATCAATGGATTTTTAGATATTAAGAGATTCATCCAATCCAATTAGTAATTCAATTCAATTAGGAAGTGAGCAAGCTAATGAAGGAGTGACAGAAGAGAGCTCTGGACAATTTTGGGTTGAACGAACACCATGGGAAATGGACTTTAAATAACAGATATGCCACAGATTTCAAGACTGCTTGTGGAGTACCTGGCCAAACTCTACATCTAAATAAAGGCATAGCAGCAGATTCCTTGACAATAGGATGATATACACACAGCCAGAAGTTCATAAGCGTCCAACTAATTAACACAAAATGGTATTAAACAGAAGTTCTGGTGAAGAGCTAAGGATAGTGGAGCAGTTGATGTGAAATGTACTTCATAAAGGTGAGGTTATCATATGGCAACTAATTATGGGCAGACTAAACACACGCATACCAATATTGCTGAGTAGGAATGGTTGAAGTCTCAAGCTCAATTAGACACAAATCTACAGTCTGCTTCCAATCTGAACAAGACTCCAATACCACATATGGCCCTCTGGATGGAATCCTAGCACTCTGTGGACAGCAGCTTTCACAAATGGTGAGATGCATATCACCAACAACAACACCAATGCCCTATGTTTTAAGATCAAAGTAGATGAACTAAATTGGAATAACATGGAGATCTGGGACAGGTAGCATGAAAAGGATGGGCAACATCAGGATGTAGTTCCAAAGGCAGACAGAAGTCTATCTCTGTGGTGACAATAATGTCACTTTTAATGGGACAGGGGAGAATGAAGCTTGTTGTCTGCGGATGTTCCCTGAGGATAGTTAGCTCACCTCCCACATATCCCAGCCCAGTGTAGGCCAGGTGTTTCAAAGCCACTGTGAAGTAATTACTTATAAAGCATTGCATGTATTTATTATGTTACCATTTCTGGATTATATCTTGCCTGTTGGGGTATTACAGAGAATTCCTCATTGTCTCTGTAATCATGATGATCTCCACGACAAGAGAAGCACTTCAGGAGACTTGAAGAGATTTCCCTGAGACTTTGTGTATACAACATTAAACTGCAAATGCACTTCCCTGCATAAACCGTTCATGTACCTAGGCCTGGATGAGAATGAGTTATGGCCTTTCAGGTAGGAGATGTCAGCAGTGTTAATTATGCACAAAACAGAAAAAAATCTTGGCACTCTGCAACATGATGTCACGTTCTACCAACCCTTGCCATAACGTTAGCTTCTCCCGAGTGCCTCCAGGGTGATAAAAAAACATGGGCTGTGTGGAAATGTAAAGCAAATCACAGCAGTGAGTTATTCTTAGCCATCTATGACACAGAAAGTGCACTGAGGCCTTCCTGTGATACTTCCAGTTATGGTGTTGGAGTGATCATTACTCAAGTTGTGGATATGGATCAAGAGCAGCTTATAGCATATGCTTCGCCCACATTGGCACAACTAAGAATTATGCACAAATCAAAATATTCAATATTATTTACCACTTTTACAGTTTTCTACTTTATACTCAAAACAAATTGCAAAGCTCTTTTGGCCACACTTGGGCCAAAGTTAGTCCTTCCCTCATTGGAAGCATCACAGCTGCAACAATGGGCTGTAATACATTCCTACAATGGTTATGGTCTTAGGTTCTGCAGTACAAAACGTCCTCCCAGTACTCCATTCCAAGAAGTCAGAGTAAATTCCAAAAATATTTTATTTTACATGACATGTAGATTGATACAGTATGACACCTGGACCAGATGGACTACACCCCAGGATTCTGAAAGAGGCAGTTGAAGGGATTTTGGAGACATTAGTAATGAACTTTCAAGAATCACTAGATTCTGGAATGGTTCCAGAGGACTGAAAACTTGCTAATGTCACTCCACTCTTTAAGGAGGGAGGGAGACAGAAGAAAATAAATTACAGGCCAGTTATCCTGACGTCAGTAGTTGGAACGATGTTGGAGTCCATTATTAAGCATAAGATTTTGGGGTATTTGAGGCATATGATAAAGTAGACCAAAGTCAGCATGGGTTCTTTCAAGTTTTCCCTGACAAATATGTTGAAATTCTTTGAGGAAATAACAGACAGGATAGACAAAGGAGAGTCAGTGGGTGTTGTTTACTTTGATTTTCAGAAGATCTTTGACAAGGTGCCAAACACGACACTGCTTAACAAGATTAGAGCCAATGGTATTATAGGAAAAATAGTAGTATGGATAGAATATAGGCTGACCGGCAGGAGGTAAAGAGTCGGAAAAAAGGGGACCTTTTCTGGTTGGCTGAGGGTGACTAGTGGTGTTTCATATGGTTTGGAATATTGAAAGATCTCGATAAAGTGAATATGGAGAGGGGAGTCTAGGACCGGAAGGTACAGTCTCAAAATAGAGTGTCGTCCAATTAGAACAGAGATGAGGAAGAATTTCTTAACCAGAATTTGGTGCATCTCCAGAATTCATTGCCACAGCCAGCTGTGTAGGCCAAGTCATTGGTTATATTTAAAGAAGAGTTTGAGAAGTTCTTGATTAGTCAGGTTGTTGAAGGTTACAGGGAGAAGGGAGGAGAATGGGATCGAGAGGGGTTATAAATCAGCCATGATGAAATGACAAAGCAGGCTGGGCAGAATGGCCAAAGTCTGCTCCTATGATTATGGTCTTTGATATGTTGAGTTAATAGAACAAACCTGACATAGGAATGGTGCAGATGTCCTAAATGGACCACAAATCAGAAAGTGAATTTCATGGAGACACAGCATTACAGGAGCATTTCAAGGCTGTATCTTGGCGTGATGCAGATCAAGACAGTGGTGGGCATATTTGGTGATGACCTGCTCAGTACTTTTCCACTGACATGGAAATGATGAGCCAAGTGATTTCCCTCTGAGACATAAGTTGTATGATTTTACAAAACTAATGACATGGTTAACACACACTCAACTCATCACTTGCCCAGACTCTGAGAACTCTGAGATGAAATAGTTGGAGAGGCACTGCCAGAGGGTTCATCTTAATTATAGCCACATATGACCGGAGAGAGTCCTCAGATGACAAAACACCAACTCCAGCCTTGGTTGGAAATGTGTCTAATGAGATCCTGAACCATGAGGGTAACCATAGTGACCCATGTTAAGAAATAATTTTAGACAATGATCAAAGCCAATGTTGGAATTCATCCTGCCTCAAATCACCTTTCCAGACACACTAGGCTGGTCCTTACTGTGCACACATGCAATCCTCCTATAGGCATCTTGAATCTGACTGAAACTCCTCTACTGAGGCTTTGATGAACCACTAATCTGGACAAGATCAATGGCGGTGCAACCAAATGTGGAAGTGAAGGGAAATGGAACGAGATTACTAACCTAGATGGTTTGAATGAGGGTCAAAATTCAAGTACTTACATCTCATGGTCTGGGCAAGTCATCAAGGGGTAATTGAGACTCTAGATGGCATTGAGCTGTGACCTCTGTTGAGGTTGCAGCTCAGTTTTAGTTGTTTGGTTGTGCTTTAGTTTTGTGGGTACAATTTTGGGGAATGAGAAGGGAGTTAGGGTGACATTAGGGCTTCAGGGACAGAGATGGGGGGGGGAATTAGCAGAATTGAAGGACAGGTCAGAATCTTAATCTCTAGTCTCTGCTCCGTGTTTGAAGGACAGCACAGCAGACATGGAACGTCTGCAAAACCTGGCCAGGATAACCAGCCAACAGACCAGTGTAGTCGAAGGCTGGTGGCTTCCCCAGGGTCAGTGAGTTGTCAGCAGGTTCTGTAGTCCAAGTTCTGTGAAAGCGGGAGGAGCAAAGTCTGATGACCTCCTGGGTTCATGAATTGGTGTAATCAGAGTTAGGGCCTAATTTCTGACATCTCATCACCGGAGAGTCTGGCATTCGAGGACTGTTGAGTGATCGGTGAGTCATGTGGTCGATGCCAAGCATTGAGGCCTATGAGTCAAAGTTGAAGTCCAGAAGCTGAGTACCGTCGGCCAGTGCCCCGAGTCAATGAAACTGTGTGGTGGTTGAAGGCCCAACGTCTTCATGCCTGCATCCGAACCAAAGTCTGCCGGTGGCTGGAGGCCAAAGAATCCAAACTGTGTACGGCATGGATGAAAGGGCAGAACAGGGCTTGTTTTGCTGTTGTTGTATGTTTTATTGTGTTTTGTAGTGTTCTATCTTATTCTGCCAAGTAATGTGGGCATGCAATATTGGCACAGAACATTCAACAACACTCGCGGGCTTCCCCCAGCACAGTTTTTTTTCCTACAAATGGCGCATTTCACTGTACGTTTTGATGTATGCTTGCTTCTTAAATCTTGAACCTTGAAGCATAGGAATTTCTCGACAAACTTTGGCCAAAAGTTCTGGAAGGTTCATAATGATTTTTGCAATTTGCCTGCACCCCAAAATATAAGAATTAATGTCAAACTGAATCATGAGTCACCTATCGGGTTTGGAGAGGATGCCAGAGCAGAAGAGGAGGTAACTGCGGGGGATCAGCGATGAGGAGCTTGAGGTAACCTGTCGTCAATGTCCCAAGTGGCTACACCCACCATAAGTCCAAGGGGCAGGGGTCACCTGTGACTCTGACAGATCTGTAAATATTCAAATGTTTACATATACAGTTTAGAATCCTAGCATAGAGAAGGCCCTTCAGCCCATTAAGTCACACTGGCCATCAAACACCCATTTACACCAATCCCACTTCTCTAGCAGTTAACCGGTCAACTCTCTCCCAACTTCCCACCCACCAACACTGGGGGAAATTTACAGTTGGCAAATTATATCTTTGAGAAGCAGGAACAAAGACAGAGCACTTTGAGGAGAGTTGCAAGCAGAAAGTGCAAACTATATAGTCAGGATCAAACACAGGTCTCTGAAGTGGTGAAGCAGAGGCACTAACCATTACACCATTCTGCCCCCACCCTACCCTCATATGGAGTCACATGAGTCGATTATGTAATATTTATTTATTTAGAGATACAGTATGGAACATACCCTTCCAGCCCAACAAGCTGCAACAGCATCAGAATTGAACTCCCGACACCCCAAGATGTAATAGCATCACGCTAACCGCTTTGCCACTGTGGCGCAGGGAACTGGTTGCTTCAGGCTGCTACCTCATCAAACATGGGGTCAGGAAGTTCACTGCTCTCAATGGCCTGCACCGTTGTGAACGGATACATCTGTAGGAGTCAACTCAGTACACAAATTGTGGTCAGCATATACAGCAAGGGCCAAATAGGCCCATTTCTGTGATTCGATGAAATGGTAACTTGGCCTTTGTTGCAAGAGGATTTGAACACAAGAGTAAGGGAATCTCTGCAGTTACATGGGGGCCACAATATTTGAACAGGTTTGTGTTATTATCATTCCATCAATGCTAACACCGGACAACAAAGATCTTGCTTCCTGAATACTTTTGCATGTATCTTACAGACTTTGGACAGCTGATCATGAAAATCATGATGAAATTTCCCTTCCATGCACCGATTTTTGTGCAATTGCCTATATTTGTTATTTCAATTCATAATTCAAGTCCATTAAAAGGTTGCCCACAATGTAAGCTGAATGTTTTCAATCTTGTCCAAGCATGCCTGGGCATGCTTAGGCAGGGCGGAAATGGCACAGAGGGCAGATTTTATAAAACTATAAAATCATCACACCACACTGCTCAATGCATTGCCTTCACATGTATATCGGTTTGCGATCACGTTGATGCACATCTTCTACATGTGTGTACTCACAACAATGAAGTAATTGTATTTTCAGGAGTATTTGTGGTGGCAAAATGTCTCACCAAAGTTGCAACAGCCACAATACTTTCTGTTATTTTTGTGGTGAGAAATTGCTTAAATCTCAAAGACGGAGTATGACTCCTCTTATTAAGAAAGCCTTTGAGCTCCACTTTGAGTGTAAAATTGGTGACCAAAACAAAGCTTGGGCTCTTCACAGTTGTTGCCTTCCCATTTAGACTTCTTTCTGCAAACCTTGGCACTGTCAGTGATGAACAAGGTGAAAGTTTCACCAGGACATTGCAGTCATGGAGAAACAGTATCAGGGCAACTGGGAATCCATCAATGCTGGCAGTTTATTGTTGGACCCTTAAGCGAGAAGCCTCAGACACTGAATACAAACAAAAATCATCATCAAAACATTTTTAGCTTAGTTGAAATATTGCAAAGCATTAGCACTGTTATGCAATTAAACACATTATATTCAATAAAAGTCAATCTCTTGTTTTTCCAAATTCCTATGTGATACAACAATCTGATATTATGTAATTATATCTGAGTTTAGCTTCAAGTGGTCTATCATAACCAAAAAATTCTGAAGAAGCAACACTTGAAAACAATTATTTTCTAGTGAATTCAATAAGCTTCAAGACCTTGGCTTCAAAACCTCCTTGTGCAATTGGATCTTCAATTTCTTCACTTGCCTAGGAACTAGTCAGTTCCGATTGGCAACAACATCTCCTCCACAATCTCCATTAGCACAGGTCCACTACAAGGCTGTGTGCTTATTCCCCTGTGATACTTTATACTTATGTTTGTGGGACTAAGCCATATTTAAGATTGCTGACGATACCACTGTCATTATCCCAATCAAAGGTGGTGATGAATCAGCATATAGGAGGGAGGTTAAAAATGAAACTGAGTGGTGTCACAACAAGCTCTTAATCAATGTCAGCAAGACAAAAGAGTTGATCGTTGACTTCAGGAGGACGAAACCAGTGGTCCATAGGCCACTCCTCATCAGAGGATCAGAGCTGGAGAGGGTCAGAATCTTTAACTTCCTCGGTGTTATCACTTCAGAAGACTTGTCCTGGGCCCAGCATGTGAGTGCAACTATGAAGAAAGCGCAGCAGCGTCTCTACTTCCTTAGGAGTTTGCGAAGATCCAGATTGACATCTAAAACTTTGACAAACTTCTTTTGATGTGTGGTGGAGGGTATATTGGCTGGCTGTATCACACCCTGGTTGGAAATACCAATGTCCAAATCTAGCGGATATGGCCTAATCCATCATGGATAAAGCCCTTCGAACCAATGAGCACATCTCCATGGAGATCCAACCAGCATCGATTATTAGGGACCTCCACCATGCAGGGCGTGCTCTCTTCTCACTGCTGCCATCAGAAAGAAGGTACAAGAGCCTCAGAACTCACACCACTAGGTTGAGAAACAGTTACTACCCTTCAACCATCCAGCTCGTATATCAAAGGGGATAACTTGGCAAGTAGAATTAGGTAACTTCCAAGGAATTCTATACATACACCAAGAGCAACAGGATAACCAGGGTGAGGGTGGGACCACATAAGGATAAAGGGGATGCGGATAATGAGAGTGAGGTAACTAATGAGTACTTTGCTTCAGTATTTGCCAAGGAAAAGGATATAGAGGACCAGGAGTTAAGTGCTGAGTATATTAAGGTGTTTAGAAGTTAAGGAGGAAGAAGCTTTCATTCTCCTAATGAGTATTAAGGTGAATAAGTCCCCAGGGCTTGATGGGATTTATGCCAGGTTATTGAAGGAGGCAAGAGATGAGATTGCTGGGCCCTTGACCAGTATCTTCATGTTCTCTCTAGCCACAGGCAAGGTACCAGAGGATGGTTGAGTGGCTAATGCTGTACCTCTATTTAAGAAGGGAACAAAGGAACATCCTGGGAACTATGGACCAGTGAGTCTCATGTCAGTTGTAGGGAAATTGCTGGAGAAAATTCTTAGGTATAGGAAATATGAGCATTTGGAAACCCATGGCCTAATGAGGGGGAGCCAACATGGCTTTGCAAGGAGCAGTTCGTGTCTTACCAACTTGATTAAGTCTTTTGATAAGATGATGAGAAAAATTGATGAGGGTAGGGCAGTGGATGCTTATTACATAGATTTTATTAAAGCTTCTGATGAAGTCCTTCTTTGGAGGCCAATCCAGCAGATTAAGATGCATGGACTCTATGGCAAATTGGCTGTCTGGATTCAGAATTAGTTTGCACATAGAAGTCAGAGAGTAGTGGTTAAAAGGGACCTATTTGAGCTGGGATCTATAATTAGTGGTGTTCCGCAAGGATCTGTGCTGGGACCTCTGCTATTTATGATGTATATAAATGACCTGGATGAAAATGTGGTTGGGTGGGGTAATAAGTTTGTGGATGATGCCAAGATTGGTGGAGACTGACAAAGAAGACAGTGCAATATAGTGCAATTGTAGATACGGGCAGAGAAATGACAGATGGAGTTTAACCCAGATAAGTGTGAACTGTTGCACCTTGATAGCCTAAATACAAGGAGACAGTAGACTGTTAAGGGCAAAATCCTTAACAGTGTTACTGAACAGAAAGATCTTGGGATCCAAATTCATAGCTCTTTGAAAGTGGCAACATAGGCTACATAAGGTGGTTAAGAAAGCTTATGGAATACTTGCTTTTATTAGTTGAAGTACAGAGTTCAAAAGTCAAAAGGACATGTTGCACATTTATAAATCTCTGATTAGGCCTCATTCGTAGTATTGCATACAGTTCTGGTCATCCCAATATAGAAAGGATGCTGAGGCTTTGGAGAAGGTGCAGACGAGGTTTACCAGGATGCTGCCTGGTTCAGAGGGCACGTGCTACCCCGAGAGGCTGGAGGCAGGATAGACTTGGGTTGATTTCTCTGGAACGCTGGAGGCTGAAGGGAGATTTGATAGAGGTTCACAAGGTTATGAGAGGCATAGGTAGAGTGGTCGGAGAGTATCTGTTTCCAAGGGTTGAAATGTCCAATACCTGAGGCATGCAATGAAGGTAAAAGTGGGTCGGTTCAAGGGGACGTAAGGGGTAAGTTTTACTCAGTGAGTGGTGGATGCTTGGAATGCACTGCCTTCTGTGGTGAGAGAAGCAAATACATTTGAGGTTTTTAAGAGATGTTTGGATAGGCACATGGATGTAAGATGGAAGGATACAGGCATGGTGTTGGTAGGAGGGATTAATATTTGGGTGTTTTTGATTTGCTTTTTAGGTGGTTCAGCACAACATTGTGGGCCGAATGGTCTGTACCTGTGTTCTATGTTTGATGTTCTGTCTTCACTTCACTCAACCTCATTTGCTGCATCACAACTAATGGACTCATTTTCAAGGACTTTTCATCTCATGTCCTTGATATTTATTGCTTATATATTTATTATCATTATTTCTTTTTGTATTTGCACAATTTCTTGTCTTTTGCATACTGGTTTAACACCCAAATGATGCAGTCTTCCATTGATTCTATTATGGTTATTATTCTATTATGGATTTATTAGGAGTGCCCACAAGAACATGAAGTTCATGGTTGTATATGGTGACATATATGAACTTTGAACTACAGGATTGGTCTTCTTCCTTAAAAATGGATATGCTTGCCATTAGGACAGTTTAGCAAAGATAAAATATTCCATAGCCTAGTACCAGGAATAGTGCACTTGCATTTTGAGTAGAGACAGAGTAGAGTTCAGATGGAGAGATTTCACTGGAATGTATAAAATCATTACAGGCTGGATGAAGGGAGAATGTTTCACCTGGATGAGAAATCAAAATCCAGGGAAGACAGTCTCAAAAAAAGGGGAAGGCTATTGTGAACTCAAATGAGGAACAAAAGTCTTGAAAGACTGCAGAGGTTTCATCACTGAATTAATTTCAAAACAGAGATTGACATATTTCTTGATATTAAAGGGAGCTGGGGTCATGGGGACAGTGCAAGGAAATGGTGATAAAGTACTAATGATCTTCATGAGTGGTGGAAAAGACTTGAGCCATTTGGTCTATTTCAGCTTCTATTTCTCTTGATATTTAGCCACTTTTCCTTATGATCATCTTCCAAATCATGAGTATCATTGGTGCTTCGAAAGGGGAAAATGAACCCATGGACCTGATACCATGATGTAAAGAAAGACATGTAGTGATTTGTATTCTTGTATATTTTTATGAAAGAAGCTTATTTCTGAAATAAATATCCTTAGACCGGGGGTCGGCAACCCGCGGCTCCGGAGCCGCATGTGGCTCTTTTACGTCTGTGCTGCGGCTCCCTGTTGCTTTGGGAAATAATTGGTTGTGGCGACCCTTTTCCTGGCACATCCGAACCGACTCACAATTAGATAGCCTACGGGGGTTTGCGAGCACAGAGCTTTGGAGCCTCTGCGCCATGGGGGGCAGGTTGAGGGAGGCTTAAAAGTGAGGCTGAAGATTTCGAATAAAGTTTTTTCCTTCGACTGCAGTTACCGACTCCGTGTCGTAATTTTAGCGCTGCGTGTAGCACACCGCTACATGGTCAGTATTTAATTAAAATGTATTTTATGTTAGTTTGTTAGTTTTTGAAATGTAAATCTAAATTTGAAGATTATGGTGATCTTGTACAATCTAAATAAGACTTTGTGGCGACCCATTTCCTGACACATCCGAACCGGCTCACAATTAGCCAGCGTTCAGGCTAAGGGAGATAGCCTACGGGGGTTTGTGAGTACGTGTCTTTTGCAGCATCCGCGCCCATGGGGGGCGGGTTGAGGGAGGCTTAAAAGCAAGGCTGTTTAGTTCGAATAAAGCTATCTTTGACTGCAGTTTACTGACTGCGTGTAGCAACCGCTACAACGTGTTTTTATCGCTGGCTGTCCAGAGGGGAGGTGCTGAAACGCTTTGTCGCGTGTCTGGAAGAAGTGAAAACTTTCCTGGGCAGCAAAGGGCTCACCTTTCCTGAGCTGGAACAGCCAGAGTGGCTGGAAAAGCTACACTTCATGGTAGACATAACAGCGCACCTGAACACGCTGAACACAGCTCTTCAACGGGGTAAGGACGTACAGCCCTGCACATGTTGGAGGATGTTTTGGCATTCGAGCGCAAGTTGACGTTGCTTGCCAGAGATTTACAGAAAGGCACATTGTCTCACTTCCCCAATTTGAGAGAGTTCAAAAAAGGTCACGACATGATAAATTCGGAGTATTTACATTGGGCAATCATCGCAATGCAAACATCGTTTGGGAAACGCTTCTGTGAGTTCAGAGAGGAAAAAAACACATTATCCTTCCTGGTCACTCCCCTAAGCATCGATCCATCCCTACTGAATACGACTGCATTGTCAGGTGTGAGTCAACCTGAACAAGGATGATAAATATTTTAATTGCCTATTATTTTACGTATATTCATATGCTTTCATTGTTCAGTGAAATAGTCCTTTTATTTTTCAGGTTGACAGCTGGCTGACGTTATTTTTGGTTTGCTGCTGGCGGCAAATTTAAGTTTGGCGTTTTTCATAAATACAAGAAGGACTCAAATAGACGTTGAGTATTTTACTTAAAAGTAACCTTCAACCCAACGTCTTTTTTTCGGAGGTCAACATGTTTTTGTTGCATGCAGAAATGTAATTTCGTTTTCTCTGCAGGAGTTCATCAATTTCATAAATGCAACACATTATAGTTTGTTTATACATAGCATAAAGGCAAAACAAAACGTTGTATGCAGTGTTATTTCATTTTAAATGTCAAACGGGTTTTGCGGCTCCCAGTGTTTTCTTTTCTGTGGGAAACGGGTCCAAGTGGCTCTTTCAGTGGTAAAGGTTGCTGACCCCTGCCTTAGACCCTTTAACTTTGACGAGCCCTTTGCTCATCTTTCCTAAAACGTTCTTTGTTGGATGGGTGTTAATTTATTCAGTCTTGACAAATACCTTGATACAAGGTTAAGTCACACAAATACACATTGTTAGTCATGGGCCATTTCAGTTAATTTACAAGTTCTTCGACAAGGCTAACTCTCTCTTTGCCTGCAGGCTCCCTTCAGTCAAGGGCTTCAGATGTTGCATTACAATAAACATTCCCCCATCTGCCACACAGCACTCTGAAGAAGTTTTTCCAATGCAAAGTGATTACTTGTGTATCATTCCACCGAGTTCTATGTTAAATTTGCCAAAAATACAACCGGCAATGTTTCTCATCTTATCATCTCGGGGTGCTCTGTTGTCACACCAGCTAACGTTTCCTTTTGGCCACTGCATGAATCTTTAATTAGTGTTGGAGCTCTCTTTCACTCTGACTCCTGCTGTATTCTTTTTCTCTCCCTTTCACTTTGCTTCCAGGAACTTAATTAGAAACAAATGACTCATGATGTTTGCAGAGAAAATCCGACGGTTTAATTGTGGATTTTAGTCTCCATTTCAGCCTAGCATTGAGAAATATAAATATTTGTGCTAAGTGTTTGATATTAGACTATTCAATCACTGTTGTAGAAACTCAGAGGGCAGAACAAATGTGAATAGAGCAATCAGCAACGGGCTCCTGCTGTTCATTCCTGTTGCTCACGACGTCTCACTGGCCATCTGTTGGCACTCTGGCGGTTAGTCTTCTTCTTGTGCAATCCGTTGAAGTCAAGGATGACTTGCTTTGTGAGTTATGAGGACAATGTGGGAAATCATTGCTCATTGCTGATTTATTCACATACAAATCAGATGGTTTCTTTCACAACGTATCATTGTAGCTTAACATATTGAGCCAACTTAGAACCATGACACATGGGAAATAAAACTTTGTGGAGGTAAAGTGTGAACGTGCATGCTACGGTCTCATTTCTGATTACTGATCCTGCTCTCACCATTTTCCAAGGAAACCAATGCCACTACAGCTGCCAGAGTCTAAGATCTAAAGTAATTTGAAGAGGTTACTAGGAAAGTTGACAAAGGTAAAGCAGTGGATGTTGTCTATATGGACTTCAGTAAGGCCTTTGACAAGGTTCCGCACGGAAGGTTAGTTAGGAAGGTTCAATCATTAGGTATTAATATTGAAGTAGTAAAATGGAATCAACAGTGGCTGGATGGGAGATGCCAGAGAGTAGTGGTGGATAACTGTCTGTCAGGTTGGAGGCTGGTGACCAGTGGTGTGCCTCAGGGATCTGTACTGGGTCCAATGTTGTTTGTCATATACATTAATGATCTGGATGGTGGGGTGGTAAATTGGATTAGTAAGTATGCAGATGATACTAAGATAGGTGGAGTAGTGGATAATGAAGTAGGTTTTCAAAGCTTGCAAAGAGATTTAGGCCAGTTAGAAGAGTGGGCTGAAAGAAGGCAGATGGACATTAATAAGTGTGAGGTGCTACATTTTAGTAGGAATAATCAAAATAGGACATACATGGTAAATGGTAGGGCATTGAAGAATGCAGTAGAACAAAGTGATCTAGGAATAATGGTGCATAGTTCCCTGAAGGTGAAATCTCATGTGGATAGGGTGGTGAAGAAAGCTTTTGGTATGCTGGCCTTTATAAATCAGAGCATTGAGTATAGAAGTTGGGATGTAATGTTAAAATTGTACAAGGTATTGGTAAGGCCAAATTTGGAGTATTGTGTCCAGTTCTGGTCACTGAATTACAGGAAAGATGTCAACAAAATAGAGAGAGTACAGAGAAGATTTACTAGAATGTTACCTGGGTTTCAAGTTACAGAGAAAGGTTGAACAAGTTAGGTCTTTATTTTTAGGAGCATAGAAGGTCGAGGGGGGACTTGATAGAGGTATTTAAAACTATGAGGAGGATAGATAGGGTTGACGTGGATAGGCTTTTTCCATTGAGAGTAGGAGAGATTCAAACAAGAGGACATGAGTTGAGATTTAGGGGGCAAAAGTTTAGGGGTAACACGAGGGGGAATTTCTTTACTCAGAGTGGTAGCTGTGAGGAACAAGCTTCCAGTAGAAGTGGTAGAGGCAGGTTCGGTACTGTCATTTAAAAAAAAATTGGATAGGAAAGGAATGGAGGGTTATGGGCTGAGTGCAGGTCGGTGGGACTAGGTGAGAGTAAGCGTTCAGCACAGACTAGAAGGGCTGAGATGGCCTGTTTCCGTGCTGTAGTTGTTATATGGTTATATGGTTACATTTATTATCAAAGTATGTATGCAGGATACAATCCTGAGATTCGTCTTCCCACAGACAGCCACGGAACAAAGAAAACCATAGAACCAGGTCAAAGAAAAACATCACCCCCCCTATGCGCAAAAAAATACCAAATTGTGCAGACAGCAACAGAAAATGAGTGAAAAACACAGAGTAAGACTCTAAGTTATCATCACAGTTTTAAATGGTATGAAACTTGTTCTTTTGTGGCAAGTTATGACTTCGGTGGGTGGACGCCAGAACAAAATATAGGTCAGTGGTTGCCAAACTATTTTGGGTTCCCACCCCCTCAGATCCCAGACCACACCCCCAGCGTGCCCCTCTCCCTTTCCAACCATTACATAAAAACGATAAAGAATTTTGATTTACAATGCACAATAAAAGAAAATTGGAGCTGCAATTTCAAAGCAGTGACAAATAATTGCACATATCATTCAAATCCTCAAACAAAAAATATTCATTTATTTAATTGCAGTATAAATAATTTTCATCAACAATTTTAGAGCATATATTAGCGTTCCAACTATTATCAACTTCATTGCTTTTACACCTTTCAATAAGATGGATGGTCTTGGTGCAGCTTCTCAACATCAGGCTGAATGTCACCCAGGAGTCTTAGATCCCATGTTTTGTTATTTGCAGCCCACTTCATCACTTTGAAAGAAGTTGAGTGATTGCACTGAAACAACATCCCACTAAAAATGATGTTGGAAAGGCAATAAAGAACATTTTGACCTTTTTCCATAGTGCATTATACTGTCCAGAGATTTCTTTCTGCATCCAAAAATCTTGATAAGATTTTCTGAACATTGGCTTCAGCTCAGTCACTTTGTAGCCAGATCAGTTCTTCCTACATCCATTCTGTTAACTCCTCATTACAGGTGTTCAGGAAAGGATTCATTATCTGTTCCGGAATTTGGATCGAGAGAAGTTCATTAAATCTCTCTGACATGTCTTTATGCAGCTAACCCAAGCGGGCACAGTATATGTGAAAATCAGCACCTAGTATTCTTTCTTCCTCTTCCAACCCAGAGAGGCTCAGAAATTAGAAAAGGTCGCAGTGGCCAATGTGAACTCAAATAGGGTTAATTTGGACAGAAGTGTGCAGATGAATGATTTGACTTTAATAAGATTCACATCATTTCCTTGCAATTGATGTGATGATTGATATCATTAAACTTTGTGAATACTTCTGACAGATTTCTAATATTCTTGAGTTGATTAATGAATGAAGCATTCAAGTCTTCAAAGAATTATATCACAGGTTCAAACAGGACATAAAATTGTATCAGGCAGTTTCTGAGAGCCATCTGACTTCTGTATGCAGCAGCAAGCATTCAAGCGAAGCTGGTTATCATTCTCAATATAAAGCTCCCAAAATAGTCAACAATTGAGAGCATTGGAGTTGATTTTATTTACCCCTGTGATAACAGTACTTAATGATTTGTGTAGCGGATCACTTAAATATTTTGTGACAAGATGTCTGTAAATTACACAATGAATAGTAAATATGTTAGGTACAGTTTTTTCAAGAAATTAATAACATCATGGCAATGTCCTATCATAGATGGTGCCCCACCATTGTGCAAGCAAGAATGTTGAGAACAGAATGTCCTTTTCTTTAAAAAATTACTCAACAGCCCAAAATATTGACTGCCCCTTCATAACTGTTTCTAGTTCCCTTACTAAAAACAATTCTTTCATCCTTTATAATGCAATCATAACCAAGTAGCAAAGATTGCCTGGCAAAGTTGACTCATCCAAATGCAGAGCAAATTCTGTTGGCCAAAGAATGTTGCACATTGTGTCTTTCACATTCTCAGGCATTTCATCTTTTTGTCTTTGAAAAAAGATGTCGCTGAGAGGAATCACTTTATTTATTTGGTCTGGCGACTTGTGCAAAACTGTACTCAGAACTTCACTTACTGCTGGCAGAATCAGTTCTGCTCCAATTGTATGGGGCTCTCTAGACGGCAATAAGCAGTGGAATGGTTGTATGAAACATACAAAGCATCACTGATTTGTTGTGAATTACTGACAAGCATGTTTCAAAGTGCTTTCCGTTTCTGAAAATATTTCATGAAGAGACTGAAAACTAATTAAGTTCTTGTTTGCTTTGTCAGAGTGCATTCTCTACAAGTGTTCGAAGAGCTTGGATGGTTTCATTTCCTCATTTGAAAAAGCAACTTTTTCACACAACAAACACAATGGCTGTTGTTGGTTACTTAGTGCTGGTATAAATCCATATTTCAGATACTCCACACTATACACTCTGTTATGTTTTGTAACTTTAAAACATTAAATTAATTCAAAGGAAATCACAGGAGGCCAAGATGTGAGTCTAACTACAACCTTACTTTAACTGAGGTGGGTGCGTATTATATGGTAGTGTGATGATATATGCAGTTAACGTATTTTCACATATAAGACCTTAAGACATAGGAGCAGAATTAGGCCATTTGGTCCATCAAGTTTTCTCTGCAATTTCATCATGGCTGATCCATATTTCCTGTTAGCCCCAATCTCCTGCCTTCCCATGATTCCCTTCATGCCCTGACCAATCAAGAATCTATCAGCCTCTGCCTTAAATAAGGAGTACATACAAACCTGGGCTCCTCAGCTGTCTGTGACAATGAATTCCACAGATTCATCACTCTCTGGCTAACAAATTTCCTCATCATCTCCGTTCTAATAAGTTGCTCCTCTATTCTGAGGCTGTATCCTCTGGTCTTAGACTCTCCCACCATAGAAAACATGCTCTCCACAACCACTCTATCAAGGCCTTTCACCATTCAATAGGTTTCAATGAGTTCACTCTTCATTCTTCTGAATTCCAGTGAATACAGATCCAGAGTCATCAAAAGCTCTTCACGTGAAAAGCCATACAACCCTGGAATCATTTTTTTGAATCCTCTTCAGTTTCAGCACATTCTTTCTATGATACGAGGCCCAAAACTGCTCACAATACTCCAAGTGAGGCCTCACCAGTGCTTTATAAGTCTCAACATTACATCCTCTTGAAATGAATGCAAACATTGCATTTGCCTTCCTCACCACAGACTCAACCTGCGAATTAACCTTTAGGGAATCCTGCACAAGCCTTCCCAAATCCCACTGTGCCTCGGGTTTTTGTGTTTTCTCTCCTTTCAGAAAATAGTCAACCCTTTCATTTCTTCTGCCAAAGCGCATGACCATACATTTCCTGACACTGTGTTCTAGTGGTCATCAACCCGTCGATCGCGATTGACTGGTCGATGGTTGAGACCTTCCCAGTAGATCCTGGGAAAAAATTTAAAATGCACACCGGAGAGAAAAGACCAGAAGCAAAACTCCGCAACCCGGAAACAACCTCTCCCCACAAACAGCTCTCCGCAGCGGGAGCACCACTACATCACCATTATCCTAATCGGCATCAAACTATCTTTATAATGCTCACATTACAACACTCCTCCCCCTTTAAATTCCATCATTCCCCAAACATAGAACTGGGAAACAAAAAACAGTGGTGTCATTAGCTTGCGTACCTCTGAAACTTATACTGGTGTCTCAGTAAGTTTACCAATACAAAACACCTGGAAAACGTGGCAGATTCAACATTCAGTCTAACAAAGGAAACTGTCCATTCAAGTATTCAGTCTAAGGAGGTTTGCAAGGACACTGTTCTGCATCAGATGAAAATTATTAAATCTAACTACAGGAGCTGTCTTACTGACAGACACCTCACAGACTGTCTCAAACTGGCTGCCTGTAGCTATGAGCCAAATTTCAAAGAAATAGCAGAAAGTATTTAGCCCCACTCATCACACTGAGTGCAACAGTCAATTTTTATTCATTTATTTTTCGTGTCGAAATAGAGTTAAATGATGAAACACAGAATTAAAGGTGTTGTAATGTGAACATTATAAAAATAAGTAATACCAATTAAGATAATGGTAGCATAGCAACACTCCCGCTGTGGAAAGCCGCCTGCAAAGACAGACTGCTTCTGGGGCTGCGGGGCTGCAGGGCTCCACTTCCGGTCCCTTCTCCCCGGTGCACATGTGTATATCTGAATGATTTAGTAGGTTGATCTTGTCTTTCATTAAGGCTGAGGTAGGGGATCTTGGGCTTAAAAAGGTTGGCGACCGCTGCTGTATTCCATCTGCCACTTCTTTGCCCATTGTCCTAATCTAAGTCCTTCTGCAGCCTCTCTACATCCTCAAAACTGCCTGCCCCTCCACCAATCATCGTATCATCTTCAAACATTTCAACAAAGCCATCAATTCCATCATCCAAATCATTGACATATAATGTAAAAATAATCGGTCCCAACATAGACACCTGCAGAACACCACTAGTCACCAGCACCCAGTCGGAAAAGGTTCCCTTTATTCCCATTTTTTGCCTCCTGAAAATCAGCCACTGCTTTGTCCATGCTAGAATCTTTCCTCTAATACCATGGGCTCGTAGCTTGTTAAGCAGCCTCATTGGCGGCACCTTGTCAAAGGCCTTCTGAAAATCCAAGTACATAACATCAACCGATTCTCCTTTTTCTTTCCTGCTTGCTATTTCTTCAGAGTTCCAACAGATCTGTCAGGCAAGGTTTTTCCTTGAGGCAACCATGCTGATTACAGCCCATTTTATCACGTGCCTCCAAGTATCCCAAAACCGTGGCCTTAAAATTCGACTCCAAAATCTTCCAAACCACTGAGGTTAAATTAACTGGCCTATAATTTACTTTCTTCTGCCTCATTCCCTTCTTGAAGAGTGGAATAACATTGGCGATTTTCCAGTCTTCTTAAACCTGTGGTTTACACCATCTTGTCTGGGTGACTTATCTACCTTCAGACCTTTCAGTTCCCTAGGAACTTCCCCCCTAACAATGGTAACTTCACACAGTTCATGACCCCTGACACCCAAAACTACCACCATACTGCTCGTATCTTTCACAGTGAAGACTGATGCAAAATACTTATCCAGTTCATCCGCCATTTCCTTGTTCCCCATTACTGCCCTTCCAGCATAGTTTTCCAGTGGTCCCGTATCCACTCTCACCTCTCTTATACGCTTTATGTATCTGAAGACACTTCTGGAACCCTCTTTAATACTATTGGCTAGTTTACTTCAGAATTCCATCTTTATCATCTTATTGATTTTTTTAGATGCTTTCTGTTGGTTTTTAAAGGCTTTCCAATCCTGTAACTTCCCGCTAAGTTTTGCTCCATTATATGCCCTCTCTTTGGCTTTTATGTTGGTTTTTTGACTTCTCTTATTTGCCATGGTTGTGTGATCTTGCCTTTGGAATATTTCTTCCTCTTTGAGATGTATATGTCCTGTGCCTTATAACCATATATAACCATATAACAATCACAGCACGGAAACAGGCCATCTTGGCCCTCCTAGTCCATGCCGAACCCTCAATCTCACCTAGTCCCACCTACCCGCACTCAGCCCATAACCCTCCACTCCTTTCCTGTCCATATACCTATCCAATTTTACCTTAAATGACACAACTGAACTGGCCTCTACTACTTCTACAGGAAGCTCATTCCACACAGCTATCACTCTTTGAGTAAAGAAATACCCCCTTGTGTTTCCCTTAAACTTCTGCCCCCTAACTCTCAAATCATGTCCTCTAGTTTGAATCTCCCCTACTCTCAATGGAAACAGCCTGTTCACGTCAACTCTATCTATCCCTCTCAAAATTTTAAATACCTCGATCAAATCCCCCCCAACCTTCTACGCTCCAATGAATAGAGACCTAACTTGTTCAACCTTTCTCTGTAACTTAATTGCTGAAACCCAGGTAACATCCTAGTAAATCGTCTCTGCACTCTCTCTAATTTATTGATATCTTTCCTATAATTCGGTGACCAGAACTGCACACAATATTCCAAATTTGGCCTTACCAATGCCTTGTACAACTTTAGCATTACATCCCAACTTCTGTACTCAATGCTTTGATTTATAAAGGCCAGCGTTCCAAAAGCCCTCTTCACCACCCTATCTACATGAGACTCCACCTTCAGGGAACTATGCACAGTTATTCCTAGATCTCTCTGTTCCTCTGCATTCCTCAATGCCCTACCATTTACTCTGTATGTTCTATTTGGATTATTCCTGCCAAAATGTAGAACCTCACACTTCTCAGCATTAAACTCCATCTGCCAACGTTCAGCCCATTCTTCTAACCGGCATAAATCTCCCTGCAAGCTTTGAAAATCCACCTCATGATCCACAACACCTCCTACCTTAGTATCATCGGCATACTTACTAATCCAATTTACCACCCCATCATCCAGATCATTTATGTATATTACAAACAACATTGGGCCCAAAACAGATCCCTGAGGCACCCCGCTAGTCACTGGCCTCCATCCCGATAAACAATTATCCACCACTACTCTCTGGCATCTCCCATCTAGCCATCTATAAATCTAGCTATCTCCCATCTATAAATTGCTTCCAGAAATTCCAGCCATTGCTGATCAGCTGTCATCCCTGTCAGTGTTCTTTTCTGATTAATTCGGGCCAGCTCCTCTCTCACGGCTTTGTATTTCCCATTCTTCCACTGTAATACTGATACATCTGACATTAGCTTCCCCTTCTCACATTCCAGGGTGAATTTGATCGTACTATGATCACTTTCTCCTTCATATTCTTTTACCTTAAGCTCTTGAATCAATTCCAGTTCATTGCACAATCCAGAATAGCCAATCCCTGAGTGGGCTCAACCATGGGCTGCTCTAAAAAATCATTTCATAGAATTTCTAGACATTCTCCCTCTTGGAATCCAACACCAACTTGATTTTCCCAATCTACCTGTGTATTGAAATCACCCATGACTATAGTAACATTGCCCTTTTGAAATGCAATGTTGTCCATTGTAATCCTCACTACTGTTTGGGGGTCTGTATATAACTCCCGTTAGGGTCTTTCTACCCTTGCCGTTCCTTAGCTCTATCCACAGTGATTCAACACCTTCCAAACCTATGTCATCTCTTTCTAGTGAATTGATTTCATTTTTTACCAACAGGGAAACACCACCCCCTCTGCCTTCCTGCCTGTCCTTTCAATACAATGTGTATCCTTGGACACTAAGCTCCCAGCTATAATCTACTTTCACCCCTGATTCAGTGATGCCTACTGTATCATACATGCCAATCTGTAACTGTGTTACAAGTTTATCTACCCTATTCTGTATACTACGCTCTTTCAAATATAACACCTTCAGTCCTGTATTCACCTTCTTTGATTTTGACTGCCTTTTACATTTCAACCCATCCTGTTGATTGCAGTTTTGCCCTATCAACAGCTTCTCCTCACTACACATTGCCTCTGTTTGTAAACCAGCTACCTCATCTTCAGCGCTATCACTCCGATTCCCATCCCCCTGCCAAATTAGATATTAGACCCCCTTCAGTTCAGGTATAACTCATCCCTTTTCTACAGGTCATACCTTCCTCAGAGAGATCCCAATGATCTATCAATCTGAACCCTGTGCCCTGCACCAGTTCCTCAGCCACGCATTGGCCCACCAAATCATCCAACTCTTACTGTCACTGGCATATAGCACAGGCAGCAATCCAGAGATTACTACCCTGGAGGTCCTGTTTCTCAGCTTTCTACCTAGGTCCCTAAAACCTCTCTTCAGAATCTCTTCACCTTGTCTACCTATGTCTTCAAGACTTCTGGCTGCTCACCCTTGCCCTTGAGAAGGCCATGGACCCAGTCTGAGACATCCCTGATCCTGGCACCAGGGAGGTAACATACCATCCAGATGTCTCTTATCACGTCCACAAAACATCGTCTCTGTTCCTCTCAGGAATCTCTGATCCACACTGCTGTCCTCTTCACCGCTTTGCTCTCCTGAGCCACAGCACTGGAGACCCAGACACTGTGGCTCCCCTGGTAGGTCATCACCCTCAATAGTATCTAAAGTTGTATATTTATTATTGAGGTGAACGGCCACAGGAATACCCGGCACTGTCTGTGCATTTCCCCTCCTTCTCCTGACAGTCACCCATTTACCTGTTTCCTGCAGCCTAGGGGTGACTACCTCCCTGTAGCTCCTGACTATCACCTCCTCATTCTCCCATATGAGTCAAAGGTCATCAAGCTACTGCTCCATTTCCTTAATATGTTCTCTCAGGAGCTGCAACTCAGTGCCCCTGGTGCAGATGCCTTTATGTGGGAGACCAGAAGTCTCCCAGACTTCCCACATCCCACACAGAGTACAAAGCACTACCCCTGGAGCCATTCTTGCTCATCCACTAGGCCCTAACAGATGAGGAGTGAACAAACAAGGACAGAAACGGAGTAACTTACTGACAATTTACCTCACCCAAACCAGATCTCGCCTAAGCTTGATGAGCCAAGGCCACTCTAGACATTGGCACACTCACAGGATTGGCCACTCCGCTTGCACCTGAATTATTCTTATTGGCCCTTTCTAATGAATCCCTCTTACTGATTGGTTGCTCCTCAACTCAGAGAATCTGCTGTGAAACTTTGCCTTTGAAATTTTGATCACCCTCCCGAATAAAAGGTAGCTCTTGTTATGCAGCCTAATGTGGATTGTCAAACCTGTAACCTTGTAATTAATTATTTAAACAAACAGGAATAGAAACATAACTACTACTGTATATACGAACATCCACAGCATAGTAAAGTTTTAAATGATCCCATTCAGGCCTAAAGATTTAATCACTCTGCAGAATTCCTTCCTCTCGTGAGCTAAGGTCTTTCCTGACAAGGGAGATCACTGCGATTGTCAGGTGAGACGTGGCTGTGAAAACAATCCCAGTTTCTGGGGCCCCGATTGTAGGAGTTGGTTCTGAGACTGCAGGAAGTGGTTCTGACAGCAAGAGCTACCTTTCTTCTTCTAGTTTGTGCAGCTTGATCTTGGGAAGGTGCATTTAATTCACTGGAGTGTTCTCTAATTAATCCTTCTATTGCTCCCTTTATGATCTGAACTGTCCTCTTGGTTTCCTCATCCACATCATCATCTGACAAATCCTCTGTTTTCATATTGCCATTCACTCCTTTATTTTTGGCCTTTCAATCAGCCAACTGGGCTTTGGTCTTTGCATTTACTTTTACAAGCAGCTTTTTCTCTCCCACTTGAAATTCAACAATAATCTTAATGGTAGCAGAGTAGATTCTGGTTCTTTACACTCACAAAAGCCCAACGCTTGCAACTTTCCTTGAGCTCCTTGAACTTTCTTCCAGTTTAAAACCAAGGCACATTTCGCAAGTAACTGCCTAACTAACCTATCTGAACTCTTCTCAGACATGTTGTCTACAAGTACGCTTGTAGCTAGACCACTGCTTTTATTACTTTAAAAAATTTTCTAAGTAGCACGGTCCTTTTTTGATCCAATATGATTTCCAATCAGAGGCACAGAGGGTGGCACCAACAACTGTTTGCCCTCTGTTGGGCAACAGTTCATGGTGCTTGCCATGGAGATAGTTGTGGCATCATCCAGTACTTTTCTTAATTCGCTCTCAGTTAGCTTCGTAGAAGGGCATGTGGCATGCAAATGGTGGATGGATCTCCAATCAAGTTGTAGCTGTCTCAGCCAATCACACCCCCACAATGCTGGTCCTTCTGTTTTTACTACATACAAGCTCAATATGGCTTGTTGGTTGTTGTATTTCACGGTCACTAATGTCATTCCCACAGGAGTTAGCTTTACTCCTGTATACAGTAAGTTTTTAGTTGAATATCTGCAAGCTTCAGTTTGGTTTCTTTGAAATGCCTCTCAAACTCATTTTGTGGAATGGCTGAAACAGCCAAACCAGTGTCCAATTCCATTTTAGTTAATTTGCTGTTCACTTCTGGTGTAAGCCATATTGCTTGTCTATCGTTAATTTTCACGTTAATCTTAAGGCTACACAGTCCCTTGTCACTCTGATCATTATCAGATTTTTCATCAACAACATGCAAATTAGTGCTCTTTTTGAAATGCAACTTGAATTTTTAGCTTTTTCTCTTCCCTGATCGGTCCACGTATTTTTGCCTGCTCAACATGATCTTTGTATATGTCCTACTTTGTTGCATTTTCTACAAGTTTTGCCTTTAAATCTGCATTTGTTTGATGTATGTCTGTTTAGATGTTACAATTTTATTCACACCTCACTTTCATTCCTGACTGCAATTCTATTGTGTTTCTGTCAGCTAATTCCATTGATACGGTGATTTCGATTGCTTTTTTAAATATAAGTTGTACTCCAGTTAGGAGCCATTTTTGAATGTTTTCTTTTAAGATTCCATCTCAGTGCATCATTAAGACCATTACTGAGCCAACAGTTCTCAGACAATTTATTCAGTTCAGCCATGTTTGGTGGAATGGACTCCCCTTGTTATTGTTTCCTCTTATGAAACCTAAAGTGTTCTGCAATCAATAATGGCTTTGGTTCGAAATGTTGCTGCATCACTTTGACAATATTAGGAAAGCTAATTTCTGGGGGCTTGGACTCAAAACAAACAGTATGCCTTTAAACCTAATACATTAAGCAAAATTGGTACTTGTTGGCTATTTCATTTGCTTGAAAATACTGTTCCAATAGATCAGTATACTAGCCCCATTGTGTAATCAAACTCATCAATTTTTCCAACATAGCCAGCCAGTTCTGCTCTTTTTCAATCTTTATTATTACTCAATACTCACTCTTTATAATGCCATGAATCATTCCTTCCTCTTTATAGACCCTGAATTTTTCCACTTAGAGCCTTTTTTTAAAAACTCTCTTCTCTTCTCTTCCGAAGGACAGGTGCTGCTCTGCTTCGCTGTTCCTTGCTGCGTTTTTTATAGTTTGAACGTCTCGCTGCACTTGAAAGGGTCTGTAGCCATCTCGGGCTAGTTTAATAATACCTCTTCACCAATGTTTTGCTTTGTAACTTCAAAGCATTGTTCTGATTTAAAAGAAGACATGGAGTTTGGGAATGCGAGTATAACTTGGTCTTTACTTTAAGCAAGGCATACACGAATCACATGGTAGTGTGATGGCATATGCAATTAACATATCTTTACATATAACCCATAACTAATTATTTAAACAAACAAGAGCGCTTAAACAAATGCTATGTGTGTATATATACGGGATTACTGAAATATTATTGAAATTATTAAATATACAACTCCTTTTTCATTTGGTCTCCTTCTGCCATTTTCATTATGGATTAACCACCACAGTCAATCACCTAAAGTTTAACTCCACCTCAAATGCTGCAAACAATAAACATTATGACATCATCCCAGCTCCAGCCAAACCCGACTTTCTGCCTGAAGGTACATAAGGTGGGACGTTGACATCTTGGTTGGACCGAGGGCCAGAGAAATGTGGTCAAGACCATTCAAAAGGTCAGATTCTGAATTTTGCCCCAATGAACACTGCACTATATTTAACAGGACTTGCATCACAGCATGATTCAAGTATGGGAATTGTACCAGCTAACATTGTACTACAGTAATGTAAAGCAATAATGCGTGAGCCAGACCCAGAAATAACACAATTCTCACAATATGCCAAATACCACAGAGTCATATTGCTTTTCAACAACTATAATGCATTTCGAGCAAAGTCTAAGAACAATGGTTTAGCAAGAGATGAGGTGATTATGTGTTTAGCACAATCAATTATGAGGCACCGAGGCTTAAGTGCTTATAATAAATCATTTATTTCTCAAATTATGTCTGTCCCACCTTGTAACTGTGCTTCCCCCTACCACCTCCTTTATCTTTACTGCCCTCCCCTAGAAACTCCCAACAACCCCGGGGAATGCAATATCACCTACTTTTGGAGCCACTGCTTTAGCTCATCCTTGGTTGGAAAAAGTTAACACAAGTTCTCCATTCCTTGGACATTGTTCTCAGAAACCTACTGCAGCTGGGCAAAAGCTTCACCATCATGCTCTATACAACAGCCAGGAGGGGAGAAGCTGATTTATGAATGAATGAATGAATGATCTTTATTGTCATTATACATAGGTACAAGGAAACTCTGTTTGGCTTCCTCTCAGGCAATTAAATAAAGTGGTAGATAAAAACAAGACAGTAATAGAAAAACAGTATTAAATAGATAAGTAGCAGAAAATAAGTTGAAGCAGCACCAGAATATCACAATAATGCACAAAGTGCCATTACTGCAAGTATTTGAGTCCTTGTGTGTGCATATGTGTGCTCACAGTTTCAGTCACTGTTCTGTGGGAGTGGTGTGATGGAGGCCACAGCTCTGGGCTAGAAGCTGTTCCTCAGTCTATTTGTTCTGGCTTTTAGTGTCCTGAACCTTTTGCTGGATGGCAGCAGGTCAGACAGGGAGTGGCCGGGGTGTGCGCTGTCTCTGGTTATGCTGATTGCTTTCTTCCTGAGTCTGCTGGAATAGATGGTGTCCAGTCCTGGGAGCTCCATCCTGACAATTCGCTGGGCCGCCTTTAGCACGCAATGTAGGTCTTGTCGCTCAGCGGCTGTGCAGCTGGCATACCACACTGTGGCGCTGTTCGTCAGGATGGTTTCAATTGTGCTTCTGTAGAAGTTAAGCAACAGCTTTTGTGGGAGTTTGGCCTGCTTCAGCTTTCTGAGGAAGAATAGTCTTTGTTGTGCCTTTTTTACTAGCAGTGAGGCGTTGGTGGTCCATGTCAAAAGTTTTGACAACATAACTCCAAGGAACTTTAGGTTTTCCACACTTTCCACTACCTCTCCATGTATGTAGAGGGGGTGGGTACTCTGACCTTTGACCTCCTGAAGTTTAGATGGATAGAGGTCAATTCCTCTGTGGGAATTGGGAATGGCTCTGTGTTGACCTAATACTGAGGTGAGGCAATTCATCACAAGAGAGAGAAGCAGAACTATGAACAATGGGCTTGAATGTGAAGGACTAGCAGAACTTCCACTCGGCTCCATCAGAGGGTTTGTAATGGCATTTCTCTGTTATCAACCCTCTTGCTTCCAATTAATTTAATGTTATTATGGTTATTATGGGCTGGACTTTGCTATTTGATGTAGAAAAAAATCCTATTGCTCCTGGACTTAACTTCCCTGCATTTTCACACCACTAAACATTGGATTATCTGTAGTGTGACTCACTTTAATCCTCCTTCTGAGTCCCAGCCAAAAGGACCCAAAAACTTTAAATATGATCTTTTTCCCAACAACCTTCAAGACAGTCAGCTACTGATTTGCCCCATTTGTTCATTTCCAGTCAAGGAGCAATTACTCTGAAGTCATAATGAAGAAAACTTCAAGATTTGTCTGAGGGATGTAATAGTGTTGCATATGAGTTCAAGTTTCTATTTCTAATACTAGTAAAATCTTGTCTGATGTGGTCGAAGATATGGCTTGTGTTTCCTTGCATTATGTTCTTTTCTCCTGCAAAAATATAAATCTGGACACAGGAGAGGGGTAGTTTACCCTCCATGTTCCTCGCCATGTTCCCCTTCTACCCTCATATTCCTCCATTCACTTTAAATTTGCCACTAATATTCCTGTAATATTCCACCTATTCCACCTTCCCTATTCCCTGCAATCACCAGCTCCCGCTCATCTATTGTTCCCATGGCAATCCTAATCTCCAGCATAGTGTTTTGGCGTCTCAGACAATTAGTCCTGGGAATGCAGGAGGAGGAAATTTTCTTCCTCCTCCGACCATCCATTCCTCCTGCAGTGACTGAGAACTGTACATTAATGCTGTAAGTAGCTTTACTGCCTCAAGGCTCACAAACACGAGAAAACCTGCAAATGCCGGAAGTCCAAATTAACGCACACAAAATGCTGGTAGAACTCAGCAGGCCAGGCAGCATATGTGGAAAAGAGTAAACAGTTGCGTTTCTGGCTGAGACCCTTCATCGGGACCTGGTTACTCTTACTCTTTTTCATAGATGCTGCCTGACCTACTGGGTTCCACCAGCATTTTGTGCGTGTCCCAGTGACCTGACATCTGGTGCTGTTGGTGTGGAGTTTCATCCCAAAAATATGTGGGGGGGGGGGGGTGGTACTTTATCTGGTCACTGTAAATTGCCACTTGTGTGTTTGTGAGGTGTAGGGTTTGGGGGGGGGGAGTTGATGGGAAGGAATAAAATGGGATGAACAAAGAATTAGGGTTAAGTGGGTACTTAATGGTCATAGAATCATAGAATCCTACACCATAGAAACAAGGCCTTTGGCCCAACTAGTCCATTCTGACCCAGGTATTTAGTTGAGCTGTCCCATTTGCTTGTGTCTGGTCCATTTTCCTCTAAATCTGTCTATGTACATGTCTAAATGTCTTTTAAAAGTGTGTTTTGTTGGTACAGCAAACATGAGAACATCTGCAGATACTGAAAATCCACACACAAAATGCTGGTGGAACTCAGCAGGTCTATGGAAACGAACAAACTGTCGACGTTTCGGGAAAGTAAGAGAAGAAGTCAAAGAAGCAATGTGGGACAGGGGAGGAAGAACCCCCCCCGCCTCCCGGTTTCACCTATCATCTACCACCTTATACTCTCTCACCACTCAAATTCTCCTTTGCCTTTCCAGCCTTGATGAAAGGTCACGGCCCGAAGCATCAAGTTCCTCTGGCATTTTGCGGGTGTTGGTTGTTACAGACTCAGTGAGTTGAAGGGCCTGATTCTTGCCTCTATCGTTCATTCTCCCACAACACCCCATAGGGGAACTCCTGTTCTGTCCGTTCAGAGGTTGTGGGAGCTACGCAGTGGCCTGTGTGAAGCGGCTTTAGATCAGTCGGTTGAACTCTGCCTATGGCTAAAGAGCAGCAGAATGTCTCAGCCCCCTGCTTATGTAGAATCTCAGTCTGATCACAGGCTATGGTGCCTTGTCTGAGCTGTCAGTCCCTGAAGGCTGCTGACTTACATGAAAGCCACATGGATTATCCTGCTTTGCTACAAAGAATCGATAAAAAAATCAAATCAAGCTGAGGAGAGGGTGGTGGGGGTGGATAGAGATGCAAGCTGTCCACTGAAATTTCATTTCTTATTTTATTTAGATACACCATGGTAACAGGCCTTTCTGCCTAACAAGCCCACACCACCCAAAAACAGCTATGTGACTAACCTACCAACCCGTACGTCTTTGGAATGTGGGACAAAACTGGAGCTCACAAAGGAAACCCATGTGATCACAGGAAGAACTGCAAACTCCTTACAGACAGCATTGGAATTCACCCCACGTCCCTGGCACTATAATACCATAATGCTAACTGCTACGGTACCATACTGCCCCATTTTGTTTTTGTCTACAACCCAATAATGATAAATTATGCAAAAACTTTCAAGGATTGAGTCAGGTCCCCAATTTTTGTCCCTGTTCTATAAAATGGATATTGAGCTACTGGAAAAGGTGTAAAATAATTAGAACTGAGAGGAAACAAACAAAGCTGAATGGAATGGAGCTCCCTCCTGAACAGGGGAGGGAAGCAAAATAAGCTCTGGGGTTCACACCTTGATGGGCATGTTAAGTTTACATAGGAACTTGGCTGGACTAGATGGGACGTTCTGGTCTCTAAATTATGAAAACAGAGGAGTCCTAGGGAAGGTGCTAAAAAATGGATGAAATCATAAACAAGAGAATTGCCAAGTGAGATTAGTTGCATCAACTGGAACTCCTTTCTCTGCAAACAAGGATGAGAATTTAGGTACACGAGATTTAAAAACATCAGTGAGGCTTATAGCCCTTAAAGCCCATTCCACCATTCACCAGAATCATTCAGAGATCAAACTTGAAAGTTTAAAGTAAAATTATCATCAAAGTACATGTATGCTGCCATATACTACGCTGAGATTCATCTTCTTGAGGCATTGACAGGAAAAAATACAACAGAATTTTACGAAAAATTAGTTAGCACATAAAGACTGACAAACATCGATCCGCAACAGAAGACAAACTGTGCAAGTAAAAACATGACTTGTAAAGGAAATTGTTGTAGGAGTGGAAGAAGTTATGCATGTTGGTTGGAAGTATAATAACTGTTCTTGAACCCGGTGTTGTGGAACCAAAGGCTTCTGTACCTCCTGCCCAACGGTATGAGTGAGAAGAGGGCACGGTGTGGACAGTGGGGGCCTAGGATGATGGATACTGCTTTCTTGTTGTAGCGCTCTTTGTATGTAAACATACTCAGCGGGAGGGAGGACTTTGTCTGTAATGGCTTGAGTTGCATCCACCACTTTCTTTAGCCTTCTCCATTCATGGGCATTGATATTTTCATACAAGAATGTGATTTAATCAGTTAGAATATTCTCCACTGTGCATTGAGAAAAGTTGGTCAATGTTCATGAAGTGTACTTCTGCCTCAACACCATCTTCCAACACCGACTCCTTAGAGAGTAGCTTCCAAACTATGAATTCTATCAGTGAGAACACCACTAGCAGGAGGTTGCCTTCCAAGCCAAACACTATCCTAATTTGGAAATATATCACTGATTCCATCACCGCCACTGGATCAAAATCCTACAATTTTCTCCCTGAGCAGTATTGTGGGTTTACCCGTACCTCAAGTATGACAGAGCTCCAATAGGAAGCTTGCTATCTCCTTCTCAACGGCAACTGGTCGTGGGCAATTAGATGACTCAGCCTGTGAAGCCATTGAGTGAATTTAAAAAAATCTATACTCCCATATCCATTGATTCTCTCAATATTCAGAAATGTTTTGTTGTGTCTGTGCAATTAAATAAAAACACGCATGCGGAGGTAAGCTTAATTGGTGTATTTACTTTTCAGAGAGAGAGAGAGAGAGAGAGAGCGCAGCAGAACATGCGTGCACAGAAACCACAAATCAATGCATGGGGTAAGTTATCTGTCCATTCATAGTGCTGAGCGGAGTCATTGCTCTAAAATAAATAGATTCATACATTCTGCTTCCTTCCCCTTTAGATTAAGGTAACATAAAACTGTATATGTAACAAAACATTCAATCTCCCTTTAACAAATGATAGTAAAATAAACATGCTTTCACGATAACCATCCATAGCTAACTTCACTGTTCTAAAGATTCAGTCTTTGGGTGGCACTCTATTGCTTTCAGCATAGTGCCTCTAGACCTGTGGAGTGACATCAGGTTTGTTAGGTGTCTCGTCAATGTCAATATTCTCAGTTTCTGGTGTCACGTTGCTCTTAGTAACATCATTGTCACTGAGAGGTAAGTCCAGTGGCTATAATGTACCCATCTTATTGGATGCAGTCAACTTGGGTATGTTCTTTGGTTGAGCATCCAGTATCTGGTCCACATGACGTCTCCGTGCATGATCTCCAACATCCACTCTGTACATCAGTGGTCTGATTCTTGTAGCTATCCTATTGAGTGTCTACATGTCTTCTCAGTAATTACAATAGACAATAGGTGCAGAAGTAGACCATTTGGCCCTTCGAGCCTGCACCGCCATTCTGAGTTCATGGCTGATCATCTACTATCAATACCCGGTTCCTGCCTTATCCCCATATCCCTTGATTCCCCTATCCATAAGATACCTATCTCGCTCCTTCTTGAAAGCATCCAGAGAATTGGCCTCCACTGCCTTCTGAGGCAGTGTATTCCAGACCCCTACAACTCTCTGGGAGAAGAAGTTTTTCCTTAACTCTGTTCTAAATGACCTACCCCTTATTCTCAAACCATGCCCTCTGGTACTGGACTCTCCCAGAATCTGGAACATATTTCCTGACTCTATCTTTTCCAATCCCTTAATATCCTGGATAGCTTGGATTTCATGTCCAACCTTGAAGCTCCTTGCTGATTCACTTGGCAACTGGCTGAACTGTTTATTCTGCACTTCCTTCTGAAGATCTGATTTCAGAAGGTCTGTGTGAGATCTCAGATTCCTGTTCATAGACAGCATTGCAGGTGTTTGACTTGTCATCGCATGAACACAGCTCTGATACACAAATAGGAAGTTGTCCACCTTGTCCATCGCTTTAATGGATTTCCTGATGGTTTGGACAAACCTTTCAGCTAATCCACTCATTGCTGGGCGGTGAGGAGCTGACCTGAAACGGTTGATGCCATTTTTCTTCACGAATAGTCTGAATTCTTCTGATGTGTATTGTAGTCTGTTATCAATCACAGTTTGTTAAGGTAAGCTATTTCTGGAGAAGACTGTCCTCAGAGCAGAAACAATCTTTCCTGATGTGGTTGACCTCATTGGTATGAACTCGAGCTACTTCGAATGACATCCACAACAATCAGAAACATGGAGTCCATGAATGGCCCAGCAAAGGCAATATGTACTCTTTGCCATGGTGATGATGGGCACACCCATGGGTGTAAAGGTACCTGTGGGGTACATTTTGATCAAATCTTCAATCTATCTATTCCCTGCCACCACTTGTAGCTCTGGGCAAGACTCTTCATCTCGACTGTACCCAAGCATCCCTCATGCAGATTCTCTAACACCCTGGTACACAGTTTAGAGGGAACCACAACATGAGATCCACACATCAGAGTTCTTTGATATACAAGCAGTTGGTCTCATCTCACTGAGAAGACTGGAAAACATAGGATGACCATGAGCTGGCATCCTTGGAGGGTGATGTCATAGACTTTTGACAACATCAGGTCATTCCTTGTCTCACTTAATATTTCAGAATTTGTTTCCGGCAACTGGTCCACCGACATGGTGTGGAACACCTCTGCTGGGTCACAGCATGAAAACTTCTTTTTCTTCAGTTGCCAACAGTAGAAAACGTGACGAGCCATCAGATTTGCTGGGTTGCTTGGTGCCCTTAAACTCTATGTCTTAAGAGTGGGCTCCTAGGAAAATTACCCAACATTGCAACCGGATAGCAGACATCACTGGGATCCCCTTCCTGGGATTGAAAATGGACACAAGGGACTGGTGGTCAGCAACTAATGTAAACTTTTGTCTGCAGAGGAAGTGTAAAGGAAGACCAAGGGCCTCTCGGTCGATTTGTGCACAGATGCATTCTGCGCTTGTCAGTGACCTTGATGCAAATGCAATTGGGTGTTCAGATCCATCTTTCATAATGTGTGGCAAAACAGCTCCAATGCCATAAGGGTACATATCACATGCCAGTCTGATGGGCAGGGATGGGTCATAATGGGTGAACAGTTCATCTGATGTTATTGGTCTCTTTGTTTCCTTGAATGCTCTTTCACATCTTACTGGCCATTCCCACTTTGCTCCTGTCTGTAACAGTGTGTTCAGTGGGTACAGCACTGTAGCAATGTTTGGGAGAAACTGGTGGTAGTAGTTTGCCAGGCCCAGGTATGAGTTGTGACACATTTTCCGGTTTGGGTGCCTGCAGCGCCGCTTCAGTCTTCTCTTCTGACTTAGGTAAGCCCTGCTTATCAATGACATGATTACAATATGAGATTTAATTATTGAAAAAACTCACATATTTCTCTCTGCACACTGACTACACTCACTCAGACTGGTAAGCACTTTACCAAGGTTCTGGCAGTGCTCTTCATCATTCTTGCCAGTCACAATGGTGTCATCAAGGTAACACTGTGTTCCTGGGATACCTTGGAGCACTTGTTCCATTGTTCTTTGCCAAATTGCTGGAGCTGATGCAATGCCAAAGACAATTATTCTGCAACAGTCCCTTGTGAGTGATGCTTGCGAGGAATTTCCTGCTTGACTTCCCAATCTCCATTTGGAGATAAGCTTGTGACAAGTCAATCTTTGAAAACCTCTCCTCACCTGCCAAAGATACAAAAATGTCCTCTATTCATGGCAGGAGATTCTGCACAGTACACACCAAAGGGTTGATGCTCACTTTTAAGTCCTTGCATATGTGAACAACTCCAGCCTTCCCTTCCTTGATCACCAGGACAATGAGCATGGCCCAATCACTCTACTCAGCTTTGGAGAGAATTCCAGATGCCTCTAAGCTCTGAAGTTTAGCATCCACTTCAGGATGTAATGTGCAAGGCACTGGCTGCACTATGGAATCTTAGCGTCACTGCTTCATCCAGTTCAGTTCTGGCATTTATGCCTTTGAGTTTACCAATCCCCTTCTCAAACACCTTCCTATTAGCAATAAGCAGCTGTGACCATCTCTGGTTAGTGCTACTATTTGAGCTGCATTTGCCTGTTGAGGGATGACACATTGAGGAATTTGATTGTGTGCCAGTCTAGTTGCATTTTTCTCAACCATTCACGTGCAAAAAGTGCTGGCCCTCCACGTTTCAACACATAAAGCACTATCTGCTGTATTTTGCTCCTGACATCACATTCTCTTTCAGTTTGCATTTGGGAGAACCTTTTCATCTGTGTACATCTTGGTTATCACCGAGGTCTTTTCTAAATGTAGCTTAGAAAACAAACTGTTGTAGCCCGCCTCTGAGATTACAGACAAAGCTGACCCTGTATTTTGATCCATTTTCAGTTTTACACGAGACACATCTGTTGTGATCCATATGATGTTGTGATCTGCTTTAGTAATACTATGCAGTTCTAGGCATTGCAGCTCTGTGTTGTCTGATTCAGCTGCACATTCAGTCACTTTATGAATTTGCTTGGTTTTGTGCTTGAAACTTTTCACAATATGTTGTTTTTCTCTTTGGTTGTGCTTTTTGTCTGATTTTCACACTCGATGTGACCTTGTTTGTTACACTTTCTGCAAACTTTTTCTTTGAACCAACAGTTATTTGCATTATGGGAGGATTTGCCACATTTATAACATTTTTGGTTTTTGCACCATTCAGGGACATATTGTGCATTTCACATTCTAAACTCTTTTCCTGTAGTTCTGCTGCATCCTTTGTTGCAGACTCTGATGATATTGCAATGGTCAATGCCCGTTCTAAGTTTACATCTCTTTCTGACAGTAGTCTCTTTTGAGTGCTTTGACCATACAACTCTGTCCCTTAATGCATCAGAAATTCCATCTCTAAAGTCACAGTACTGGGAAAATTTGCACACTTCTGCAATGTGTTTTGAAATGTTTTCATCCTTTGACTGGTTCCTTTTGTGAAACCTAATTCTTTCAGCTATTACTAGCGATTTTGGGTTCAAGTGATTTTGTAAACTTTCAACAATTTCATCAAACGTCTCTCGCTCTCTTCCTCTGAATTCTGTCATTTCATAACTGTCAGTGCAGTTACTGATACTTACTGACATTCCGGTTTGTAACTGTCACCAGTTTGTTGTGTCTGTACAACTACATATCAATTAAGTAAAAACACACACACAGGAAGTGAGGTTAGCTGGTGTATTCAATTTTCAGAGAGAGAGAAAGAGAGAGAGAGAGCAACAGAATGCACATTCACAGAAATCACATGTCAATGCACATAGCTAAGTTATCAGTCTAGAAGTAGTGCTAAGGGGCATCATTGCTCTAAAAGAAGTAGATCCATATATTACACTCTTAGTCTGTTTTAAAAAGCCACAATGGCAGAATCTGTACAGCCACCTGACTGGAGAATTTCAATGATTTGCTATTATTTAAATGGAAGAACCTCAGTCTACCCCATATTCTGATAACTGACAGATCTCCATCGGAAAAGCAGCGAATGTTAAATTTCTTGTTTATTTGGAGTTTTGCCCGAGCTAGTTATCGGTACTGACATTGTAGGCTGAAGGGGGCTGTTCCTGTGTCATATTGATCTATTAGTTCTGGCATCATTGACCAGGTACGTAAGTCAACCTCACGTCACCTCTAAGTAGGCGTGCACCTGGTCCATTTCAGTTGTCCATATGTCACTATAATGTTAATTCCATTTGGTTCTGTCTTCTTGAATGTTTAATCTCCTCATCAGATTAGGACGCAGGCTTCCGATCATAAAAACACATTGCAAAACACAGATGGAAATTTCCTAGCCCCATAAGCCAGAGCCAGCAAGGTCCCACAAATCTTGTTCCCGGTTTTATTCCCCTGGCCCTGCAAATATTTCCCTTCAAAAATTTCACTCAATCCATTCAGAAGGTCAGTACTAAATCAGCTCTCACAGCCCTTAGTCAGCATAGTCCTGCTCTCTACTCACTGGATGAAGGTTTTTTTCCCCCAACATCTCCTTTGTTTCTTTTGCCAATTATTTTAAACCTGTGTTCTTTGTCTCTCCAGCCTCCAGACAGTGGAGACAGCTTCACTCTATTTACTCTGACTGGAAAGGACAATTCTTTCAAATCCCTTTTCATCCTTCCCTGTTGTAAGGAGAACAAGTCCATTTATGTGACTGATGCTCTTATACTTCAACCTTTTCTATCAAATCTTTTCCATTTGCTTTGTGAGACATACACATCCCTCCTGATAACTGAATTAGTGCTTATGAGCATCAATGAGCTGAATTAGAATGCTTTTAGAGGTTTAATATAACACAATATTATTTCTCAGATATTCCTGCAACATGGAAGATGCTTTCAGAGCATCAACTCTATCAGATTATCCTACCTCTCAATAGCAATAATTTCAGCAGTCAGCCTATCTACCAGTCTGTCTTTGGGATGTGGGAGGAAGTAGAACCACCAGGAGAAACCAACACTGTCAGAGGGAGAAGATTCAAGCTCTGAACCGATAGAGGTCAGGATGGAAATGGATTGCTGGAGTGGTAAGGAAACAGTTGATGCTCCTTCACCACGCTTCCCAATCTTCACTCTTGTGATAGAACATAGAAAACCTACAGAACAATTCAGGCCCTTCAGCCCACAAAACTGTGCCAACATGTCCTTACCTGAGAAATTACCTAGGGTTACCCATAGCCCTCTATTTTTCTGAGCTCCATGTACCTGTCCAGGAGTCTCTTAAAAGACCCTATCGTATCCGCCTCCACCATCATCGCCAACAACCCATTCCATGAACTCACCACTCTCTGCATAAAAAAACTTACCCCTAGCATCTCCTCTGTACCTACTTCTAAGCACCTTAAAACTGTGCCCTCTCGTGCTAGCCACTTCAGCCCTGGGAAAAAGACTATCCACAGGATCAATGCCTCTCATCATCTTATACACCTCTATCAGGTCATCTCTCATCCTCCGTCACTCCAAGGAAAAAAGGCCAAGATCACTCAACCTATTCTCATATTCTCAGTATGAAGACTTTTTCTTCTTCAGTTACCAATAGTGGAAGACATGACAAACGGTCAGTGTTGCTGTGAAGTTTGGTACTCTGGAACTTTATGTCATAAGAATGTGCTCCTAGGAACAGTGCCCAGCATTGTAACTGGGCAGCAGGCATCACCAGAATTCCCTTCTCGGGGTTGAAAATGGGTGCAAGGGGCTGGTGATCTGTCACTAGCATAAACTTTTGTCCGGAGAAGTAGTGGTGGAACTTCTGTATTCCCCGTACTAGACTAAGGGTCTCTCAGTTGATGATCTGTGCATAGTTGCATTTTGCACGTGTCAGTGTTAACACAGAAACATAGAAAACCTACAGCACAATACAGGCCCTTCAGCCCACAAAGTTGTGCCAAACATGTCCCTACCTTAGAAATTACTAGGCTTACCTATAGCCCTCTATTTTTCTAAGCTCCATGTACTTATCCAAAAGTCTCTTAAAAGACCCTATCATATCCACCTCCACCACCGTTGCCGGCAGCCCATTCCACACACTCACGCTCTCTGAGTAAAAAACTTAACCCTGACATCTCCTCTGTACCTACTCCCCAGCACCTTAAACCTGTGTCCTCTCATGGCAACCATTTCAGCCCTGGGAAAAAGCCTCTGACTAGCCACATGATCCACATGATCTATGTGTAAGTCCAGGATCTGATGTGCTCTTTCACCTAATTTCCCAATTTCGTGCCCTGAGTCCTTAACCCATACAAAAATATGGAGCAGGTGCTGGACGTTCAGCCCCTCCAGCCCGCTACACCATTTAATACAATGATTATTCTTCTTTGTGGAAAACAGGAGAGAGACACAGAGAGAGGAGAGAAAGAGAGAGAGAGCAGAGAGAGAGCAGAGAGAGAGAGAGCAGAGAGAGGGAGAAGAGAGAGAGCGGAGAGAGGGAGAAGAGAGAGAGAGTGGAGAGAGAGAGAGAGAGAGAGAGAGAGATTACTCAGATTTTGGATCTCTGTACGCATGACAATAATAAACCAAGACCACATCTGCTCTTTCAAACATTACAGAGCTCTTCTTCAAAGAAAGGCAACTGTATTCCAGCTAACATTTACATCTCTCAAAACATTCACCTTTGTTGACTAAAGCTAATATAAAGTATTGTGCCTGCATGAATACAGGTGATCCGGGTGGGTCACCTGAACCTACTTCCAATTCGCCATCTCACAAGCCAGGCATAAGATCACATTGCTTAGCGACTGTTTTGTATGTATTCAATAACCCGATGCATTATCACAGCTCAGTGCTGTTTGAAATTCTCCCGATTCATCTTCCAACAGTCAGCAGTCATGGGTATCGCAGTTGAGAATTTGCTTTAAGCTTTCCTTCATTATTTTAAGCACTAAGTGAAGCACTTCTCTGGATTATAAAGGGGGCAATGTTATATTTAGGGGCACTAGAGATTAGACTGTTTTCCATAACAAATCAAATATCCACAGCCAGGAACATGAATAGCATTCAAACAACTGAGTCCAAAAATCTATGGGCAGGTGTCTCTAACTTCACAGGGTCACATGTTCTGGCATTTCCATCTCCTGTGGTTAAACTACTGGCCCATGTTCCCATCAATCAAGCTCTTACTTGTATTTTCTACCAGCTCCTTCATTTGTCTAATAGTCATCTCATTCCAGAAAGGATGTGGAAGCTTTAGTGAGGGTGTAGAGGAGATTTACCAAGGCGCTGTCTAGATTAGAGAGCGTGTCTTAAGAGGAAAGGTTGAGTAAGCAAGGGCTTTCTGTCTTTGGAGTGACGGCGTAGGAGAGGTGTGTAAGATTTTGAGAAGCATAGATAGAACAGACAGTGAGCATCTTTTTCCCAGGACAGCAATGGCCAATATCAGAGGCCACCGGTCTAAGGTAAATGGAGTGATGGGTGCCTGGAACACACGGCCAGGGAATGTGCTAGCTGATACAATAGTGACATTTCGGAGCACATGGATGAATGGCAAATGGAGGGTTATGGGCTGCATAGGATGGAATGGACTGTGAATAGGCTGATATGGGTCTGCACAACATTGTGGGACGGAGGGCTCAAGCTGTGCTGTACTGTTCCATGTTCTGCATCTCAGCCTTCAATCCTGCAATTTAGTTTCCATCCAGGTGTCGAGAATATAACAAGCAGGAGTTAGCCATTCAGCCCCTCTTTCCTGCTCTGTTACTCAATAAGATCATCCAGATCAGTGCAACTTTCCTGCACCAGTCCCGCCCCTACCAATCCCTGCAATGTCCAAAAATCAATCTCTGTCTTGGAGATGCCCAATGACTGAACTTTGTGGGTATAGAATTCCACAGACTTATAACCCCAGAGTGGACAGAGGTTGTCACAGAGCATCTAAAAGACAATGATCCCTATATCTCTTTCCCCTCCCACACCTTCTCGTTCTACCCATCACCCACACAGACCTCCCACTCGTTCCCCTCGTTCCTCTCCCCATTTCCTCCCCTTATTTCATGCTCCACCTTCTCCCCTGTCAGACTCTATCATCTGTAGCCCTTTGTCTCTTCAACCTATCACCTCCCAGTTTCTGATGTTATTCCCACTCTCCATTCTCTCTCATCTTCTAATCACATCCCCTGCCAGGCTCCACCTGAGACCTGACTTTGAACCTTTATAAAGCACTGGTGAGGTTCCACTCGGAACATGACGAGTAGGTTTGGGCCCCTTATCTTAAAAAGGATGCACTGAAACTGAAGAGGATTCAAAACAGGTTCACAAAAATAATTCCAGAATTGAATGGCTTGTCATATGAAGAACGTTCAATGGCTCTAGCAACATACACAAAATGCTGGAGGAACTCGGCAGGCCAGGCAGCATCTATGGGATAAAATACAGTCGACATTTCAAGCCGACACCTTCGAAGGCTCTGGGACTGTATTCACTGGAAATCAGAAGAATAAAGGGTGACCTCATTGAAACCTATGGAATGGTGAAAGGCCTTGATAGAGTGGATGTGGAGAAGATATTTCCTTTGGTGGGAGAGTCTAAGACCAGAAGATGCAGCCTCAGAACAAAGGGGCATCTTTTTAGAGGAGGAATTTCTTTAGCCAGAGAGTGGTCAGAGCTGTCTCTATTTCCTGAGGAGACTGAGGTCTTTTAACATCTGCCAGATGATGCTGAGGATGTTCTATGAGTCTGTGGTGGCCAGTGCTATCATGTTTGCTGTTGTGTGCTGGGGCAGCAGGCTGTGGGTAGCAGACACCAACAGAATCAACAAACTCATTTGTAAGGCCAGTGATGTTGTGAGGCTGGAACTGGACTCTCTGACGGTGGTGTCTGAAAAGAGGATGCTGTCCAAGTTGCATGCCATCTTGGACAATGACTCCCATCCACTCCATAATGTACTGGTTAGGCACAGGAGTACGTTCAGCCAGAGACACATTCCACTGAGATGTAACACTGAGCATCCTAGGAAGCCATTCCTACCTGTGGCCATCAAACTTTACAACTCCTCCCTCGGAGTATCAGACACCCTGAGCCAATAGGCTGGTCCTGGACTTATTTCCACTTGGCATGATTAACTTATTATTATTTAATTATTTGGGGTTTTATATTGCTATAGTTCTTCACTATTCTTGGTTGGTGCGGCTGTAACAAAACCTAATTTCCCTCGGGATCAATAAAGTAAGTCTGTCTGTCTGAATCTGTGGAATTCTTTGCCACAGGCAGCTGTGGAGGCCAAGTCTTGATGTATGTTTAAAGCAGAGGTTGATATATTCTTGATGGGCCAGAGCATGAAAGGATACAGAGAGAAGGCAGGAGATTGGGGCTGAGAGGGAAATTGGATCAGCCATGAAGTGGTGGGGCAGACTCAATGGCCTTATTCAGCTCCGATATCTTATGGTCTAGTGGTCTGACCACTCTTGCCCCACCTCTCCTCTCCACCTTTTAAACTAGCTACCTCCTCTGTGTCTTTCAGCCCAGATTAAGGGTATTGATTGCTTATTTCTCTCCATTGATGGTGTCAGATACATTGAGTTCATTCAGCTTTTTTATGTGTTGCTTGGAGTTTTTTCTCATCTCTTTCCTGAATGGCCAGTCACTTACTTTGAGGTTGTAACCCTGACCAGGGGAAACATCAATCCTATATTTAGCACTAATGGAAATAAGGGATGCCAATACTCTCATTGAATTGACAAAGAAAGATAAGTTTGCCAAATGTAAATCAAGGCTGTCCAAACAGGTGGAACGGAAAGCCAGATTATTTTATTTGATGCAAATTTCAGGACTCTACAAGAGAGAGGGTGTAGAAGGAATATAAAAAAAGGGATAACATTGTCAATTTAACTGTCATACAAGCTTTAGTTTTTGGTCTTCTTTTGTCTGGTGGATTTGGAGCTCCTTTCCGGGGAACATGCTAAAATGGTAGTGTGATATTAATACACAGCAGCCTCTCCGGACTCTGGATTGGGGATTGCCAAACGATTTTCTGGTGTAGTCTGTTTTGTCATGTACTTTTGTGATATCATTCTGGAGGAACGTTGTCTTATTTTTTAACTGCATTGCCTTTGTAGTTTCTAAATGACAATAAGCTGAATCTGAATCTGAACTGGAAAGGGATGACGGGGAAATAGACCAATAGTGGAGGTGATTTTAGGGTCACACTGGGGGAGCACAGGAAGTGATTAGATCACAAGACATAGCCAGGTGCAACAAAAGGTAAAACAAAACAGAGCAGGAAAATGGATTGTTAGATGGGAAGAGTTACAACAGAAAGATAAGACAATAAATCAGAGCTTCCAGTTGCAGAGAGAATGGAGGGAGATTGTCTGGCAGAGGAATTGAGGAAGTACTTTGTGGGCTGGTTGATGTTGGCAGTGGATTCTTGACAAGAAAGGTCCTCCATTCCACAGAACCGTTATCTTTTATTTTTGAGAGTGCAAAGTATCCCAAATAAAAATTCAAATGGAAGCAGCAGACACATTAACAAACTATTAACAATAAATCGGAAGTGATTTACTTGGTCCTTGAGCAATGGCAACAGATTGGCAATGGTTTGCTTTCTGCTGTTGCTCAGAGAGCTCACATAAAAGACTATTACACCCAAGTGCAGTGTTTATGTGATGGCTGGCCTCCAACACCTTCCTCTGTCCTTCCGTACTTAATGTTCAATGTATCCTCTTAGACCATTTAATGGTCACCTATTGGTGTTTACTGCTTTGCTCAAATACAATGTTTGAAACTGAGCCAACCTGAATTTGAATTGAAGTGATATAATGTTTTTTTTTCCCCTAGCGCATGAAGGCTAGAAACCCATTCAGGTCAGATAGCACCAGCAATGATTCCACTCATCAATTAGGTTCATGCCAACTAATGTGATGGTGTGATATATTTCTTCACCTGGAATGACTTAGCTCTGGGTGAAGAGTTAGGAAAGGATAAGCGTGATTTACTCATCGCATTGATGTTTTCTCTGAGTTGAGGGGTTTCTTAAACCTTGATTCCTCTTTATTTCTACCTCACCTACAACAAATGTGGAGTCCCATGGACCTCCTTGTTATGAAGAAGATGCCTTCTGTCTCTTGCCTCAAAAGCCTTCTTGGCAAAAATTCCTCCCAGGTTCTTCCCTGCTGCAGCTGGCACTCAAATGCATGTTTGTTTTCTCTCCTACATACCCTCACCCCTGGACAGAGCTCACCTTTTCCATAGGACCCACCTCCATGCTAACACATCAGCTACACTTTTCTCATTAATCCCTCCAGGCAGGTTTTCATCCCTGTCTCAGAAGCCAATCCCTTCTGATCGTAGGTAGGAGTTACAGTCTATGAGACTGCATCAGGATCTGTCCACCCACTTCTCATGGTTGACCAGAACAGGGATGGAACATCATCTGCAACATCTTATGCAACATCATCTGAAGTTGGTGTCAAACAGATATTTAGCATTGGATGTTCACAGATTTCTTCTAACTAAATATTGCAACAATTGAAGCCCATTGTTGTCAGAGCGGGACATGTTCACTGATCTCTGACTACTGACTCTGTCCCTGAAGAATCTTCTGGACTGAACCGAAGCACTTACAGTGTTATATTTGACCTTAGGTCTACAGACAATGTATCTATATCAGCATAATGAAGCTTTATTTCTACCTGCTTACCATCATCCGATTCCTCCCATCTCTTAGCTTATTTGCTGCTGTAACTCCCCTGAAGTTGTTCTCTCAAACACCATATCCCATCTTGGAGTCAAATCTGACATCAGGGTCCTTTCCTAGAAAAGGTTGAGAAAGCAGAGTGGATTTAGTAGCTGGAGAAAGGAATGAGTGGCCCGATACAGAACAAATTTTGTCCATGAGCACCTTCTACATTTCATGTGGTGGAAACTAAAGTCCACCTGAAGTCCCCTTGATGGTCTTCCAGCAGCTCTTGCTGGAAGTATCAGCTGAAGGCCAGATCCAGCCTCATCAGTTCAGTACATAATAGAACTCCACAGAACTCAATGATGAGTCCAAGGGAAAAGGAACAATCGCACACAGGCATGGAGGTCCAGAGCATGTTAAACAATTTGTCCTCTATGGACTCACCACTGAGCCATCATGAGGGTGGAACGTGACTGTGCTGAGAAATTAGCTGCAAAGTCTCAGAGTACACCAGTAAGTGAGCTTCTATTGAGGCATTACTGTTACTGGGGCTTCAGAGATTCCTAAAAAGGGATCTTCTCAGTACTTTTTTTCATGGAAATATCGATTTATGTAATACCTTTATCATAGGAAACCATCCTAAGGCATTACAGAGCTAATGCTGGTAAATGGAATTGAATGGGCGTAATGGGTGTCATTGAAAAGGAAGATTAAAGGGCCTCTGTGTTACTGACTCGATGATCAGAGTACCTTCTGTTACAACCACAGACTCTGCTGCAAGATCCATGAGCCCATGAGTGCAGAGTCCATGGTTGTGGCACGTGGTACTCTTACTCGGCAATTGCACTAATGAGTCTGCATGTTCCAGCTAATTACTGTTTCCTTCTAGTGGCATTTAACTCCCTTCTTTTCATTCTAGTCTTGTTGAAACTTGACCAAAAGCACCACAACTTCTACGCTCCGTGCTTACTCTCATCCTAGTCCGGGAAAGGTGACTGCCTTTTCGATTGAGTCTGTAAAGGACTGGTATTTTTAATTATTGCTTCCAGCTGCAGTGTTGGCATTAACCTTCAGTTAAGAGTTTTTTTTAACGACCCAGCAGGCCTGGCATTTATTGCTTCTTTTTCTTTTCTCCCAAGTTGTGCAACAGTTCTCATTAAAGTCAGTGAACTGTTAACCTGCTTCAGTCTCTCTCTCTCTGCACTTGGGCCATATCTGCATCACCTGCCATCATCAGTCACAGCTTTGTAATGAGCCTATCCTCGATTATGTGATCTTTGGACGTGTGATGAATATTCCATCAACGAAACACGTTTTAAGGGGAGTGCAACAGAAGACAAAATCTTTAAAGTCATATTAAAACAAAGTAAAGGAGGTGATTGGGTAGCAAGACAGAGAAAGAACAGGCAGCTTCCAAAGTGATGTTCAGCCATCAGGGTGAAGCAAGGGGAATATCTGTTAGAGTGAGACTGTATAGATCAATGATTTAGTTGAAATCACATTATGCTTCTTTGGCTGCCTTGGGTTTTTCTAATAGTAGTGTTGTGGGATTTGATAGAAGACCAGAATATAATAACAGGGAGTGAAAACCTGAGCCAAAATTATTGATGGATGATTGACAGTAATGGATATTACTGAAAGACTGTTAGCTGAAGATGGAAAATTCAGTATTGAGTCTGCAAGGCTACAATGCGTCCAGATGGAAAATGAGGTGTTGATCCTTGAGCTTGAGTTGAGCCTGAGCATAACAGTGTGAACACCCCATTTTCTGCCAGAGCTTGAAGGGTCTTGGACCTGGAATGTTTACTCAGTTTCTTTTCCCTCAGTTGCTGTCTGGCCTGCTGAGTGCTTCCAGCATTTTCTGTTCTAGTTTCAGATTTCTTGCATGCACAGTTTTCCATTTCTCCTCTCATTTGCCTTCTTTATAGCCACGATAGCAGGGCCAGACTTTGCAAACTGGAGCAGGAAGTGAACAGCTTCAACCTTTACTGGAGTCACTTGGGCTGAAACAACCAGTCAATGAGATCCCTGTGAGATGTGCCAACACTGCCTGGTATTGGTATTGGAACTGATTCATTATTGTCACAGGCGTCATAATACAGTGAAAAGCTTCTCCTGCATTACTGCTCATACGGATCAAATCATTACACAATGCATTGAGCTGGAATCAGGTAAAACAATGGCAAACAGAATAAAGCATAAAAGCTACTGAAAAAGTCAGTGCAGATAAACAATTGAGAGCAAAATCATAACAACCCCGATTGTGAGCTTAAGGGTCCATCTTATCGTACAAGAGGTCCATTCCAGGGTATGATAACTGTGGGTCCCAGTGTGGATGCTGTGTAGCCTCCTCCCTGATGGGAGTGGGACAAACAGTCTATGAGCAGGGTGTGTGGGATTCTTCATGATATTACTGACTTATTTCCAGCAGCTTTCTGTATATATGTCCTTGATGGCAGGTAGGCTGGTGCCAGTGAGGTTGGGCAATTTGGACTACACATTGCATACATATTGCAGAGCCTTCCTGTCCGCCACAGTGCAGTTTCCATACCGTGCACTGATGCAGCCTGTTGGGATGCTCTCACCTGTAGAATCTTGTGAGTATTGATGTCCAGACTCTTCAGAAAGTAGAAGCGTTGGTGAGCTTTCCTGATTGTGTACGACGTGTTCTTGGACCACGAGAGCTTGTGCGAGATGAGCCCTCCCAGGAGTTTGAAACTGCGTGCAGTTTCCTCTCCTGTGCCGCCAACATAAAGAGGGGTGTGAAAGGTGCAAGTTCTCCCAAAGTTGATAACCATCTCTTTTGTCTCATTGACATTGTTGAAGAAGTTATTCGTCTGCAACCAGATTCTACCTGAATCGGAATCAGGTTTAATATGACCAGCTAAAGGCTAATATTCTGAAGGCACGGCAATGTCGAAGGTTGACTGAAGGCAGTCAACATTTGCCCTGTGATAAGCCGACAACCTCCCAGTCTAGTTAGGGCTTCCCAATCTTTTTTATGCCAAGGGCCAATACCATTAATAAAAGGGGCCCTTGGACCCCTGGTTGGGAATCTTTGGTCGAGGTGGAATCTGGTGAGGTCACTATGGGAACCCAGGCAAACAAGCGAAGTGGGTCTGGCTCAGCCTAACATGGTAGTGCCCCATTGATTGACTGAGCTTAATATACAACTGTTAAGATGCGGGACTGTCTTTACAGCAGGAACACAGCCGTCATCATTTACTGAGTCCTACAGTACATTCCCAGCTGCCCTTTTATTTTCTGCTCGATAAGAGATCACAAAGCCTATTTAGTGGAGGGAATATGAGAGGCTCAATCACAAAATGAGCTTCTGCCATCGCGTACAGGCAGCGCACTTGAACCTGAGAAATGACCATCGCTAATTGACATGAAGATCACTGCCACATGCTGTAAAATAATCTCAAATGCTCCTCATACCTCTGGCTCTCTGCTTAGAATTCTCCAGGAAAATTCACACAAAATTCATCAAACTACAGTTTACAATTGCAAATTAATTGACATTAACTAATAATTAGCATCTCTGATGGTTTCTGTAAACCCTGAGCCGTAGCATTTTACTAGCAGGCGTGTGACATATCCAATCAGCCTGTCTGCAGCACTGTTATTTTGGGATAACTGACACTTCCCCAACGCTGCATTTTTTATTCTATAAATACAGCAGGTAATTAAGATTTCTTCCCCATATTGTGACAACAGAGCTGTCTTTGCAAATGGAAAATGACTATTAAAAGATGATACTTAGCACTATGTGAAACTGAGGATATATTCCCTGATAAAAGTGTATTTTTGTCAATAGTATTTCAATAATATCAGTGGCTGACCAGCAATGAGAGCAGACAATGTTAGGATAGATTTTGCCAGCTCAGATTTCATGGAAACCATTCCATTGTGTTTCTGTCTGGTTCTTCTCCGCTCTTTCCTTGCATTTGGACCCAGGACATTTTGAAAGATACTGTTCATTCTTCTCCCATCACCTTTTCAGTTGCTGATTTATGACCATTGCATAAGGCACCTCACCTTGTTTCTCTGAGGTAATGTTGCAGCTCTGTGAAACCCTGGCAGCAGTTCCTGGCTTCCCAGGATGTGTGGAGCATACACCATTGATATGGGACCAGATCAAACGAGCCAAGCGTGAGAAAGGTGACCCGCACGACGTGCGGCTGGATCTTGTGAATGCCCTTGAATCTGTGCCTCACTGGCTCAGCAACTTTGCGATGGAGTTCTTTTACATCCCCGGCTGCATTAGAGTCCTGGTTTCCGCTTACTCCAGATGGGGTTCTCTTTTCAAGACTTAACAATGGCATGGCAACAGCTCAAAGTAGGGATTCCATCTTTCCCATTCTGTATGAGGCAGGCTTTGGGGCCATCCTTATTGGAGCAAGATAGGTGGTTGGGGAATAAAGCTGCAGTCAGGACGGAGGCTCCCTCCACTGAGCAGCCACATGGGTGATGTCACGAGTCCTCCTCAGATGGCTGCATGCACAAGATGGCTGCTGAAGGGGCTGGACAAAGTAGTCATACGGGCAAGGATGAAGATCAAGCCCTCCAAGTCACGAAGCCTATCCCTCCGAGAAGGTGTCAGTAGCGACAACGTTACCTTTGCTATAGGGGATGAGGAAGTCCCGTTGCTGTCCAGGCAGTCCTTGGGAGGGAGTACGCTGCTGAGCTCTCTGAGAGGCTGATGGGAAAAGGAGCTTGCTAAAGGGCCTCGTCAGAATTGACCCCAGCCAACGACCCGGAAAGTCTAAAGTGTGGTGCGACCAGTTCACCGTACCAAAGGGTGATGTGGCCCCCGAAAATGTGTAAAATTCCCTCATCAGCAACCATTAGGATTCATAGGAGAGCTGCCTCATGAATCTGGAAAATTGCTGGGGCTCCCTCGATGCTTCTCAGACACTGGCCTTTTCAGGAAGAACATGTTGCCGCTGCCACAGAGATCCATCAGCCTGGGGTACAAGCAGGAGAAAATCCAACTGGTCATTGGGCTGGGGGAGTTCCCCCGACCCGCTGGTGAGGAGTGCCATTGCCCCAATCCGTCCCAGCCGTAAATGGAGAGCTCAAGCTGAAGCAGACCAGTCCATCAGCAACAGGAGTTTACCCAGGCTGGGCATGCAGGACTTGGCTAGGGGAAGGGAGTATGTTTCTGGTCCAAGGAGGAGGTGACAAGGACAGGGCAGGAATGAAGGCAGTGGCACAGGGCCACCAGGGAAGCTGGACAACATGGGAGGGCACCATCAACAGGTCATTCAGCTGGTCAGACCTGTCCCACAGGCCAGGCTCAGCTTCCTCACCAGGGCAACCCACGACACCTTGTCCTCTTGTCCTATAGCCGAAATCTTCACCAGTGGTTTGACAGCGGTGATAGCTGTCCCCTGTGTGATACCACCAATGCCAATCTCCAACACATCCTGGCAGGATGCAAGACTGCACTGTCCCAAGGGTGTTACAGATGGCGACATGACCAGGTCCTCATGAAACCAGCGAAGATCCTAGAGACCTGCAGGCTGGATTCGAGAAGCGGCCTTCCCTCAGCAGGACAACAACTCATCCTGTTTGTTAAGGCTGGTAAGAGCACTGAATGCACCTTCCCAAGAGCTCCCTCAGGACTTCCCTCCACAGGCAAGGAGCGGAACATGAGTGCAGATCTCAGCAGACAGCTACAGAAATTACTACCACATCTCTCTCCCCAAACATAGTCCATGGCCACCAAGACAGTCCTCCTCATTGAGTTAACGATCCCATGGGAGGAAAGATTGGAGGCTTGTCCACGAGCGGAAGAGGCTGAAGTACTTGGACTTGGAAGCAGTGTGTACAGAAGCTGGCTGGAGGACCATCATCTACCCTCTGGAGATAGGATGCCGGGCTTCTTCAGCACATTGATGACAAGGTTACTCTGTGATACGGCAGTGACTGGACTGAGGTTGAAGAGGCAGAAGAGGGCAGCTTTTGGCTGTGGCTGAGGAAGGAGGATGGAATTTGAGGAACCGATTAACCCTTTTGGAAGCTACAGGGGGTAGCAGAGGGATGTCCCTGTCACTGCTCCGCCACCAGGAGATGTACCAGGGCTAAAGGAGTGAAACATCAATGAATGCTGGTCCCTGGCTGACGACCTAAGGACACCGTTGGAGGTGCAACAGACAGGAATACCAAGCAGGAGACATCTTCCTGTATATCTCATTGGTTAGATCACATTTAGAATATTGTGCCTGAATAGGGGGGCGTGGCCAAGTGGCTAAGGCGTCGGTCTAGTGATCTGAAGGTCGCTAGTTCGAGCCTCAGCTGAGGCAGCGTGTTGTGTCCTTGAGCAAGGCACTTAACACGTTGCCCTGCGACGACACCGGTGCCAAGCTGCATGGGTCCTAATGCCCTTCCTTTGGACAACATCGGTGTCGTGGAGAGGGGAGACTTGCAGCATGGGAAACTGCAGGTCTTCCATATAACCTTGCCCAGGCCTCAGTCATCATCAAAAATCGATGGACAGCCGAAGAAGAGACAATATTGTGCTCATTTCTGGTCACCTCATTATAGGAAGGGTATGAAAGCTTTAGAGCAAGTGTAGAGGAGATTTACCAGGATGTTACCTGGATTAGAGAGTGTGTCTCATGAGGAAGGTTGAGTGAGTTAGGGCTTTACTCTTAGGAGCGAAGGAGGATAAGAGGTGACTTGATAGAGGTGTACAAGATGAAAAGAGGCATAGATCGAGTGGATAACCAGAGGCTAGTATGAGGAGGCATAATTTTAAGGTGATTGGAAAATGTCAGAGATAATATTTTTTACACAAAATGTCAGAGAGTAGTGGGTGTGTGGAACACGCTACCAGGGGTGGCAGTGGAGGCAGATACATTGGTTACATTTAAGAAACTATTCGATAGGCACATGGAACATATCTAAATGGAGGGTTATGAAGCAGGAAAGGATTGGATTGATCCTAGAGTAGGTTAAAAGTTTTGCAGAGCATCATGGGACAAAAGGGTCTATAATATGCTGCAATGTTCTATGCTGTGTGTTCTATTGACCAGAAAGCAGTGTCTTCTTGTTTCTGTTCCTCCTGCCAGTGGAAGGGTCATATCCCTTTATATTTGATTTAAGACCCCCAATAATTTTGAAGGTTCATCTCTGCTCTGAGATGTAAAAACCATGTAAAAACGTGGCAGTAGTTTAAATCATAGAATTTAGAGTCACCCTGCAGGCCCCTCAAGGCCACGATGTCTGCACCAACCATCAAGCACCCATTTAGACTGATCCATTTCACTCTCCCCACAGAGCCAACAACTTACCCAACCTTTACCACTCACCTACGCAATAGGCCAATTAACCGGCCACTCTTTTGGGTCATTGGAAGTAATTGTAGCACAAGAGGTTAACTGAACACGTATACTCCAAACAGACAATACCAGAGCTCAGGGTCTATCCTGTGGAGCATCAGTTCTACAACAATCAGAATTCCTCATCTGGGATTCCGACACTGTGACGACGTATTGATGAAACATTTCACTTCCAAAGCCTCCTCCAAGTGGCATTTTGAGACGGGTGGCTTTATTTCTGCATTATGACCCTCTCTGACTACAATCAGCTCACATAGTCTGGATGCTCCAATAGTCTGGATTACTGCAATAGCTTCTTCAAACCCGCATGTGTTTTCTGTTGAGTAATGCGCCTTTACAGGGAACATCTAAAGGGGCAGAAGCAGAAATGGAGAGATAAGGTTTGATGTAGTGAAAAGGAAGGGAGGACCTTGGCTTCATCTAAACTGTTCCTTCAACAAGCAGAAAGACCCTTGGACAAAAGGAGCCTAAAATGATAAGGACCATTTTATTCCATTAAGTTACTTCTTGTTATTCAATTACGGCTATTCTATGAAGGGAGGGGGATATGAATCTACAGCTGCAAAGTTATATAGAGTCACACAGGCTATTCAGCTCAGTGATCCACCTGATCAAGTCCCATTTGACCTTGCTTGTACCAAACCCCTCTAAACCTTTCCTATCCATGTATCTTTCTAAATTTCTCTTAAACATTGTAATTATACTCAGCTCTGAACTTTTTCCTCAATTATACTGAGCACTTTCTCTACAGCAAGTTCCATATACCCACTGTCATTTGTGTGAAAAGCCTGTCTTTCAGTCCCTTTAAATTGTTTGGAACATGTCAATATCCAAAGATGGCGCCTCCCCTCTCCCAGAGTGTCTGTCGATAATCTGATGCCTCATTCACCCAGCTCAGGTGCACAACACACTGCTGGTGACCTCCAGAGTGATGAGGTCTCCGGATCCGATCTCCCACTTGATGCCCCAATGATAATCACCCCTGGATCCTGAATGGCAGGAATTGCAACAAGCTTTCCAAATTGTATGGTCCAACCTGTTAGCAAGTCCCTGGTGGATCAATGATGAGAAACAAAGTCAAGGGAACAATTATGGAGGGCTTGGGATTCCAGCCTTTTCCCATCATCTTGCAAGCATATCTACCGTGAGAGAAGGAGAAGACAAAATTGAGCTCTTTCTGATTGCATTTAAGGTATAGGGAATCCCAGACTGAACCATTGGCCATTGAGATCTTTCCCCACTGAACATGGGGGAAGATTTATTTAATCCATTTTTAGGCTTCCCCATCATTGCCAAGGCAAGCATTTATTGACCATGCCAAGTTACCTTTGGAAAGGCATGATGAGCTGCCTTATTGAACCTCCGATAATGGTCGTCTCACAGTGCTGTCAGAGAGGGTGTTCCGGGACTTACACCCAGTGAGGTTCATGAACTGGTGAAATATTTTCAAGTTGGAGGGGAACCTGCAAGGGTTGATCATCCCATAAACTTTCTGACCCCGTGTCCTTCTTGGTGGTAGAAACTGCGGTCTTGGGAGATGCTGTTGGCGTGTCTCAGGTGAGTGGTTTAGTGCATTTTGTAAATGGTGGACACTACTGTCATTGTGCACTAGTGGTGGAGGGGTGGTACGTAATTGGCTTGTTTCAGATGGTGCTGAGCTTCTGCTAAAGGTCTTCCAGTAAAATAGAAGTGGACTTGGTTGCAGTGACCTCTCCGGGTCCAACAAATGGTGCAAATGTGCGTCTTAAACATGTTCTCTGTGATCACAAGAACCTGGTGGACGTTGTTAAAACAAAATATTGCAAGTCTGGTTAATTACTTCAGTGAAGGAGTTGTGTGACCTCAGTTGTAGGGAGATTCAGAGCTTTGTGCCGCGGCTTTGCCTGTTACAGCCCCCCAAGTGAGAAATCGCCAGAGATGGTATGGGAGAGAATAGACGTACAGAGGTGCAGTGGGCATGCTGGAATCTGTGCTGGGTTGGGGGCTGGCCTCTGCGGGCTGACCCTCCTATCATGGCTGCTCTTGAGTGTTCGCTCCCTTGATGACAAGCCGGCTTGCCTTCATCTGCAGCTAACACAGTGTGAGACAAGCTGATTTGCTTTCATCTGCGCTGACAGTGCATGCAGCAAGATGACTTGCCTTCACCTACAGCTGACACAGTGTGAGATGAGAAACTGCTGTGTACTTGTTCTTGCAGAAACATGGCTCCAGGGCAACATCCCATGAACCATCATGTTACTCAGGGACTTGTGCTAATATTTTTGTGACTATTGTAACTATACGTGTTGTGTGCTGTGTTTTGCACCTTGGTCCCCGAGGAACGCTGTTTCATTTAGCTGCGTACATGTGTATGGTTGAATGACAATTAAACTTGAAACTGAACTTCTTGAGATTTCTTGATGTTCTGTTTATTGAGGCAACTGAAAATTATTCCATTATGCCTCTAACCTGCCTTTTGTGGATGCTGAAGCTGCAAAGACTTTAGCTTGTCAAAGGTGAGTCACTGGCCACAGCTTACCCATCCTCTGACCTGTTGTAGCCACAAAATTTATAGAGACGGCCATGACAACAGAATTCCATTGGTCTTCTTTGTAAAAAAAAGTCTTCAATGTCTTTTTACAATCTGAACTGGCCAACTGAACAATCAAATGGACCAAAAGCTGACAGTTCTGCTGACGTTCCAGGCCTAAGGTCCATGAGTCTGAGTGGCTGGATGAAGGAACAACAAACTACAGGCATAAAGCACCCCGCAGTGGAAGGCTGCTGCTTTGAGATCTGACAGGCAGTCACTATAACATTGGTTTTTATTAGCGTTAACTTTATTCATTGTTGTATAGAGGGTGCAGCATCGTGTTGACAAGTCAAGGCCCCTGGTGCCTACTCAGATTAACTGGTTACTTATTGTCACATGTGTCAAGATGCAGTGGGAAATGTGTGTGTATATGTATTTGTTCGTTTGTCTATTAATTAATTAATTATACAACATGGAATAAGCCCTTTCGGCCCTTTGAGCCGTGCTGCCCAGTGATTCCCTCAATTTAGCCCTAATCACAGGATAATTTTCAATGACCAATTAATGGTACGTCTTTGGACTGTGGGAGGAAACTGAAGCACCTGGAGCAAACCCACGTGGTCATGGGGAGAGTGTACAAAATTCCTTGCAGGCAGCGGTGGGAACTGAACCAGGTACAGTGAAGCTTTGTGCTACCCGCTACACTACCGTGCCTTACTGTTCATACATATTGGATAACTACTCAGTACACTGAGGTAAGACAAGGTAATGCAATTACAAGGCAGAATTTAGTGTCAGCTCTGGAGATCCTAACATCACCAGACCTGTAAGAGGATTTAAAAGATTATTAGTAGTTCTTAGAGAGAGCGAATTTAGATTGAAATGCATGGAATGATTATTATAGAAGTAATGAATGTGTCTGCAGGAAGCAGCTTGCAACGAGTCACCACACTCTGGTGCCAAAGATATTTGAAGAGCAGCGGAACTCTGGTGAAATGGCCAAAAATGATCAATCCATCTCGTCTGTCCTGTTCAGAGTTTTTGTCCCCAGGAGCTTTCTGCATGCAAATTGGATTCTCTATTTTCTACTTTGCAGCCTCCTTCTTGTGGTCTGTCCATTATATATAAACCCAAGGAGGTGGTAACTTTAACCCACAGAGTTGTGGGAACTGGGGACAATCTAGTTCGAAGGGTCAAATTCTCCCTCTCCTTCGTAATCTGCCTACTGAGTTTTAGGTGCAGCTTCCACTTCCCTTTTTGATGCCATACCCCAAGGCTGAAGCCTCCCTCGGTCACTGCTAAGGACAGGCACAAGAAGCTACAGGAAGAGTGCTGAGCCTGTTGATGGAACTTCCCCTGAACCCTGGTCACACCACAGCTGACTGTAACCTGCTTCAGATGGGCGTCAGTGACTGAAACAGCCACAGAGCAGCACGGCTGTCCCTGGAGATGCTGTACCCTCAGAGGAGCTCGCAAAATATTTACTCCTAGACTGTCAGGTGCAAGAAATCATGGCATGCGTTGCTTGCTGTTCACACAGGGAGGCTGGATCAACATATCCGGTCCATGGAGGCCATTCAGAGATGTAGGAGAAAGAAGAAGGTGGGACCTTGGTGATGATTATGGTGCTGAAGTTAAATTCGTAGAGTCAATGATCCCAGTTTAATCCTGGGCAGCAGTGAAAGCATCACAGTTTGACATTCTTCTTGCTCCAGAATGACTCTGGGTGTTTCTTGTGTTTTATCTGAAAGGAGAAGGTTGCCCTGTGCTGGTCTGATCATTTCCAGTTTTGTTCCCCGTGCTTTTGTTCATTTCTGGACAAGTCAATGCAAATGCTAATCATCCAAGGTAGTCTGTGATCGATGTGGAGTTGATAAAAATTTGATCTGTATGTGTCTGTGAAGGAATGGCACTGGGACCCACTCTTCACCTGCAACTTGAATGCAGGCCGTATCCAACACAACATTTGGCTGTATTCATGAATGATTGAATGACAATTAAACTTGAACTTGACATAAGAATATAAGAAACAGGAGCAGGAGTAGGCCATCTGGTCCGTCAAGCCTGCTCTGCCATTCAATAAGATCATGGCTGATGTGGCGATGGACTCATCTCCACCTACCTGCCTTTTCCCCATAACCGTTAATCCCCTACATTTCCCCTAATCGACACATTCTAGCCTGGACTCCTAATGAACTGAGAGAGTGGCCCCATCATGAGCCCGGCCTCACGCTGACCTTATTGGTGAGTGTGAGAAGCTATGTTCTCAACCCTCGTATGCACCAGTGTCTCCAGTGTTTAAAGCTATGTCTTGCCAACTGATCACCTCTACAGTATAAGGAGTAACACCTAACTCCAGTGTAACCCACAGCGAATGAACTTTGACAAAATCAGAGTGAAAGTGATGTAGAGTGAAACTGAAACAGAAGCCAGTAATGTCCAATCTTCATGTCATTCAGAACAAATTAAGAGCAAAACCTGTAATGACATAGATTCAGATTGTTTTATTGTTAAGTACTCCAGACTGTAATGAAAGTCCTTGCCTATGTGAAGCTCACAGATTAAACAGTAATTACACTAATAAGTACAGTGATGAGTGCAAAAGGAAATGCTAAAGAAATGCTAATGGACGGAGTAGAATTAGAGATTCTAAAAAAGATTCTTGTAAACTCAGCAAGCTCCATCATGGGTACCAGCCTCCATAGTATCCAAGATATCTTCAAGGAGCGGTACCTTAGGAAGGCTGCGTCCATCATTAAGGACCCCCACCTCCCAGGCCATGCCCTCTTCATTCTGTTACCGTTGAGAAGGAGGTACAGAACCCTGAAGACACACACTCAGTGATTCAGAAACAGCTTCTTCCTGTCTGCCAGCCAATTTCTAAATGGACAGTGAACCCATGAACACTACCTCACTACTTATTCTTTTTTTTTTGCACTACTTAACTATTTAATAGTCATATATATACCTAATGTAACTCAGTTTTTTCCTCTGATTTACTTATCGTGTGTTTCATTGTACTGCTGCGTAAAGTTAACAAATTGCACAATGTATGCTGGTGATATTAAACCTGATTCTGATTTGGGAATGTGGCAGCATCCCCGGGAAGGGATACGAGAAAGGTGATGGGTCCTGAAGCCTCTCAGCAGTGGGGAAGAAGCTGCTTGAGTCCGGTTGTCTGGGCTTTAGAGCTCCTGTGTCTACTCCCAGAAGGCAGAGGAGAGACAGGGAATGGCCAAAGGCGGCCTGCATTTTTGTCCATACTACTAGTTTTCTTGATGCAACACATCAGATGGGCTGGATGGAAGGATTTGACGAGCCTGTGATAGACTGGGCAGTATAATTAGGAAAGACAAATTGGGGGTACGTCCCTGCGTGAATATGGATGTGTGCAAAGTCAGTCCCAAAAGAAATCTCAACGATCAACAATTACATATGTAGATATTGAAAGCAGCTGTGTAATGCCAAAGGAGCCTAACCACTCCTTTAACTAGACACACAATGACAGACTCCGCTGGGTAGGGATGTACTTACAAAATTGACGCGGCAATATTTGTGCATAAGGCGCTCGATGATAGAAGGTCCCTGGTGAACCCAAGATAAACAGCCAGCGGTCTCCCATTTCCCAGAGAAACTAAGTTGTTCCAGTTCAGTGCCATCTATTAGTGGGAGTTGAACTGTGTCCAGGAGTGCAAACTTGTTTCTTTCTCTAGGGATCTCAGATGTCAGGAAGCAGCATGCTGTGCGAGAAAATATGATGAGGTAAATCTGTCAGCCAATTATCACACAAATTCTAGATTGGTCAGCAGGATAGGTGGCAGCTCATTTGTTTTTGCTGGTGTTTTCTGATGGAGGAATGTTATCCTGACCTTGGGAGAACTTTGTTTATATAGACTATGGCATGCTGTCGCACACTTTAGAAATACTTCTCTCACTGGCCCCTTCATAAACTGCTAGCCTTGATTTGGATCTTTTGTCAAAATGGGCTCCATCCATGAGGCAAACAGAAACACATAATGCCGGTTACACTCAGCAGGTCAGGCAGCATCTGTCAGGAAAGAAGCAGAACCAATGTGTCAGGTTCCTGGGTTTTCGTCATAAATGGGGTAAGTTAGTACACTCCTGATTTAAATTGTAGACAAGTTGGGAGAGAACAAAGTACAGCACGGGACAGGCGGCCATGATAGTGGCGAAGGCTTGTTGATCACAGATCACCTGCCTGAAGGCGAAGATTGGAACAGACAAGAGAGGGGAAAGTAAACCATAGCGCTAGAACTGTGAAATGCAGAACAGAGCACTGGAAATGAGAACGAAGGGAAAAGGATGATACAGCAGTGCTGAGGATGCCACGGTAGCATAGAGGGCAACATGACAACACAGAGGGTGACACGGTAACATAGAGGGCAACATGACAACACAGAGGGTGACACGGTAACATAGAGGGCGACATGACAACACAGAGGGTGACACGGTAACACAGAGGGCGACATGACAACACAGAGGGTGACACGGTAACATAGAGGGTGACACGGTAACGTAGAGGGCGACATGACAACACAGAGGGTGACACGGTAACATAGAGGGCGACATGACAACACAGAGGGTGACACGGTAACATAGAGGGCGACATGACAACACAGAGGGTGACACGGTAACATAGAGGGCGACATGACAACACAGAGGGTGACACGGTAACATAGAGGGCGACATGACAACACAGAGGGTGACACGGCATTGTAGAAAGTGACGCGGCAGTGTAGAGGGTGACGCGGCATTGTGGGAGGGTGACGCGGCAGTGTAGAGGGTGACGCGGCATTGTGGGAGGGTGACGCGGCAGTGTAGAGGGTGACGCGGCAGTGTAGAGGGTGACACGGCAGTGTAGAGGGTGACACGGCAGTGTGGGAGGGTGACACAGCAGCTAGCATATAGCGTTAGCAATTAAGATTCAATTCCTGCCATGTCTGTAAAGTGTTCGTATGTTCTCTCGATGATCACGTGTGTTTCCGTCATGTGCTCTAGTCTCCTCCCACATTCTAAAGGCATACGGTTCGGGTCAGTAAGTTGTGGGCACGCTATGTTGGTGCTGGGAACATGGTGACACTTGCTGCCTGCCCCCAGTACACCCCTGGACTATATTGGTTGTTGATGCAAATGGCATGTTTCTTTGTGCTTTTCCCATGTACGTGTAACACATTAAGCTAATCTTATCTTTAAAATACTCAGCAGAACAGGCAGCCTACTTCTCAGCATTCCCCAGCTCAGGCACAGCAAGAAACCCCGGCACAGCTTGAACCACTGGAAGGCGAAGCTCTCTACTGACGCACAAGCTGAGACCCCTCCTCGTGCACAGAGAGGGGCCCCGTCCCCTGCCAGTGATGATCATCGCTTGATCACATTATCAAGACACAATGAAAAGCTTTTTTGTTCATGAGCCAGCCAAACAGATCTTGCCATACATAACCAGTAAAAAGAAATCGGAAGGCAGAGCTTAGTGTTGACGTTATGGCTACAGGTAAAATGCAAGGGCCATAACAAGGTAGATTGCGAGGTCAAGTGTTTGTCTTTATCATTCAGGAGGTCTATTGAGAAGTCTTCTAACTGAGGAATAGGAGCTGCCATTGGGGCTGATGCTGTGCATTTTCAAGCTTTTGTACTTCAACTCAATGGCCAGGGCAGAAGGGAACAGCCCTTTATGTTGGCTGCTCTCGTAAGGCAGTGGGAGGTATATCGCAGTCAGATTGGCAAGGGACTCCGCCAGTCTGGAGTACCATCTTGGAAAGGAGAAAAATAAGGGTAGTAATGACCGCTGGGCAAATGGGATGCTCTCAGCATTGACAAACCACTGCAGTAATGCAAAGGTGAGAGAGTTAGCTTATGGCCAGAGGAAGAAGTCACTGCACTATTGACAGCAATGTCCAAGTCTTTTATTTTGTTACAATGGCTACTGAAACTGAACAGGCGGATTGTGATTCCTTACTCTCCTCAATATTCTGCATCCTTCATCTGCCAAGGAATAAAATGAACTGAACGGAATAATACCAGCCCTGGCATTTGTGTGTTGGTGGGGGCAGGGGGCTGCAAGTAACTTGAAGGCTCAGGGATACGATTCCCAACTCCAAAGGTTGTGCGTTCATGCCACGCTTTGGAGCAAGCAGGGAACCTGATTCGGGCTGGAGCCTCACTGCAGCACCGAGGGGATTCTCTGGGAATAGAGGTGCTGCCTTCTGAAAGATACGTTAACTCAAGCCACATATAGTCTTCCCCTCTGGTGTCGGTCATGGAGGTCAGAAGCTCATCTGGGTGTTGCAACAAGTCGTTACCACTAAGTATCATCAGCCTCTTTTTGTGGGACCACACTGTGTCAGCACCCACTTACTTTGGAGCATCAGAAGTAGCTCACTGAGTGGACGTTGCTGAGTTGTGACTGAGAATCTTAGAAGTGCTATCTGCTTCTTTCCTAAGCGTGTGCGACACAGGGAGATTGGGTGAAGCGAAATGGCTTCAATGGAAAACAAATGGGACAGGGCGGCAGGCACGCAGCTGAGCCTCTGCGCTGCCATCCAAAATCAATACCACCCCCAGAGGCCTGGTAAAGGTCACACGGGAGAAAAATATTGTGATACCACAACTCCTGCTGTTACATTAGCAATGGGAACTAATAACAGAGCAGGCAGAAGTTGGACAGCACCTTGTTTGTGCAGACTGAAGTGTTATTGTTCAGAGCCAGTACCAGTGGGCACCGCAGTAAAAAGAAAATCATGAAATTGGTCAAGTATGCAACAGTGTTGGTATCCTTTACGTTCACAGGCATAGAAATACTCAGTGGTGCAGGTTGATTACCCAGTCAGAAGTTGGCACCTCCAACTACTGTAGGTAGCTGTGCCCAGTCCATGAGAGTGAGATTTAATTGATGAGACTGTGATGTGATTAATGAGATGAGATTAGATCCTAGATTTTTGTCTCAGAGGCAAATGTGCTACCCACTGAGTCAATGCTGTGTTTTCTAAAAAAAATGTGAGGTGATACAGCTAGAAGGGATGAGCAGAGATGCCATGTGAATTATGGGCTCTTCTCATTGCTGCCGTTAGGCAGGCGGCAGAGTTTCTTCCCCACTTCCATCAGGTTCTTAAATCGACCAGAAAAGTCCTAAGCCAAGCACGAAATAAACCACCCTCAGCTTGCACTTATGGTTTATCTTGTCATGTAAGTTTATATAATTGATGTTAATTTCTGTAATTTATATTTGTCAAGTCCTCTGCTGCTTCAAAAAGTCAATTTGTATGGCACTTATACCTCGACAATAAATTTGAACCTGAAGTAAATATATAATTTTAACGTGGTTGAATAAAGAGAAACTGACCTGGCTGGGTTGGTGTCCAATTCTTTGTATGTGGCAGGACAGTTACAATACATAACACATTCCCGATCCTTGGTTTTATAACAGCAGCATAAGAGTATAATATTCAGAAAGATATGCTGAACTGGTACAAACTACAGGGCTGCTGTGTGCAGTTCAGACAACATATTTCCAAGAGCACGTAAAGGATTTATAGAAAGCACAGGACTGACTGAATTGGTTCCAAAAGTATGAGATTAGTTTCTGTATATAAACTGAGAGAAACAGATTATTCTCCTTAGAGCAGAAATTCAGAAGGGATTTGATAGAATTGTTTGAAAGCTTGGAGGGTTTAGACATCTAAAGCAAAACATAGAACGTAGAAATCTACAGCACATTACAGGCCCTTTGGCCCACAATGTTGTGCTGACCATGTAACCTACTCTAGAAACTGCCTAGAATTTCCCTACCGCATAGCTCTCTATTTTTCTGAGCTCCATGTAGCTATCTAACGGTCTCTTTAAAGACCCTATTGTAGCCACCGCTACCACCATCGCTGACAGTGCATTCCATGCACCCACCACTCTCTGCGTGAAAACCTTACCTCTGACATCCTCCTTGTACCTACTTCCAAGCACCTTAAAACTATGCCACCTCGTGTTAGCCATTTCAACCCTGGGAGAAAGCCTCTGGCTATCCACACAATCAATGCCTCTCATCATCTTATACCCCTCATCCTCCATCACTCCAAGGAGAAAAGGCCAAGAGGCAAGAAGTGAAACCACTCTTAGTGGCAGAAGTTCAAAGTTCACATACATTTTTATTATCAAATGTAGACTTTATACATCTTTGAGATTCATCTCCTTACCCAACAGAACCCATTAAAAACAAAAGAAGACCATCTAACAACCAGTGTGCAGAGAGAGAGAGAAAAATAAACAAATTGTGCAAACAATAAAAACAAGCAAACAGCATTCACAGCTGAAGGTCACAAAGCTAGGCCTCGCTGCAGCTGATCCAGAAGTTCACTAGTTTCAGGCCACAGTGCAGGACAGAGATAGGCAAACTCCACCACAAAGCCAGGCATCACTGCAGCCGATCCAAAGTTCAGTTTTACACTCATTTGTTATGAGTGTACATACATGCCACCGCATACAACCCTGATATTCTTTTACTGCGGGCATACTAGCAAATCTATAGAACAGTAATTGTGAACAGGGTCAATGGACAATAAACTGTGCAAATGCAGATATAAATAAATAGCAATAAATAACGAGCATGAAATAACAAAATAAAGAGTCCTTAAAGTTAGACTATCGGTTGTGGGAGCACCAGAAATAGAATGAGTGTAGTTATCCCCTTTTGTTCAAGAGCCTGAAGGTTGAGGGATAGTAACTGTCCTTGAACGTGGTGGTGTGAACCCTAAGGCACCAGTACCTTCTTCCTGATGGCAGCAGTGAGAAAAGAGCATGACGTGGGTGGTAGGACCTTGGAGATGGACGCTGCTTTTCTATGTGCTAAGTGGCTGAGAGTATTTTACCCAAGATGTACTGGGTCAAATCTACTATCTTTTGTAGGCAGCTAGTCAGCACACTTTCCTCTACACATCTATAGAAGTCTACCAAGGTTTTTGAGGACATGCCAAACTTCCGCAGACTCTGCAGAAGTCCACTAGCTCCAGGCCAGTCCACTAGCTCAGCACCGAGATGAGAAAACCCCATGGAGCAGTGAGCCGAACTGGACCGTCCCTCACCTCTAACCCTGGCACCCTGGCCATTTCAATCTGGCCCATCCAAACCTTCGGTCGCTCCGCACTGATTGACAACCAGAAGGCACTCAGACTTAAGGTGATTAAAAGAAAATAAAAACATGTAAAAAATCTCTCTTACAAACATGTCTGGTTTAGCCTTAAAATATATTGTCTGATAAATTGATGAATACAATTTCTCAATTACCCATAAAATACGATTATACTGCATAAATAATTGAAGGAGCATGAAATACTGAAGTATGTGGGGACAGAACATTGAATTGGGATATTAAATAAAAAGGGAGACTGAGTCCTGTAACATGAACTCAGGGAGATAGGTTGCAGGTTAAAGAGCAGAACATCTAAGGATGTGGTCCCTGGAATACTCCTGTGGGCAAGCATAGGAACTGGAGGACAGGCCAAGAGAATGTGTGGCTAAAGAAATGGTGTGGGAAGGAGGGCTTTTGATTTCTGGATCTCTGGAATCCTTTCTGGGGAAGGTGAGGATCTGTAAAAGCTGGATTGGTTGCACCTGAACTAAAATGGGACTCACACATTTGCAGGAAGATTTGGTGAGGGTTTAAATTAATCTGCCAGGGGATTGAAGCAGAGAGTTGATGTATAGTTGGGGAGGTGTGCAGAGTCAAGTTAAGTCAGTCCAGTAGGTAGAACATAAGTGGATGATAAGCCTCATGAGAGAAATACAAGACAAATAGCAGTATTTTGTTTATTATTGTTTTATTTAGAGGGCCCCCGGTAGTATTAAGAACTCCACCCATTGATCCAGCATCCTCCTTTCTACGATCGGGCAGGAGACTCCAATGCATAAAGACAAGAATGATTAAGATGGGGAACAGTTTCTTCCCTCAGGCCATTAAGTTTCTTATCTCCCTGCCGCATCACATTCAAAGTGTCACTGGTTAATTTGTTCTGTACCCTACAATATTTAATTTATGCACATTACTCTGTTTATTTATGCATAATTCATTTATAGGGTTAATGCTGTACACCCTGGCCTGGAGAAGCACTATCTCATTTGACGGTATACATGTATATAGCTAAATGGCAATCAGCTTGACTAACCTGTACGTCCTTGGACTGTGGGAGGAAACTGGGGCACCCAGAAAAGATCCACGGCCTCCATGTGGAGGACGTTATGACTCCTTACAGAAAGAGCCACGCCTGAACTCCAAACTCCGACACCCTGCGCTGTAATAGTTTCACACTAATCGCCATGCTACCATGGCACCCAACAAGGTGTCAGACTAATACGGCAGGTGAACTGAGAACTCAGTACCCTGTGAATACTACACCACTACCATCACAGAGCAGGGCATCTCAGCATGGAACCTTCAGTCATGTAGGTGTGGGCTGTGGGTAGGCAGCATGTAAAGCTGCATATACAATTGTCATAATAAATTAACATAGAGGGATGTCCCTTTAGAATGGAGATAAGAAGGAACTTCTTCCATCAGAGGGTGGTGAATCTGTGGATTTTATTGCCACAGATGGCGGCCAAGTCACCGGGTATATTTAAAGTTTTGAAGGTTCTTGACTAGTAAGGGTGTAAAAGGTTATGGGTAGAAGGCAGGAGAATGGTGTTGAGAGGGAAAATAAATCAGCCACGATAGAATGGCAGAACAGATACAATAGGCCAAATGTTCTTTATTGCCTTTCCTTCAACATACTTAGTGGAGCATGGTTTCAGTACAGTTGGCTAACTTCTTTCAAAACAATGAACAATGAATTACTAAATGTGGGGATCTGAGTCTCCTCCTGAATGATATTCAGCCTGGTGTTGAGAAGCTGATATCACTGTACCAAGCCCATCCATCTCACTGAGAGGTGAAAAGCAATGAAGTAGTAAACAGTTGGAATACTAATGTACACTCTAAATCTGTAGAGGAAATTTGTTTGTAATTAAATGAAGAAATAATTTTATTTATAGCTTTAAATAGATCTGAATAATTTTTGAAATTATTTGTCACTGCTTCGAATTCGCAGTCCCTATTTTCTTTCACTGTGCATTGTAAATCAAAATTCTTTATCGTTTTTATGTAATAGCCAGAAAGGGAGAGGAGGGCACTCTGGATGTGGTCTGGGAGCCAAGGGGGCAGGAACCCAAAAATGTTTGGGAACTACTCCGATAGAATAATGGGGTTATTGCTGTAAGGAAATTCAATTTGCCCAACATTAACTGGATTCACCTTAGTATGAAAGATGCGAAAGATGTGGAATTTTAGAAGTGTGATCAGGAGCAGAGTAAGTGGGAGAGTTACTTCCTTGCAGCTCCAGAGACCAGGATTCGATCCGAATGTGTGGAGCTTGCACTTCTCCCTGTAACCACAAGGGCTTCCATTGAGTGCTGCTGTTTCCTGCCCCATCCAAAGATGTGGGGGTTGAGAGGTAAAATGGTCACTGTAAATTGCCCCCATTTTGCATAGATGAGTGGCAGAGTATGGGAGGAGTTCATGAGACGGTGGGGAAGAAATGTGGGATTTGTGTAAATGGACAGGTAATGGTTGGTATGGATTTGATGACCTGTTTCAAGGCCGTATCTCTCCTGAATCTTTAGATTTCTGGAGAAACATTTTGGGTCTGACTAGAGAAAGAGCATAATTGACCTACTCTCAGGAAATGTGGCCAAGCAAATGACTGGAGTGTTAACAAGAGAATATTTTTTGAGATACTGTAGCTCTGTAATCTTCAAGGTATTCATGAAAAGGGGTCAGGATCATCTGGAAATTAAGGACCTAAATCGAGCAGAGGCCAGTTTCAAGTATCATTTGACAGGACGTGCCAAAGAGAGAATGTGGGACAGCTACCCCACTTCTTCATCTGACCAACAGGAGTCATTCAGAATTGAAATGCTATAACAAGAGTTCTGGACCAATATATGCCTGTTCAGGTGAGACTTCAGGTCAAGGGATCCCTGGATGTCAAGTGATATTGAGGGTTGGATAGAGAAAAATAGGAAGCATATGGTAGTTCTAGAGAACTGGGAACATGGGAGCCCCGACAAGAGCACGGAAATGTAGTGGAATATTTGGAGTAAATAGGCTGTATGAAACAAAGCTGATAGTTAAGATTAGGGAAAATCCCAAATTGTCTGAAAAATATATTAAAGGCAAGATGGGCAAGACTAAAATGGCAATTTACAGAGCTAGTGAATGTGGGTTAGATCTTAAATGAATACTTTCTCCTCTGTATTCACTAAAGGAGAAAGACATTGTAGTTGGGAAAATCGGGGAGATTGCACAGTGAAGTTCTGGAACAAATTACAGTTAAAGCAGCATGGTAACAGGGTAATGGCGGAGAGTTGTTTTAGTGACTGGAAACAAGTGATGAGTGAGGGTTCAACATTCAGATCCTGATGGTTTGGACGTAACATTAACAATCTGAAATATGAATGTTAGAGTTTTGATTGGTAAGTTGGAAGATTATACAAAACTGTGTTGATGATAATAAGGAGGATAGTCAGGGTACAGAAGGAGTCACAGGGTCATAGATCAGTACAGCACAGAATCAGGCCCTTTGGCCCATCTAGTCCATGCCAAACTGTTATTCTGCCTCGCTCCATTGACCTGCACCAGGACCATAGCCTTCCACATCCCTCTATACCCCTCCCATCCAGTACTTCACCAAGCTTCTCTTAAATGTTAGAATCAAACTTGCATCCACCACTTCTACTGGTAGCTCATTCCACACTCGCACCACTCTCTGAGTCAAGAAGCTACCCCTCAGATTCCCCTTCAGAATTTCACCTTTCACATTTAAACTGTGACCTCTAGTTCAGTGGAACCAGCCTGCTCACATTTACCCAGTCTACTCTCCTCATAATTTTGTATGCCTCTCTCAAATCTCCCCTCATTCTCTTACACTCCAGGGAATAAAATCCTAACCTACTCAACCATTCCCTGCCACTCGGGTCCTAAAGTCACAGCAACATCCTTGTAAACTTTCTCTATACTCTCTCAATCTTATTGACATCTTTCCTATAGATAGGTGAACAGAACTGCACCTGTTATTTCAAATTTGGCCTCACCAATATCTTATGCAGTACATCTTCAACATAACATACCCAACTCCTGTACTCAATAGTCTGATTTCTGAAGGCCAAGGCGTCCTTACAACTCTATCTACAGTATCTGTGATGCTACTTTCAAGGAATTAAGGATCTGTATTCCCATATCCTTGTGCTCTACTACACTCCGCATGTACTCTACTGTTCACTGCGCAAGTCCTACCCTGGTTTGTCCTTCCAAAATGCACCATCTCACAATTGTCTGCATTAAAATTCATCTGCCATTTTTCACCATTTTTCAAGCTGGTCCATATATATTTATATCTATCTTTATTTATTACTGTAATTCATTCTTATTACTATATATTGCAATATACTGTTGTTGCATAACAAGTTTCACAACATGCTGTACCCCAGTGATAATAAACCTGATTTTGATTCTGAATTATAAGGAGGAGCTGGATAGGCTGGGTCTTCTTTCTCTGGAGTGTAGGAGGCTAAAAGGTGACCTCAGAGAGGTTTATAAAATTGTGAGGTAAATAGCCATATATCTTTTTCCCAGGACAGAGGAGTCCAAAACTAGATGATGTAAGTTTAAAGAGAGAGGGGAGTGATTTAAAAGGGACCTGAGGGGTAACATTTACATGAGCTTATACGGAACACACTGCCAAAGAAAGTGGTAGAGACAGGTACAATTTGGAGATGGACATGTATAGGAAAGGGAGCTGCTGGCTCAGAGAGTGAATGAAATAGTTTCCAATTGGTCTATCTGCAAACACAAACAGACCAGTTTTGATTGCCCTTCCACATTCAAGTGGACTCCTAGAAATATTTGAAGAAACCCAAGGCACAAATATCAACCATGGTTGCAAGTTTATCCCTGTGAAGGAAATATGCCTTGCTGCATATGATAAAGTGTCCCCTGATCTGATAACACTAAGGAATTTAGAGTTAGACTCTCTCTAATCCCCTAATGAGGACTCACTCATGGACCTCCAGATTTTTCCTCCTAGAGTCCATAATCAACTCTTTGGTTTTGCTGACTTTGTGTCGTTGTGGTACTATTCAACCAGATTTTTAATCTCCCTCCTATGTGCCAATTCATCAACACCTTTGATTTAGCTACCAGTGCTGTCATCAACAAAGTTAAATACAGCACTGGAGTTGTACATAGCCACTCAGACACAAGTCTAGAGTAGGTGGATAAGCTCACAGCCTGGTAGTGTACCTGTATTGATGGTGATTGTGAAGATGTTGTTGCCCATCTGTACTGACTGGGGTCTGCAAGTGAGAAAATCGAGGTTCCAGTTGCACAAGGAGACATCAAGGCTTAGGCCTTCGAGCTTAGTGATTAGTTTCAAGAGGATGAATGCTGAGCTGTAGTCAATCCTGATGTATGCATCTTCATTGGCAGATACTCCAGAACTGAGTGAAGAGCCAATGAAATGGCATCTTCTGTGAACCTGTTGTGATGGTAGGTGAACTAAAATGGATCCAAGTCACCCTTCAGGTCATAGATTACTTGCTTCATGACCATCCTCTCAAGGCACTTCATCACAGTGGATGGAAGTGCTGCAGGATGGTAGTTGTTGAGGCAGGTTACCACATTCTTCTTGGGCACTGGAGTGGGATTAGGTTGGAATGTGAGAAGTGCTGAGGATGCAAAGAACTTTCAAAGGGATTTGGTCAAGTTGAGTGAGTCAATAATAGGCAGACTGAGTACAATGTAAAAATATGTGAGGGCATTCACATTGGTTATAAAATCAGAACTACTGAGTATATTGGAAAATGAGGAGATACAAAATGATTTGAGTTCCTTGTACCCAAGTCCCTGAAAGTTAGCATGCAGATGTAACAGATGTTTGAGAAGGCAAATGTTGATCTTTTTTGTGAATAATTTGTGTATAAAACAGAGTTGTTTTATTACAGATTTGTTGGGGCCTTGGAGAGTATTGTGCACAACACTGGCTTTTTTCTCTTACAAAGGAATAATGGAGCAAGAGAGAGAGAGTGCAGCAAAGCCCAGCCCATGGGATGGTGGCAATGAATAGGCTGTTCTCCAGAGTGTTGTGGAATGAGAGAAGATCTCACTGAAATGAGTAACATGCTCAGCAGCTTGACAGGTGTCGAGAGGATGTTCCCCTGGCTAAGAATTTGAGAAAAGTTTTCACGCAGAGGGATATAAATCTTTGGAATTCTTTACTCACAGGGCTGTGGAGTCTCAGTCATTGAGGTAATTTGAAACAGAGATAGATATACACTGGATTTTGGTTTATTGGGACACATTGAGGCCAGTACATTTTGGCTCAATTAAGCAGCTGCCCCAATGAACCGAAGTTTCATGGAAATAGTTAAAAAGGTATTAAAAACAGAAACTACCATTTAATTATGTAAATAATTACTGTATGTATTTAAATGAAATACGGAACCAATTAGAAAAATTCCTATGCTACTACAATGCTATAAAACTGTCTTAATTCCTAATAGTTATCGAACCAGGAATTCATCCCGTGAACACTGCTGTGTTCTTGTGATTAACTGTAAATGCAGAAAATCAGCCAAACACCTAGTGTAGATAATGGACTGCCTTCATACAAGACTTTCAATAATTGCATCCTCCAAATCTTCATTTTCATTGTAACATTCAAGATGATTATTGACGCCTTCAAATTATTTGTGGTTTCTAACTTGTTGAAGTAGTGAAATGATTTCATTTTCACTTCCGGCCATTTCTGGCATCTCCAAGCTTGAATGCGTAAAACTGCAGTGAGCAAAAGAGATCTGAATTGTCTTACTGCTTATTTCTTGCCAACTATTGGTGACAGAAATCACTGCTTTTTGAACACAAACACACACAACGGACAGTATTTTAAAATGTTCACTCCAAGCACAGTGTAGAGTTTAACAGCCACACAAGTGCATGCGTCTGACACTAGTAAGCAATTGTTCAGCAAAAGTCTTCTGTCCCATTATATGGCATAGTGTCCTCAATCAACAAAGAGAATCCCAGCTGTTTTATTGATTAGCTTTTGTGCTTTAAGATTTGTCCCAAATAAATGGCTGCCCTGAGTAACCCAGAGATCAATTCACTGGAATCCACTGTATTTCTGGAAAGTGGGGATGGAGCATTTGAAGGCTCTGTGCCTGCACTCACTGGAGTTTAGAAGAATGGGGGGGGGGGGGAGAAATCTCATTGAAACCAATCAAATATTGATAGGCCTAGATAGAGTGAACGTGGAGAGTGTGGGGAACTAGGTCCAGAGGGCACAGCCTCAGAATATAAAGATGGCCCTTTTGAACAGATAAGGAGGAATTTCTTTAGCCAAAGGGTGGTGAATCTGTGAAATTCATTGCCACTGATGCCTGTGGGGGGCAATAATGAATTGGGTAGATTTAAGTCAGATTAGTAAGGGTGATTAGTAAGTGATTAGTAAGGGTGTCAAAGGTTACAGGGAGAAGACAGGAGAAAGGGTTGAGAGGGAAAATAAATCAGCCATGATGGAATGATAGACCAGACTTGTTGGCCTGAATGGCCTAATTCTACTTCTACTTCTATGTCTTATAGAAATTATACTTAGTAAGTATAAGTAAAAGATCAGCCATGGCATTGAATGGCAGAGAAGGATCAAAGGGTCTTCTCCTGTTCCTAATTTATATATTATATAAGAATGAAGCCTGCAGCTGCAGTGTGATTATGGAATCAAACATCAAACATCCAAATAGAATATTACAACAGATGGATTGTCACGATTGTTTTATGAAAACACTGAATCAGATGAAGAAAATATAAGATAACTTCTACAAGTTGGAGGATGATTTTTCCCGAGAGAGCAAAGCAGCAGAAGTATCTCACATTTAAGCAGGTGCTTGAGTATAGCTGGAGCGATTCAGACATGTTTGTGGATGAAAATGTAAACTATTTTCATCAGAGGATTCTCACAAGTTGGGGGTGCATCAAACCAAGCCAGAGGGCAGCTATACTCAAAGATGACGATGGAGAAGAATGGCAGAACTTTGCTTGGAAAACTAGCATTGCTAACATGAAAGCAACAGCTTGTAGCTGTGTTTGTTGGCACAGGCTGATAGATCCATCCTCCTCACTATTAATTAACACAGGCGCACCTCAAGGATGCATGCTTCGCCCACTGCTCCACTTCCTTTACACTCATGACTCTGTGGCTAAGCCCAGTCCAAATACCATCTATAAATTTGGCGATGACACCACTGTTGTTGACAGAATCTCAGAAGACACTGAGGAGTCGTACAGGAGGAAGATAGACCAGCGTGTTGAGTGGTGTTCCAACGACAACCTTGCACCCAACATCAGCAAGGCCAAGGACTGATCGTGGACTTCAGGAAGGTGAAGTCAGGAGAACGTACACCGTTCCTCATTGAGAGGTCAGTGGCGGAAAGGGTGAACACCTTCAGCTTCCTGGGCCTCAACATTTTCGAGCCCAACATATTGATGAAGGCTGTACTTGATAAACAGTCTGAGGAAATTAGTATGTCAGTAAATTTCTACCGACTTACAGTGGAAGGCATTCTGACTGGGTGCATCACCGCCTGGTATGGGGTCTCCAATGAGCAAGGTGAAAAGATGCTGCACAGTGTTGTAGAGCCAACCAGCTCCAGCACAGACAAAGCCCTCCCAACCACCAAGGATATCTTCTAAAGGTGATGCCTCAAGAAGGCAGCATCCATCATTAAGGACCTTTAACATCCAGGACATGCCCTCTTCTGGTCATGACCGCCAGCGAGGAGATACAGGAGCCTGAAGACACACTCTCAACATTTTAGGAACAGTTTCTTCCCCTCCGCAACCAGATATCTGAACGGTCCGTGAACCATGAATACTACCTGGTTATTTGTTTATTTTTGTACACTATAGTGAATTTTTTATGTCTTGCACTCTACTTGGCTGCAAGACAACACATTTCATGACAGAAATCAGTGATAATAAACCTGATTCTGTGGAAACATCCACTCACACTGATCCAACACAATTCAATTTTATCCTCCCCGACACTGGTGTCAGCTCCCTTCACATTCTGCCACATAGCCTTACACAGCAGCATAGTGTTTCGTGCCATACTTTACAGCGCCAGCTGCCAGATCAGGGTTCAATTCCCACCGATGTCTGTAACAAAATTATACATTCCCTTCCACATTCCAAAAATGTACAGTTAAGGTTAGTGAGTTGTGGTGATGTTTTTTGACTTCAGAAGTATGGTGACACTTGTGGTCTGCCCAGCACAATCCAGCTGATTTGATTTGACACACATGATGCATTTCACTGTATATTTTAATGTACATGTGACAATTAAAGCTAATCTAATCTACACTGTGGGAAGTTAGAGCAGCTAATTAACCCACCAAATTGGTTACTATACTCAAAACAACACACACAAAATAGTGGAGGAACTCAGGAGGCCAGGCAGCATCTAGGAAAAGAGTACAATCAACGTTTTGGGCCTAACCTTACTCAAACACCTGCTTTAAAGTTGGATTCCTTTGTTCCTTTACTATCGCCACTTTTGCCTCAAGAATATCATCCTTTGTCTCATAGGGTTTACTTTGCATTATCTACATTTGTGTTAGTTTTTAAAGCAATCCTGCTGATCCATCTGCTGTCATATTCTATTTGGATATTTGATGTTTGATTTCATAATCACAATTATTCACAATTATACAGTGGGTCGCATTCTTTTTTGTGAGTTGGGAACAAGGGAAGGCTGGCTGATGCACTTTGGGAAGTGGCAGGATACCAGAGAGCCCAATGGAAACCCAATGCAGACAAGGTTTAATGCTGAGAAGTGTGAGGTTCTACATTTTGGCAGGAATAATCCAAATAGAACATACAGGGTAAATGGTAGGGCATTGAGGAATGCAGTGGAACAGAGAGATCTAGGAATAACAGTGCATAGTTCCCTGAAGGTGGAGTCTCATGTAGATAGGGTGGTGAAGGCGGCTTTTGGAACGCTGGCCTTTATAAATCAAAGCATTGAGTACAGAAGTTGGGATGTAATGTTAAAATTGTACAAGGCATTGGTAAGGCCGAATTTGGAATATTGCGTGCAGTTCTGGTCACCGAATTATAGGAAAGATATCAATAAATTAGAGAGAGTGCAGAGACGATTTACTAGGATGTTACCTGGGTTTCAGCACTTAAGTTACAGAGAAAGGTTGAACAAGTTAGGTCTCTATTCATTGGAGCGTAGAAGGTTGAGGGGGGATTTGATCGAGGTATTTAAAATTTTGAGAGGGATAGATAGAGTTGACGTGAATAGGCTGTTTCCATTGAGAGTAGGGGAGATTCAAACGAGAGGACATGATTTGAGAGTTAGGGGGCAAAAGTTTAAGGGAAACACGAGGGGGTATTTCTTTACTCAGAGAGTGATAGCTGTGTGGAATGAGCTTCCTGTAGAAGTAGTAGAGGCCAGTTCAGTTGTGTCATTTAAGGTAAAATTGGATAGGTATATGGACAGGAAAGGAGTGGAGGGTTATGGGCTGAGTGCGGGTAGGTGGGACTAGGTGAGATTAAGAGTTCGGCACGGACTAGGAGGGCCGAGCTGGCCTGTTTCCGTGCTGTGATTGTTATATGGTTAAGGTGAGAATGTGAGATTTCCACACAGAAAGCACCAGCGATCAGGATTACATTTGCATCAACTGTTCTATGTTGCTGCTGCCCAAAGAGCAAACTTTGACTGCACCATTTGATAAGGCAAACACAAAAAGCACCACCAGAAATGTGGAAGTGCCCCACGAGTTCACATCAATCAGATGGAATGGACTACGGGGAGAGAGGTCGGACAGCCTCTCAGTTCTGGTTGAGATAAAGTCCGTGAAATATAGAAGGGCTCAGGTGCGTTTTCTCACTGTTGTAAGGGGAATATGTCAGGTAATGCTCCAGTTATTTCAATTCAAACAATTTGTGAGATGGAATTGGATCATATATCACTTCACAAGTCTCTATACCACCCAGCTTCAAACAGAGAGGCTGAGAGGTTGAAGGTAAAAGAGTTCTTAAAGGAACAGACTATGGAATACAGTACAGTACAGATTTACTTTGAACTATTCACCTGCACATTTACTTCTGTGCTAAGGATCAATTCCCTACCCTCTACAGAAATACTTTTTCACAGATGACCAGGATCTGTCTGAGTCCAGCTCAGTTAATTCTCTAAGGGAAGGGGCAGAGAGGCAATTGAAACAAAAGAAGCATCATTAAACGTGCTATAAAGGGAAGGTGTTCAGCTTTGTACGCTGAGACCATTGGGCAGGTTGAAGAGGAGAAAGTGCAACAACAGAGAGTTGATGGCAATTAGAAGTTCCAGAAAAAAATCTGAAGAGATTAGGTGAGAGATTCAACGTAAAGTAGAAGGGAGATTCTGAGGAGGATCAGACATGAGATTTACCATAGTTGAAGTTTTGACTTAAACCATGACTGAAGTCAGAAGTAACACTTCAGTGAAGACAGTGATGGATGCGTTCTGTCTCCAAGATTAACAGAAACAATCTGATGTAGGACCATAAGGCATAGGAGTGGAATTAGGCACTTGGCCCATCAAGTCTGGTCTGCCATTCAATCATGGTTGACCCTTTTTCCTCTTCTCAACTCCACTCCCTGGACCTTTCCTGGAACCTTTGATGCCGTGTTCAATCAAGAACTTATCAATCTCCATTTTAAATACACCCACCACAGCTCCATGTGATAACAATTTCCACAAATTCACCACCCTCTTGCTGAAGAAATTCTCCGCGTCTCTGTTTTCAATGGATGCTCCTCTATCCTGAGATGTGCTCTCTTGTCATAGAATTTCCATGGGGAACATCCATTCCATATCTACTCTGTCTAGGCTTTTCAACATTCAAAAGGTTTCAATGAGATCTTTCCTCATCCTTCCAGTGAATACAGGCTCAGAGCCATTAAACGTTTCTCATATGATAAACCTTTCATTCCCAGAATCACCCTTGTGAACCTCCTCTGAACACTCTTCAATATTAGCACATCTTTTCTTAGATAAGGAGCCCAGAACTGTTCACAGTACTCAATGTGAGGCCTCACCAGTGCCTCATAAAGCCTGAGTATCTCATCCTTCTCATATATTCTAGACCTCTTGAAATGAATGCTAACATTACATTCGCCTGTCACACCACTGACTCAACCTGCAAGTTCACCTTTAAGGTGTTCTGCACAAGGACTCCCAAATCCCTTTACATCTCAGATTTTTAGATTTTCTCCCCATTTAGAAAATAGTCTGCGTATTTATTTCTTCTACCGAAGTGCATGACCATGCATTTTCTAACATCGTATTTCATTTGCCACTTCCTTGCCCATTCTCCTAATCTGTCTAAGTACTTCTGCAGCCTACCTGTTTCCTCAACACTATCTGTCCCTCCACCAATCTTCGTATCATCTGCAAACTTGGCAACAAAGCTATCTATTCCATCATCTAAATCACTGACAAACAGCATAACAAGAAGCGGCTCCAACACTGACCCCTGCAGAACACCACGAGCCACTGGCAGCCAACCAGAAAAGGATCCTTTTAATCCCTCTCGCTGCCCCTTACCAATCAGCCAATGCTCCAACCATGTTAGTAACTTTCCTGTAATACCATGGGCTCTTAACTTGGTAAGCAGCCTCTGCATCTCCCTTATTTATCTTACTTGCAATCTCCTTAAGAATTCCAACAAGTTCGTCAGGCAAGATTTTCCCTTAAGGATAGAACTTTGTCCTATCTTGTCCAATGTCACCAAGCACTCCATAACCTCATTCTTAACAATTGACTCCAACATCTTCCCAAACCACTGAGTTCAGGCTAACTGGTCTATAATTTCCTTTCTACTGCCTCCCTCCTTTCTTAAAGAGTGGGATGTCGTTTGCAATTTCCCGTCTTCCAGAACCATGCCACAGTCTAATGATTCTTGAAAGATCATCACTAATGACTTCACAAGCTCTACCACTATCTGTTTCAGAACCCTAGGGTGCAGTTCATCTGGTCCAGGTGACTTAGGCAACTTTAGGTCTTTCAGCTATCTGAGCATTTTCTCCCTTGTAATAGTAACTGTACGGAATTCTCTTCCCTCACACCTTTCAACATCTGGCACACTGTGAGTGACTTCCACAGTGAAGACATATGCAAAATACTCATTTAGTTCATCCGCCATCTCCTTGCCCCCGTTTGTTATTTCTCCAGCCTCATTTTCAAGCGTCCCTGTATCCACTCTCGCCTCTCTTTTATTTGTTATATACTCGGAAAAGCTTTTTCTATCCACTTTGATATTGTTTGCTAGCTTGCTTTTGTATTTCATCTTTTCTCTCCTAATGAATCTCTTAGTTGCTTTCTGCAGGTTTTTAAAAGCTCCCCAATTCTTTATCTTCCCATTAATTTTTGCTTTGTTGTATGCCCCCTCTTTTGCATTTATTAGCTTTGACCTTCCTGGTCAGTCATGGTTGTACTATTTTGCCATTTAAGAATTGCTCTGTTTTTGGAATACATCTATCCTGCACCTTTTTCTTTCTTCCCAGAAACTCAAGCCATTGCTCTGCTGTCATCCCTGCCGGCATCTCCTTCCAATTTACTTTGGTCAATTCCTCTCTCATACCACTGTCATTTCCTTTACTCCACTGAAATACTGCTATATCAGATTTTACTTTTTCCCTATCAAATTTCATGTTGGACTTAACCATATTGTGATCACTGACTCCTAAGGGTTCCTTTATCTTAAGCTCCCCAATCACTAATAACGTTATGTATGTTCATTACATAACATGTAATCCAGTATAGCTGATCCCCTAGTTGGCTCAATGGCTCAATGACAAATTGGTTCTAAAAAGCCATCTTGTAGGCATTCAACAAATTCACTCTCTTGGGATCCATTTCCAACCTGATTTTCCCAATCAACCTACATGTTAAAATCTCCTTTGACTATCATTAATTGCCCTTTTGACACGCCTTTGCTATGTTCCATTGTAATCTGTACTCCACATCCCCACTACTGTTTGAAGGCTTGTATATAACTGACATCAGGGTCTTTTTACCCTTGCAGTTTCTTGACTCAACCCACAACGATTCAACATCTTTTGATCCTATGTCACATCTTTCTAATGATGTGATGTTATTCTTTACCAGCAGGACCACGCCACCCCCCTCTGCCTACCTTCCTAAGCTCCTGATGCAATGTGTAACCTTGGACATTCAGCTCCCAGCTACAACCATCCCTTAGGCACGATTCAGTGATGGCCACATCATACCAGACAATCTGTAAAAGTGCAACAATATCATCCACCTTATATATTATACTCCGTGCATTGATACACTTTGAGTACTGTATTTGCTACTCTTTTTGATTCTGCATCCTAATGCACTGATACTCACCCTGCTGGTTGCAATTTTGTCCTATCATCTGCCTGCCCTTCCTGATTCATTTATTGTTGACGTCATTGTTTCTCTTTTCTCTATAAGTGTTCCTATTCTGGTTCTATGTCCATGTGTTTGTTGATGGATCCTTGGTAGTGAACCATGCTTGGAGAAATTATCGTTCTTTTCTTGTTCTTGCTTGAGTCAACACTCTGGCTGTCATCCAGTTAAAGTGAGAAAAGAGAAACAACAATGTCAACATCAATGAACTGCCAATAATCTTGGGATCTGGACAGTGAAGCAAACACTTTCAATGGAAGCTAGTCAATCAGAATGTTCTACTGCTAAACTTTTCACAGTGTTTTGAACCAGCCAACCAGATCAAGATGTCTAATGAATATTTTTTATTGACCTGGAGGAGTATATAAGCCAGCATTCTGAGCAGACAACACCCTTAACTGTGCACTGAAGATGGCTTCTTGATTGGAGCCAAAACACCCGCAAGCATTTTGCCAAGCTCGGCAATCAATCAAACTTCTGAATAGCCAACTCGAACTACCTGTACTGCTATTCCGCGATATTTCAAATGGTCTGATATGTGAAACATTAGATATTCTCTTTCACGGATGTGGTCTGACCTATTCAGTGTTTCCGCTGTTTTCTGATTTTGTTTCAGATTTTCAGCATCTGCAGTAATTTTGATTTCCAGTTATAATAAACAAGTTGTTACAATCAGTGCCTCAAAGGATGGTAGTGCAGATATAATCCAAAGTTCTAAAGGGAATGAATAGTTTGAAGGGAGAATAGACTGGCAAAGGAGAAGTCATTACTGGATAGCTCCTTCATGGGTAGGGTGGAATGATGGACTTGCTCAGATAAGTGCTCTGATATAAGAAGGATAACTATTGATGAGAATATTAGGGAAAATCACCTGCTCTTCTACAGAATAATGACATAGGATCACTGAAATCTTCAAGAAAGGACATTTGGGGCCACACTTGAACAAAGTGACATCAAAGCAACAGACACTTCATTAAGCCAAACTGCCCCTACATGCTCATTGGCTTTTGCCTGTCTCTCTCTCTTTGGGCATTGCAGAGCAAATTCAACAGGACGGTATGTCTCATTTATCAAAACAAATGCTTGCATAATAAATATCAAGGATTTATCCCTGTGTTTAGATTCATTATTCAGTCCAAATTCATCCCTACCAAACAGGATGTCTATCTAAGCTTGTCCCATTTCCATGCATTTGTCTCAAATTCCTCAAGGCCATTTCTATCTTATTCTGTCATAATATGATAGAATTCACCATGCAGTTTGAGAGAAAGATGTAACAGGAGATGTGAGGCAAGGGGAATTACAGAGGTATGAGAGAGGAGCAGCCGAAGTTGATTGGAAGGGGTCCCTAGCAAAGATGACAGCAGAGCAGCAAATCCAGAGCTTATAGAAGCAATTCAGAGGGCACAGGATAGATTCATCCCAAAGAAGAAGTATTCTAAATGGAGGATGAGGCAACCATGGCTGACAAGGGAAGTCAAAGACAGCATAAAATCAAAAGAGGGGGCTTATAATTATGCTAAAATTTGTGGAAAACTAGAGGATTGGGAAGATTTTTAGAAACAACTAAAAAGCAATAAGGAAAGAAAAGATGAAATATGAAGGTAAACTATTCAATAAATTAAAAAAGGTTGCCAAAAGTTTTTTTTCAGACATATAAAGAATAAAAAAAAGAGGCAATAATTGATATTGGACTGCTGAAAAATGATGCTGGAGAGGTAGTAATGGGTGATGAAAAAATGACGAATAACCCCAATAGGTATTTTGTGCTTTGGAACTTTGGAGGTGTGATGAATATTCACTTATTGGCCCGTTAATCTCTTTATCTTTACTGGGTTTTTTTTTGCTCAGCTTGCTTCCTAAACAAGCAACTCTTTCTTGTAAGCTCCAGAACAAATGTAAGTAAACTTCTAACTAACAGTTGCTTGACTTCTGGTCATAAAAGGAAGTCATTCTTCAGTTCTTTAATAATAAAGACAAATCATCTCCAGGTTAAAAAAGGACTCTCTATAGAACAACATTGCAAAAGAACTTTAAGTTTTGAAGATGCTCTGTCCATAAAGAGTTACTACCCCGCTTTGTTATTGCTTAAGAGTAGAATATAAGAAAAAGGGTTGCTTCAAACAGAGAAGCTGACTCTGAAGTTGCTTAGTTCAAGGAAGCTTGCAGAACAGATGGATAATATCATGTAACATATCAATAACATAGTGAACATAGTTGAGAGGTTCATGTACTCAGAAATTAGCTTTACAGTATTAATGATAGCTAACTAAGATCTATACCTCCAAAAGACGTTTTGATACTGTTTGTGCTAAAAGGATATCTGAAGATAAATTACATGATTGTGAAGTCAACCAAGTGGGCGAAAAGAATGTGAATGTGGATGTTCAAGCTTATTAGGAATGGAATAAGGGTCATCAAGAAGCTATGAAAGATACATGGAAGAACTAGAATCTATTCCTCCAGCTTCGGTTTCTGCAACAGATGATTCCGTATCTGCATCACGTTATGTCTTTTTAGTTTGTAGGAGTTGTGCCTGTGTTTTGGGAATCCTTTGTTCTTAATGTTTTTTGTTTTATCCTTTGTGTTTGAGAAATGCTTCGTGTTTTAGAAATGTTTTGTAATTTGGAAATGTTTAGGATATAAATCCTCTGAGCTTTAAATGTTTTTAAAGAAGGTATCACTGAAAATAAATGAACTGTGTTTTAAACTATGTTATCTAGAAGTATCTTCTCCTTGGTAGGGAGATAGAACCTACCACTCAAATAGTGGGTATTGGCAGTGAAACTCAACATGGAGAGTAAACAGAGAAGTAATCAAATCTTTGAAGATTGAGAAGTTACAGTATAATTCCCCTTTATGAGAGTAGTTGTGGCTATTTATATATCATAGGGCTTAAAGTCTTCAGATGTGTTTAAAACTTCGCAATCAGCAAACCCAATACCATCACTGATGACACTAGAGATATGCCAGAAATTCAAGAGTGCCAGGGGACAGAAGTGAGTGTAGTCACTGTTACTAAGAAGAAGGTGCATGGGAAGCTGAAAAATCTGCAGGTGGATAAGTCCTCTGGACAAGATGGACTATATCCCAGGGTTCCAGAAATGTTGGCTGAAGAGATTGTGGAGGCATTAGTAGTGATCTTCCAAGAATCATTAGATTCTGGAACAGTCCCGGAGGACTGGAAAATTTCAAATATCACTCTACTCTTTAAGAAGGAGAAAGACAAAAGACAGGAAATTATAAGACAGTTAATCTGGGTTCAGTAGTTGGTAAGATGTTGAAGACCATTATTAAGGATGAGGTTACAGAGTACTTGAAGGCACATTATTAAATAGGCCAAAGTCAGCAGGGTTTCCTTAAGGTGAAATTTTGCCTGACCGACTTACTGGAATTATTTAAGAAAATTAAGGCATGATAGACAAATGAGAGTCAGTGGATGTTTTTACTTGGATTTTCAGAAGGCCTGTGACAAGGAGCTACACATGAGGCTGCTAAACAAGGTAAGAGCCCATGATATTAGCATGTATAGAAGATTGGCTGACTGGCAGGAAAAAGGAGTGGGAACACAAGGGTCGGAGTCGGGACTTCTTCTTTTCAAGTTATACTATATGTCAATGATCTTGATGATGAAATTGATGGCTTTGTGGTCAGATTTGTGGATGATACAGAGATAGGTGGAGGGGCAGGTAGTGGTGAAGAAGCAGGAAGATACAAAAGGTCTTCGGAATCCCTGTGCAGGATTCCCCAGAGGTTAACTTGTAGGTTAAGTCATTAGTAGGGAAGGCAAATGCAATGTTGGCATTCATTTCGAGAGAACTAGAAGATAAAAGCAAGGATGTATACCTGAAGGCATATAAGGCATTGGCCAGAATGCATTAGAATATTGTGATCAGTTTTGGGCTACAAAAGGATGAGCTGGCATGGAAGAGGGTCCAGAGGGAAATGATCCCAGGAATGAGAATGTTAATATATGAGGAGCTTTTGATAGCTGAGAACATGTACTCGCTGAAGTTTAGAAGAACGAGGGAGGAATCTCATTGAAACCTATTGAATATCGAAATGACTAGATAGTGTGAACCTAGCAAGGATGTTTCTTATAGTGGGGTAGTCTACAACCAGAGGGAACAGCCTCAGAATACTGGGACATCCCTTTAGAACAGAGATGAGGAGGACTTTCTTTAGCCAGAGGGTGGTGAATCTATGGAATTTGTTGCCACAGGCAGCTGTGGTAGCCAATTCATTGGGTATATTTAAAGCAGAGGATGACGGGTTCTTGACTAGTAAGGGTGTCAAAGGTTATGAAAAAAAGGACTAGAAATAGGCACAGCTTCAAATTGTGAGGCAACCTTGTAGAACAGAGGTAAGGAGTTTTTTTTAGCTAAAGAGTAGTGAACCTGTAGAATGCTCTGCCACAGACTGTGGTGGATGCCAAGTCCATGGGTATATTTAAGGTAGAAGTTGATCGATTCCTGATCAGTCAGGGCATCAAAGGATATGGCTATAAGACCATAAGACATAGGAGCAGAGTTAGGCCATCTGGCCCATCGAGTCTGCTCCACCATTCAATCGTGGCTGATCCTTTCTTTTTTCTCTCCTCCTCAACCCCAGTTCCCGGCCTTTACCCCATAACCTTTGATGCCATGTCCAATCAAGAATCTATCAATCTCTGCCTTGAATACACCCAACGACCTGGCTTCCACAGCTGCATGTGGCAACAAATTCCACAAGTTCACCACCCTTTGTCTAAAAAAATTTCTCTGCATCTCTTTTTCGAAAGGGCACCCCTCTATCCTAAGGCTGTGCCTTCTTGTCCTAGACTATCCCACTACAGGAAACATCCTTTCTACATCTGCTTTGTCTCGGCCTTTCAACATTCAAAAGGTTTCAATGAGCCCCCTCATCCTTCTGAATTCCAGTGAGTACAGACCCAGAGCCATCAAACACTCCTCGTATGATAACCCTTTCATTCCTGGAATCATCCGTGTGAACCTCCTCCGGACCCTCTCCAACACCAGCACATCTTTTCTAAGATGAGGAGCCCAGAACTGTTCATAATACTCAAGGTGAGGCCTCGCCAGTGCCTTATAAAGCCTTAAATGGTGAGTTGTCAGGTTTAAGGGGTTGAGTGGGATCCAGAAACAGCCACAATGAAATGGCAGAGCAGACTCGATGGGCTGAATGGCCTAATAATGGTCCTATTTCTTAAGGTCTTATGGTCGAAGGCAGGAGAATGGGGTTGACATGGATAATAAATCAACCATGATGGAATGGTGGAGCAGACTCAACAAGCCAATTGGCCTAATTCTGCTCCAATATCTTATGGTCTTTCCTGTACCTGGCCAAATGTCTTTTAAACATTGTGATTGTACCAGTAACTCAACTTCCTCGGGCAGCTCTCGTTTGATGTTGACATTCAGAATCTTTTTACCAGGGTAGAACTGTTAACTAGTCCAGAGCAGGCATTTAAGGTGATATGCAGGGCAAATTTTATTACGCTGAGTGTGATATGTGCCTGGAATAGACTGCCAGGGGTAGTAGTGGAAGTAGATGTGATGGTGGCATTTAAGAAGGGCGTTAGATAAATCTGCAGTGAAATGAAGCAAAATACAACCATATAACCATATAACAATTACAGCACGGAAACAGGCCATCTCGGCCCTTCTAGTCCATGCTGAACGCTTACTCTCACCTAGAGATGACCTCTCATGAAGAGATTTAGCTTAGTTTGGCATCTAGTTCAATGCACACATTATGAGCCAAGGGGCCTGTTCCTGTGCTGTACCATTCTACTTCTGTGTCCTGTATCAATCGTAAACTTCAGAAAGACTACACATGCTGGAAATCCAAGGTAACACATGCAGAATGCTGGGAACTCAGCAGGTAAGGCGGCATCAATGGAAATGAATAAGCTGTCAACGATTTGGGCCAAGACCCATCTTCAGGATTGAGGAGGATGGGGGAAAATGCCATAATAAAAAGATGGGGGGAGGAGGAGGAGGCTAGAAGATGGTGAAGCCAGGTGGGCGAGAAAGCCCAAGGGCTGGAGAAGAAGGAATCTGATAGGAGAGGAGAGTGGACAATAGGAGAAAGGGAATGTGGAGGGGACCCAGGGGGAAGTAATAGGCAGGTAAGAAGAGATTAAAGATCGGAGTGGGGAACAGAGGAAGAGGAGATGGGGTGGTGGGGGGGGGGGTGATTTTATTTCCTGGAAGAAGAAATTGCCATCAAGTTGGAGGGTACCACAACTGAATATAAGGTGTAGCTCCTCCACCCTTAGGGTGGCCTCATCTTGGTACAAGACAAGGAAATGGACCGAAGTGTTGGAACAGGAATGGGAATCAGAATTAAAATGTTTGGCCACTGGGAAGACCCACTTCTCACAGATGGTACAGAGGTGCTCAACGAAGCTGTCCCCCAATTTACGATGGATCTCACCAATGTAGAGGAGGACGCATTGGGAGCACTGGACACAATTGGTGACACCAGCAGATTTGCAGGTGAAGAGTTGCCTCACCTGGAAGGACTGCCTGGGGCTTTGTATGAAGGTGAGGGAGGAGGTGTATGGACAGGTGTGGTACTTAGACTTCTTGGAGGGGTAAGTGCCTGGAGGGAGATCAGTGGGGAAGGACGAATGGACTGATCCCTGTGGAAAGCTGGGGGGTGGGGCTGGTGGTAAAGAGATGTTTAGTGGTAGGATCCCTTTGGAGATGGAGGTACCTGCGGAGGATAATGTGTCGGATGTGAAGGCTGATGGATGAGGACAAGAGGGAGTATCAGCGTTAAGGTGGTGAGAAGATGAGGTGAGCGCAGACGTACAGGAAATGGAGGAGATGCGGGTGACGGAAGCATCAATAGTAAAGAGAGGGGAAACCCCATCCTTTAAAAAAGGAGGACATCTCTGATGTCCTGGAATGGAAAGCCATGTCCTGGGAACAGATGCGGTAGAGGCAAAGAAACTGAGAAAAGGGAATTTGTATTTTACCGGAGATATAATTGGAAAATGTATAGTTGGGATAAATGTGGGAATCAGTAGCTTTATAAAACAATTCATTTGACAGTTTGGCCCCAGAGATGGAGACAGAGAGATTGAGAAATGACAGGTGTCAGAGATGGACCAGGTGAACTTAAGGGCAGGGTGGAAGTTAGAGACAAAGTAGATAGAATTGATGAGCTCAGCAGGGGTGCATGAGGTAGCACGAATGCAGTTGTCAATGAAGCAGAGGAAGAGTTGGGGAGTACTACAGGGAAGGGTTTGGAATATGGATTGTTCTACATAGCCTACAAAGAGGCAGGCATAGCTGGGGCCCATGTGAGTGCCCATGGCTACCTTGCAGATTTGGAAAAAGTGGGAAGATCCGAAAGAAAAAGTGTTTACAGTTCTGCCAGATGGAGGAAGGAGGTGGTGGAGGGAGGTTGGTAGGTTATTTTGCCAAGAAAGAAGCAGGGAGCTTTGAGGCCTTCTTGATGGGGGATAGATGTGTGTAAGGACTGAACATCCATGATGAAGATGAGATGGTCAGGGCCAGGGAACTGGAGGTTACTGAGCAGATTGAGGGCAGGAGAAGTGTTGTGGATGGAAGTGGGAAGGGTCTGATCCCAGGGGGATAGCATGGAATCGAGATATGAGGACGCAAGGTTAGAAATGAATTGAGACTCTTTGGAAAGTTGCACCTGGAGTCCCTTCGAAGTCTTTCTCCTCCACTGTAAATCTCAGCCCTCGAGCTTTAGAGTCCCCTGTCCTGGGGAAATAAAACAGTGCCCTTTCACTCTACATGAATTTCTAGAACGTTATAAGGCCACCTCTCAACCTCCTGTGCTCCAGGAAAGTAATTCCCAGCTTATCCAGCTTTCCCTTGCAACTTCAGCCTGCCAGACCTTGTAACAACTTTGTGAATCCTTTCTACACCACTATCAGCTTATTGACAACCTTCCTATATCTAGGCAACCAGAACTGTACACAATGCTCTAAGTGTGGTGTCGCTAACAACTTGTACAATTGTAATATCATAAGAGAAAGATAAGCCTTATTTGTCACATGTAGGTGCATTGAAACATCGAAACGTACAGTGAAATGTGTTATTTGCTTAAATCAACTCTGCCAGGATTGCGTTGAGCAGGCCGCAAGTGTCAGCACAAGTTGGGTAGCAACATAGCATGCCTACAACTGACTAAACTTAACCCATATGTCTTTTGGCCAGTGGGAGGAAACCAGAGCACCTGGAGGAAACCCAAGTGGTCATGCAGAGAATGTACAGACTCCTTACAGACAGAAGCTGGAATTGAACTCTGATCGGTGATCGCTGGCGACATTAAATGATTGTGCTAATCACTATGCCACTGTGCCTCCCCCTCCCCACACTGCAGTGGTGCTGTCCCAATCTCCCAACCTCTGTGCTCAGTGCCCTGACTAATGAATGCAATCTGCCAAACGTCTTCTTCACCACCCTGTCTACCTTGTCACTACTTCCACAGGACAATGTACTTGTTCTCAAACACTCTCCAGGGCTCCAACATTCCCTGTTTAAGTCCTGTCCTTCCTCGTTTAGCTGACCAAAATGTAACAATCAACACTTGTCCCATTTAAGCTTTCATCTGCCATTTCTTGGCCTATTTCCTCAGTACACCTAGATCCCATTAAATCTGAGATAACTCTCTCAACTCTCTGCTGTGCCATCAATTTTGGTGTCATACACAAACTCACTAACTATATTAACACCATTGTCATCCAGATCAATAATGTATATGATAAAGGCAGAGCTTAGAAGTGTTAATGGTGCCTAACAGTGACTCCTTTGCTTGCATCTTCAGAAGCAGCTCTATTTCCATCTTTAACATCTCTATTTTTCCCTTTCAGGGTTCTTTTGAAGACCCTGACCTGGAGTTACACGCTGACACGGTTTTTTGAGGGAATGGGACCCGCTCTCGGGGTTTCACAACTGGCCGTTGTTCGGCACGCCAAAGGCTCGGCCGAAGAGCTCCGCTCACCTTTGGAGGACCGAGTTTTCGTGGCTCCGGAAATGAGAGGATCGGAGGTCGGTGTCCGAGCAGAAGATCGGTGTGTCGTGGGAGATGGAAGATCTAAGGCTGTGTGCCCAGAGACCCGAGATCTCTGGGCACAGAGCTCGGAAAAAGAGATGCAACGGACTTTTAACATCGCAAACCAGCGAGTTGGTTGTTATGTCTCCCCTTTCGCTGTGAAATGGGGACATCCCTTTCTCCCTTATTAGGGAGAGAGAGCCTGTGGTGTGTCGAAAGCCGGGTGAACAGTGTAGTCTTTGTAAGTCTGTGTCTTTGCTGTTGCCTTGCTCGCACTTGAGTGCTCGGTGCCGGGTGCTGATGGTTTTTTTGCTGGTGGAGGGAGGGGGATTGTTGCTTGCTGCTACTTACACGTGGAAGTGGGGAGCTGGAGGTGAGCCTTGGGGTTCTAACATTTAACTGTCATTCATTCTTTGGGGGCACTTCTCTGTTTTTGTGGATGTTTACGAAGAGAAAGCATTTCAGGATGTACATTGTATACATTTCTCTGACACCTTTGAAGTCTTTGACTAGCAGTGGACCCAATACTGATTCCTGTGGCACACCATTTACTTGGGTCCACGAAGACAACATTGACCACACTGCCCTCATCAACTCTCTTGGAAACCTCTTTACAACTCATACACAATGCCATGCTGATTATTCTAAACAATCCTTACACAAACAAGAGAAAATCTGCAGATGCTGGGAATCCAAGCAACACACAAGCTGCTGGAGGAACTCAGCAGGCCAGGCAGCATCTATGGAAAAGAGCAAGCAGTTAACATTTTGGGATCTCAGTCGGAAACATCGACTGTTTACCCTTTTCCATAGATGCTTCCTGGCCTACTGAGTTCCTCCGGCATTTTGTGTGTGTTGCTAATCAGTCCTTAACTTTCCAAAACACAGGAGCTTCTGCAGATGCAGCAAATCCAGAGTAATGCTCACAAAATGCTGGAGGAGCTCAGCATGCCAGGCAGCATCTATGAAGGGGATAAACAGTTGCGCTTCTAGCTGAAAGCCTTCTGCAGTGATGGAAATAGAGAGGAAGAGGCCAGAATGATAAGTGTGGTGGGGGGAGAGGTATACAAGCTTGCAGGTGATAGGTGAAACCAGGTGAGGGGGAAGGTGGGTGGGATGAAGTGAGAAGCTGGGAGGTGATAGGTAGAAAAGGCTGAAGAAGAAGGAATTGTGCCCTCAGTTCTAGTCAAAAAGCCCCAAAACCTGGGCCTCTGTACCTCCTTCTCAAAGATATGTGCTTAGCCCTTATCTCAAGGATGCTTCAACTCCCTCTAAACCCATGACTGTGTGGCTAGGCACAAATACCAGCTATAAACTTGCCAACACCACAATTGTTGGCAGAACTTCAGGTGGTGACAAGGAGATGTACAAGAGTGAGATAGATCAGCTGCTGGAGTGGTGTTGCAGCAACAATCTTGCACTTAGTGTCAGCAAGACCATGGGATTGATTGTGGACTTCAGGAAGGGGAAGTCTAGGGAACACGCACCAGTCCTCTTCAAAGGATCAGAATTGAAAAGGGTGAACAATTTCAAGTTCCTGGGTTTCAACATCTCTGAGGATTTATCCTGCACCCAACTTATTGAAGCAATTACAAGGAAGGCTCAACAGCAGCTGGATATTATTTGGAGTTCAAGGAGAATTGATATGTCACCAAAGACGGTCACAAATTTCTGCAGAAGTACTGCAGGAGAGCATTCTAACTGGTTGCATTGCCTTCTGGCAAGGAGGGGCCACAGCACAGAATTGGAAAAGCTGCAGGAAGTTGTAAACTGCCAGCTCCATCATGGGTACCAGCCTTCCCAGTATCCAGCATATCTTCAAAAGGTAGCGTCTCTAAAAGACATTAAGGACCCCCATCACCCAGAACATGCCTTCTTCTCACTGTGACTATCAAGGAGGAGCTACAGAAGCCTGAAGACATGCACTCAACATTTCAAGAACAGTTTCTTCTCCTCCACCATCTGATTTATCAATGGACAATGAACTCATGAATACTTTGTCAGTGTTTTTCCCCTCCCGTTTTGCACTATTTATTTTATTTTTATGTAACACGCTGTAAGGTTTCATTGCTAATGCAATGGCTTTGCTGTAATGTTCCACTGCTAAGGTAATGGTTTCTCCAAAGCAGCAATGTTTGGGTTATGACTGGAGATAATGGGACATGTTAGCCAATGAGCGGGATGTTGTTCTTTCCTGTGTGTCTGGGAGCCGGGAATTCACGGCCTTTTGCCAGGGAGAGATGAGGAGAGAAGATGCAAACGGAGAGAGTTGGTAGACCTCCGGACAGAGTGGACTTGGAGCGAGGGTCCGAAGGTCAGCGACGATCAGAGGAGGTCGATGGTGGACGAACAGCCTTATCAGTAAGCTCCGACATTGCACAATAGCCTGTTTCATGAGAATGGGCTCTTTTTCTTTTTTATTTCTTTACTAACCATATAGTCAAATTAAGAATTATAAAGCTCAGTCATTTAATCACATATTGTGTACTGTTTGTTATTTCGGGGTGCTGATTTGTAACAGGGGACACATCACGCAGCATCCGCCCAAACGAGATTCCTTAAGTTTTTTGGGCCGGGGGCTATCAACCCCTATGCTAAGCTGCTAGCCGAAGCGAGAGTTATGATTGTGGAGGCTACGTTTGTGATTGATTCCATTGGAATCTGTGTGATTACCCCGAGTGGGGCAGATATTCGTACTCCAGATGAATTGTACTTTGCCTGTTAACTACTGTTAAAGTTGCGATCGTGGGCGGAGGTTTGATAAAATGGCGGGCACAGCTCTTGTTTTAATGCAGACCAGCACTGACATAGTGGCAGCTGGGGGCGGAGAGCTCAAAGACAGGGTTTGATCGTTTCTGAGGAGTGGAAGGGTGTTCCTGCCCCGGGGTGAAGGGCATGTGTCAGTTTGCCATCACCGTGAAGGCAGAGGAAGAGGAGGGAAAGGAGGGGCAGGTTCGAGCAGTGGATCAATTGGGAGCTTCTGATGATGCCATTCCCCAAGTTTACTGTAATCTAACTGCTCTGAAGACCAATCAGCTGCCGGAATTGAGTTCTGGGGAAGTGGCAGCTGCTCAGCGAGATGATTCAGGTCGGTACCATTTGGGCAGTGGTCGGAAAGGGAGACACGGCTCAGGCGGAGAAGACGAAACACGCGTCGGTGACTCCATTGCTGCGAGAATGGCCTCGGCTGGAGCTGAAGAACCAGATCGTACATCAGGACACGTCACCCCCGGACCGACCCCGGCATTGCCAGCTGCTTCTGCCCGAGAAGTATCGGAGGATTGCGTTGAAGTCACTTCATGACGATTGTGGACATTTGGAGGTGGAAAAGACCTATGGATTGCTCAGAGACCTGGCCCCAATGAAATCGGAGGTCAAAGAAAACTACAAGTCGTGCATTTGATGCATACGGTGGAAGACACTGCTCCCTTGTCCCACCTTCAGAGTGTGGGGCCTCTCGACCTGGTACATATGGATTTCCTGTCCATAGAGCCAGCAACATGGCGAATGTCTTCGTCATCACAGACCACTACACCCGATATGCTCAGGCTTTTCCTACCAAGGACCAGAGGGTGTCTACGGTGGCAAAAGTGTATTGGGAGAAGTATTTTGTTCATTATGGTCTTCCCAGCTAGATACATAGTGATCAGGGACAGGATTTCGACAGCAAACTCATCCATGAGTTAGTGGGTGTGCTTAGAGTCGAGAAGTCGAGGACCACGCCCTATCACCCGCAGAGTGATCCCCAGTTTAACCGGACCTTACTAGACGAGCTTGGGACCCTGGAGATCAGCAAGAAGAGCAGGTGGAGACAACATATTGGGCATCTGGTTCACAGTTACGACTGTACACGAAATGAAGCAACCAGGTACTCACCATATTATCTGATGTTTGGGCGCAAGACAAGGTTGCCCATTGTCCTTTGTTTTGGGACTGATGAGGGCAACTTACCCCAAAGACTTATCTGAAATATATGTCTGATATGAAAAGAGAGCTGAAAAGGGCTTATGAATTAGCTGGGGTCGCGGCTGCCAAGCAGAATCAAGGAAATTAGAGGAGGTACGATCAAAAAGTGAAGTTCTCCCAACTCCTGCTGGGAGACCGAGTCCTTATAAGGAACTTGGGGCTACCTGGAAAGCACAAGTTGGCTGACCACTGGGTGGCCACACCTTATGTGGTGGAGAGTCAGATGTCAAACCTACCTGTTTTCTGGGTGAAACCAGAGGATGGGAATGGGCCTGTCAAGATTCTCCATCGGAACCATCTGCTGCCCCGGGACAGGAGGTGCAGGTAGACCCAGAGCCTGACGTGGAGTAAGAGGACTCTGCGGAAACGCAAGGCAACTGCAGGGCCCACAGCAGGAGAGGTTAGGCCGGCCCCCACCTCTGAGAGGGATACTGATTGGGAGGATGAGGACCTGGATGTGTGATATATGCCGCCTTTCACTAACTCCCCATTGACTGAGGAAGAGACTCCTCGCCCTTCCCCCACTGAGTCAGGTGAAGTGGGGGGTGCTATCTATGGGCAGCCTGGGTTGCAGTGGGAATCTGCAGGGGATGAAGAGGGGCTTGGCCATGGGACAGAGGGCTCCGAACTGCGGGTGAGCACGAATGATAGGTCAGGGGAGGCCTCACCAGGTAGGCCGGAAATATCACCAGTAATGTCTGAACCTGAAGAGTTAGGCGAGGGGGTGCGGAGGCCTTAGATTTATATATATACATACTTTTTAGTGTAATTTTATAGTTTTTATTACAATGTATTGCAACTAAACAACAAATTTTATGACATATGCCAGTGATTTTAAACCTGATTCTGATCTGATAGGAGAGGAGAGTGGACCATGGGAGAAAGGGAAGGAGGAATTGAATTGACTTTATTACTTACATCCTTCATGTATATGAGGAGTAAAAATATTTACGTTATGTCTCTGTTCAAGTGTGCAATGTGTAATTATAGTAATTCATAATAAATATTATGTACAACAGGAGAGTCAATATAATATAGAAATACAGTTGTGCCACCACGAATTAATGAGTCTGATGGCCTGGTGGAAGAAGCTGTCCCAGAGACTGTAGGTCCTGACTTTTATGCTGCAGTATCGTTTCCCGGATGGTAGCAGCTGGAACAGTTTGTGGTTGGGGTGACTCAGGTCTCCAGTGATTCTTTGGGCCCTTTTTACATTCCTGTCTTTGTAAATGTTCTGAATCATGGGAAGTTCACAACTACAGATGTGCTGGGCTGTCCGCACCACTCTCCACAGAGTCCTGCGATTGAGGGAAGTACAGTTCCCATACCAGGCAGTGATGCAGCCAGTCAGGATGCTCTCAATTGTGCCCCTGTAGAAAATTCTTAGAAGCTGGGGGGCCCATACCAAACTTCTACAACCGTCTGATGTGAAAGAGGCGCTGTTGTGCCTTGCTCACCACACAGCTGGTGTGTACAGACACACAAGATCCTCGGTGATGTGGATGCTGAGGAACTTACAACTGTTCACCCTCTCAACCCCAGATCCATTGATGTCAATGGGGTTAGCCTGTCTCCATTCCTCCTGTAGTCCACAACCAGCTCCTTTGTTTTTACAACATGGAGGAAGAGGTTGTTTGCTTGACACCACTGTGTCAGGGTGATGACTTCCTCTCTGCAGGCACTAGAGGGAGGTGATGGGCAAGTGAGGAGAAGAGAATGGGTAAGAGAGGACCCAGAATGGGAAATGAAAAATGTGAGATGGGAAGGGGAGGAGAAATTATTGGAAGTTAGAGAAATCAATGTTTATAACGTCAGGTTGGAGACTACCCAGATGGTGTAAGTCGTCTACCCTGACAGTGGCCTCATCGTGGCCGTAGAGGAGACCATGGACCAACATGTCGGAATGGGAATGAGAAATAAAATTAAAATTTCCAATTGCTGGTGCATCTTGCCTCTTAGAATTCCATCCAGTAACTTTCCCACCACAGATGTTGGGCTCACCAGCCTGTAGTTTCCTGGCTCGTCCACTATCTTTGGTAGTGAAATCAAAGATAATATCTGGAGAGAGAGAGAGAGAGAGAGTTCAGAAACAAAGCCAGCAACAACTCCTCCTTAAATTCTCATACATCACTGTCTTCAGAATAAGTAGGCTGAACATGTGCTCCCATTTTACAGGAAAAAAATGTGATACATTTCCAAATGTTTTCTCTCTCTCTGCAAAGCATCGATGTGCTAATTCTGATTCGGAGATGTCAGTGTTAAGAAGGAAGTAATTTTCATTTCAGCAAATGGAGCTCAAAGCCTCAATGGTACCAAGGTAACGGGATATTAAGCCACCATCATTCTTTGTGTTTATTATAAGACTGCTGCACCACATATGCTCTTGCTGAATGTGTCATATGGTGTAGCAGAGACACAATACAAATACAACTTCCACAACACGACTTAGACTAGCATGAGGAGAGGCAGTCAGTGACACAGATATAGGGGTGAGAAGTAATCATGTGAGGAAGAGGGAATAATTGCTAAAGGTTCTGTCATTATACAGAGGTGGGACTTGTGGGAAGAGCCAGTGAGTAAGTGAGTAGTGGACTGGCTGGAAAGAGGAGGAAAGCATCTGTAATGTTAATGGTAAAAGAGAGACAGATTTACACTGTGTGTACATTGGTTACTTATTCAGTTCAGTCTATACCCCAGTGTGACTCTGGATTTATCCTCAAGTGAGAGCTCTTTCACTCCATCATACCGAAGAGCCCGATGCTATTTATATTGTAAACCTAATCTTTCAATTTCATATGGAATTACTGAGAAATTTTTTAAAAAGAAATCATATTAGGAGTTGAAAGGAGGCCTTACAATATCATTCCCGTACTTCCAACGTGAAGATAAAGATCATTGTTTTGGGGCAAAAAATTTATCATAAATTCTCGCAACAAATACATTTAATTTTCCATGTAACTTTCCTTGCACTGTATCAAAGTTCCAATGGTTTTGTAGAACTTCAGTGCTCCATCTAACAGCCATAAAAAACAGAAAGTAGAAGTTACTTACTCACTGGTGGCTGGCTGACTGATCTAGATGTCAGCAGGAGTATGTGTGTGCTGTTGATGTACCAATTGTGTTTCCATCAGTGACCAACACCACTGGTGATCTTAACAATAAGTTTAAACTTAAAAGCTTAAACAGTCCAATGAACAACAACTCAGTGGCTATTTTATTAAGTACACCTGCTCGTTAACACAAATATCTAATCAACCAATCATATGGCAGCAACTCAATTGTGAAAGCACACAGACGTGATCAAGAGGTTCAGCTGTTGTTCAGACCAAACATCAGAATGGAGAAGAAATGTGATCTAAGTGCCCTGGACTGTGGGATTATTGTTGGTGTCAGAGGGGGAGGTTTGAGTATCTCATAAATTTCTTATCTGCTAGGGTGTTTCACCACAGCAGTCTCCAGAGTTTACACAGAATGGTGTGAAATACATTTAAAAAAAAACTCCTGCTCTGTGGGCAAAAATGCCTTGTTAATGAGGGAGGACAGAGGCAAATGACAAGACTGGTTCAAGCTGATTCACGATAGCATTAGCTCAAATAACCACACATTACAACAGGGCATCTCTAAACAAAGAACACATCGAACCTTGAAGTGGATGGGCTACAGCAGCAGACAAACACATGGAGTTTCACACTCCTGTGCCTAATAAATTGGCCACTAAGTGTACTTGCAGTCCAACAATGAAGTCAAGTGCTTAAAGCATTGTAAAAGAAAATTTAACAGTGTACCACATTGGGAAAGATTAGTACAGGCAAACAGAAGCATAAACCAAGAGATTGGCTTGAGGTGGCATCTGATAGTAAGAGAGGGAAGGAGAGAGAAGTTTAGTAGGGGAGAGTTTTAAAAAAAAGTGTTTTTATGTATGGGGACATCAGTCAGCATTTTTCATCCAAACTGAATCACCGCGGGGAAAGCAAGAGATTTCAGAGCCTGGGACTCCAAGCTGTAACCAGAGTTTATGAGCTGACTAACACAGGTGAGAGACCAAACTGGAGTATGTATCTCAAAGGCTCGTAGGCCCGGAGGTTATAGAGTTAGCAGAGGTTTGAAAGGAAAGCAGGAACTTGAAAATAATTCAAACTCAGGTCAGCAAACACTGAGATCATGGGTAAGGGGGACTTGATGTGAATTAGGACATTGGCTATAGAGTTCTGGCTGAGCTTAAATTCAAGAAGCCAGTAAGATCATTTAAGATTGCAAATCTTAAATGATATTTTTAATGGAATTGCATGGTATACTTATTAAAATTCCAAGGTAAGCACTTCACTTGGACCAGGAGTCTAAAACCGAGCTCTGCCCCCATCCTCCCCACCCCCCACCCCCACCAGTAAGACCAATGGATGAGGGAGAGTGATATTCCTTGACCCAATGAATGGAACCTACAAAAGGAATGTAATTGCCCTGTGTGTCACAGTGACAGAGCCCTGAGCCGGGTTATATTTAATCATGTGACATAAGTATCATCTGTTCATTGCTAAAATTAACATTGGGTGGAAGTATGCACTCATCAAAATGAATTTAAGGAACTATAACCTAAAATTAACTCTACAGGACAGAAACTCGTGCCTTGAATGCTCCTTTTTCTTTTTCCCTGGATTTCTATTTTTGTAGCTGTTTCACCCTGTTTAAAATGAGGGATGAGCACCTTTGTTTTTGGAATGCTCTTTGCCCCTGAGCAATGAGCACCAGTCTGGAACCGCACAGGCATAGATCAGATACAGGATAAAGATTCACATGCACTCTTCCCTCATGACAGGCACGGATCATTGAGGAGTAAACTTCCACCAACAGGTCGGATGAAGAAACGAAGAATAACAACTGAAAATGGCTGGAGGTACTCAGCAGGTCAGGCAGCGCCTGTAGAGAGAGAAGCAGAGCTAACATTTCAGGCTGATGACCTCCATCATAGTATTTAAACTGACTTTCATTACACTGAACGAGAGAAAAATGTGGAACTCACGGTGTGTGGGATGATCAAAGTAGTACAAGGTGTAAGGGGAACTAGTGAATGCTTGTTACCTCACAGTGGGAGGACATTCAGCCCATACTTGTGCTGACCTAATTAAGCTAATGATGTCTACTTACACTTATCCCTTCTGCCTGCACGTGATCCACATCTCTCCATTTCTCCACATTGATGTGACTATCTATGAGCCTCCTATGCTCCTCTATCATATCTGCCTTCCCCACCCCTCGCAGTGCATTCCAGGTATCCTCTTGATGCACCATCAATAACTCACTCTGTGACGTAAATGCGAGATATCGGCTTTTATTGACTGGAAGAAGGAACAAGCAGTGAGTGACCACCATACTACATCCTGGAGACTGAGAGGCCGGGCTCAGGCCTCAATCGCCTTTATACAGGGGTCTGTGGGAGAAACCACAGGAGCAGTCAGCAGGGGGCGTGTCCAGACAGATATATGTAGTTCACCACACCTCTGTGTAGAAGAAACTTGCCCCGCACATTGGTTGTACCCTTCATATCACTGGGCTCAAGCCCACCATCTCCATGCCACCTGTCAATAAAATCTCCCAGTTACCAGCACTTGTATTCCAGCTTGCTAAATGTCCAGGTGATTGAAGTGTTCAACAGTATATCTTTGATATGGTGTGGAGATATCTGCCTCCAATTCATTCTAAGACAATGTGATCCAGTCTGCGGTTTCCTCCTGGATGAAAACATTTTCCTTAGACCTTTTCTTACCCAACTTAAACTCTTCTCACTCCCCCCCAATTATCCACAGAGCTGCTTAGAGTTGAATTAAACAGGATGGTTTATTTTTGTTTTGATGTACTGACCAGAAGAATTAATGATGGTACGGCTGATGATGTTGTCTACGTGGACTTTAGCAATGGCTTTGACAAGGTCCTGCAAGGGAGATTGGTCCAGAATTTTGAACCCATGGGATTCAGGGCCTGCTAGAAAACTGGATACAAAACTGGCTTGGTGAACAAGGCAGAGAACGGTATTTTTCAGATTGGAGGCCTGTGACCTATGGTGACCCACAGGGATGGGTGTCACGTCCTCTGCTCTTTGTCAGATATACAGGTTATTGAAATTCACCCTTATGTTTAATCACAAATCACTACCCAAGAAAACTGTGGAATAAAATTGCACTGTCAGAATTTATGTGAAAAATTAAATAAACACAATTCATTGTTTTCAACTTGCAGTTCCTGTCACGAGTAGCGACTGGAGGGCATGAGTTATAAGGAGAGATTGGATAGGCTGAGTGTGGAGGCTGAGAAGTCACATGATAGACATATATAAAATTATGAGAGGCAGAGACAGGGTAGATAGCCGGAGTCTGGTTCCTGGGCAGAGGTATCTGAAACTACACACAGAGGCTGCCTGCACACCTGTTCATTAATGCAAAAGCATTGCATCAAAGCATGCAGACATGGTCAAGAGGTTCAGTTGTTGTTCAGACCAGACATCAGAATAGAGAAGAAATGAGATCTATGTGACTCTGACTGTGGAATGATTGTTAGTGCCAGACAGAAGTATTTGAATATCTCAGAAACTGTTCATCTCCTGGGACTTTCACGCACTACCTACAGTTTACAGAGAATGGTGTGAAAAATAAAAAGCATCAATTAGCACAGCTCTGTGGGCAAAAATGCCTTGTTAATGAGAGAGGTCAGAGGAGAATGGCCAGACTGGTCCAAGATGACAGGAGGGCAGCAGTGTCTCAAGTAACCACATGTTACAACAGTAACACGCACAGCACGCTGGAGGAACTCAGCAGGTCAGGCAGAATCCACGGAAACGAGCAGTCAACATTTCGGGCCGAGACCCTTCATCAGGACTGAAGAGGGAGGGGGCAGGGGCCCTATAAAGAGGGTGGTGGGGAGAAGGCTGCTAGGTGCCAGGTGAAAAACCAGTAAGGGGTGGGGGAGGGGAAGCAGGGAGGGGATAGGCAGGAGAGGTGAAGAAGGAACGTAAGGGGAAAGTACTATGTGTAGTAGAAGAAGGCAGAATCATGAGAGAGGTGATAGGCAGCTGGAGAAGGAGGCAGAGTGAAACTGGATGGCGGAAGGGAGGGGGAGGGAATTACCGGAAGTTGGAGAATTCAATGTTCATACCAAGGGGCTGGAGACTACCCAGATGGTATATGAAGTGTTGCTCCTCCAACCTGAGTTTGTCCTCATCATAGCAATAGAGGAGGCCGTGTATGGACATATCCGAATGGGAGTGTGAAGCAGAGTTGAAGTGGGTGGCAACCGGGAGATCCTGTCTGTTGTGGCGGACAAAGCAGTCCCCCAATCTACGTCGGGCCTCGCTGATGTAGAGGAGGTCGCACCAGGAGCACTGGATGCAATAGATGACCCCAACAGACTCACAAGTGGTCTCGGCCCGAAACGTCAACAGAGCTTCTCCTTATAGATGCTGCCTGGCCTGCTGTGTTTCACTAGCATTTTGTGTGTGTTGCTCACAAGTGAAGTGTTGCTTTGACCCCAGCTTCTGTAGTGTACTTTGTGCCTGTGTTACAACAGTGGTGTGCAGAAGAGCATCTCTGAATGCACAACACTTCGAACCTTGAAGAGGGTGGGCTACCGCAGCAGAAAACTCAGTGGCCACAGAGTGTAGGAGGCATTATCAGGCCGGCACATGCAGTCACTTCCCAGTCCCCACTCAGCTACCAGGAGTCACCTGCCACTTGGTTCCAACTCATCACCTGCAGCCTATTTAAACCATGCTCACATCCACAATCCTCGATCTCCCATCGAACCAGCCAGCCTCAACTAGTTGCTTTCAGGTATTTTGTTGTCTCGCTGTGTTCTCTCTTGTTCAGTGGCTCCTCATGGCTTGTTATTTTGCAGTTTATATGAAAGTGATTGCCCACTGCTAAGTCATCTCCACTGCTCCACATTTGGGTTGGGCCTCCTCTACATTCCCTGACAGGATGAGTGAACCAGCGACTGACCCAACAGAGCTTGCTCAACTAAAGGAAGTCATGTGGCTTAACAAGTACATGACCCAGAAACAACAGGAATCCACTGATCATTTGCTCATCACTCTCAACCCTCTGTCCTGTTTCAGCAACCCCATACCAGTCAACCTCCTCCATCAGAGCCTCAGATTCCAGAACCCAAACACTTCAATGGAACCGCAACTTCCTGTCCCAGTGTGTCTTGTGTTTTCAGCTGCAGCCTAGGTATTATATTTACCAAGCCAAGATTGTCTTCATTATCTCTCTTGAATGGGTAAGATCTGATCTGGGCCACCATCATCTGGAACAATAAAACCAGCAGCTTCAATAAATATGAACAATTCAGCACTGAGGTGTGCCAGGCTTTCAGCCACCCGGGAAGCAGAAGCGAGGCACTGGATCGGATGCCTCACCTACTTCAAGGCTCGTGCTCAGCGCTGCGTTACCCTGAGGAGTTCAGGACCTCACAGCGGAGTACGGCTGGAATGCAGAAGCGCTGCTGGCTCATTACCACCACCAACACGGCCTCTTGGAGTGTTTGAGGATGAGCCGTCTACCCAACAGATGCCCACCAACCTCAAAAGCCTCATCAATCTGGCCCTTTGTCCTGACAATCATCTTATGGAACGACCCCCAGATCACCAGCCAGAGCCCTGGTTCCATTCTCGGAACCATTTCAGGCTCACCAGCAATGCCTTCAAAACCCCTGCAGTCAGAGAGAGCTCCCTTAACCCCCTCAGGAGCATGAGGGTCACTAGAGAAACAATTAGGGTGCTAACTGCCAAGCAGCTGATCATGCATGAATCAAGTGCACACTGCGTCTGGGAAATTGGCACCACTAGGTAGAGACAAAGGGCCTTCTACCTGGTAAGATCCCCTTGGCCCCTCATTCCAGCATCATAGCCTGTCCTCTGCCCCACCCCAATTCCTCTTCAATCTGAACTCCTCCATACCATTTGTGGTAGTGGTGGATGCATCTGACATGGGCACAAGAGCCATCCTCTCCCAGCAAGGAAGGGATAGAAAGACAGACCCATGTGATGCCTTCTTGCGCAAATTCAACTCTATACAGGACCATTATGGAGTAGGAGACACGGAGCTACTCACCATTAAATGAGCCTTGGAGAAAAGAATCATTGGATTTTGGGAACACCATGCCCTTCCTGATCTGGACTGACCACCAGAAACTCACATCTATTCAGCAGACCCGCCAACTCAAGCCAAGTCAGGCTTGCAGAGCCCTCTTCTTTGGACCACTCAGCTTCACCATCAACTACTGACCTGGCTCCAAGAACACTAAGGAGGCACCTCCCATTCTCCACCCAGCTAACATGAGTCTCCTGATGCTTGTTTCCAAATCATCGCCTGCAGCCTATTTAAACCCAGCTCTCATCCTCGCTCCTTGTTCACCCATAGAAACCAACCAGCCTCAGCCAGTTGCTCCTAACCTTCAGTTACCTTGTTCCCTTGCCATGTTAAGTGTCCATTCTCTCTTGTTCTGTGGCCCCCTCAGGGCCTGTGGTTTTGCAGCTAATTATTAAAGTGATTCCTTACTGCTACTCTGAATTTGGGTCAAGTCTCCTCTACAGATCCTGAAATACATAGGCTTAGGATGAGAGGGAGAATGTTTAAAGCAGGGGTTCCCAACCATTTTTATGCCATGGATCCCTACTACCAGTAACCAAGGGGTCCATGGACCCCAGGATGAGAATCCCTGGATTAAAGAGAATCAAACTGTTTCACAATAAGAGCATTTAATATCTGGAATAACAGGCTAAAGGAGGTGGTAGAAGCAGGAATGATAAAGACACTTAAGAAATACTCAAATGAGCAAGGCCTTGAAAGACAAGGAATTAATGCAGGCAAATGGATTAGTATAGATAGCCATGATGGTTGGCATGGATGCAATGGGCCTGTTTCTATGTTGTACAACCCCATGGATATAAATTTGGAGAAAAAACCTTGCACAGTGCTTTGCAAACTTCATCTTCCACAGCCCCAGCTAGTTGGGTCTTCTCTAAGCCACATAATCAAATAAAAATGTTAAAAGAAATTAGACTGAAACTTGCTACCAACAGCAGGAACCTATAAAATATCTGAGTATTCCTCCGGAGTTTAAATGGCAGCAGAGCCCTATTTAAGGTAAAGCCTCAGGAGTAAGAAGACATCTATAAATGGGTCTTTCATCATTGAGCGGGCTGTCATGTGAGAATCATGGAGGGCAATCCATGCCAAAAATGGGATTTGAAACAGAGGTAAAAATGATGTCGGAAGCCAGTTATCCAAGGAATCTGGAAACATAAGGATATATGAAATACATACCCTACACCCCACCCTAAACAGAGAGTTGAAGAGGCTAATTTACACTGTCTTCCTACTTTGGTTCAAGCCTCCTCACTCTCCCTGCTCTTTACTAGGGATAATCCTCCAGGCTCCATACTAAGCTACCAGCCTGCGGAAGCTGAGTTCGAATAGTCACGACACATGTTATATTTGCTCACCTAATACAGCAATTGAACTGAATCCACACAGCCTAAGCCCAACACTTACAGGATTACAGGTTAAAGGTGAAAAAATAATTGCTGTGGAAATGCAGAATGAAAGCTGTAAAAACATCCTTTACACTTCGAGAATCTTATATGCTTTCCTGTGCAGTCTGCAAAGCAACACAGAGCACGTGCCATGTCAGAATTGTTTGATTGGCAGACCTTAATACCCGTTAAATCTTCACATTGATTTATCAATCCCCTGCACTAACTAGGTCAGTTAGAGTAATGGTAGATGCAGAATGAATTGTATCAGAGAGACAGTGTTGTGATGCTTCCTCTCAATTACTCCACAGTGACCATGTAAAGTATAAGAGTGCAAAGAGTCTAATGCCATGGAATTGATAGCAACGCCAATAACTGATGCAGAAGGCAAAGGCTGAAGAGAAGCAGATGTGTACATCTTTCTCACTGGGTAATTCCACTCGCGTGTGTGTGTTTATCCATCTCTGTGTGAGAAGGTGCCACCTTGGCTGAGTTGATAGAGCCTTCATCTATGAATCTTTGTGTCACCAGCAGATGTATTTATCAGACCACAGACATTCTCGTCCAAATCACTTCTATACAAGACAAACAACACAGATTTTAGCACCATCAACTACATTGCTGGTTACAGACTCGCACTCAGAAGTCCAACCCTCTGCCTATCACGAAGCCAGGTTTTGGATCCCATATTCCAGAACACCATGTGTCCTAACTGTCTGAACTAGCCTACCATGCAGGACCTCGTCAGAAGCCTTGGTAAAGGCTGTGTATATCACGCCTACTGTGTGGGCTTTGTTAATCTTCTTTGTGACCTCCTCAGTATGAGTGTGTAATGTAGCGGTGAGGTGGCTGTTCTCCTGCTGGTTCAGTGGTGCCTCTTGGATAGTGGCCTTTACCACCATAAATGAGAAGCCCAACGGTCAGACCCTGTTAATTTGCACTAATTGATTTCAGCACTGATGCTGCCACACTTTGTGCAGCTGTCAAGGCCCCCGTCGGTCAAGGCTCTCGTCTTCACAGCCTGTTTAATTAACAGCTGTTAAACCTTTCACTGCTTCACCAGACTCCTGCACAAACACCCCGCCGCCTGTCAGCCAGCATCCGCACTTCAGCGCACTGCAAAAGCAGCCAATGCGACAGTCGACAATTTATTTCAACAAACAGACAACACCTGAGAGGAACAATGATTGCAAATCTTTCCGTAAATTACTATTATTTGTCAGAAAAGAGCAAAAAGTGATTGCTCGGGTAGGTTGTTGGGAAGGCTTTAGCAAAAAAATAGGGAGATGAGAACTTATGTAGAGTGACAGAGGAAGGGGAAACAAAATATAGGGAGGAAGCAAAGGAAAAATGGAAGACAGGAATTACACAGAAAAATAATTAAGGACATGGTCCTTACAAATAATGACATACTGTTGTTGGCCGAATCAAGTCAGCATATAGGAGGGAGACTGAAAATCTTACTGAGTTGTGCCACAACAACCTCTCATTAAAATGTCCGCAAAAACTAAGTGTCTGATTGTTGACTACAGAAGGTCTATGGGCCCCTCCTCATTGAGGGGCCAAAGAGAGGTGGAGAGTGTCAGTAACTTTAAATTCCTCAGTGTTATCATTTCAGAGGATCTGTCCTGGGTCCAACTTGTAAGTGACATTATGAAGAAAGCATGGCAGCACCTCTATTTTCTCAGAAATTTATGAAGATTCGGTATGTCAAGACAAACTTTTATAGGTGTGTAACCCTCAGGTTTGGCCGACGGCATTAGTCTAGGGCAGGGGTCGGCAACCCACAGCTCCGGAGCCGCATGCGCCTCCTTCATCTCTGTGCTGCGGCTCCCCATGGTTTGTTAGTTTTTGAAATGTAATTCGAAATTTGAAGATTATGGTGATCTTGTACAATCTAAATAAAACGTTGTGGCGACCCCATTTCCTGGCACATCCGAACCGGCTCACAATTAGCCACCGTTCCAGCTAAGGGAGATAGCCTACGGGGGTTTGTGAGTACGTGTCTTTTGGAGCATCCGTGCCCACGGGGACGGTTTGAGGGAGGTTTTAAAGCAAGGCTGTTTAGTTCGAATAAAATTATCTTTGACTGCAGTGTTGTTATTTTAGCGCTGCATGTAGCACACCGCTACAACGTGTTTTTTATCGCTATTAATATACGTCACCACTGCCAATGCCTGACATCCGCCAGTGGGTGATTTCTTTTAATTTTTCGATCTAATGTAGGCTAACTATGGAGTAACCTTCAACCCAACGTCTTTTTTTCGGAGTTCAAAAAGTTTTTGTTGCATGCAGAAATGTAATTTCGTTTTCTCTGCAGGAGTTCATCAATTTCATAAATGCAACACATTATAGTTTGTTTATACATAGCATAAAGGCAAAAAAAAAACTGTTGTATGCAGTGTTATTTCATTTTAAATGTCAAATGGGTTTTCTTTTCTGTGGGAAATGGGTCCATATGGCTCTTTCAGTGGTAAAGGTTGCCGACCCCTGGTCTAGGGGAAGACAAACTTTGAAATCTCGTTTGTGTGGATGCTGAGTGATGTTTTCCCCTGTAACAAATCAGTACACCATCTGCAATTAAACGATTGAGCTTTATAATTCTTAATTTGAGAAAAAAGAAAAAGGGCCCATTTTAATGAAACAGTCTAGTGTGCACATTGGAGCTCATGATTTTCCCATCCGTTCATTCTCCATCAATTCCCCCCCGCCCCCAGGTGTCGTCAACTCCCGACCCCATTCCAAGTCCACTCCATCCTGCAATCTACGACCTCTCCATTCTGGCACCTTCTCTCTCCATCTTCTGCCGAACAAAAGCCCGCAAATCCCTCGCTCTCAGGCACACAAGGCAGAAAAGCACTTCCCTCATTGAACGGCACACATTCCAAAGGCCCCATTATCTTTAGTCATAACCCAAACACTGCTACTACTGAGAAACCGTTACATTAGAAGCGAAACCGTTCCCAGAGAGTTACAGATGTATGGTGGAGAGTATATTGACTGGTTGCATCACTGCCTAGTATGGAAATACTAATGCCCTTGTATGGTAAAGTGGATACAGCCCATTCATCATGGGTAAAGCCGTCCCCACCACTGAACATGTCTTCAAAAGAACACTGCCACAGGGAAGAAGCATCCACCATCACAAACACCCACCATCTAAGCCATGCTCTTCATGCTGCCATCAGGAATATGGCACAGGAGCTTAGAATCCACACAACTCAGTTCAGAGACAGTTATTACCCCTCAGCTATTAGGCTCTTGAACCAGAGAGGATAACTTCACTCACTCCAACATTGAACTGCTTCCACAACCTATGGACTCAATTTCAGAACATCTCATCTTCTCAACATTTATTGTGCATTTATTTATTATTATTTATCTTTTCTCAGCTCAAGCTGGTAAAACTTGAGGTACAGGCATAGCCAAGCACACTCATTTTTCAATTGCTGGGAACTTTCGGACTATTCTAGTGGTGTTTAGTATTGTGGCTTTCTGAAGATTTACATAGATATTAGCGTGTAGCTCTAATTATTTAAAGCTATTGTGTAGTGACTTCGGGATGACACCTGTTGTAGATATTACTATTGGGACAATATACATCCTATTCATGTTCCATAGTTTTTCAATTTCCTCTTTTAATTCAGCATATTTCTGGTGCTTTTTGACTTATTAATTTCTGTTTCTTATGTGTGTTTGGAATGGCTATATTAAATAAGTTCTTCTTGCTTGTCCTGTATTATTATATTCGGATGGTTATTATGGATTGTCCTATCTAATACTAACTAATCAGTCTTAATATAATTTGTGGTATTCTGACTCTAAAACTGGATCAGGATTATATTTACAGTAAGATGTAATTTCATTTATGAGTTGGTATTTTAAAGCAAGATCTTGATGAATGATGTTTGCCATTTGTTTGTGCTTGTGTACGTAATCAGATTGAGTTAAACTGCTACAGGATCCTGCAACGTGTTGGACTGTGTCTGTTTTTTTTTCAGCATTTTCTACATTTATCATCTTGAATTTGTTGATCTTTTATTTTGTATTTTTGATCATTTTTGTGTCAACCACCTGGTCTTGTATTGCCTCAAGGAGCCCTTCTGTATCTGGGAAGAGGTCTCCAACTTTGAGCCAGACGTTCAACACTTCCTTGTCAACGTCCAGTCTGCTCAGATCATGGGAATCTCTTCCATGGGGGGGTCATGCTCTTCCATTCATTAAGTTTTTCTTCAATAGTTAATTTTTCTAGGTTATGGGATCACTTAAGTTTAGTGGTGTTTACTCATTAGTAGAATTGCATATGCTTGCGTGGAGTTCTGATGCCTGTTTTCATTGATGAAAGTATGTCCTTCGAAGTTTTATCTGACTATTGCACAGAGCTTAACGTGTGTTATTCCTCTACCCACTTCTGTCCTAGGTAGTGCATTCGAATGTACATAATGTTATCTGAAATTTGTCATTTAAGTTCTTTTTCTCTTTGTAAATTTTCCAGATCAGTTTCAGACCAAGATATTATGCCAGAGGAATACCTTAATATAGATTTAGCAAAAGTGTTTATTTCCCTTGTTAAATTTTTACTGTCGAGCTCTGGCAAATTTTCTTAAGTCTTGAAGTAAATTCTGTCAAACATTTTCCCTTTATCGTACTATGATCTATTTTCTTTGCTTGTTGATATCCCAGATACTTATATGTTTCATATTCATCCATCGGTTGTATTGTATCCTGCTGCTCGGTTTTGTAATCTACTAGCTCTATTGCACCTTTCATTATTTTTAATGTTCAGCATTTATTCAGTCCAAAGTTCATATTTCTATCTACTACTTAAATTAATTGCTTTAGCTTAACTGATGAATGGGCATATCATTTCAAATCATCCATGCATAAAAGGTGTGTTAAGGTAGAGCTCATTTCTTTCTTTCTGATCGATACCCTATTTTCGTCTGATTCAGTAAATTGGAGAGTGGGTTTAAAGCTGGACAGAACCATAGAGGGCTTAGGGAGTCGCCCTGGAAAATGCCATGGTTTATTTTGATTAAGGTGGTTGTTCTTTTTTAGTGGTTAATAGATAGGGTGATTACAGTATGCTAATACTACTTCAGATGTTGCAGGAATTTCACAAGTATTGGGTGTAGTTTATATATATATTAAGAACTTCTATTAACCGTGAATGTGGGACAGAATCAAATTCCTTATGCTGTACCAGAATCAAAATCAGGTTTATTATCGCTGACATATGCTGTAAAATTGTTGCTTTGTGGCAGCAGTACTGTGCAAAACATTAAAAACTACCGTAAGTCAGAATGTAAACAAATAAAAAGTGCGAAAGAGTAACAGTGAGGTAGTGTTCACTGATTCAGAGACTGTTGACAAATCTAATGGTGGAGGGGAAGCGGCTGTTCGTGAAACATTGAGTGTGGGCCTTCAGGCTCCTGAACCTCCTCCCTGATGATAAGAGGGCATGTTCTAGGTGGAGAGGGTCCCAAATGTCACCTTCTGTGTCTTCATATGCAGAGGATTCACAATGAAGTGGATGAATTCAGTGTACAAACAGATGTTGTAATGAGAGGCTTAGGTGAGGATGGTAGGGACCCAAGTGCTGGAATTTCCAAGATTAGAATTCAGACATGATCTTGAGACTAAGAAGAGAACAGTGTTCTTGTCTAGACACTAGACTAGAACACGATGAGGCTTGCTGAGAATCCAAACGAGACAGGAATCCGAAACACAATCACAGACTAAATCAAAACTGAGCTGACAACTGAGCTCTGAACATGAGCTCAGGTGCTCTTTAAATATCCAAACGTTGGTGCCAAAACATGGGCGCTAATTAGCAGACAGGGCTGAACCTTTAAAGGGACCGTGCCAGCTGTACATTCTCCTGAGAATCTGAGCACCTAAAGCCCGGGGGCCGGCATGGTCAGGTGCGTACGGTAATAATGTGGTCTGTCTGGTACAACTGGGATTACAGAGGCATGTCTGCAGGGAGACCAAGGATGGGAAGAGACTGTTCGGAAGGACAGGAGGAAAAGGGTAGCATATGGGCTGACTGATGATGTGATTAACTCAATAGTGAGGAAGGATAATAAGGTCCAGTGATGGAGAATCAGTATGGGTAGGATTAAGAAATACTAAGGGGCAGAAAAGTTGGTGGTGTTATACGAGGGGTGATTGATAAGTTTGTGGTCTAAGGTAGAAGGAGTCAATTTAGCACATTTATTTTTCCTACATTTACACACTTAGTCCATCGGTCGTGGAGCATATGGATCTCTTCTTTGTAAAAGTCGGCGTCTTGGACCTCCAGAAGTGGTCCACAGCAGGGGTGATTGATAAGTTTGTGGTCTATGGTAGAAGGAGATGAGTTATTAACTTCAAACTTTCTGTATTTTCACTCAAAGATTTGAACTGCATGTGCATGTAACAAGAGCTGTATAACTCATCTCCTTCTACCTTAGGCCACAAACTTATCAATCACCCCTCGTATATAAACAACCTTAAAATGGTGTTAATGGTAGAGATAACAATAGAAATGAAATTGGGGATGTGTGTAAGCAAAAAATATGCAATTATAATCCTGTGTGCCCTTAGACCCAAATAACTAACAATACTATGGGTGAGGAATTGCCAGAGTGTAAATGGGATGGTGTTCTGTAAATTGAGGATTCTGTGCAGAAAAACCTATGGGGAACAGATAATCCTAGACTGGGTTTTGTGTACTATATAACCATATAACAACTACAGCACAGAAACAGGCCAGCTCGGCCCTTCTAGTCCGTGCCAAACGCTTACTCTCATCTATTCCCACTGACCCGCACTCGGCCCATAACCCTCCATTCCTTTCCTGTCCATATACCTATCCAATTTTACTTTAAATGACAATACCGAACCTGCCTCTACCACTTTTACTGGAAGCTCATTCCACACAGTAAAGAAATTCCCCACACATTCCACTCTGAGTAAAGAAATTCCCCGTCGTGTTACCCTTTTGCCCCCTAACTCTCAACTCATGTCCTCTTGTTTGAATCTCCCCTACTCTCAATGGAAAAAGCCTATCCACGTCAACTCTATCTACTCCCCTCATAATTTTAAATACCTCGATCAAGTCCCCCCTTTCAACCTTCTATGCTCCAAAGAATAAAGACCTAACTTGTTCAACCTTTCCCTGTAACTTAGGAGCTGCCGAAGGATGAATTAGCAGTGTCATTGCATAAAGCCTCTTGAAGAAGAGTGTGTTTAATATGGATTTAATTACAGAGAATGACATGATGGGTGATGAGACCAGGGTCCTGAAATAGGGAACTTGTAATGATGAATGAAGGATTGACAGACAGTTGGATAAAAGCATTGAGTTTGAGATACTGTAATCATAACTCTCTCAGGTCCAGGGAGAGGGAGATAGTGAAGAGTTGATGTCAATGAAACTGCTGGGATTGAGGGCAGATAAAACTGTCAAGCCTGACAGCCTACACCACAGAGTCTGTACAGAAGGAGCCCAAAAGACAGTAGTTGTATTGTAAATCATTTTCCAACAGTCTACATACTCTGAATCAGTTCTAATAAATTGGGGAGGAATTAATATAACAGCACTACTTAATAAAGCAGGGAGAGAGAAGACAAGGGTTGATAGAACAGTTAGCCTGACATCAGCTGGGGGCAAAATCCCAGAATGCATTATTTCCAATGGAAACGGAGAACATTTGGAGTTCAGGCGTCCAAGTTTCTTGACTTTGCTTATCAGCATTTCTGACACCATGTCTCAGCATCTTCATTTTTCACTAATAAACTGTAAATTGTCAGTAATTTAAACTATCAATATGGTTACTTTACTCATGCAGAGTCAGTATACATCCGTACAGTTACTTTCTTTGAACTTGAACTTTCTGTACCTGAACGTTATTGCAGCACTGGAAACAACTGGTCACATTGGAATATCCTTAAAAAATAATGACAACATTAAAAAGGGAATTATTGCACAACGTACAAAATAAATGTATTATCAAAGTACATATATGTCACCATTTCCTACCCTGAGATTCATTTTCTTGCAGCCATTCACAGTAAAACAAAGAAATACAAGAAAATCAATGAAGGACTACAAAGACCGACCAACAACCTAAGTGCAAAAGCAGTGCAAATACATATAATAATAATAATTGTAAAGGGGGTTTCTTCTTTTTTCTTTGTTACTGTTGGGAAAGGGTTTCTTCCTTTTGTTAACTAGCAGGAATGCTAATTTACTGATAACGAGAATGGTATTCCTTTGTAAACCAAATGGGGATTAACGTTCTTTCTTCTGAGTCTGTAAGCTTTTGTTGACGGGCTTTTGGGCAGATCGGCGCAAGGGGGTCGAGAGAGAGGACGCAATGCTGTGTTGGGCGAAGATTGGACCCCAAGCGGGGGTCCGAGGCCAGGAGGTACTCCGAGGAGGGGGGATGAAGCTAGATGTGCTTGGTTGACCACTTGGAGGGTCCTGAGCTGCGAGTCGAGGAGTTCGGAGGGGATTGAATGGTGGCCAGAAGACTTCAGGAATTGAGCTCCAATGGTTGTGCACGAAGTGGTTTGGACTTTGATAAGTTTGGCACCTTTTCTTTATTTTTTTCTCTTCATATATACTGTATCGTTATTAATCACTTAGTTATAGCAACCTTTATAAATTGTACTCATTTAATCGCATATGGTGTACTGTCTGTTTTTGGGTGAGGCGGGGACATCACACAGCATCCACACCAGCAGATTACCCAGTTTGGCGGGGCCGAAGGCTGCTCCCCCTAGACGAAATGAGCTGAGCCAGCCTGCGGCGACCCAGGGGGTTACATTGTGGGGGCTCATCCGGGATTGATTTCTGTGGAAGCTGTGTGATCACCCTCTTTAAATTGTGTCTGCGGCGAAGAGCTGGTGTGCCTTTGTGGGTGTGCGATTGCTGGTTATCACTGCGTGTGTGTTGGGTGGGGTGGCTGCTGTTGGTAGCCTGGAGGTCGTTGTTCGAGTTCCGACTAGTGCTGACAAAATGGTGGTGGGACCATGGGTTGCCCGTACTGTTTGGAGAGTGAGGAGTGACAGGTTGGGATGTTTCAGCAGTGGTGGGCTCCGCCCGGTTGTTGGAATAATGTCCAGCCCTAAAGGGGCGGAGGCGTGGGCGGAGCGGACCCCTCAGTTGTTGGGTGAGTGGCAGTGCTTGGCTGAGGGAAAGCGACAGGGACGGGTTGAAAGTTTGAGTAGGCGGGCTGGTGACTTTGTTAGAACTGTCGGGCCCAATTACCTCGAAGTGACCGCTGCCAGTTCTGGGAAAGTGTGGGAAAATGCGTGTGGTTCAACTGGAAGTCAAATGCCGCAGCTGGGGGGCTTATCATATCCGTGGCAGGAGATTGGTGGGAAGTTTTTAGGGTATCCCTTTTTGCCTAGGGGGGCAGATAAATTGCTTGTGGTGCCAAGGGGATCTGTCAAGAGGATCAGTTGTTCCTTTGATTCGAGAGGTGTCGGGAAACTTAGAGGAGGCCCAGTGGGGGGACGGCTTGGGGTCTCTGGGGGAGCACGGTCCCAGCAATGTACCAACGAACTCCCGAAAGGAACAGACTATTCCTGAAGGTTTAGAGGGGCCATGCGCACAGGTGTTGTTACGGATGGATGGAAGTCAAGTTAAAGCCATCCTCGGCACCGGGGCGCTGGTTAAGTTGCTGTACAGTTTGTTTCATAACCGTTATTGGAAGCATTTACCCTTGACGACATTGAGGACACTGGAGATTCGGGGTACTAGTGCCGGTGATTATCCAGACGACGGTTGTTGGTCAGTGAAAATGGAGTTCTTAGAGGCAAATGTGGAGGAGACTGAGGTTCATGAATCGTTAATGCTGATGTGTCCGGACCCTGTTGAGACGGGCAGCGTTTCTGTTCTAGAGAGAACCAATATCCTGCTGGTGCGCTTGGGGGCCCGCCCGGAGGAGGCGGGTGAGCGCTGTTTGGAGGCATTGTCGATGCACCCAGAGTTTCGAGCTGCTTGTGCGGACGTGTGTAGCAGCATTGGGTTGATACCGAATTCAAACAAGAGCCGGTGGTGGTACGGCCTGGGGGAAGTATCTGAGGGTGAGACCCACTTAGTGGACGCTGCAAAATACCACGAGGGAGGGGAGCTGACTGCTGAAGACACCTCGGAGAGAGAGAGGTTGCGGCGACTGGCCCCTGAAGCCGTGGGAGACGTAGGCAGCCTGTGTGTGGATTATAGTGCGCTGAAGAGGCGCACTGTCAGTGACCAGAATATGGCCCTGAGGGCCGGAGAGGCGATGGCCTGTCTGAGTGGTGCGATGTGGTTTAAGGTGCTGGATCTGAGGAGTGGATGTTGCCAGATCCCAATGAGTGGGGCCAACAAGGAGAAGACGGCCGTTATAAATTCCCTAGGAGCCTTCGGGTCCGAAAAGATGCCACAGGGCATATCTGGAGCCCTTGCAACCTTCCTGCGGGGCAGGTGGAAGACCATAGGGGATGTGGAGGCATTTGTAGTTTTGGTGTATGTGGATGATCTCTTGGTATTTGGATTTGCCTCAGGAGAATATGAAGTGAGGTCGTTGCAGGAGCGGCTGAGAACTATCGAGTTAAAGTATTTTCTGGACACGTGCCAGGGCTGGCGAAGGTCGCAGCTCGTGAGTGACTGTCTCTACGGAATCAAGTTTGAAATGAAGCCGGAGAGACTGGAGAAAGTGATCTGGAACCATTCAGAAGACTTACAAGTTGGAGAGAATGAAGAAAGTTGTCTGACTGAGGGTAATAGCAAACTGAGAACCCGGAGAGGGGAGTTTGCGGAGGTGAAGAAATTACAGACAAATCTCAGAAGAGAGAAGCGGAAGCTTGAAGGGAACCTGAAGATGACCATCGACAGTTCAAATGAAGTGCAAAACCTGAAAGTTGATCTGGAAGAAGTCATGAGGAAGAAAAAGCTGGAGAGAAGTGCAGTGAATACTGAACAGGAGGCTGAAGAGACTGCGGGAGCAGTGCAGGCCACGTGTTTCCGTTTGGAGAAGATCAAACAGCAGCTACTGATCACAGGAATGAGGAAGAATACAGATTCGATGGATGATGTGCTGGATGTGTGGTACATGCTGCCTTTTGCTGACTTTCCCTCGATTGAGGAAGAGACCTTTGGCCCTTCTCCCATTGAGTCAGGTGTAGCAGGGAGAGTTAGCTGTGTGCAGTGTGGGGCATGAGTGAGAGGTTGAGAGAGGAGTTGGTAGTGGGCCCAAGGTATCCCCAGTTGTGTCCGAGCCTGAAGGGTTTAGGTGAGGGGGTACGGAGGTCTCAGAAGGGTTAGGGAACTCCCAGATAGTTGGCCTAAGTAGCGCCTGAAAAACAGGGCGTGAGGTTTACTGTGTGGGGAGGAGATGTCACTGTTTGTGCTTGGGTTACGGTGTGTTGGCAGGAAAGGTGGCGAGTTTAGTAGTCATGAGGACATGACTTTTATTTGGTGGAGGGAGAGTATAAAGGGGGTTTCTTCTTTTTTCTTTGTTACTGTTGGGAAAGGGTTTCTTCTTTTTGTTAACTAGCAGGAATGCTAATTTACTGATAACGAGAATGATATTCCTTTGTAAACCAAATGGGGATTAATGTTCTTTCTTCTGAGTCGGTAAGCTTTTGTTGACGGGCTTTTGGGCAGATCGGCGCGAGGGGGTCGAGAGAGAGGACGCAATGCTGTAAGTTGGGCGAGGATCGGACCCCAAGCGGGGGTCCGAGGCCAGGAGGTACTCCGAGGAGGGGGATGAAGCTAGATGTGCTTGGTTGACCACTCGGAGGGTCCTGAGCTGCGAGTTGAGGAGTTCGGAGGGTCCTGAGCTGCGAGTCAAGGAGTTCGGAGGGGATCGAATGGTGGCCAGAAGACTTCAGGAATTGAGCTCCAACGGTTGTGCACGAAGTGGTTTGGACTTTGATAAGTTTGGCGCCTTTTCTTTATTTTTTTCTCTTCATATATACTGTATCATTATTAATCACTTAGTTATAGTAACCTTTATAAATTGTACTCATTTAATTGCCTATGGTGTACTGTCTGTTTTTGGGCGAGGCGGGGACATCACACAGCATCCACACCAGCTGATTACCCAGTTTGGCGGGGCCGAAGGCTGCTCCCCAAGACGAGAACGAGCTGAGCCAGCCTGAGGCGACCCAGGGGGTTACATAATAATAGCAAATAAGTAAATAAATAATACTGAGATTAGGAGTTGTAGAGTCCTTGAAAGTGAGTCTATAACTTGTAGCAACACACACAAAATGCTAGTGGAACACAGCAGGCCAGGCAGCATCCATAGGGAGAAGTGCTGTCGACGTTTCAGGCCGAGACCCTTTGTCAGGATGAAGGGTCTTGGCCCGAAACGTTGACAGCACTTCTCCCTATGGATGCTGCCTGGCCTGTTGTGTTCCACTAGCATTTTGTGTGTGTTGTTTGAATTTCCAGCATCTGCAGATTTCCTCGTGTTTGCTCTATATATTGTAGAATCAGTTCAGAGTTAAGGTAAACAAAGTTATTCACGCTGGTTCAAGAGCCTGATGGTTTAAGGTTAATGACTGTTCCTGAATCTGGTCGTGTGAGACCTAAGGGCTTTTGTACTTCCTCTTCAATGGCAGAAGCACAAAGAAAGCATTGTTTGGATGTCCAATAACATCCATGGACCATTAATACCTGTGACACTTGTGTTGTAGAAACAAGCAACAGAGGAAAAATAAGATTGTCAAGGTGTTGATGAGGTACAGATTAGATGTAAACAAATTCATGGCAATTTGACTTGCTTGGTTCCAACAATCATGGGGCTACAGGGATGAATACTAAGAGATGGATTGGACTGTGTGACCATGAAGGCTCATTTCTCATTCTCATTATTCCCCTGTCTTGAGTAGATAGCATTATACTTCCAGTGGTGAGCTGTGAATTTCTCCAGCCACTGGAGTGACCTGAGGTTCAGGAGACCCTGCCAATGTTGAGCTCCACCTCCAGAGAACAGGGGAGCCTCACGTGTGGGACTCTGGAGTTACAGCAGCAGCATGAGCCAGCCACCTGCCTCAGCCGCAGCATGTCCAGAACCTCCAGCAGACTGTTCCTAGCCAGCTACGTGACTGGAGTCACCTCTGTATGTTTTCTGAGCTTTAGGCTTGTGCGTGTGTGACATGCATTGAGTTTTCAATTACACACGGCACTGGTCGCTATTGATAGAACACAGTACCGCACAGCACGAGACTAGGCCCTTCAGCACACCAGAGACACGAGAGGTTCTGCCGATGCTGGAAACCCGAGCAACACACTCAAAATGCTGGAGGAACTCAGCAAGTCACGCTGAGGGAAATTCTGGCTTCTTCCCTCTTCCTTTCCAGTTCTGATGAAGGATCTCAGCTTGAAATGATGACTGTTCATTTCCCTCCATAGATATTGCTTGACCTGCTGAGCTCTTCCAGCATTTTGTGTGGGCTGCTGAAAAAAAAACTTATTTAATACGACAGCTGAGTTGGTTACAGGCAACACAGAAAGGTCTACAGCTCAGAATGTCTTCTTGGAGAAACCACCCAAGTAGATCCATTGCTATTTCTCCATAGATTTGCCATCTTCATCTTTCTCCATTCTGTAAGTTACTAGTGAATCCTTTCCCACCATTGTTTCTGGAAGCTGGATACCAGATGGTCATTTTGTTGTAAATTCTCTCTAATGCTTTGTCTCAAAGATCTTCTCAGTAACAAACCTCTTTCATTACTTGATTAAAATTCTTCACCCTTTTCTTGTATAAACAAACCTCCACATGACTTTAGGGACATGTAGAGTAAAGTAACTGAGCAACACCTAAGGCAGGAAACATCTCCCTATAGATTTCCCAACTCATTCCAGCAGTCCTTTGACTAGAGAAGTGGTTATGGGATGGGTGGTTTGCAAGAAGGGAATGGACCAGGCTGGAATTCAAGTAGAGAAGCACTTGGAAGCTTAAGTTACAACCAAGTTGATTTGCTGCCTTAAGCTTTCATTGGTTATGCAGATAACTTTCCATCCTAGCTTTAATTGGTGACCATTGTAAAACAACCCTGCTCTATTTTCCTACCACAGCACCTCCTCCCCCACCATACTGCCTCCACACACAGAAAATTTCTCTGGAAAGCACAAAGCTTTTATGTCAGATCCATGACACAACAACATAAAACAGTAAGAGATCACATCTCTTAACATAAAGCAAGGCTTTCGGACTCCCTTTTGGAGTGTAGGAGGAGAGGTGGCTTGATAGAGGTCTGTAAGATTATGCGGGTCATAGATGGATAGCCAGTGCCTTTTTCTACAGATGGCAATGCCCAAAACCAGAGACATCAATTTAAGGTGAGTGGAAGAAAGCTTAGACATGTCAGAAGTAGGTCTTCCACACCCATTGGGTGCTGGGATTGATGGTTGAGGCTGATACAATAGGGGCATTTAAAATGCACTTAGATGGGCACACAAATGTAAGAAAAGTAGGTTATGGGCTGTGATAGATTGATATTTGAGTAGGTTTTTATAGGTCAGCCTGTCATGGGCTGAAGGGTCTGTACTGTTCAATGTTCTAATAGCCTGCTCAACAACTATAGAGTTCAGAGCCTGCCATTCATCTCCAAACCTCTTCACGGCACTGGTCCAAGAACTGGAGGGGAGAAATATGTAATGACTCTGAGGCCATACTTGACTGAATCGAGCAGCACACAGCCTGATAATGCTGGTCTGTGTGATTCAGGAGATTGCCTAGTGCCATTCCTCAGAAAGAAGACGGTTGTCAGAGGATTGTCCTCTGACTTTGCTGAAGGTCCATTTTCAGCTGCTTTATTGAGAGCACACAAGATCATAAGATATAGAGACAGAATTATGGCATTTGGCCCATTGAATCTACTCTGCCATTTCATCATGGCTGATCCAATTTTCCACTCAGTCCCAATCTCCTGCCTTCTCCCTGTATCCCTTCATGCCATGACCAATTAAGAATCTATCAACCTCTGCCTTAAATCTGCATAAAGACTTGGTCTCCCCCAGCTTCCTGTGGCAAAGAATTCCACAGATTCACCACCTTCTGACTAAAGAAACACCTCCTCAGCTCCATTCTAAAAAGGATACCACTCAATTTTGAGGCTGACTCACCCTCCATAAGAAACATCTTCTCCACATTCACTTTGTCAGGCCTTTTGTCATTCAGCAGGTTTCAATTAGGTCCCCTCTCATTCTTCTGAATTCTAGTGAATACAGACCCTAGCCATCAAATGTTCTTCACATGACAAGCCATTCAACCCATGTTATAAGGATGAGATGGTGATGCAACTGCTTCACGGCACCAGTAACCCAGATTCAATCCTGAGCTCAGATTATTATTGATGTAGAGTTCATCTGTTCATCATGTGACACTCTAATTGTCCCCTGTATAAATAGGTGGCACTTGAAGTAAATGGAGGGATGGAATTGCTCAGGGCTGGCATTGAATCAATGGGCTGAATGGCCTAAACCATGAGAAAATATGAAAATCATGACTCACCTTCACGAAGAACTTAGGAAAAAGAGAGCTGGAGTTGGCCATTCATCAGATAATGGTTAATGTTACTCCTCAGCATCATTTTCCATTCAAGACCATAAGACATGGGAGCAGAACTGGACCATTCAACCCTTGACTATATCACATATTTCTCAATCCCCATAATGTCAGAATCCTGATCTGAATTAACACAACGGCTGTCTGTGCCAAAGAATTCCAAATACTCTGACCCTCTAACTGAAATTTCTGCTCAATCTAACCCTTATTCTCAGATTGTGCCCCCTCAGTCAGGGGAAATATCCTCCAAGCCTCAAAGTTGTCAAGGTCTTTATGGGCTTTGGCTTATTATTGTCACAAATACTGGACAGTGAATAGTTTTCCTTGCACATTGCTATACAGAACAATTCATTACACTGTGCATTGAGGAAACACAAGGCAAGACATTTATAGATGCAGAATAAAGTGTAACAGCTACAGAAAATGTGCAGTGCAGTTAAACAAGGTGCAATATCATAATGAAGTGATTTTTAAGTCAACAAACTGTCCAAGGTTTGATGCGATCTTCTCTAAATAAGACGTCTAATTTTTGATGTGGCGTTCTATAAATAAGATGTCCAACTATCTAAGTTTAGATGCAACCCTCTGTGGAGAGGTATTCAGACAGACTTGAATAGACAAGGCATAGAAGGTCCTAACGTGGGTCAATGGGAATAGTGTGGATGGGCTGAAGAGCCTGCTTTAGTGCCGTCTATGGCCCAGCATAGTTTCATACAGCTTCTTTTCAATTTCACCACTGCTGTTCTTGGCTTTTAGAAAGTTCAGCCCTCAGTACCTGTCTGGCTCCAGTTCCAAACAGTCACACTTTCTCCTTTGAGCATTTCACAGCATAGCTCTGCCCCCACTTACTCCACCTCTAGACTCATACTTTATATTGGTATTTGTCCACATATGATTTTCTTCCATTTTGCACTACTATTCCTTTTTGTAATTTAATCCCTTCAATATTCCTGCTCTTTATCTGCACTTTAAACCTTACATCCTGTCTCCCCAATTCTAATGAAAGATCATTGACCTAAAACATTCACTCTGTTTTCACTCCACAGTTGTTGCCTGACCTGCTGAACAACCCCAGTATTCTCTCTTCCTATTGCAGGAATAAGCCTATGTGGTTCCCCTTCTGAAAAGGGGGGACTCATTAGCAATGCGGTAAAATAAATCCTATCATTGTAAGCTTACTTATGATGTTAAGGTCTTATACTATCAACCAACTGGTTGATCGTGAGGTTTTTATGAGGTTGGCAGAAAATCAGCACAAACTGTTTGGAAATTTGTGGCAAATTGAAACCCATATGATCTCTCTTCACCACTACAAGTCATAGGATGATGAACAGTAACAACATCAAGTACTGTTGCTCACACTGTAAGTACATTAACATGCTCCAGGCCAAAAGCAATAAAGCTAATCTCAGAGGGGTAGAGGGGCAAAGTTTTCCTGTGCAAAAGTGCTTCTTACAGGGATAACTCAAACAAGGTCTTAAGTTGAATTATTTACACATTCTGCTGGAAGAACTCGAGGTGTTGGGGGGGGGGGGGTTTAAAAGCATCCGTGGGAGGAAAGGAATGGAACCAGGGTTTGGTGGGTGGACTGTGTTGAGCATTTACAAAGTTACAGGGCCCTTGGGCATTGTGAGCTGTTACAGTGGATTACAACATGCACCAGGAGTACTTGTCTGGCCAGAATTACCAAAGCTTGTTATGAAGAGTTCACTCCCCCACAGCCTTCCTGCAAGAGCCAACTGAACAATGGAAAGATTGAGTAGAGCAGGATTAATGTGCAGAAATAGTGACTGTACCAAAGTGCAATTTTTATAGAGTACTTGACTGGCTGCTGGAAGGAATCGTAATGGTGTGTATTAAGCTGCTCTCTGCAACCTTGGAGCACTTCGCCAAGTTGCCTGTGTGTGACTAAGTGCTTCAATTTTTCTAGAAATATACAGCAGAGAAAGAGACCGCTTAGCCCAATATCAGAGATAATTAGACAACACAAAGTAAATGCTACAAAACTTGACAAATATTGGGAGAACGACATTCCCCCTCCCCCCCCAAAAAAAGTACAAGAGATTATAATTTATCAGAACTCATTCGGGTCGTCTTTCTCCAGGTACTCTGATGTGTGATGCATCATAAGCACCCTTCCTTTTATTTTCAGATTTATGGCATTGGCAGTTTTTATTTTGGCTTTTCACACAACCCTTAATCAAAGATTTGCTCCCATCAAAAACTTCTTCCCAATCCTCATTTCTTCCAAATAACATTTAAATTTGTGTAGACGAAAGTCAGACTCTAACGGCTACAAGCTCTGTATTTGTGTCTCTGTAGCTCAAACATAGAACAATGCAAGCTGGCTTTCTCCTGTCTTCTGAATTTCCCTTCTGTTTTACAGATGTGATGTGTTTATGAGTCCCAAATTTTGTCTACGATTTTTAAACAAGTGACTTTAAGACAAGGAACAATGAAGATCTCATCTTTAATGGATCTAAAAGGCACGTATGCTCAGTGTAAACACTGAAGGTAAATCACATGTTAATTACATACAGACTTCATACAAGAATAGCTATGTAAACTGTGATAATAGTGGACAATATATTGTGGCAAAGCTTTTGTCTAACAAAAGTCTGACTCCATTTATAAAATGCTGCACAGTACAACCCAGAATCCATCCAGTGGTAAATGCTAGCCAGGTGTTTGGAACTCTCCTGCATGGATAAAGCTGATGTTTCCTTTTGCTTCTTCCCTCTCCTCTCATGACCTTGGCAGTTACAGGCAACTCGCTGGCAAACATAGGCCAGCCTGAGCTAAATGGTGAGATAACATATTTTGGAGGTGTTAGGTGAAGAAGTTGATCAGAACTCGGGAGAATGCTTGATAAGACCATGAGGACTGGATGTTCAGTTAATCCAAGGGACGGACTTCAGTAATGATGATTTGCCTGTTCTTTGGACTGAATAAGTAATCTAGTGAATCCTTGACCTTTGACACAGAGGAGAATTCTACTACTAAACCAAACAGGCAGCTAAAGGGACAGGCTACAATTAGGGTACAGTTTTTGCTGGCCTTATCATACTTTGGCATATTGCTCAAGTCCTTATGAGCTTAGACAGATAGAGCAGATTCATTCTGATGGTATCACAACCTGCATAACTAAACTTAATTCTTGGCTCCCACCTGAGAAGGTTAGTGGTCACCACTGGAAAGCCATGTCTAACATCAATCGTACTTTCCTTTAGTTCATTCACTGGATTTGTGCGATGCAGAGATTCCAACTCCCCAAAACACACCAGTTCAACTGCAACCCAACTGTAATGTAGTAGATTTGAAACTGGATTTGAAAAATAGGCACAAGCAGGCCACAACATGCTAGCTGATCCACTAACAATGCAGAACTTGTGAACACCACACAACAATATACAAGGCATTTATTTAGACAATAAATATTCTCATGGTTTAAAGAGCTAACAGTCCTTATACAGGTAACAGATGACATTCATCTTTTTCCTTCAAACTCAAGTAGTAAATACACAACGGGACAATGTTATTTGCTGGGATTTACTGAGACTATACAAGATAGAATGTTAAATACAATAAAGGAGCAGAGGTATGCTGGATATTAACTGGTATTTATTTTTTCCCTTTTTCCCTATCCTCATCCTCCTCCTAGTAACGCTAATGGATTTCCATCTTGGAAAATTCTCTGCTCCCTGCTTGCCGTCAGAGTTCAGGAATTCAAGACTCAAGCCGCTGCATGGGGCCAGACGGTAACCTGACAAACCCTCCCTCAGCAGGAGAGCCAGACTGAGCTCGTCTACCACCATGTACCTGACTGCGACCTTGTTGGCAATTGGACCACGTGGCTCCAACGCAGTTTTTTTATATATAGACACCATATTCTCAGACACTTTGGCAGCAGGTGGGCAGATAACGCAGCTGGGATGGCTGCACAGGAGGACACTAATTCCCTGTGATGGCGCCTCACAGAGCAGCTTTTTTGGTTTTTTGTTTTGTGTCTTTGCCCCTCCTGTTACGCTTTCCACTTGATTTAGATCAAGGGAGGTCCACGATTAATAAGACCCACAAGCCATTGCTTAAAAGTGATGGCATGCCCTTCCCCTGCACACCATGCCTTACAGAAAGAAAAAAATTAGCACAAATCAATTAAAAGTGGCCTAAATGTTCTAAAATCTATAAATGGTAGAATAAGCACATATTGGAACTTTGCTTTTTATGACCAGCCTTGAATGAGAGAGGGGTCATTCTTCCAATGTCAAGGCACTAGACACCAGTTAATGTCCACCATTCTCTGCACCAGCTACCATTCAATAATGATAAATATTGCATTGATTATTGCAACAAAATAAAAAAAAATCCCTTAACCCAGCCAGAGCTGGGGTGGCTGCACAGGACATATATTCCCTGCGACTGTTCTTCACAAAGCAGTCTATTTGGCTTTATGTTTTGCACCTCTGCCGCTGCCATTAAGCTTTCCACTTGTTTTAGGACTCTGATTGTTCTCCAGAGAGGCAATTTGTCCAACATGCCTGACCCTTTCCACTGACGGAACGGTACCCTGCCAAGGTTCACCATTAATGGCTCACGTGTAGACTTTAGCGCTATCTTTTAACACTGTTTTTTAAAACAGCAACTAAGATACGCACGAGTAATATAATTGCCAAGACTCCCTGCGGCTTCATCCTATTCAACAGGCTCCTGTGACAGGAGATGAACAGTTGTCGCAGTGTGATATCTGCAGACACACTCAGTCCCAGCACACTGTAAATCAGAGTTGCTGGAAGGTAAACATATCTTTCACTCAGTCCCACAGGCAATAGATCAGCAGGCTGATCTCCAGTTTGCAAGGAATCAGGGAAAACTGCAATGGGATGTCCATTGCTTTAAGGTGTAGGTGGCGTTGTGTTAAAGGGAGCTCCCCTCTCTGCCCCATTCGACTGTAGGTTCCAAAGTGAGCTGAATAGAAGCAGTCGCCATGGGCCATCCTGTCTGAGGGGCGATTAGAGTCGATTACTGGTGTGCTCTGCAGCTGGGGGCGGTGGGGGTGTGAAAGTGGTGAATGGGCAACGGCTGCATCTGCACTCATTAAGTCCCATTAACTCTGATTACTGAAGACATTCGAATCTCTGGCCAATGTCTGTCATGTAAAGTGGATGAATATAGGATACTGAGGGGTAATTAAACCCTAGTGTTTCAGACTGGCTGCAATATGAGGTAGATTCCCAGCTCTCGATACACTGAGATGCTATACAATGTTAAAGCAGTTCATGTACTGAATGATCACTCTGTTGATCTGGCTGTAGGGCACAGTTAGATGAGGAGAGGACACAGAGAAAATGAGGCATTGGGGCAGAGTTGAGGCTGCCAATTAGCCACAATGATTTTTAGATTCCTTGTACTATTTTGCTTGTTATCCAAGTCAACCAAACAACTCTTCATCTACCAATTCAAGTCTGGATTGAGCTGATCTGGAGTCAAAGGTGAATTTTACCCATCAACCACAAAGGACTATATGTAGTGGACATAAACCAAGAAACTGACCAGTCATCTCTATTTTACATACAATCACTCTTCCAAGAAACAGCTTAGTGTGAAATTGAACCTTCAAACAGCAAGGACAAAGGACAATACATGAAATGTAATCTGTGTTCAGCCCATTTGCAGCCTGCCCTGCCCAGACCGAGGAGTCCCTTCCCACCTTCATCCGTGACACTTCTTGATGACTTCAGTTACTGGCCCTGATTGCATCATTTTCATTGTAGATGTCCTGTCCTTATACACATCTATCCTCAATCATGAAGGCCTTAAAAGCTGTCCGATTCTTTCTAGACAACAGACCCAATCAGTTCCCCTCCACCACCACCATCCTCTGTCTAGAGAAACTAGTTCTCACCTTCAACAATTTCTCTTTCAACTTGTCCCATTTTCTCCAAATCCAAGGTCTAGCCATGGACACCTGCATAAGCCCTGACTATACCAGCTTTTTGGTCGACTATGTGTAACAGCCCATGTTCCAACCCTGCAACTTCAATTCTTTGAATACTCTTCAACTCCTCATTGATGACTGCATCAATGTTCCTTCCTGCACCAAAGCTGAGCTCATCAATTTCATTAACTCTGCCTCCTACATCCCACATCCACCCTGCCCTGAAATGTTTTGGCCCATCTCTACCCTCTCACCTCCAACTCTGGAGACAGATTATCTACAATATCTTTTATAGACCTACTGACTTTTACAACTATCATGATTATTCCCACACTATCATTTATAAAGATGCCATTCTGTTTTCCCAGGCCTCCATCTCTGCTGCATTTGTTCTCAGGACAAATCTTTCCACTCCAGAACATCAGATACTCCAGAACACCCCTTCTTCAAAGAACAGGAGTTCTCTTCAACTATCATCAATGCTACTCTCACCGCAACTCCTCCATTTCCCACCATCTTAAAAGGGATAGGGCTCCCCTTGTCCTTTTAACTACATCCCAGTTTATCAATTTCCATAACTTACTCCATTTGCAATGGGATCATACCACTTAAGCACATCTCTTCTACCCACCGCCCCCCATTCTCTGCTTTCCACAGAGATCACTCTCAATGTGACTCCATTGTCCACTCATCTCTCCCCTCCTTGCAAGGGCAGAAGTGCTGCACCTGCCCCTACACACGCTCCCTATCATTCAGTGCCCAAAATAGTCCTTCCAGATGAGCAACGCTTCACCTGTGAGTCTGCTAGGGTCATCTACAGTGTCTGGAGCTCCTGGTGTAGCCACCTCTATATTGGTGAGACCTGACATTGATTGGGGGACTGCTTTGTTGTGCATCTTTGTTTCGGATGCCACAAAAGGCAGGACTTACTGGTGGCTGCCCATTTCAATTCGACTTTCCAGTCCCATTCCGACATGTCGTTCCGCGGAGCAGAAAGGGAATTCTCCAGTCAAAGTCAGTTTTTTGACAGGAATAACAGTGTCATGGCAACGAGTGACAAATCATGAGCAGGTGATCAGAGGAGGCTTGGAAGGTGGGGAACAGGTACTGTCCTCTTTCATCTGAGACCCACTGACTCATATTGCCCCCACTGGAAGCAAACAAAGTAAGGCTAGGGAGAAGGAAGCATGATTCCGTTCTGAGTGCAGCGGACAGAGGTCCGTCTAATATGGCTCAGTCATTTCAAAATGAAAAAGACCACAAAGAACAAAATAAAAGGGCAGTGTTTTTCAAGCTGCTTGCACGAGGCAGGTCTGGGTGAGACTCATTTCATTTCCCAGCAGTCCAGGCAAGAGGGATGTGAGCATTGCACAGGGAAGGAGGGATTAGAAGCTCCTGGTACGTTGCACAGAAGCCAATAAATCTTCCCTGTTACTGGACCACTGGTCCTCCAAAAGTGCATTGTGAAACAAACTTAAATCGTGCTGGACCCTGCATTTAAAACACAGCTACCTTGCAAATGTTATGACACTATAGGGAGATAAATGGAATAATTTAAAGTACTGAATGAGTTACAGTATTTTTACTCTTCTGGCAACTATCTGTTGATGGGGTTGGAAAGTGAGGTAAACTTGCGCGAACTCGATCTGAAAAACCGTATACATTTAGGCTACGGACCTATCCCCAAGGCTTCAACTTCACAAACACATTAATTGTTATAGAGTGTGGAGGTAACGTGTTCATGACCACCTTCCTTCCATTCTCCTCCACAAAATGTCGCAATACTCAGCCGTAAACAATTAACATAAAAGGCAGTGGGGCAAGGAGCATCAGAATTCCAAACAAGTAAACCCTAAACTATTAGGGATGTAGCTTCTCAAAGTTGATGGCTCATTCCATTAGGCCACAGTGCTCAGAACTTCAGAAATAGATTTCCTCTGCTTGAATCCACTCTCTTCATCCTGTAACACATTAAGAAACAGTCAGTTACATTATGCTGAGAAACCTATCTGCTGAACTTTAAGAAAGCCTATAAGCTCTTGATCTTACATTCACTTTGGCCTCATTGTCATGGCAACAATATAAAGGTTTCTATTTTGCAAAGAACATCACGATTCAGCAGACAGCAGAAAGGAAGTTTTCTGAGGTGCAACCTTCATTCAGGTCAGAAATTGTACAAAACCCTTGATGTCTAACTTACTGGGGGTTATGGTGGACCCCCAGTGTGAGACCCAAGGACAGGGCTACTGTAACAGCAGAGAAACAAAATATTTGCCTCACTGTGTTTTTATTAAAATATTAGAGGGGGCTATAAGTGTCACACGGATTAAAGGTTTGGAACAGTATTTACAATGGTGCTCAAGGTATAACTAAGTAATCCACTGTCTCAGTATAAACAGTATAAATCTTCATCTGGAGTGGCAGGTCAATCAAGGTTAACCAGAATGGCTGTTAAGGAAATGTAATTTCCGAATAGCTTGTCTGAATGTTTTCAGAAGATAAAATGGAGAGAGTTGATGAGAAAATAATGATGTAATCTGCTTGAATTTGACATGGTCCCACATGGCCGGCTGTTCAAAAAAAAAAATTCAAGGGATCCAGAAGAGAGGCCAGTTGGATCCAAAATTAGCACAGTGGCAGGAAGCAAAGAGTAGTGGGTGACAGGTGACGCACACAAAATGCTTGAGGAACTCAGCAGGCCAGGCAGCATCTATGGGTGACAGGTGCTTTAGGAGCAGAAAGTAGTTACCAATATCCTGCCTCTTTTTTTTTGTTGCGTGCATTAAAACCAACCTAAATATAGGGGGCATGGTAGAGATGTTTGCAGATGATCTTATCAGTTGTACAGGAAAGGGGCAACAGAAATTAATGTGGAGAAGTGTGAGGTAATGCTCTGTGAGGAGCAGCCTGGAATGGGAAAATGGGAGGTTATTGAATGGAGAGAAGGAAAAGAGGGAATCTGGAGTGCACATCTAAAGATCCAGACAGATCAACAAATTGGTTAGCTTAGAGGAGGAGATATGATAGAACAATATGCAATACTCACTAGAACACAGCTTGCAAAAACATACATTTCTGGGCACCACATTGTTGAAGAGGATGCAGAAGTTTAAAGGCCAAGAATATTGCGGAGAAATTGATTATCTTGTGCCGTTTTCTTTGGAAAAGAGGGGAGATTATAAAATTATGAGTGGCTTCTGTACAGTAAATAAGAAGTGTCCATTTTTCAGAGCAATGAAATCAAAGCCAGGAGACAAAGATTTAAAGTAACAGGCAGAAGGATAGGGGAGGGGTTGAGGGGGATTGAGGAAGGAATGTTTCCACCTAGGTGGTGACAGGTATCTGAAACACATGCTCAAAGGAGGGAGATTCTTCATATTGCAGGAGGTTTGGATATGTATGTGAAGGGCTTTGACCTATGGAGTCTACAGATCTAGTGCTGCAAGCTGGGACTAGCCTTTGACTAGTGCAAACACGATGGGCCAAATGACTTCTTTGTGTTGTAAATCTGGTGTGATTCCTTGACTGTAGATCCTCTCATGGTGCAATTACTAATTAGCCAAGTTACCTTTTCCATCTGTTCCATCATTGGAATGATCTTTTACAGATTCTCTTCTAAATTGGTCCCATGCTCACAAGGAAATGATCAGTACAAAGCAGGAATACAGTGCAGACCTGCGAAGGAGTTATTAAGGAGATGGCTCTTCAGAGGACTTTGGCGACAGATGCAGCAAACAGTGGTGTTTGGGAAGCTCTGTCCTGAAGCAAGGGGTGGGAAGGGACTGCAGCTTACAGTAAGGATAGAGGAGCAGGGCAGCCATTTCTTATCCATAGGATCATTTGTCTGTGGTTTCCCAATTAACTCAATGCACAAAAATAAATTCACATTTCTGCCTTGGACCATTTTGTACTAAATATTTCCTCTGGATTAATAAGCATCCTGTTAGTATAAACAATCTCTTTCAACCTATTCTAAACCTGTTCCGACTTGCAGAACTCTATTATATTTCCCCTTATCCTTCCCTGCTGCATATTCAGGTTAGTTTATTATGATACACATCAGGGTGCAATGAATTTGTTATTCATGTAAAACTCAAAGAGCAATAAGCACAATGAAAAATACAACTAAAAGCTCAAAACAACAGAATGGTGCAAAAACTCCAGTGTAGTCTGAGGTAGTGCATAAGAAATCAGGATCACTTTTAATATCACCAGAATATGTCGTGAAATTTGTTGTTTTGCAGTAATAGTACACTGCAATACATAGTAATAAAATCTATAAATTACAATAAAAGATAGATAGGTATATATATATATATATACAAAATAAGAAGTCAAAGTCACTTTTTATTGTCATTTCGACCATAAACTGCTGGTACAGTACATAGTAAAAACAAAACAACGCTCCTCCAGGACCCTGGTGCTACATGAAACAACTCAAGGCTACACTAGACTAGACCTACACAGGACTACATAAAGTGCACAAAACTGTGCAGGGCAGTACAATAATTAATTAATTATAAGACAATAGGCACAGTAGAGACAAGGAAATCTGCAGATTCAACCAGTCCTGACGAAGGGTCTTGGCCCGAAACATCAACAGTGCTTCACCTTATAGATGCTGCCTGGCCTGCTGTATTCCACCAGCATTTTGTGTGTGTTGCTTGAGGCACAGTAGAGGATGATTTAAATACATTTAAAAAGCAGTGCAAAAAGATGGAAAAATACTGAGGAACAATTCTTGGATTCATTATCCATCCAGAAATCTGATGGTGGAGAGGAAGAAGCTGTTTCTAAAGTACTGAGTGTGTGTCTTCAGACTCCTGTCACAAACAAGAGAAAATCTGCAGAAGCTGAAAATCTGAGCAACACACACAAAAACACTGGAGGAACTCAGCAGGCCAGGTAACATCCATGGAAAAGAGTACAGTTGATGTTTCGGGCCTTCGGCAGGACTGGAGAGAAAAAGCTGAGGAGTAGAGTTAAAAGTTGGGGTGAGGGGAAAGAGAAATACAAGGCGATAGGTGAAACCTGAAGGGGGAGGGATGAAGTAAAGAGCTGGGAAGTTGATTGGTGAAAGAAATACAGGCTGGAGAAGGGTGAAGAGGACAGAAGGCCATGGAAGAAAGAAAAGGAGGGAGGAGAACCAGAGGGAGGCAATGGGTGGGCAAGGAGGTAAAGAGAGCTAGGGAAAAGGGGATGGAGAAAGGTGGAGGGGAAGATGGGAGGCTTTACTGGAAGTTCCAGAAATCTTGATGTTCATGCCTTCAGGTTGGAGGCTACCCAAATGGAATATGAGGTGTTGTTCCTCCAACCTAAGTCTGGCCTCATCACAACAGCAGAGGAGACCATGGACAGGCATACTGGAATGGGAATGGGAAGTAGAATTAAAATAGATGGCCGCTGGGAGATCCCATTTTTTCTGACGGACAGAGTGTAGGGAGACAAGTACCTCAGTGGCCATCAGGCCAAGACTTCTGGATCTTTGATTGACCTTTAGGCTTCAAACTTTGGCATCTACCTGGACATCACACATCCCCCACGCTAGCCTTTGACGGTGGAGGGGAGGCCTAGAGGCCAGCCTGACAGGTGTTGTGTCACTGCCAAGCCCTGTCCCCTCTCCCCCACCACTTCCTTAGGTCAACAACCAATTCTCGGGAGTTCCTGGTGTTAAAGGGCTAAGTTGTTCTGACACCATGAAACAAGGTTTACCATCTCTTTCCTGTGCTCTATCTCTTCGCTGTTGTTGATCCAGCCTTTAACAGTGGTGTCATCAGTAAATTACAGATCGAGTTGGCACTGTAACCATGAATACATAGAACATAGAATAGTACAGCACATTACAGGCTCAGCCCACAATGTTGTGCCGACTCTCAAACCCTACCTCCTATATAACCTCCCACCTTAAATTCCTCCACATACCTGTCTAGTAGTCTCTTAAATTTCACTAGTGTATCTGCCTCCACCACTGACTCAGGCAGTGCATTCCATGCACCAACCACTCTCTGAGTGAAAAACCTTCCTCTAATATCCCCCTTGAACTTCCCTCCCCTTACCTTAAAGCCATGTCCTCTTGTATTGAGCAGTGGTGCCCTGGGGAAGAGGCGCTGGCTGTCCACTCTGTCTATTCCCCTTAATATCTTGTACACCTCTATCATGTCTCCTCTAATCCTCCTTCTCTCCAAAGAGTAAAGCCCTAGCTCCCTTAATCTCTGATCATAAGCCAGGCAGCATCCTGGTAAATCTCCTCTGTACCCTTTCCAATGCTTCCACATCCTTCCTATAGTGAGGCAACCAGAAATGGACACAGTACTCCAAGTGTGGCCTAACTAGAGTTTTATGGAGCTGCATCATTACATCGCATCTCTTAAACTCTATCCCTCGACTTATGAAAGCTAACACCCCTGGTGTTTTCCATGTCCTAGTTTTTACAGAAAGTGGAGGGTGGATGAAGTATTTTGATCCATTCTCACCAACTGAGGACTGCTGGTCAGAAAGTCTAAATAACAATTGCAAATGGGGGCCTCAAATTAAGATCCAAGAGCTTAGAGAATAGTTTATTAGGTATTATGGTGTTGAAGGATACGCTGTAATCAATCAAAACACCCTTACATATGCATTCTTACAGTCTAGGTGGTCCAGAGCAGAACATAATGCAAAGATGATTGTGTCATCCATAGACCTATTTTTCTTGTATACAAATTTCAGGAGGTCCAAATTGCCTGAGAGGCTGGGGCCGTTATCAGTCTTTCAAAGAATTTCATTATGGTTGATGTTAGAACTACTGGTCGATGGCCGTTGAGACAGTACCCTTGGGGGCTCGAGTGACGGAGGTTTCCTTGAAGCAAATAGGGACAGTAGACTTGTGAAGTGAGAGGGTGAACATGTCAATAAAGAGATATAGTCAGTTGACAGTTTACCTTCTTGAAAGCAGTTCTGACTTCTGCCACTGAGATGTCAGAAAGAATCAGTGGGGGAAATTTGTTGGTCTCCTCAAAATGGGCATAGAAGACATTGAGCTATTCAGGTGGAGATGTGTTGTTGTTAGGGATCACACCTGGCTTTGATTTATAGTAAGTAATGGTATGCAGGTCCGAAGACAGTTGCTTAGCATCTACCTGACTCAATTCAGGCTCTAGCTTGCTTTTGTATTCTCTCTTGGCATCCCTGATTGGAGAACAAACTAACTTTCATTGTATGGTGGGGGTCATGTTTCCTGAAAGCCTCGGTTCTGGACTTCAGTAGAGAGTGGATATCCCTGTTTATCAAAGTTTCTGATTAGGATAGATGCGATTTCTCTAATTCCTTAAATGTTACAGTTCATGCCCAGATGTAGAACAGGAGCATCAAATTAAAACGTGATGCCCAGTCATAGCAGGAAAAGTTGCCAAAGCCTGGTCAAAGCAATGGTTACAAGAAGCTAAATGCAAAATGATCAGAGTTTTGCTGTTTTTAAGGAAAAACCTTAGAAGACAAAGATGAGAGGACATGGAAAGCATCAGGTAAGAAATTGAGCTCAGGGCTAAGGCAAATGAGAGCAATGGAGCGTTGGTGAAAATAAGGAGCCAAAGCTGGAAGGAGTGCAGGGATTTCAGAGAGCTGTAGGGCTAGAGAATCCTGGTATTCCAATTTTCTTCCTCTCTGCTTTGAACAAGGATTTCTTTATTTTGCCAATTCATTGGAACAGAGGAGCTAAACATCTGAGCCAGCAAACCACTTTGCACGGAGGCTTTGGGCCAGATTCAATGACCAGATATTTGACATATGGGACTAATCCAGGCTGAGACTTGCAAGCATCGATACTGAGAGTCTGGCTGACTTCTTTGTGCATTGGATAAACTTTAAGTCTATTAAGTCTTTGTGAAATTGAAAGCTTTGACGGTTAATTATCTCTCATGCTCTGCTTCAGTCCTTCCACTTTTTAAGAGACATTTTTAGATCAGGCAATCTTCTCTTAAACAAAATATTGATTCATATTATCTTTTAAAGCAGCTCTGCCCCCTGCCTCACTGAGTGGCAGATCACTTGCCATTTTTCAAAGGTGGCAATACGAGTTCCATGTTATGTCATAAAATTTGAACACTAGAGGGGTCCACATCAAACGCCTCTTGTGAGTGGAGTGGGCAGATTAAGGACAACAAATGAGTTAAACAAAACCAAAATTTGCCCATTTGGCGGGGAGGGTGGAATGGAAAAGAAGTTTGAGGCAAAGTTTAGAAATCAAGAACCCTCTCCTCCAAAAGCTGTGGGTATTGGAACAACAGGAACACTGAAGATTCAGTCAGATGCTTATTAAGAAAGGATTTGAAAGGGTGAGCTGTCAGCCCACATTCTGTGTGCATTGTCTACCGAGGTTGTTTTGAAGGCCAGGACCTCTCTTTGTATAAAACAACAGAATCAGAGATAAATTCAAAATATGCAGCAGCCTTTCAGGTTTTCAAGAGACAGGTAGCTTTGAATGAGCTGAATGTGGTTTTGGTCTTGACTCAGAACTGATGGGACTCAAAAATCAGTCAACAAAAAGTCGATAATCTTACACTGTTCATCTTCATCTTCATTCTGCTCACTAGGGACACCATCATAGTCTTCCCTCTCGGTGTCGCAAGCATCCTCTTCATAGTCGGTCTGGTAGTCAGACTCATCTGCAGGGCAGGGAGCAAACGCTGTGTTAAGGTAGAGCACTGGCAGTGTAACCCTAGCCTGGGATTTGGAGTGAACAGCCCTCTGATAGTCCAAGGCCAATTAACAACAGTCACAGAGTGGCACTCACAACTTGTACGTAAACTGTCAAAGTAGTGACTCACACTGCAGTGTAAACCACACTTCTACAGTGTGTGCCAGGCCCCAGATCTGTCGACTACTTTTAAACATGCTAGAAAATATTTTCTCAATAGACAAATCCTGTTTTGTTTTGCCATGCTGGTAAAGACGCTAATTCTGCCTGGCTCTCTGAAAGTTCTCCACTAATCACCTAGGGTCCCACTCAATGTGCATGAGCCTAGCTATGTACTCTATCCCGCTCTTTGACAATGGCAGTCATTGTAGCCGACCCCGATGGTTAAACATGCATAGCTCATCATGAGATACAAAGCTTACCAGAGAGTCTGGGTGTGTTCCCTACTAGGAATCAGTATCAGACGACACAGGAACAGTCCCTCAGCCCATATCGTCTGTGCTGACCATCTTACTTATGCATACTAATTATATTCATCAGTACTTGGTCTGTAGCCCTCTGTGCATTGGCGATTCCAATGCTTGTCTAGTTAGTTCATAAATGTGATACCACTCTCTATACCACTCTCTAAGGCAGTGTGTCCCAGCCTCTAACCACACTAAGCAGAAAAATTTCTTCCTTATAAACCCTCTACCATAACACTGTGCCCTCTGGTTACAGATACAACTATCATGGTGATAAATTTACTACAATCCACCCTATCTATGCCTTTGTGGATTAAACTTCTAACCAGGACCCCCACATGCATTTTGAAAGCAGAGGAAAGATCTCTCAACTGTTGACTGAGCTAATCCACTGCAGGTCAGGGGCAGGACCAGAAAATGGTGCTGGGGTGAGGGCAGGTTCAGGTGCTGATTTTCTCTGGCACAGTACACACAAGAGGAATAGTTACTGGAAAAAGATACCAAGGGGAGTCTGTCACTGGACCCTATCTTCAGCCACAGTTTGTAGGGCAGCGAACCAAAATATTAAACAAATATTGCTATGACACCTTCTACCTTTCAACGTTTTAAAAATAATAATAAATATTTCACACAGAGAGTGAAGAGAGCGGTAAGTGAGCGGTTTGGGGCAAGAGGCAGAGGCGAGGGCTAGAAGGTTGAGGAGAAAAGGTAGAGGGTAAGATTGAAGCTGACAGTGAGGATAGAGTGTGAAGATGTGTCCTGGAAATACAAGGGAAAGGGAATCTATGCAAGAGAGGAAGACACAGACGTTTCACACGTGTGCAATGGAGAATACATAGTGTGACAGAGAGCACTTGGTAAATGCTCTCCTTACCCATACGAACGTTGCCTTGTCATTCTGCTGCCGTTGCTCTGAGCATACACAATTCAATGCCTTTCCTGGCAGAGTCTCATAATGGGTCCCACACTGAGCTAATGTGTTCAGATTGGCTTTACGGTGCCTTTCCCACCACACACGGCAAAATGTTTCATTTCTTTAGTATTGGCAATGTGTAAATGTGTGTTTATTGTTTGTATACTGTATTTAAAGGTCGATACTTCTGTAACATAATTGTAAATACATTCTAATTCATGTGTAGTCTTAAGTTAACTTTGTGGGTCATTAAAGATGGTGTGTCCTGGTTCCTAATAAACTGGACTCAGTGCTCTCAGTGAGGACGAGAGAGATCAGGGGCTGCCAAGAGTTCACACTGGGCAAAATAGTACAGAGTGATTTATGTATTTTTTGATAGATACCTTTTTGTAGATATTGGCAGTTTTCTTTTCACTAATTTTTTTAAGTTTGTATTTTGACGGACTTAATAAGAACCCATGTACTAAAGTGCTAAGCGACTCCAGCCAATTTTTCCTTTAGTCATAACCCACATATCTAACCAACAGGACAGTGCCAGGTCAGGCACTCAAACAGAAAGAGTGCAATAAGGAGAGAATACCAACATCGATCATTTGACTTTCAAACTAGGACACAAATCACTCATTAGGGTGAGTAATGAATTTTTTAACTTAAAAATGTTCTCAGGCTTGTCCTGTTAAACAGAAGCTGGCAGGAAAGAAGGAAAACGGAGAGTAAAGCTATCAAACAGATAAACACATGGTAACAAATACTGCGGCAATGTTGGGAGCTGAAGTTAATCAGTGGAATAAGCTAAATAAGATGTATGACAAAAAGACCACAGAACACAGCACAAAACCTTTGTGTAGTGTCTGAAGCAAAAGGGAGCTTGTTACTCACCATCTACAGCAAGTATTTTAGCAGGTTCGATTCTGGATACTATTTCAGCCAGATCAGTGAAGGTGGTGTTCGGACAAGTAACCTGCGGGAAGGATATACCAAGTTATATAGAGCTGGAGAGAAATAGGAAGACTTTTCTTCAGATCATCTTTGATACTGTGTTGGAGAACCATTGATGGAGAAGATCCTGAGAGACAGGATTTATGAACATTTGGAGAGGTATAATGTGATTAGGAATAGTCAGCATGGCTTTGTCAAGGGCAAGTCATGCCTTAAGAGCCTGATTGAATTTTTTGAGGATGTGACTGAACACATTGATAAAGGAAGAGCAGTGGATGTAGTGTATATGGATTTCAGCAAGGCATTTGATAAGGTACCCATGCAGGGCTTATTGAGAAAGTAAGGAGGCATGGGATCCAAGGCACATTGCTTTGTGGATCCAGAACTGGCTTGTCCACAGAAGGCAAAGAGTGGTGGTACACTGGTTATATTCTGCATGAAAGTTGGTCACCAATGGAATGTCTCAGGGATCCGTTCTGGGACCCTTACTCTTTGTGATTTTTATAAATGACCTGGATGAGGAAGTAGAGTGATGGGTTAGTATACTTGGTGATGTCACAAAGGTTGGAGGTGTTGTGGATTGTGTGGAGGGCTGTCAGAGGTTACAGCGGGACATTGATAGGATGCAAAACTGGGCTGAGAAGCGGCAGATGGAGTTCAACCCAGGTAAGTGTGAAGTGGTTCATTTTGGTAGGTCAAATAAGATGGGACAATACAGTGTTAATGGTAAGACTTTTGGCAGTGTGGAGGATCAGAGGGATCTTGGGGTCCAAGTCCATAGGATGCTCAAAGCAGCTGCTCAGGTTGACTCTGTGGTTAAGAAGGCATATGGTGTATTGGCCTTCATTAATCATGGAATTGAATTTAGGAGCCGAGCGGTAACGTTGTAGCTATATAGGACCCTGGTCAGACCCCACTTAGAGTACTGTTCTCATTTCTGGTTGCCTCACTACAGCAAGGATGTGGAAGCCATAGAAAGGGTGCAGAGGAGATTTGCAAGGATGTTGCCTGGATTGGGGAGCATGCCTTATGAGAATAGGTTGAGTGAACAGTCTCCATCCTTGGAGTGATGGAGGATGAGAGGTGACCTGATAGAGGTGTATAAGATGATGAGAGGCACTGATCGTGTGGATAGTCAGAGGCTTTTCCGCAGGGCTGAAATGGCTGCCACAAGAGGGCCCAGGTTTAAGGTGCTCGGGAGTAGGTACAGAGAGGTGTCAGGGGTAAGTTTTTTTTAAAACGCAGAGAGTGGTGAGTGCATGGAATGGGCTGCTGGCAATGCTGGTGGAGGCGGATACGATAGGGTCTTTTAAGTGACTTTTGGATAGGTACACGGAGCTTAGAGAAATAGAGGGCTATGGGTAACCCTAGTAATTTCTAAAGTGGGGACATGTTTGGCACAACTTTGTGGGTTGAAGGGCTTGTGTTGTGCTGTAAGTTTTCTATGTTTCTATGTTTGTAAACTAGCAGTAATAGAAACACTATGTCTGAGAGACTGTCATCAAAATATATGAAGCAAACTATTACTGTCTCTCAGGTGCTGTCTGGCATGCACTGTGCATAACCAGTACTTATTACCAATGTTTCATTTAGAATTCTCGGCATGGTAAATTATATACATTATTATTCCCCCCCCCCCCCCAACTTCATCAAAGGCTCTCAAAATAATCTTCATTCATATACAGCTTTTAACATAGTAAAACCACAAGATTACTTACCCGCAACATTAACAAAGTTTTACAATGAGTCACTCAAGGAAATGACAGAACAGTGTTTAAGGAGCAAAAAAGAGGAGGAAAGTAGGAGTGGATTATGTCCTGATGAAGGGTCTCAGCAAGAAATGTCAACTGTTTATTCCTCTCCATAGGTGCTGACTGACCTGCTGAGTTTCTCCAGCATTTTGTGTTTATTACTCCAGATCTCTAGCATCTCCAGAATCTCTTGTGTTTAGGAGAGGATTATGGGAGGAATGCCATACCTTGAAACTAGGCAAACCAAAGCACAGCAATAAAAACTGTGAATGCGAAATGGGCAAGAATTGGTTATCTTCGCAGACTAAGCACAGAAGCAGGTATTAGCTTTAGTTATATCATTTCCAGATTGGTCTCGTGCTAAAGTGACAATCATGCAGCACTCTGTCAGAAAGACAAGACAGTACCTGCTTCCACTGCCACTAATTTCAGGCTAGGCAGTAAGTGGACAATGTACACAACCTGAAGACCCTTGGTCTTGCGAAAAGAGGAAAATCACCACTAAATCTCCCATTATTGATGATGTTAATTGACAGCTTGCATATAAGGTAACCACATATTTGGGATCAGTGGTGATCACTGCCAGCACTTTCAAAGTTAGTCAAGTTTATTATCATATGCACAAATTTGATGAGAAACTTACCTGAAGCAGCATCACTGTCTCATAGCATCATATTGTTAGGGTGTTTTGGGGGTTAGCACATATAGCAAATAACTTCAGCCACCAATCTTCAAATCTAAATATTGACTGAAGATTAAATTTAAAATACAACTCTGAACTATGGGTTCCTAAGAGTCATGAACCACAGATAACTGGAAGAGCAGACAACGCTGATTTAAAATTAATCTGGGTGCTGATTGTGTGGGTGCAAAGAGAGAAGTTTGAAGGTTGTGTGTAGTTCAAAGGAAGTATTGCAGATGGATTGTAAATAGGGAAATGTCCTTTGATCTTTAGCATATAAAATGTTGTGTAATGTTGCTTTAAGCAGGTCTCTTCCTCCAAAAGGGTCTCAGTATGATGCCTGTTGTGTCTCATTTTGTCGAATAAAGAGACAACTTCATATCTACCAGCAACTTCTCTCCGGTGACTTTGTTCATGCAAAGTACAAATTAAATACAAAATATGCACAATCTTTACAAGAAAACATAATAATAACAAAACAAAGTCCATTTTAATGAAAAGTGGCCATAGTGCTGCCAAGCAGTAGTGATTAGGGTGATCAGGAAGAGTCAGTGTGTTCTTAAGCGGCAAGTGTTGCAAATTAAATTATAAACTAACAGCAGTTGTGATAGGGACGTAATTCTCTTTTGCAGCTTTGAGTTTAGAAATAAGGCAGCGGCACATAGTGTTCCACTTCGGTTAAAGCCTAAGAAATATCTCCAGAATATCACCACTTTGGCACAATTCAAAATGGAGGTGGATTTCACCAATTTAGGAGATGTGAATCACTTTTAAAGGAGACTTGTTCTTCCTTAGGACATCAAATAGATAAAAAGTGACCACAGCTTCAGGGAGATAACATCAGTTTAGTTAGATGGGTAAAAAAGTAGAAAATGGAACTCAATCTGTGAAACTTTTAGCAATGCGTTAGTAATAAAACAGAAGTGCAGAGGATGAGAAGGAAGAGGACAGCAATGCCCAGCCACAAATCTCTGAAGGTGACAGGAGAGGTAAACAAGCACATTTCAGGGGCATTATTGGCTGGGATAAGTTGGGCCATGTTAGAATCGAATGAAACACTAATTATATCATAGGAGGATGCTACATAACTGAAAGGATGTTATGGGATTGCATTCAAAGGAGATCTACTGAGATATTGCTAACTTTAAGGAATGACTGAATATCTCAGAGTTTATTTTTAGAACTAACTAATCAAGGGCAAAGGTAAATTTCTTTGGGAAAGTTTTTCAGCATCCCCCATCAGAGAGGTCTAAAACAAGAGGGCATGTGTTCAAGGTCAGGGCAAAGAGGTCTAGAGGGGATCCAAGGAATTTTTTTTCATTCAAAGGGTGGTTACAATCACTGCCTGAGGAGATAGGAGAGGCAGATACTCTCACAATATTTAAGAAGTATTTTGATGAGCACTTGAATCACCAAGACAAAGCAGATAGGGACCAAGTGCCGGTGACTAATAGAGAATGGATGACTACAGCATAGATATGGTGGGTCCAAGGCTTGCTTCTCTGCTCTATGGCTGGAGGAGTTTGATGGAAGATTGAATTGTGTGGAAATAATGAGACAGCTAGAAAGGATTAAAACAAGAAACTTATTTTCACTTGGCAGAGAGGAAGGTTACATGGAGGCAAAGGTTTAATCTAATTGTTCAGGGAATAGAGTGGAGATGTCATTTTTTTTTACTCCGAAAGGTGGTGGGTACCTTGAACTTGCTGCTGAATGGACAGTGGAGCAGAACCTCCCCCCAGTTTGAAAAGCATCTCAACATACAGATGAAGTGTTGCAATTTACAGGACTGCAGAGTGAGAACTAGGAAATGGACCTGCCCTACACATACTCCTCCTTTGGGCATGATTGACCCATACGTATCCATAATCCTATCATAAATGTTTCTTGCAGTTGTCACTAGCATTACTAATGGATGTTTCAAAATGTACTGCACGCAAGACCTTCCTTGGAAATGAACAACATGTATTCACAGAGGGTCTGAGTGGACAGCCACCAGGCCTGTTGGCCAATGATATAGTAAGCTCAACCTCTGTTCATAACTAACTAGTAAATATCCAGAGACCTCAAATGTTATCAACTTCAATGCTGGTACGTTTCTGTAATCTGTATCAGCTTCTGTAAAATTCATTCAAGGAACGTAAGCTTCACAGGATAAGCCAGCATTTAATTGACCATCTCTACTAGCTCCTGAGGTGGTAGTGAGTTGCTTTCTTGAACTCTTATTGATCTTGAGGTGCAGTTATATCCTCAACAAGGGAAGGAATTCCATGATTTTGACCAAGAGACGACAAAAGAATGGTGATATATTTCAAAGTTAGGATGTTATGGGACTAGAACTGCAACTTCCAGGTGGTAGTGTCCTGTTCATTTAGCTTGTAGAGTCTAGGGTTTGGAAAGTGCTATCTAAGGAAGCTTGGTGGGTTTCTGCAGTGCACTCTGTTGATGGTATAAACAGCTGCTACAATGAGTCGGTGTTGGAACAAGGGGATGGTTATTGATAGGGTGGGTATCAAGTGGACAGCATGATCTTGAGGGGCACGTTGTTGAAGACGCACTCATTTAGACAAGTAGGGAGTATCGCATCACGCTGTTAACTTGAACTTTGCAGGAGGTAGATGGGCTTTGGAGAACGAGCATTTATGACTTCAGAGGCTGTGGTTCGAGTTGCTGAACTGGTGTTTCACAGCCTACCTCAGAGAGAGGCAGCCACAAGGACAGAGGTACACACAGACACACTGCTCACTGGGGATACGATCACCAGAGAACACCCCGGGAACCTGCAATAGGATTGCCCTGCAGTCTTGATGATTAATCTGAAAGCAAATCAGCAGAAAAGTCATAAAAACTGCTTTATTCATGTGCTTTGAACATTTGCATGTAATTGCTACAGGAATATTTCAAGTGAATAACTAGCATTCGACTCAGTAGGATTAATGGTTGTAGGAAGGTAGTTTCTTTATTCTCTCATGGTGTGTGGGCTTTATTATAGAGAGAATTTCTAATTATCCTTAAGGTAGCTCTGCTTTTGAAGGCTAGCAATGACGTGGACAAAGGATAACTATGTATAGATGTTAGGCTAGCAAGCGCAGAGGATGAAGACCAGCGAGGAGGAACCCGACCCACGTCAGCGAGTCCCCTGCGTTGTGGAATCGGTGGTCTATGATGGCAGAAGGTATGAGGGCAGGTGATCCCCCCCCCACCCCAAAGATACATGCATTGGTGAGCCCGGAGTTCCAAGTTGGGGATCTGGGGTCTTGCTATCAGTGAGTCCAAATTCAGAGGCCTGGAGACCAAGGCAGAAGTCTGGAAAAGCCTAAAACAGGGAATTGATCATCATCTATTGGAGAACAAGTGCCATGTGACAGCACTGATGTCGCACCTCACAGCACTCAGCTGATGACTGACAGGAGACCGATTGGGTAGCAATCAGCTATAAACTGGGCTTGTCCTGCTTCAGGTAAGCAGGACATTATTCCATATAGCTGGCTGTACATGCATTGGAGCAGTTCAGCTAAAGGCACAGTGTCTTCAGCTAAAGGCACAGTGTCTTCAGCTGTTTCCTGATATCACGCGAGCTCCCCCAACCAAGGCGCCACAGTAGCATAGTGGTTAGTGAGATGCTATTATAGCTCAGGGCATCAGGGTTCAGAGTTCAACTCCATGCTATCATTAAGGACTTTGTACATTCTCCTCATGACCGTGTGGGTTTCCTCCAGGCGTTTTGGTTTCCTACCACAGTCTAAAGACTTACTGGTTGGTCATTGTAAATTATCCTGTGATTAGGCCAGGTTTCAATAGGGGGGTTGCTGGCAGTGCAGCTCTTTGAGCCAGAGGGGTCTGTTCTGCACGGTATCTCTAAATAAATCATGCGGAGTGGCCCTTCAGATTCATTTTCTGAGGAGTTGTGAACAGAGTGGAACATTCTCACTTATGGTGGTAGCCATCTTCAGAGGAAATCAAAATGAATCAGCCATTCAGCTCATTTGGCTGAACATAATTGTGAATGCTTCAGCCTTCCAACCAAAACTCGCATGCTGGACAGGATGGGGATACATTTGGAGTTACCTCCTTCTGTCAGTGCTTATTTATGGCAGGACTGCAGAGCTTTGAAGTGATCCACTGGCTGTAGAATGACTTTACTTTGGCTACTGCCATGTGTTAACACACTAATGCAGATGCCTCAGGTTGGCACCCCAATTTCCAGTACGTCTGCTGCTGCTCCTGATCTGTCTATAGCAGGGGTTCCCAATCTTTTTTATGCCATGGACCCCAACCATTAACTGGGGGGTCCATGGACCCCAGGTTGAGCATTCTTCATTGAATCAGCATTGATCTTATTCTTGATTATTTCAAGATGGTGGCGCGATACAGTCTGCAGTGGCTCTCCGGAGTTGATAATCTGTTATTTGTCAAACGGAGTGCCGTGCACAATCCTAATCTGATGAAAGACGGGTGTGGGAGCACGGAGGAACATCTGGAAACCTCCAGGAAGGCCTTCTTCGTTGCTACTGCTGTTCCCAGTCCTTGGGGTCGCGTTGCCAATGGCCATTGGCGGGGGCGTCTTAATACGCTCGGCAGAGGATGATGCTCGGAGAAGCTGTACCGGAGGGGATGGTCGGAGGCTCGGAGGTTCGATGGACTCAGAGTCCGCTGCGGTCAGATCGATTTCAGTGTGTGCTGTGTCTGCGAGGCTGAGTCGGGCGGCGCCATGGAAGTCCATAGCGGGGGTATTCCCTTCTGCCGCCGGCATGGAATGACGAGTCTATCGGGACCCTGAGGACTTGTGGAAACTGTGGTGGTTTCTTTCGAACTTATAGTTTTTTAATATCTTTGGACTATTTTTACCATGCCCATGGTCTGTTTTTTTTTATCAAACTAAGGTATTGTTTGCACTGTTGTAACTATGTGGTTTTATGCAGGTCTTGTAGCTTTAGTTTTTGGTCTTGTTTGTCTGATGGGTTTGGTGGGGAACACACTAAGATGGTAGCACGATATTAATACGCAGCAGCCTCTCCGGACTCTGGATTGGGAATTGCCAAACGTTATGTGGATTTTCTGGTGTAGTCTGTTTTGTCATGTGCTTTGTTGATATCATTCTGGAGGAACATTGTCTCATCTTTTTAACTGCATTGCATTTGTGGTTTTTAAATGACAATAAACTGAATCTGAATCTGATTATAATATACTTACTTACTTTACTTTATTGTCACCAAACAATTGATACTAGAGCATACAATCATCACAGCGATATTTGATTCTGCGCTTCGCGCTTCCTGAAGTACAAATTGAATTAAATATAATAAAAATTTAAATTATAATCGTAATTAGAAAACAGAAAAGGGAAAGTAAGGTAGTGCAAGTCAGGTCCGGGTATTTGGAAGGTACGGCCCAGATCCGGGTCAGGATCTGTTCAGCAATCTTATCACAGTTGGAAAGAAGCTGTTCCCAAATCTGGTCGTACGAGCCTTCAAGCTCCTGAACCTTCTCCCAGAGAGAAGAGGGACAAAAAGTGTGTTGGCTGGGTGGATCGTTTCCTTGATTATCCTGGCAGCACTGCTCCGACAGCGTGCGGTGTAAAGTGAGTCCAAGGATGGAAGACTGGTTTGTGTGATGTGCAGGGCTATGTTCACGATCTTTAATAATCATAATTCATAATTGTTACCATTATAACGGTAGGTTATCACGTCGTGGGATTACAGAGTGTGAGGTACCTATCTGCTGCTGCTGGCACACAGTGCCTCTTGCATTGCTTCATCTGTTCTATTGAGCAATAATGTGGTGCCACAGAACATGACTGAAGCTGAGCTCCTGAAGACAGGACCATTTCCAAAGGCACTGTGCCATGGTCATTCCTATCTATACTGTATTGGACAATATACATCAGCAGGAGGTCAAGACTGGGTCAGATAGGTTTCTGCCTCCTGTTAGTCTGCTCACTATTGTCCACAAATGTAGCCTGGCAGATTGCCCCTTCAGACTTGGCCAGCTCATTCAGTGCTGGTGCCATCAGGCAACACTTGTTGATGGCCATTGACATCTCCTTGGAGAGTGTATTCTGTGAACATGGCTATCACTTCTTCCAAGTGACATTCAACATAGAGAAGCACTGATTCATTAGTTGAGGGAAGGATGTGTGAATCAAGACTTTACTCCCTTGTCCATATTGATCTAATGCCATGAAACTTCTAAGTGATCTGTAGTTAATTGTGTGCTCTTTGAGGTCTTTCTCCCACCTTTATATTACTACATTGCTATGTCTACTAGGTCAGTCCTGTTGGTGGGATATGGAAGGATATGTTGAGTAAGGTTTGAATGTTGCACTGTTACTTGGTTACTCTGGGACAGTTTTCCCAATTTAGATACCAACTACCAGATGTTTGAGCAGGATTTTAAGAAGTTAAGAGGGCTTAATTCAATATTGGATTAATGCTAAATAGTCTGTTTTTCCTCTCATTCTTTTTTTTGCTTTAATATAACAATGCCACGATAATCACTGTCAATCACGAGGGATGGGTGTGATGTCATACACTGGCCAGATTTGGGGAGAGACAGAGACTCCACACTTCAGGTCAGGAAGTATCTCTGGAAAGCAAACCAGTGGACATTCTGACAAAGAGTCCCGGAATATTAACTGTTTCTCTTTCCAAAGTGGTTTCCCTAACTTATCGAGTACTTCCAGCTTGTTTAGCATTTTCCCCTCACAGTATTTCCACCATCTGATTTTTTTTTCAACTTTCATCTATTAAACATAAAACATTTAATACACACAGCACATAAACCCAGAATGTTACCATAAATAAGTTAATGAAACACAAAGCACTGGTCAACAGTAAACAGCACATTGGCCTATTGACAAGACCTTGGTGATAATAGGGTATTCAAAATGATGCAGTATTTGTTTACATCACGCCAGGTAGTCAGGGCTTTAGATCAATTTTATTGGTGCAGAACCCCCTAAATACAATTTTTCCTCCTTTTATCTAACTCAATTCCACTCAGTTGCACTTGAGAGAGAAGATTATGGATTTGTCCCATATATTTGAGACTTCAAATATATGCAAGGCTGATTTTTTTGATTCAGTGCCGAGGAAGTACTGCATTGACTTTAATCTTCAGCCACAGAAACAAGCCTGGTCACATGTAGGCCACTTTTTTATGCAGACCCACGGCATCGAGAATAACTTGCTTATTCTTCAGTTCTGTGTGTCCTGAGGTTGCTAATGTGACTTTGGGCAATCGTTTCCTGGATTTCTGGGCGCTCCCGATGCATGGGCTTGTAATTCTCAGCACCTTTTATAAAGCTTCCTCACTGCTTTGATCATTTGTGGGTCATAGATTCCCAGGAGTCTGTGAAGATGCTGCACATCTTCTGTGGTTTTTAGAATATCCTTGAATCTTTTCCCCTGCGCATTGGGAAGAACTTGGAATTGAGTGCCTTGCAGAGGCCAAACTGAGTGATTTTCTCTCCCAATGGATATCAGAAGCCAAATGTGTTTCTAAAGCAATCTTAAATTTTCATAATTATGAAAACTGAGACAGTTATTTTTTTAGGAAAAAAAACTCAATTATTTGAACTTAAATTCTCCAGCTGCCATAATAATACCAATACATACAAGTTGAAGACGACTGAATAAATCTCAAATACTAGGCACATTACTGTACTATTAATCCAGATGTTGATTAATCAAATCCAAGTGCACAAATCCTAGCACAGAGGCTGGGGAATCTAGATTTGGTTAATTAAGTAAATCTAGTATCCTCAATGAAACCATCACATCAGATTGTTGGAAAATCTAACTGTCTTAATATGTAGCGAAGAAACCTTCTATCCTTACCTAGAAGTACACCAATATGGTTAACCCTTAACTACCCTTTGAAATAGTCTAGCACATCATTCATAACACTACCTGCAAATTCATCTCCAAACCTCATGCCACCCTAACTTGGGAAAATATTACAGGATCCTTCATCACTGCTAGATCAAAGTACAAGAATTCCCAAACTCAACACCATTTTGGGAGCAAATTCAATACAAGGACTGTGTGATACAAAAGTTGAAATGATGGTGCAAGAGGGTATACATTCCTGTATGGCACAGTAGTAACAGAAGGAAATGTGACATAACATGGCTAACAAAAGCAGTTCTTGATAGCAAGAGGAGTATATGACTGTTAAAGTAGACAGCCCAAGGAGTGGTAGCAGCTTAGCAAAGGAGGACAAGGAGAAAGAACAAAAATAGATTGCGAAAGTCATGAGAGGCATATATAGGGTAGACAGAGTATTGTTCCAGAGTGTAGAAAAGGCAAATACTAGAGGGAATAGCATTAAGGTGAGAGCAAGTATAATAAGAAGATTTAACAGTCAAGATTTTCTTTACAAAGAGCAGATACAATATCACACGGTACAGTAGCATAGCGGCTAGCGTAATGCTATTACAGCACTAGAAATACCCCCACTTTTTGTAAGGGGTTTGAAAATTCTCCCCTGGACTGTATGGGTTCCTGCTGGGTGCTCAAATTTCCTCCCATATTCCAAAGGTATTTAGGTTAGGTTTAGTAAGTTGGGGGCATGCTATGTTGCCGCTGGAAGCATGGCGACATCAGCGGCTGTCCCAACACATCTTTGGACTGTGTTGGTCATGAAAGCAAACGATGCATTTCACTGTGTATTTCCATGTACATGTGACAAATAATGCTAATCTTAAAAGCATTTAAAAGATATTTATACAGGCACATGAACAGGAAGGAATGAAGAGATAAAGACGATCTGCAGGCAGATGGCATTAATTAGGTTTGGCATCACAGTCAGCATATATAGCAAGGGTTGAACAACCTGTTCCTATTCTGTACTATTCTATATTCTACACATTTCTTAAATTTCCAGGTAACATAAACGTGGTCCTCGAGCCAGAAGTGAGGTCATTCATAATGCCGAACAGGTCAGTTATTCTGTTGTCATCTTCTTCGGTTTATCTTTAAGTTTCGAAAAATATCAGCAACCCAAGAATCTCAATGACAAAAAGAGGAACTTAGTAAGAATATAGTACAGGATACTATGCCATCTAAAGCCTATAAATTTTCAGTGCCTGGTCATTTGTATCCCAGAGTACTAAAGGGCATACCTATGGATCTAGTGGATGTATAGATTCCCTCTTTTCCAAGCTGGTGGAAAAGTTCCCTTAGTTTGGAAGGTTGTAAATGTAAACCATTTAATGGAGAAGGAGGAAGAAAACAGATTACAGAGCAGATGGTTTAATGTGTGTGGTGGGGAAAATGGTAGCGTCTATTATAACAGAAATAATAACAGGGCACAGAAGATATCAAAGCGATTACACAAATTAATTAATTTCTGGATCATATTTGACAAATCTACTGGAGTTCTTCAGAGGACATAATTAGTAGAATAGACAAGGGAAAAGCAGTGGATGTGGTGTACTTGAATTCTCACAAATCCTTTGATAAAGTGAATACATGAGAGACTGCATATGATGGAATCTGAAGCAATAAACAATCAAACAATATAAAATGTTAATGTGTAAACTAAACTTGTATATCATTGAAAAATGACTGACAGACAAGAAGGTGATGATAACTGATACTTTATCAGAGCGCCTGGTGATAACTGATGTGTTATTCAGGGACCAGTGCTTAAGGTTCAGCTGGTCATGATGTATAGTATATCAATGATTTGGATGAGGGAACAAGATGTAATATCTTGAGAATGCCAACAGCACTAAACTGGGTAAAAATGTAAATTGTATTGCGGCTGCAAAGAAATTATACCACCAACCAGCTGCTGCACCACCATAGACTCATCCCTCTTGCACTAATGTTCTGCAGTTGTTTTCTTCAATGTCTTGTATAATTTTTGTGCAATTTATACTGTGCTGTCTGAATCTGTATGCCAAAGATGTTGTTTGTAAACAATTTTTTTAATTGTACCTACATATGATAATAAACTTGACTTGAAATTTCGAGGTCGCTTAATACCAAGCAAGAGACTGGCTCATGGACCTCTAATTTCCTCCTTCTGAAGTCAATAATCAACTCCTTGGACTTGCTGATATTGAGAGAGAGATGGTTGTTGTGGCACCAGTCAGATTTTCAATCTCCCTCCTGTATGCTGATTTGTCACCATTTTTGATTCCGGCAACGATATCAGCAAACTTAAATATAGCACTGTAGCTTGTTTAGCCTCACAGTCATAAGTATAACATGGGTAAGTGTGAAATCATCTACTTTGCTAGGAAAAACAGAAAGGTGATTTAATAGCTAAACAGAGTCAGACTGGAAAACACAGAGAACAAGACAGGCATTCCTGTAAATGAATCACTGAAAGTGAATGTAAAGGTGTAGCAAGCAGTAAATGGTCTGCTGGTCTTCATAGCAAAAGGTCTGGTGGACAGGAACACAGATGTCTTGGTAAATATATACAGGACCTTGACAAGAACTCATTTGGAGTGCAGTGGGCAGTTTAGATCCCCTTATCCTTAACACATCTTCAAGAGGGACACAACCTTGTTGTGATTTGGAGGCTTGCATCCCTCAATGACCCAGAGAGCTAAGTTGGCTAGGGTCAGGGCTTCATGCTTTGGCTCTTGGGAGGATAACCCATGCCAAACAGGTCAAAGGGTAGAAGCCAGACTAATAGTGGTCCAACTGACCTCCAGGATCAGGAGTTCAGCTCAGGGCTACAACTCTGACTGGTAAAACAAAATTGTTTCGGAAACAGCAACTACGAGTCCTTCTACATCTGTGTGTGACAGTATTCCTGAATCTCAACTGACAGTAGTGAAAACTGAGCTACTGAGATAACAAAGGGAGCCCTGAGCACCTCCTAAATGCCAGCAGCATAACGGGTAGTCTCCCTCTTATCTAACACAGGATATATCTAGCAGACAGGAAGAGCAATGAAGACTGGTTTCCAGGACAATGGGACTGCACTACCAGATGAACTAGGCCTGTTTCTCTGCAGGTTAGAAGAATGGGTAGGAACTAATGTAACTGTGCAAAATTGTGACAGGGCTAGAGAGACTAAAGATGAGAAGGATACCTGCCCTGGTTGAAGTGAGCAGAATGAGGGCTCACGCTCTCAGGATACAGAGCCAAGTATCTAGGATTGAGGAGTGGGGAATTTTTTTCACTTAGAGGGTGAAACTGAGGAATTCACTACCACGATGGACCTTAGAGGCAAGTTGCTGAATATATTTTGTAGATAAATACACTTCTGGACACCAAACATATCAGAGCATGGTGAACAGGAACATGTAATTATGATAGATGATCTTCAATGATATTGAATGGCAGGGCAACCTCAAAGGACTGAATAGCCTACTTCTTCCCCAATTTTTCTGTATTTTCAGAAAGGGCTCTGAAAGGTAGGCAACATCACCCAGACCAAAAGTAGGTCATAAATCTCCACTCTGACTGGGACCAGATGGCAGTGTTGGACAATCTTAGTGGTTAAATGTCAGGAATGAGGAGAAAAGAGACTGAGTAAAATGAAAAGGCTCAAATTAAAAATATGCACAGAGAAACATTAAAAATTCTATTTGTTTGCTTTGGGCAAGATGGTAGATGTAGGCTCTGAAAATCCAATGCTCAAATTTCAAAGCCCACAAAATGTTGGAGGAGCTCAGCAGGTCAGACAACATCTAATAAAGAGGTTTAGCCCAAAATATTGACTGTCTATTCCCTTCCGAAGATGCTGCCTTACCTGTCGAGTTCCTCCAGCATTTTGTGTGTGTTGCTCAAGATTTCCAACATCTATAGAATCTCTTGCATCTTAAATTTTAAAGCCACCTGATAATCACAACCTATAATTATAGTATGACAAGGGACAGTTGACATAGGAAACCCACATGGGAGATATGTATAAAGGAAAATGGTAACAAGCCCAATAAAAAATCTGACCAGAAACAAACTTATGGAAAATTAGGTACTTGCAACTGCAAGATAATACAATAAACAGTAATCAGGTTTTTTTTAAATGAACAATGTGTTCACAGAGTTAGCCATAAGATTTCAGAATCATGTATACAACATTGCCCTGTGGCTACAGTCTATAGCTACAGGATATTCACTTATACATAGGGTTATGAGTCAAACATGGGCAGGTAGAATTGACTTGCTGGACAACATAGTCAGCCGTTGGGCTGAAGGGCCTGTACCCATGCTGTATTTCTTGAATTCCATTATAAACTTACAATTAAACAGTTCAAATTTAAAGTGTTGTCCAGAATTTAAAGATTCTAAAATAAATATAAGTACATGGACTAAATAACATGGGCAATGAAGGAGAAATTCTAGTTTTGTCTGAAGGCAATGAATCAATGAATCATGAATCATTGTCTGAATCATTTTTGACAAGTAGCTACTAACTGCAAACCATCAGCCACAAGAAAAACGGAGGACTGCACTCAAACCAGCTTACGCTTTGTAAAAGAAAGGAGGTCATAAAAATACTCAAGATAAATACAAAGGATTAGACTGCACTGGAATGAAGCATAGCTAATGCACAACTGTCCAGTATCATCACATTCTAAATTATTTGTGATCAGCATTAGGGAGAAATTATGCTACACAGTAAAATATTTAATAACAGAATAGATTATGATAGCAACTAGTGTTTGAAACACCCGCAAATTTAATTATTTTTATGTTTCCCAGATCACACACAGAATCAAAGAGCAAGACCATTTTGTCAAGTTTGAATCAGTCTATACAACAGCTAATCAAACTAGTCCCACACTTCCACCATTTCCCCATTGTCCGGTAGACTCTTTCCTTTCAGACGTTTAGCTAATTCCCTCTTCAATACTACAACTGAAACTGCCTTCACTGATAGTGCATTTCAGATTAATTTTTTTTCTTTAAGTTACTTTCGGTTCATAGAACATACAGTACAGATGCTTCAACCCATGATATTGTGCCAACCTTTTAACCAAGTCTAACATTAATCTAACCCTTCCCTCCTACATAGCCCTCTATTTTTCTTTCATCCATGTGCCGATCTAAGTCTCTTAAATGTTATGAATGTAAATGCCACCCATGGTAGAACACTCCATACACTTACCACTCTCTCTGTAAAAAAAACCTTTCTTTGACATCCCCCAATACTTTTCTCCAATCATCTTTAAATTATGTCTGCTCAAATTAGTCATTTCAGCCCTTGCCAAAAGTCTCCGACTGTCCACTCTATCTATCACAATTATCATCTTATATACCTCTATCAAGTCACCTCTCATCCTTCATCACTCAAAAAGGAGGAGCCCTAGCTCGTTTAATTGATTGTAATTAGACATGCACTCTAATCCAGGCATTTTTCTGGTAAATCACCTCCACAGCTTCTCTAAACTGAGATGACTAGAACTGAACACAATACCCCCAAGTGTGGTCCAACCATTTCTACAGAGCTACAACATTACCTCACAGCTCTTGAACTCAATCCCTCTATTAATGAAAGACAACACACCGTACTACTTCTTAACCACACTGTCATTTCACATGGCAATTTGGAGGGATTTATGGACCTGGATCCCAAGTTCCCTGTTTCACCACACTGCCAAGAATCCTGTCATTAACCTTGTACTCTGCCTTCAAATTCAACCTTCCAAAATGTATCACTTCTCACTTCTCCAACTGAACTTCATCTGACACTTCTCAGCCCAACTCTGCATCTTATCAATGTCCCTCTGTAACCTACAATAACCATCTACACTAACCACAACACAACGAACCTTTCAGCCATCTGCAAGCTCACCCACCCTTCCACTTACTCATTCAAGTCACTTATAAAATTCGCAGATCCCTGCAAAACACCACCAGTCACTGACCTTTAAGCAAAATACACTATATCTACTATCACTCTGCCTTCTGTGGGCAAGCAAATTCTAAATCCACTCAGCGAAGTTTCCCCCTGCCTTCTGAATCAACCAACTGTGGGGAAACGTGTCAAACCCCTTGCTAAAATCCATAAGTACCACATCCACTGCTCTAACTTCATCTCAAAGAATTCAGTCAGGATGAGTTGTACCTCACTAAGCCACAGTGACTGTCCCTAATCAGATTGTGCTTCTCCAAATGCTCGTAAATTCTGTCTCTAGTAATTTGCCCACCATGGATGCAAGATTTACTGGTGGATAATTCCCAGGGAGAGCCTTATTTTCTTTCTTTAATACAGGAATAACATTTGTCATCCTCCAAATCTTCTGGTACTACTCCTGTGGCCAGTGAGGATGCAAAGATCATCACCAAAGATGCAGTAACCTCTTTCCAGGGGTAAATCTCATCCAGCCCAAAGGACTTAACTATTCTAATATTTTTCAAATATTCCAGCACATCTCTTTCTCAACATCAACATGTTCCAGCACATCAACCTGTTTTACACTGTCCTCACACTTGTGAAGGTCTATCTCTCTCGTGAATACTTTAGCAAAACATTCATCAAGGGCCTTCCCTACCTCCTCTGACTCCAGGCATTGTTTCTCTTTTATCCCTGATTGATCCTCCTGTTCTTCTTATGTGTCGAATGACTTGGGGTTTCTCTTAATCTTATTTGCCAAGCCCTTCCCATGTCCCCTTCTAGCTCTCCTGTCGATTCTTAAGCTCCTTCTGGGCTACCTTGTAACTCCCTAGTGCACTGTTTGATCATTGCTTTCTAAATCTTAAGTATGCTTTTTTTGTCCTCTTGACTAGATATCCTGCATCTCATTTCAACCACGGTTCCTTCACCCCCACCAATCTTTCTGTGCCTCAATGGGACAAACCTATGCAGAACTCCATGCAAGTGCTCTCTAAACAACCACCACATTTCCATTGTTAATTTCCCTGAGTACATCTGTCCCAATTTACACTCCCCAGTTTCTGCTTAATAGCGTCATTATTCTCCCTCCCCCGGTATTTTTCCATACTTTGTGCTGCTATCCCAGTCCAAAGGCTATAGTAAAAGTTCAAGGAGCTATGGTCACTGTCTCCAAACTACTGTCCCACTGAGAGGCCCATCACCGGACCAGGTTCATTGCCAGTATCAAATCCAGTATGACTTCTCCTCTAGTCAGCTGGTCTACATACTGTGTCATGAATCCTTACTGGAACCACCTAACAAATTCCAGCCCATCTAAACCTTTTGCACAAAGGAGGTGCCAATCAACATTAGGGAAGTTGAAATCAGTCATGACTACAATCCAATTGCTTTTGCACCTTATCCAAAATCTGTCTCCTGATCTATTCCTCAACACCTCCGTTGCTACTGGGGGTGTATAAAATGCTCCCGACGGAGTGATTGCTCCCTTCCTGTTTCTGTTTTCACTAGACGATCCCTTTCAACACTTTCCCTTTCTGCACCTGTGATACTATTAGCAATGTCACTCCTCCATCTCTTTTGAAACATCTAAACCCCAGAACATCCAGCAGCCATGCCTGCCATTGTGACAGTCAAGTCTCTGTAACAGACACAAAATCAAAGTTCCATGTACCTTTCCATGCTCTGAGTTCATCACCCTTATTCCCCATTCCTACAATTATGCCCTATCCATTGCAGGTGTAGCAATCAGAGTGGATTTCTCTCAGATCTCCACATCTTGTCTGGTTCTTTTCATGCCCCCTGGTTTCTGAGCTCTCTGCCTTATTTGCTCACGCAGGATGACAGCATCTTTACATTCTCCAGATTACTGAGATTCGACTTGTCACTAAACCCTCTAACAAACTTCTACAGGTGTACAGTTGAAAGTATCCTGACTGGTTCCATTGTGGGTTGGTACAGCAGTTTGAATGTACAGGAACATTAAGAGGCTACAGAGAGTAGTGAACTTGGCCCAGTGGATCACAGACACATCCTTTTCCTCCATCAGTAATGTCTACAGAGGCACAACCTTAACATTCATCAAAGATTCTCATCTTCTGGGCCATGACATGTTCTCACAGCTACCATCAGGTAGGAGGTACAGAATCCTTATGTCGCATCCCACCAGGTTCAAGAACAACTACTTCCCTTCAAACAATTTGATTCCTGAACGAACTGGCACAACCCTAAACACTACAGCTTAGAAATAATATGACCACTTTGATCACTTTGCACTAAAATTAGTTTCTTTTTGTTCCAGTTGTATTCTTGCATAAGTTGTGTATAATTCATGCTACCTAGTGAATACTGTTCATATAATGCCATATGCCTATGACACAGCTCAAAATGAGCTTTACATTGCACCAGTTCATATAAGTATTTCTGCATATGATAGTAAACTTGATTTTGCCAAGCTTTACCAATGGAACAATTTTACTTTATCCAATCTATCTACATCATATTTTTAATGTGATCCAAAAAGAATCTGAACTTCTCCCATCCATAAGCATAGCTAAAGTCCTTCAGCCCTGGAGTCCTTTTGATAATCTCTGAATCCAAAGCCTTCATATTTTTCCTAGAGTATGGCACTGAGAATCTGCCAGAATTCTTCAATTGTGTTTATGAAGCTTCACCAAGATTTTGCTTTTGTGTGTCTCTTTCTAAAAAGCTCAAGGACCTGTAAGCTTTTTAATCATTTTCCTAACCTGCCCTGGTTTTTCCAGTGAACAATGGACAGATACTTGTCATCTATCTGTTTTTCTAATGCTTTTAATTATTGTTTTAGCCACAGATTAAGAAGAGTTCCACCAAACACTGCATATACACAGGGTGGAGTGTGTTACACTCTCAAGCCTTAATGGACACAGGGAGCTCTAGTGTGTTTCAGAGGCATGACACAAGAATAGACAGAATGGAATACAGACCATAATATAAAGATCAGAGAAGATTATTTCACAACTATCACATTGTTCTTAGAATGTCATTCAGGTTCTGGTGTGACATGCTTCCACTCCAGTTTCGTGGACTCTGAGGTGACTGATGAAGCCAATGAGAGATCCATGGACTCCACTACAAGTGAGGCAGGTGTGCTCAGTGGAGCTGGTTGATGGCTTGGGAGAGTGTGCTTTCTCTACTCTTTAAGAGCATAAAACATAGGAACAGAATTAGGCCATTCAGCCCATCGAGTCTCCTCCACCATTACATCATGGCTGATCCCAGATCCCACTCAACCCCATACACCTGCCTTTTCGCCATATCCTTTAATACCCTGACCAATCAGGAAACTATCAACTTCCGCTTTAAATATACCCATGGACTTGGCCTCCACCGCGTTCTGTGGCAGACTCCCATCACAGGAAACATCCTCTTCACATCCACCTTATCTAGATATTTCAACATTCAGTAGGTTTAAATGAGATCCCCACACATTCTTCTAAATTCCAGTGAGTACAGGCCCAAAGCTGCCAAATGCTCCTCATATGTTAACCCCTTCATTCCTGGAATCAGCCTCGTGAACCTCCTCTGGATTCTCTCCAAGGACAATATATCCTTTCTGAGATATAGGGCCCAAAACTGTTGACAGTACTCCAAGTGCAGCTTGACTAGTGTCTATAAGACGTTATAGCATTATCTCCTTGCTTTTATATTCTATTCCTCTTGAAATAAATGCCAACATTGCACTTGCCTTCTTTACCATGAACTCAACCTGCAAATTAACCTTCTGGAAGTATTGCATGAGGACTCCCAAGCTCTTTTGCACCTCTGATGTTTAAATTATAGATAATAGTCTGCACTATTGTTCCTTTTACCAAAATGCATATTACATACATTTCCCTACATTTGTTCCCTCTGCCACTTTTTTGCCATTCTTCCAATTAGTCTAAGTCCTGCTGCAATTGCATTGCTTCCTCAGCACTACTTACCACTCCACCTATCTTCATATCATTTTGCCACGTAGCATTGTGATCCATTATCCAAATCACTGACAAACAATGTGAAAAGTAGTGGTCCCAATACTGACTCCTGAGGAGTCCACTAGTCACTGGCAGCCAGCCTGAAAAGGCTCCCCTTTATTCCCACTGGCTGCCTCCTGCCTGTCAGCCATTCCTCTATCCATGCCGGTACCTTTCCTCCAATGCCACAGGATTTTATTGTTACGCAGCCTCATGTGTAACATCTCATCAAATGCCTTCTGAAAATCCAAGTAAACGACACCCACTGCCTCTTCTTTGTGCACCCTGCTTGTTACTTTCTTGAAGGATTCTAACAGATTTGCCAGGTAAGATTTGCTTTTACAGAAATTATGCTGTCTTTGACTTATTTTATCATTAGTCTCCAAGTACCCCAAAACCTCATTCTTAGTAACAGTCTCCAACACTTTCCCAACCACTGATGTTAGGCTAATTGGACTATAATTCCTTTCTTTTGTCTTCCTCCCTTCTTAAAGAGTGGAGTGACATTTGCAATCTTCCAGTCCCCCAGAACCTTGCCAGAATCAAGTGATTCTTGAAAGATCAAGACCAATGCATCCGTTATCTCTTCAGCAACCTCACTCAGGACTCTGGGATGTAGTCCATCTGGCTCAGGTGACTTATCCACCTTAAGACCTTTGAGCTTGCCCAGCACTTTTTCCTTTGTAATAGCAACGGCACTCACTCCTGCTCCCTCACACTGATGGATTTCTGGCACTCTGCTACAGTGAAGACAGATGCAAAGTACTCATTAAATTCATCTGCCATTTCTTTATCCCCTATTACTATCTCGCCAGCCTTAAGACAGTCTTCTGTGTGCACCCGAGTAATGGCTCTCAGTGACACCCCGAACTACATTGACAACAAGAGTTGCTGGGGATATTATTCTTTTCCCAACAAGGCTTTGAAAAATATATCATTGTATGCATACACATGCAACAGGAGTGCCACAGGGGGTTGTGAGGGAAGAAGTGATGTCTGAACAAAGTTAATCATATCGCAAATCTAAGGAATCACTGATTGTTCACTAATAAATAGAATGGATCAGATTACCCTGTATTTGGGGAGATGCAGGAGCTGTGTTTAGATGTAAGAGAGCAGTGAGCCAGGCAACTATAGCTCAGCTAATACCACAACAGTAGTAAGCTGAAGATAAGTGTTATTAACATTAATAATGAATGAGAAAGATAATTTGAGTTCATCTACTTAGTCCATCAACAAAGATTCCTTTTTTTTAGTTCAATTTATCCACATCATCTCTCTCCAACAAGCGAGTCTCACCTTCCTGTCATGGAATTTCAGTTTCATTTGGTAATGAATAAATTTAGTTTACCTACTCTTTGTAATTACTGGATCCACATTCCACTTAAATGTTATACACTGAGTTTTCAAGTGTGACAAAGTCTTCCAAACTGTCTGACTTTTATATTTGACAACCAACTTATTTACAAAAAAAAAATACACACTTAATCTTTCCAACTATTTTATCAAGGAGACAAAGTAAGAAGAGAAAATTACAATTTTAAACTAATCCTTTCATCTCATACAAACTCACTCTAAGGATTAGTGAAATTTGTGATCTCTAAGCGACCCAGACCCTTGAGAAAGTTTTGGAAATGCCAATAAGTACATGATTTTTTGCAAGTTGAGAAATTTCTGGTTTTAATATCTCCCAAATTCAAATTCAAATTAAGAGCTATCAAAAGAGCAAATACAAATGGAACCAACTGCTCAGTGTAGTTCATGTTTCAACAGTCACCCTCCCAAAGCCTGCAAGCAACAATAGCCGCAATCAATATTTGTGGAATTTCTTGAACATATTGAAAAAAACAATCTGAAAAATAACAAATCTTTGTATCAAACGGCAGCAAGGCCTTCCAGTGCATAATACCACAAACACGCTTGGTCTGAGTTTTCTTTTAGTTGTAGATCTGAACTGATGAGGCACGAGATGAGGTCCAACAAAATGTCAAACTTTAAAGAAGCAGAAGGGACAAGCAGATAGAACAAGTAGAGATGGTTGAGTGAAATTGAGCTTGAATTGTGAGCATTGCATTTGCTGAATAATAAGGTTGACCAAAAAGCAATATTTAAAATAGTACAAAGCAAATGAGAAACGGCCCAAAGAAGATTTACAGGTTTTACCTATTCCCTTGTTAAGGGGTAAGAACAGAATCCTGGAAAAAGTTGGTGGAGGGACTAGTATACATCTTGCTTTAGTAATAAAAATGGGCTGTATTGCAGGAGCACAGCCTTCCCAGATTCTGGAAGTGTGCACTGTGTTCTAATTACATGGCAAGAATCATCTCTCCAAAATGGTTATGAAAGGGCAAGTGAAAATTCTAAATGTATAACGTGATTTTGTGACATCAGCTTCTTATTCCATTTGTAAGAGGTTAGGTATTGAAATTTAAAGTCAAACTTACATCAGAGGATCGTGTCTTGGCAACATTGTCGATTGGGCGGTCTTTCAGGATATTGTCGATGACTCCATTTCTGTTCCACAACTCAAACAGTGTCTTCCCATGCTGGTACCCCACTTCCTGTATGGAAAGAATGGATAAAAGAATCAGCAAGGCAAAATTAGCAAACCTTTTCCTTCAATGGCAGACAATGTACATGTGAGCAGCAATGTTAGAATGATCATATCATCCATACAGTAATGATGCTAAACTGTAATTAATGGTTAGGACAAACAAGAGAAACCTGCTCTTCTTCAAAACAGTTAATATGATGTTTTTACATATGCCTGTCTTCATGGCTCGGGCAGAGAAAGGCTCCTCCAACAGTACTTTCTTAGTGGACACTCAGCTTACTGATCTACGTTTCTTTAAAGTTTCCAGAGGGGACGAGAAACTAAACTTCTCTTCCAGTAAGATGGCTGCGCATTCCGTCACAGTGGCTTCTACAGGGTCAACAAAAGGTGCTACCGTCGTACTTAAGTGTATTTTTAATTACTGAAAGATCCAGATGAAGGTTACTGCAGATCTAGCCCAGCAGCGAGTTACTCGCTGGCGGAGAAAATGAAGGAGCTGCGCAATGTGCTGCTGCCTGAGTCGAAGGAGGCTTTGAGACAAACGGCAAGTGACCACCTTACGTCATTTTTCCTGTGATCACAAGACCCTTTTAGGACATTGTCAACATGGAATGCCACCAGTTCAATTTGCTGATTTATTGGTGGAGAGCAGGGGCATTGTGTGGTCTCGCCACAGTGCCAACTGTCCTCAACCACCAGGAGAAAGGCACCCAGGCCAGGTCGGTGCTGTCCCATCCCCCAGCGTTCACGCGGCAGAAGACAAGCTGCATTGTGGCTGACCGCACACTTCAGCAGCCTTCATTTGGACTCAGTGCCTCAAGCAATGGTGAAGCCTGTTTATAGCCGCCGGGAGAGAGGCTTCGGGCCAGTGCGCTCCACCAGGGGCGATAAGACTGGGGTTGGTTCTGCCCCCACCCCGTTCGGTCAGCAGAAGAATGGATTCAGGGTCTGCACTATAAGCATATATATTTTGCGTGTTTCTATTTTACTAATGTCCTACACGCCTTGCTATCCTGCATGTTCAAGGACTTGTCCTCAACCCATGGTGCTGCCTGTTCACAGCTGCCAGGGAGAGGTGTCAGTCTGTGCACTTCAGCAGGGGTTGCGTGTCCAGGCTGGACCCCAGCACCCGCCCCCAGTGGGGTTTGTTCAGCAGCAGACAAGCTCTGTTGTGGTCACCTGCAGATTTCAGTGGCGTTGTATGGCTTGAAATTAGTCTCATTTACTGAGCGGTTGTATCCTTCTATCTCATACATGCTATGTGCGCTTTGCACTGTGTGTGACTGTTGGTACTGCGTTTTGCACCTTGGCCCTGGAGTAACACTGTCTTGTTCAGCTGTATTTATGAGTATTCTTGAATTGAATTTAATTTCTCTCTCACAGCATTCTAGCTGACTCGGGGAGTGACACAAGAGATCTTCCAAATCGTGAACTGATTTCACTAAGTAGATGTTTGTGCAAAGGGGAAAAAACAAAATTATGGGCTTTAAATACAAGGTCACCATCAAACTCAAGAGGAAATTTGTGAGAAACCTATTAACAGCAATCAGTCAGAATGTGAAATTCACTACTACAGAGAGCATTTGGGGCGGATGGCATATATGCAATCAGACACTGAATAACCACGAGGCTAAGAAAGGATTAGAAAGAAGGTTTAATGGAATTAGATGTCGGTGACTCGGAGAAAGTTCATCTGGGTGTCCTGTTTCACAGATGTATGAACTAACTTTACAAATTAAATCAGAATTCAAAAAGGTAACATATTTTAACTGTCATTTTATAGCTCGGACACCATTAACTATACTTTCTATTCATGTGTGGGATGCAAGCATTGCAAACAAAGCTGGTTTTATTGTCTTTTTCTAATTGCACTTCATAGGGTAGTGATAGGCGACCTTCTTTAACAACTACTGCAGGTACTATTGGGCAGGGAGCTCTGGGAATTTGATGACAAAGATCTCTATTGCAAGAAACACTGAGGGAGCAAAAGGCAGGGAAGGCTGCTTACAAAGCACAGGTTTACTGCACCATGGAGTGGTGCCGACATTGAAGCATCTGCCAGGTCTCTGGCCCCCAGGGTCGATGGCAAGTTGATGGCTGGACTCGCACTGCAAGTGCTCCATCCTAAGTGTTCAATTGAAGGCAGATGGTGCTGGGACAGAAAACAAAACTTTTGATCTTTCCACATCACAGTACTAAATGGATATTTACTTCCAGATTCACTGGTATTTCACATTTCCAGCATATACAGTCTTTGGTACCTCACAGATTTAATGATTTTTCCATTCGCTTCTCCTGTTTAAGATCAGTTGCAATTAGCAGACTTGTCCTACCCTCTCTCAGTCAGCAACACCTCTAATTCTGTCCTTCAGACTCCTCATCGCAGCCTTTCTAATGACCCCCATCACCCTTACCGCAATTTAAAGCATGGTGGATTTCAGCTTCTCTGCTGCTGTGAAGAAAGGTCATCAATCTGAAACATTGATAATTACTCTCTCTGTAGAAGCTGCAAGATCTGCTCAGTAGGTCCAGCATTCAATTTTTATTTCAGATTTCCAGCATCTGTAATGCAGAATACTTCAATTCTGGTTCCCCTGTTCATTGGCGAGACCAAATGTGGGGGGGAGGGGGGGGGGCTGCATTGCTTTGGTGGTTGTGAGGCACCTGTCACAGCCGCACATGAGTACAGACACCAAGGGGGTGTGGGAGAGCCTCTGTGGGGTGTGCATTAATCCCCACTGGCCTCTTCCATCATCTCTGCCCTCTGGTATTTGCTTGGTGCTGCTCTCTGGTGTTCACTCAGTGGAAGAGCAAGCTGGACCAGGACAACATCCCGTAGATCTACAGTCAGGCCACTCAGGGACTAGGGCTATTTTGTCTCTTTGTGATTGTATATTTTTCTGAAATATATGTGGTGTTTGTGCTATGTACTGTTGGCAATGTGTTTTGCACTGTGGCCCAGAGAAACACTGTTTCATTTGGCTATATTTCTGTATGGTTGAAATGTTGTTTCATTTGGCTATATTTCTGTATGGTTGAAATGCTGTTTCATTTGGCTATATTCATGTATGGTTGAAATGCTGCTTCATTTGGCTATATTCACATATGGTTGAAATGCTGCTTCATTTGGCTATATTCACGTATGGTTGAAATGCTGCTTCATTTGGCTATATTCACGTATGGTTGAAATGCTGCTTCATTTGGCTATATTTATGTATGGTCAAAATGCTGTTTCATTTGGCTATATTCACGTATGGTTGAATGAGAACTAAACTGGAACTTGAACTTGATTTTGCTTTTCTTTCTTGTCAGTTCCAAATACAAAGTGTGATGTGCTAGCTGGCTCTCTCATCTCTTAGTCAAAGACAGACAAAATCCAGGCTGCAAAGTCAATCTACTTACTGCAATTTCATTGAACTTCCCAAACTCCAGTGTTCCGTAGCGATCGATAGGGGGCCGAATATACTCGCAGTAGTCGCTGTTCTTCACTACCTCCAACTGCCGCACACAGCAAACGTAAGCCAGGCGAGTCTGGATCTCCGCCATTCCCAAAACCTGCAATTACAATCACATAGATGAAAAAAAGGTGGCCCAGAGCCGATTCCATTAACTTAAGTGATTGGGAATCTCACAACTTCACACTGCAACTCTAAACTCCATTAAGAGTCCATCAGTGGCTCTCAGCCCAGGTGCCAGTAAAAATCTGTCTGCAAGACGGAGCATACACAGTCATGCAGAAACTCTTCATGTGCTGACACGCAAGAGGAAATGCAGTTACAACTCAAAATGTTCCCTGAGAAATTCAACCCACCTAAATCACTGAAAAGATTCAACTGAGCAGTCTCTCTCTCCCATGGTGATGACAGCTTCCAAGATTTTCTGTTATTTCAGACTGCCTGCACCATTTTGTCTGCTTTTCAGTAGTTAGTGCAAGAATTAAGTAACAATAAATACAGTACACAATTAAATGTAGTATATTTAAGACAGATAGGCAGCGTCTACTACCCCACCCCCCCACTACTCCACCTGCTTGACATCGAGTAACCCAATGTGCAGAAATTTATTTCAAATAAATCCTGGAGGACCAAACCTTGCTTCTCATCACAAATGCCATTCACCTTCCTCAAGCTGAACTGAGCTATTGGCATACTCAAGAACTTATTGACCCACAATTTGCTTTAGACCACAAACCGTGTCACTCTGCCTATTTCCACCAGCATAATACCTTCTATCTCAAGTCAAGTCACTTTTATTGTCGTTTCGACTATAACTTCTGGAACAGTGCATAGTAAAAACGAGACAACATTTTTTCAGGACCATGGTGTTACATGACACAGTACAAAAACTAGACTGAACTACGTAAAAAAACAATACAGAAAAAAAACTGCACTAGACTACACACCTACCCAGGACTGCATAAGGTGCACAAAACAGTGCAGGCATTACAATAAATAATAAACAGGACAATAGGGCAGTAAGGTGTCAGTCCAGGCTCTGGGTATTGAGGAGTCTGATAGCTTGGGGGAAGGAACTGTTAGATAGTCTGGTCATGACAGCCCGAATGCTTCAGTGCCTTTTCCCAGACAGCAGGAGGGAGAAGAGTTAAATCCTCAGTTATACCATTGCTACCTTTGGATAGTACTCAACTAGCAACCTCCTGGCCAATATCCAACCTTTCTGCTACAGGAAACCAAGATAGACCAGCCATAATTATACTGAAAAGTGCAGCAGGCTTGAGGGGCCAAGTGGCCTATTCCTGCTCTAATGTTCGTGTTCTTGCAGTCTAAACCCTGCTACCATTATTATAGCTAAAATGTAGTCCATATCATTTAACAAGCCAGTGCTAGTATAAGTACATTGGATGCTGGCTGAATTACAACTCAATTGTGAAGTCCTGTCATTCTGCTCAGATCCTCTCCATGGCTTAGACAGCTCTTAACTCTGAAACTTCTTCCAACCCTCAGAAGTCTCTATAATTTTCCGAATCTTGGACATCCTGATCTCCTTTACCAGTACATTCCACTGACTAGGCTCTAAACAGTACCAAAACCTTTCCCATCTATCTCCCCCTCTCTTCCTCTCATCCAAGCTGCTTCTGTGAGCTACTGGTTATCCACCTTAATTTTTCTATTTGGCTCAGTATCCTACTTGCCCTCAAAGCTCAAATACCTTAGGTACATTACAGATGTACCTATCTGCAGTGTAAGAGCCCATGGAGTTACAGGGAAGTTACTAGCATGGGTGGAGCATTGGCTGGTCGGCAGAAAACAGAGAGTGGGAATAAAGGGATCCTATTTTGGCTGGCTGCTGGTTACCAGTGGAGGTCCACAGGGGTTGGTGTTGGGACTGCTGCTTTTTACAATGTATGTTAATGAATTGGACTACGGTATTAATAGATTTGTAGCTAAATTTGAATGGCGGAGCAGATTCGATGGGCCAAATGGCCTACTTCTGCTCCTATATCTTATGGTCTTATGTAACTCAACTATGCTGTTGGGAATTGTTTGACAATTTGCTTGAGTTTCCGGATTCTGGCCAGAGACATAAATTCCAAAACTGAACTTTACAGGTGGTCCAAACAATATGGAACAAAAGTGACTAAATGTGATTGGAATTATTGGTCATTAGCATGGTTAGTTTATGCATTTTGGTCCTTTGAGCATCAAGGTTTAATTTATAATGCATTACAGCCAACATGTTCAGAAGACGAGACAGATCATTTCCAATAAAAGCTAGATTTATCTGTTGTGATATAGCTGGACATGTTTGCTGTCTGCTGAGTTACAAACTCTATCCAGCTTAGCAACACAGTTTCAATGGTAGGGAAAAGTCCTCAACACTGAATGCAAGGTTACCAAATGTACTATCACATTAGGGTAATTGAGCAAGGCAGCTCTGTAGAATTATGGTATTAGATGTTATTGCTGATTTAATTTTGTATGTCATGCTAATTTTATGCTGAGTATCTACTTAGAACCATGCCACCACTATTGCTATCCCACTGGCACTATGCAAGATTGGACCAAAACAACATCTTTTTAAGTTTACCTTCACTTTTGTAGCCCAAGGATTAAATCGTTTCCATAACAACCACCAGCCGGACAGTGAATCGCCATAATTTGTTAGATCGGTTTCATCCTGACTCCCAACATCTATCGCGATCACGACCTTTGCACCCATAGATCTGGCAACATCAGCTGGAAAGAAAAGAAATTCGAGTCTTTTGGCATTAGAGGTAGGAGAAAATCGGACACAAATTCATAGACAGTGAAACAGGAATACTTTATAGCTTATAATAAGAATTGGAACATCTATATACAATGCAAAGAGTAAAAAATTACATTAAGCTTTCCAAAGAAACCATTTTTCTTTGTAAGTAAATAACTAAATGCTTGAAGTGCTAATTACTATCAATATACATGCTTTTCAGAGCTAGAGAGGCTTAGCACCTAATTATCATTAGCTTTATTAATTTCCTTTGATCCTCTGAAGTCAAATAGGTTGTAAACTGTGTCACTCATGAAACAGTGGTGAATTGCTAGCTTAAACCTCAGGGTTGCTGCATTAAACGATGCATGGGAGTGAAACCTGAAGTTGTGGCAATTTTATTGTGCACCGTTAGTTGTATCTGGTAACTTCATTAGCAAATTTCTTCAAGAGGAAGGCTCATGGTCACAGGAGACTATTTTTAGCTAATTAGTGAAAGATCCAGAGACAAGATGCAGTGAATTTTTTTTCAATGTAGCCAGTTATGAGTTGGAATATGCCATCTGAAAGCTTGTTGAATGATGATGTTATGATAATAATTGGGGAGTGTGTAAATCTGGCATAAGTGGGCCATTAGACAAGGTTCAACTTGCATTAGCGAGATTCTTCCTTTGTTTCTGTACTAATAGACTTTCACCAGACGTGTTCATAAACACAGCGTTAACGTACCTGGCAGGTTGTTGATATATCCACCATCCATGAGCAGGTGGCCATCCTTTGGATCACAAAGAGGAGGTAGGTAACTTGAGAGGGACATGCTGGCTCGACAGTATCGCCACAACGATCCTGTGATGAGCATCAATAATCAGCATCACTGACGTACAGTCAGAGAGGCAAATTTTGTTAACACTAACTTGATAAATGCAACCTCTATGGCATTTTATCTATCCTCAATTTAACCTACTTTACAGAGGAGAAATGTATCTGCTGCAATTTAAATCACATTTTTAAAATCATTGAATCACTGAAGGTTATAGACACAGGATAACATGTCAATGGAAACTGTTGCCCATCAACCTTCAACTCACACACGACCCCATACCACCTCTGACCCCTCTCTTACCTTCCCTTCTCCTCCGCACACTGGTTACCTCACACTTTGTCCTGACGCAGGATTTCGACCCGAAAGGCTGACAGTTCCTCCTGATCTACTCCCCACCCTCGATAGATGCTGCTAGACCCACCGAGATCCTCTGTCACTCCAGTTTAATGCCACTTGCCGCCGTCAGCCCCAGTCCTTCAGCTACGTCACTTCACTTCAACTCCCATTTTCTACCCCTCAGTTAATTCCATTGCTCTGCTGCCCAAACCCTTGAGTCCATGAGCTTCAAATCTTGCGAGCTTGTTTGATACTGAGTATCAAAATCAGGATCAGAATCAGGTTTAATAGCACTAGCATAAGTCATGAAATTTGTTGTCTTTGTGGCAGCGGTACAATTTAATACATACTAATAGTGAAAACTGAATTACAGTAAGTATATATTAAACAAGCAGTGCAAAAATTAAAAATAAAAAAGTAGTGAGGTAGTGTTTATGGGTTCAATGTTCATTCTGAAATCAGATGGCAGAGGGGAAGAAGCTGTTCCTGAATCGTTCAGTGTGTGACTTCAGACTCCTGGTACCTCCATCCTGATGGAAGCAATGAGAACAAGGCATGTCCTGGGTGATGGGTGGGGGGGGGGGGGGGTCCACTTAGTAATGGATGCTACCTCTTTGAGACATTTCCCCTTGAAGATAACCCGGATACTACAGGGGCTGGTGCCCATGATGGAGCTGACTAAGTTTACAAATCTCAGCAGCTTTTTTCGATCCTGTGCAGCAGTCCCACCCCCCATACCAGACAGTGATGCAGCCAGTTAGAATGCTCTCCACGGTCTATCTGTAGAAATTTGCAAGTGCCTTTGATGACATACCAAATCCTGTCAACTTCCTAATGAAATATAGCTGCTATCATTCTGAAAGTTCTCTTCGACCTCTGATATCCAAACTCAAGATCAGAAAATTTATGGCACAGAAGGCAACTAATCTGCTTGCCCTCTCTGAAGTCACTGAGATAAAGCAATTCGGACTGATCCCATTCCACCATTCTCACACTGCTGCCCTGGATGCCATCGTTGATCAAGTGCTCATCTGGTTCCACATACCCACATTTCAGGTGGTGGATTCCAATCTCTGGGTAAAAAAATAGTTCCACACTCTCTTGGTCCTTTCCTCACTCTAAGTGGATGCAAAGGGTTCAATGTATCAGAAAGTGTGGAGCACAAAGGGAGCTGCTCAACACATTACATTTGTACCAGCTCTAAAAGTGCCAGTCCAACTGCACCCTCCAGCTCCTGTATTAAACCTCTAAGCACGCATCAAACAAGAGAGTTTTTGCCATCACTGTGAAACAGGGGAATTCTCCTGATCAATTTTATCCATAGAATTATTGTGCACAGGAGGCAGTCAATTTGATCCAGCACATCTGTGTTTGCTATTCAAGCTACTCCAGCTCTTGGTCTGTGGCCTTGTGAAGCTCAACTGAATACCTTTTAAATGCAATGTTATCCTTACAGACAGTGATTTGGATTCCCAGCATTCTAGGTAGAAACCTGCACTCAACTCTCCTCTAATCCTTCCACTATTAATTTGAATCCCAAGTATTCTCCACAGGACAGTGATTATAATCTGATTCTAATTAACTCACTATTTGCAAAGCACAAACCAGCACCAGTTTTCAAAACAAGCCTTGTACTTCTAATGAAATTTGATTGACTGCAAGGTAACTTAGGATGTACTAATGTTGCCAAAAACAAAGCATACACCAAAGTTTTCCTTTGTGAAACAAGGTCATAACTGAATCATTATCTTTCTTCCAAGTGTCACTTGACTTGCAGCTTCAACAATATTCCTTCTTTGCACGTGTGGAATGCTTATTATCAAAGCAGGATGTCACTCATCTCTTTGGAACAAGCTGCTGGTCTATATCTGGTTCCTATAAATGGAGAAATGCTTCAAACTTGTCTGGACTTCAGCACCTAGAACCAAACCCCTTAATTGCTCTGTTCGGTTTTTGGGGCGAGACAGATTTATGTCTGGGTCCGACCAAATGTCGAATATTATCCTTTGCCTCTCTCCTGGCTAGACGCTTGATCCTCCTCAGATGGAGAGATGTTGTCCCGCCCACTCATGCTCAATGGCTTAATGACATCATGGCCTGTTTGGACCTCGAAAAAATTCATTATTCAGTTCTCAATTCCGATCTAAAGTTCCATAAGGTCTGGGGACCTTTTATCGAGTACTTTCATAACCTTCCTCTTGACTAGGGTTTTTTTTTCTTTTCAGTCCCCTGCTTTCAGCTCCTTTTTTTTTCTGGTAGAAGGCATTATTACCCTCTGTTGCTGAGTGCATTCACAGTCTGGGAGTTTGACTGTCCTGACTTATTCTCTCTATATTGTGTTGTGGTTGGTCTGGAGTTGTTGTTGTTTTTTCTTGTGTTGTGGGGCTTGGGGAGGACACTAAGCTTACTTGTCTTTAATTTAGGTGCTTTTTTTTTTTGCTAAATTCTCTTCCTTTGTAGCATATTGTTATTGTATGCTTAATTTTGCACTGTTTTAATGTTCCTCATTGGGATTTGGGGTTTTTAATTTGTAAAATGTTTTGAAAAACTAATAAAAAAATTAAAAAAAAAACTTGTCTGGACTGGGGAAAGGACAGTGAGGCAAATAGAGATCAAGAAAAAGTACTGCTCAAGTGTTGCCATCACAGTCAAATGGGCGTTAATACAGCTATCAACTATAGGATCAATTCAGAGACACAAGAGCCTACAGATGCTGGTGTCTGAAGCCAGAACAATCCACTGGAGGAACTTAGCAGGACAGGCAGCGTCCGTGTAAGGAAATGGACAGGTCAATAAATTGGGTAAGAGGAATCAGATGAAGGGATGAGACCCTTGACTGCCCCATTACCTTCCACAGATGCTGCCTGACTCAGAGCTCTCTAAGCAGATTGTTTTTTGCATTGGATCTACACAGATTGGCGATTCTGATGCAGTTTGCAAAACCACTGCCTAGGAACACCAGGCAGACCACATACAAGAGAGCATAGTCTGGAGTCAGTGTCAACATGTTTAGGTGATCAATAAAGCAATGAGATGCTGCTCTAATGAAATCTTAGAGCTCCTGGAGAGATGTCTAAAATATTAACAAAACATGGCATTAAGATAACTGTAGAATCTGAGATGTTGCAGAGTAATTCCTGAATTCCTGTAATCATTTCTCTCTTTAACAATCACTTGTTATAGCTGCACCCAAATGATTGCAAGCAATGCTGAGTAGTTTGCAAACTCTAATTACATGCTGCATTCTGATTGCAAACTAATTTAACCTTTCACATAACTCTAGTGGAAATACGCAAGTTCAAATGGCAAATGAAATTCAAACAACAAAAACAGGAGTATAATTTTTCCTGGTAAAGAGAACGAAGAGAGCACTCACTCTTTGGAATGCAAGTAAATAATCGAAGAGTAAAGGTATCTAGGACACAGAAAAATGAGGCAAGTTGCTCTGGTCATTGGCGTGCAAATGAAGGTTTGTTAGGCTTTCTCTGTTGCAAGTTGGAGCTATGCTGTAAATTCACTCATCTATGACTTCTATCCACTGCAATCACAGCTTCATTAATCATGCTTATTCATTACCGCACTGAAGTGAAAGTAAATGAATGTATTTTGAACAGAACACAAAATTAGGGTTAAGTGAGTGTCACTGGTAATGGTGCTTGAAGAAAAAAACTCAAAGGTTTTAAAACACGATACAGTGGAAGAAATCCTTATTGTAACATGCATCCCAGATAGTTAATCAACAATCTTTGAACTTGGTAGTGTGCATTTCAACAGCAGTAAAAGAGAAGTTCAGGTATACACTGGGCCTGGCATCAACCAGGGGCTGCTCTGAAATTTACTTCTTTCGGTTATTTCCCAAACGTCCAACAACAGCAAACAACCCAACACCTGTCCATCACTCCCACCCCTACTACTGACTGAATACTTCACAAGAGGGTTCAGCAGAGAAGTATGGCAAGTTCATTTTCCTCCTTTTCTTTAACAAAATATTACTTCAGATTGAGACAATACAGATACTACAGCCTACATTGGAAAACTATGTTGATTATGAGAAAGAGGATTTATTGACCAGATTGAACACAGCAAGTATCAGGTTGCTGTAAGATGGCAACCATTTAATAGTTCAAAAAATTAACTGCATTGTCAGAAGGTTGTAATGAAAGCAAAAACAGTTTGCACCAGATGTTCACCACTTGGTATCTTGTCGTTTCTTAGCACATTCCATCCACAAAAATCTGTCCAAATCAAGTTAACATAAATAGAAAATATAGAGGTGGTTCCTGAAGGTACATAGTTACTCTACCAATGAAGATTTGCCAACCAGGGAAAGCTAAGTACTATAAACTGTAGTTTGTAGTGTTATTTTCTAAATGCTTTTCTAGCCAATAATACCGAACCCAATGCTAAAGCTGAAAATTCACTAAGTTTGACTTGCGATCTTTTTATTTTTGGAGTTCAGAATAAATTCAGTTCTAATGGGTCAGCTGCTCACTTTAAAAGAGAGACAGATTCTTACCCAATGAGAATGGTGGAGGGGAGGGGGTGGTGAATGGACTGAGGATTTTAGAGATTAAAGTCATGATCTTCTTTCCAGATAAGAAACAGAAATGGAAGATGCAAGGTTGATCCCTGGAGGATCAACAGACATACTGGGTCTGTGTGGACAATAAGATGTTGGCTTTCTGGAGCAAAGAATTCTTAATGTTCATCAATGTTTTCAAAGAATGGATTCTTCCTCATCTCAGCCTTAAAGAGGTGCCCCCATTTCTGGTCCTTCCCTCTGGTGCTAGACTATCTGATGAAGAGAAACAATGCTCCTAGCATTTACCCAGTTAAATCCCCAGAGATTACTAAGTGTTTGAATAACATTGTTCTTATAAACCTGTTCAACATTTCATCATCAGACAATCTCACCATATCTGTGGTAATTGAGTGAACTACCTCCAATCACAGTATTCTTTAAATAATGAGACCAAAACCATACACAGTACTCTAGTTATGGTCTCACTGGTGCTTTATACAGGCATAGAAAACTTTACTGTTTTTATAATCAAACCCTTTGCAAGCCTTCATATGACACAGAATCTTGCCAGTTTTGTGCTTCGTGCACAAGTACCCACACATCCCTTTCTGCTGCAATTCCCTGCAGTCTTTCTCCATTTAAATAATAATCAGTTTTATTATTGTTTTCTTCCAGAGTGAGCAAATTCACAGCTTTCACATTATACTGTATTTGTCAGCTTTTGCCCAACCTGATTATGTCTCTGCAAACTGGATCCTTCTTACTGAAGATAGAATTTGTATTATCTGCAAATATGGTTAAACTTTTATTATTTTCTAAATCTGAAGATAAATAATAAAATGTAATATCTTTGTGACCTGACATAGCTCAGCAACAAATCATCCTAAAATTCTGCATGTTCAATTTGGCATACGGACATGCAGTGCACTCTTAAAGCTTTTGAAAACCATCATGGCCCTCCCATAACCCAAAGGGGGGGGGGGCTAAATAAAATTTCACTTATTGAGAATTGTTAAGATTTTTTTTCCCCAGATCATTATGACATACTAAATATTTGGGTCAACCTGACCCAAGTACTTCTGGTTTACCTGAACAATAAAAAGAAGCTGAATGTTTTGTGTACGGAGTTTCTATAATTTAAATCAGTTAAACAAACTCATCTGAAAGAAAGAACTGAGCTTAACACGACTAGAGTAATGCCTTAGATACCATTTCAGAGGCTGTTTGCAATGACCAGGGAATTATTTTTGGATGTTTCAGTGGAGCAGGAAAAACTTCCGTCATTAATCTATTCTTGGCTAAAGTTGAAGACAAAATGGTTTTGACACTGGGAAAGCTACAGATTCAATTTTTAAGCTCCCTTTAAATTTGACATATGGTATCTCCAAAATGTAAGATTAATTGGGAACTGTAAAGGAAAAAAAATTCTAAAAGATTACAAACATTTTGTCTGGGATGGAAATACAATTGCTCACAAAGCAGTCACTGACGCATTAGATCGAACATTGCAAGATCTTAGACAATAATAAATTAATGTGAGATGCTAATTTGGGTGCAGGAGTTCCCAACCTGTTTTTTCAAATGCCACAGGCCCCTATCATTAACTGAGGGATCCATGGGCCTGGGTTGGGAGCTCCTGCTTTAGTGCTAGTTAGAGATTAACATCAAACGCCACCAGTAATTTCAGAACGTACTGAAGCAGATGAATTTAAAGCCTGTATTAAAGTACTAAATATTTGAGAAAATATTAAAATAATTAGGCTTGAAAACCAATATGTGAATGCGTTTGGCAGAGAAGAGATTTCAGTTCCTAGTTCAACTTGGCTATGTTATGGTCATCACAGAGCACACAAGAATCACTGCAAGTTTGTTAGGCTTAATCTCAAAATGTTGCCCATGGA